>NC_136068.1:116095015-117295015 GCF_964261635.1 Lissotriton helveticus
AAATTACTGAATCGGTAAGTTTCGGTAATTACCGAATCGGTAAATACCGATCCAGTAATTGCCATTCATTCCTATGGGCCTGGAGGCCCATAAGAATGAATGCCAATTACCGAATCGGTATTTACCTATTCGGTAAAAGGGGGAAAACATTGAAAGGTGGCAGGGTGTCACTTTGACACCCTGTTGCACCCGTATGTCTGCAACATGGCACTGTTGGAAAAGCAAAAAAAATGCTTTTTCCAAGGTTTTCATTATTTACCACCAACTTGTAGTTGGTGGTAAATAACGAATCCTAAAAGGGGAAAAGCACTCATTTGAGTGCTCCCTACATAGCAAAATCGGTAATTTACAGATTCGGTATTTTAAGGAATCGGTAATTTACAGAGTCCCTAAAATACCGATTCGGTAAATTACTGAATCAGTAAAATGCCCACCTACATCTCATTTTCCAAATACCGGTCAGTAACGGCCGAAATTACCGAATTTCGGCCGTTACCGACCGGTATTTGCCTACCTACATCTGGCCCCTAGTCTCCCTGACATCTTACGGATGCTCAGGACACTGTAGTTGTCGCTCATACAATGTCTGCCACACTTCATATGATGCACTCCGAAGGACTATTTGTGATGGAGTTTCCTCTTTACATTGGCAGACCTAGTGGTGGAAAAAAACAAGCCTGTATGGAAGATGGCGGTGGGATGTCCACCGCACTCCAAACAGGGGAAATGCGACAATGAAGGCGCTAACACTATATCTGCCTTTCTTAGCAGATTTACTCTTACTGTCCTCTTGCAAGCCAGGGTCTAAGACCTTTCACCCATGTCTCGACACCTCACAGGTGTTTTGAACACCAGCAAAATGCAAGGTTCTGCCGGTCAAGAGAACAAGCATTTGCAATGCAATCGGTCTAGCCATTGAGACCTTATACGTATTTAGCTACGCAGCACATTAGCCCGGGTGCTGAAATCTACTGTTCTTTAACATGGAGGGAAAGTAAGGACCAAACTGTGTGACACGCCACCTATGGGAACACATGGAGATAAATATTGCCTTTCAGCTGGAAATGTTATAGTCCAAAGCTCCGTTTTTAATATAAAAGCAGATCCTTCGATGGTCATATCACTGAAAATACAAGATTTGAAAAAATATTATTGTCTACGGGTCCTCGTGGAAGACAATTTCTATGGACTGGAATCTAGAGAATGCTAAAGTGATTCTGGTATTTTACTGACCTCTGCTGGTCGTTTTCTATCAAGACAGTTAAATAGAGGCAGTTGAACAGAAAAAAAGTCCCTAAGCTGAAGCAGACAAGTCCTAGGGCGGATCTCCAGAGCCCACAAAGCACACACACATATAAGTATATACTAAAGTATATACTAAAGTATATATATATTAAAGAGGTTTTGAATGCTTGTCCTACAAAGGGACTAAAATGAGTGATTTCCGAGACCCTACAGTACACAATCCTTATTCATGTAATTGATATATGTTGAGGGGTGGGTTAATATTGGTAAATGGTTACCAATCACCGAGCTCTTTAAAGCAATGCTCCTAATGGTTTGAGGATGTTCTCGATGTCCTGGAGAAGTGCGATCACAGGCATGTAGGTCTAACCCAGAGATGTCAAACATAACTCCAGGAGAATGGATCCATGCCAGGTTTATATGATATTGTCATTTGCATACTTTTAATCTGAATGACACTCGTTTACTGATTGCTTAGAACATCTGGCCTGGATTTGGCCCTCCTGGGCCAACGTTGGCAATCCCTCATCTTGCCAAAAATGTTATTGATGAATGTTTCTCATTGAAATCCGTTCTATTCTCTGTGACAAACTGGAATATCCTGATCACTTTCCCCATAACTCTTATAGTGGTATCTTCCGTCTCCCCTTGCCGTCATTTGTTTATAGTGGTACATGGAACTTTCCATTGCTGGCAGCTGGTACTGTCTTACCAGTGGATTTGACAACTGGCTCCGCATAGAGAGCTGGGGCGAGAATAACGAAAGTGTTCTTCCCCCAAGACTTGTAGATTGGGAGTTTGATCTAGACTGGTGTCAGAGAGTGGAAAAGTTAGTGAATCAGAGCAGGGGCTGCCCTAAGAAATGAGAGAAGGAGTGAGGGGCCTTGCTGGACTTGTGAGGTTATTGACAGGGAGAGTAGTTCTTCTAAGGGAAGGATAGAACACCATGGTTGACCGGCCACTTACATAAGCCATGTGAAAGGTTACGGGCCATAAAAACGCCATTCTCATATCACATCCATGCTCTGCCTTCAACACTGTACATTTTAATTGCCATGTATGTAGCAGGATTCAGCATACATTTCCTGTACACACCGTATGAAGAGCATGGTTTGAATAAAAAGAGTTAAAAACAAAAATTGGTATGGTACACAAGCAATGTAACCATATTACATGAATGGAATCGACTAAATTGGACAATTGTAGTGTCTGTATATCAACACAGAGCTTTGACAACATAATCAGATCCAGACTGGTGGCTGGCATGAGAAATGCTTGCATGATTGTCACCTGCCAAACTCAAATCAGCCTGTATTATCTGTGGTCCAAAGTTTGAAGTTACTCATGCCTATTTAACCATAAAAGTGGTGTCCTGAGGTGTACTATATAAACAGCGATGTACTGGACAAAAAAAAGAAGAACGTTTACATCTTTCACCTGGTTAACAAACTACGAACTACAGGGCCGGACTGGGAAGAGAAACCAGCCATGGCAATTCCACTCGACTGACCCCGGGTGGGGAGCGTGGGGTTGGGAGAGTTGCACTGAGAATCTCTAGTTACGAGCACCGCTGTAGCTTTTATTTTGTTAAGAGGGTCCGATATTGCAGCTCTGCTGCAAAACCGGCTCCCATGGCTGCAAAACCATCCCGACCCCTCCAATCCACCGGGGAAATGCCCAGTGCCTGCTACGGCCAGTCCGGACCTGACGTACAATAAATGTCTCCCTAATATTTAGCTATCCGACTTTTGTTAAACCATCACACCCACATTAGTCAGAAAAAGCAGAAGAAAAACCAGGACTGATGGTGACGCTGGACTGAATAACATCTAAGCATTTATCGTTAAAGTAAATATTTTTGGGGTGGCCAATTTACCCATTTATTTAGTTGCAGGTTACTGGACATGATCAATATTACACACCTTTTGTAATAAATGATACCATCTGACCCATCAAATGATTATCTAATCGCTCTTTTCGACATAGATGACAAACTGCAGAGTTCTACCCAGTGAGCTTAAAGTATGGGTTAAGGCCAGTGAAAATGTCCCTTCCTATCAAACATGGTTTAGACACAATGTAGCACTCTAACATGCTCGCTTTCTCCTTTCTAATTCACCAGGCAATAGATATTCTGAAATGTTGCCTTTATACAGGGGCGGCTGGTACTCGTTAAAAGTGGTGAGGCGAGTGAAGTGCCCCACCACTACTCAAAAAACTAAATAAAACATCCTTCCTCCAAAACCTTAAAGTATAACACCCCTCCCTCCAAAAGCCCAAAATAAAATACCCCCCTCCAAAAGCCCAAAATAAAACAACCTCTCCCTCCAAAAGCCAAAAAACAAATACAATAACATTTTATATAAATAAAATAAATGGTACTTACCCAGGGCTGCACGTCCTCCTCAGTGTTCCTCTTCAGTCTGCTGTGGAAGTCGAGCTCCCATAAGCAATCCAGATGCTGCTCTTATGCTATTAGTCAGTATGAGACAAGCACATGGAATGGATTACATGGGCTGGCTGGGTGCTCCTTTGGGCCCTGAAGCCTCTGGCTGGTCTCCACCCAGCTGTCTAAGACAGCTGAGTAAAGAGCTTCTAAGGTGTGCATGCCACTTTGTCCAGCGCAAGACAGTCAGTCAAAGTGACATGCACACTTTAAAGGGCCCGACCAGGCTCAGACTGGCCATAGCGGGCACCGGGCAATCCCCCGGAGGGCCGCACAGGTGGGGGCTGGTTTTGGGCCCCTGGGGGGCGTTTTTGTTACAGGGCAGTTTTTGCACCACAGCTGCAAAATCATCCCTGTAACAAAATCAGTAGAAAACTGGCCCTGGCAAAGAGCTCGGCGGCACTCCCAAACCCCCCCCCCCCTACGGGGGAGGGGAGGGGGGCCGAGCACTTTGCCAGGGTCGGTTTTGGTTCCCAGTCCGGCCCTGGGCCCAACCAGCCACTGCTTCAGTCCTTCATGCTGCCAATTGGCAGCAGAGGACACGCTGTCACACTGTCTAGGCTCATGGTAGGCTGGCTGCTACAGTGCACCCACATCAGCAAAATAGTAAATGGCAATTTAATCTTTTCTTTGCCATTTTATTTTTTTCTGCGGGGCTCGCAGCGTGCGGTGGTGACACCTCCCCGCCCTTGTGAAGAAACCTCAGCTGCTCTAGACTTGCTTGTTGATTACAATACTGGTTTCCATGGAGTAGACCTTGTTACTTCTGGAGCAAACTTAGGGCATAGGACATCCAACGAAACTTCATAGGGAAAGCAAATCATTGCATACTGACACATAGGTATGGGAGAAAAATGGGAAAGGGTCAAGTCATAAGTCAAGGGTCTGAAAAAGCAAAGGAACTGAAACACTGATCCGTGTTGGCACCCCTTTTCTTCATCTTATATACAGCTCATCTAAGTAGAACCCTTGAAAACGTGAGACCCTTTCCCCAGAAAATTGAGCAACAGGCCATGCACATATAACAATATGTGCATGATAATGTGACACTGGATTCTACTAGACCATGCCTTATACATCCATTAAAAGCCCTCGATGTACGTAACATTGTGAACACATTAAAAGCATATATGAAGAAGACTTAAATTATTATTTTTGGTGAAGGGTGAACAGTAAGCCAAAATGAGGTATTTTAGCATAATCTGCCAAAGGGACATGCATTACGTATAACCAGGGTCGGAGCTCGCTACCCCTGTTTCTCTGATGCTACCCTTGACATGCCATTGAGTGCCCTTGATATTTCCCTTACATTACCAGCATGCCTGCTGTGCTAGTGCACTGTGCACTGTGCACGGGGCATGGGTGCTCAGTCTGTAGCTTCAGTATGAGCAGGGCCACTGGAATTAAGCTGCAGGGGAGAACCAAATTATGTGGCAGGGTTGACTAAATTATGTGGCAAGAAAAGGTCAATTATGCAGTGTAATGCTGCACATTTTGTGATAAAATCATTATTTTGTCATTTGTACAAATTTTAACAGTCTGAGCAAATGTTTCTTCTCATTAGAACCTGTTTAACACATAGGTACACCAATAAGCAACAGAATGATGACCAGTCAACATTTATGAAGGGCCTTCCATTGTGCGTAAACATGCATTGCTGGGTATTCCTTAACTTTTCGTCCATTTGAGCTTGAAATAAAGTTTTTTTCTGGTTTGTGGCAGAGGACGGATTATGTTGCAAATGCAGAAATCCATAAATATGCAAAACACATTGCAGCTGCAAAATCACATATTTCCAATGGCACTGAATATGGGATCGACACTAAGGGGCCTATTATGATTGCGGTTTTTCCGCATCCTCCGGGCCGGCGAAAGTCACCGCCGGCCCGGAGGATGCGGAAAAACCGCAGCGGACCCACCAAAGACCCACCGCCACATTAGAATGGCTGGTGGGTCCTGGTTTCCGTCCGCAGCTTTTCCGGCGCGGTTGGCTTACAACCGCGGCGGAAAAGCTCTAATATGGTGGCGGTGTCTCTCAGACACCGTCCGCCACATTAGGAAGGGCTTTGAAAAATGCTTTTCCGCGGCGGGTTTTCCTCCGTGGAAAAGCATGTCTAACTTCACTGTGGGGGCCCGTTGCGGGCCCCCTAGGTGAAGGGGGGTGGGGGGTGCACATGGGGGGTACCTATGGTACCGCCGTGCATTTGTATGCAGAAATCGGCAGGCACCGCACGGTGCCTGCCTCTTTCTGCATACAAATGCAATGTATGCATTTTTACCATTGCGGCGGATGCAGCTTGAAGCCGCACCCACCACAATGGTAAAAATAGAGGATGTGACCGCCAGGGTGGCGGTCACATCCTAATTGCACAGGAGGAAACTCCGCAGGCAATGCGGAGGTTCCCTCCTGCTCTATGGTGGCGGACGGACTCAGGTCCGTCCGCCATCATAATCGGCCCCTAAGTTCAGGTTGCATCTCAATTTCCTATCTTGTGTATGGAAGTACTTCTGAGCCAAAAACATCCAACCCTCCATATTTATGCAACACTTCTCAAGCTACAGCAGCTCCTGTTGTGAACTGGACAATATCTAATATTCTGCCTGTAGCACACTGGATTTTATTTGAGGCATTTTCTGCACCTGTACACAAGAATCTATTTAAAGCTTCAACATAGCATCCTCATGATGTAAAGGAGACTTGTTCTCAGATAGCAACTTCTAACCCGATTAAGACACAGGCGAATCCACCATTGCTAGAACACTCTGCCTTCATGATGTGTTCAAATCTCTATATGAAGGTGTTAGAGTTTTTGTGCATTTTATATTTTTGTGTATTATTAACAACATGCAGAATGTAGATTTACTTTCGAATTTACATATCTATACTACTATGTTGTTGTAACACCTGAAATGAATTTGCTATGACTTGTCAAAATGTCTTTTTACTATTATTTTTGCTTATTATGCTAACTAGGTCTCAGTTAGGCCACAACACCATCTAGATTATTATGGATGTCTTCTCTTGCATTTTCACTGTTCATTATTTCTACAACACACAATCAAGCAGAGTCATGTTTGTTTATTTCCATTGACATTGTTCTTGCTGTTGTGGAAGAAAAATGTTTCAACATGGACACAATAATGTTGCATTTTCCAAGGCCCTTCCGCTGACTCATTGTACTGCATTCATTCATAATAGTTTGCTGTTGTTTTGTAACTACTTTGCCCTACCATTTCCGGTTGACATTGGCATGGAATGGGCAGAATCAACATTCTTTTATAATGCTTAGATTGTAAAACAATATGCCATTTAATTGAATTGTACTCTGATTTGTTGGAAATATAATTCTTTTGCTCACACCATGGTGAATGTGCAGAAATTGATGTTTTCCTATGCAAGAAAACTGCAACTAAAGCATTGAATTTGGGGGTAAGTCAGAAGACTTTCCAGATTCCCCTGGGTGCTAGTAATGATGAGGTCTGATTTCCTTTTGATTTTTCTGTTCATTTGGGACTTAGGGACTGATTTTATTTCCGGTGGACGGGTTACTCCATCACAACGGTGACAAAGATCCTGTCCGCTCTAATATAAATCCCATAGGATATAATGGATATCTGTCTCCATTGTGACGGAGTAACCCGTCCACCGAGATCTAAATTAGACTCTTATAATTTTCAGATTTTGCACCTTATCCTGTATTGCTCTATTTGCTGAGAGCGTTAAAGGTTATGATGTTATGCATTGGCATTTACAATTTCTGTACCACATCTATTTAATTTTTGTAATAAATCTTTTACATTTCTATTTCTGCCTTAGAACTCAATTATTGAGTCTGTCCTACTTAACTCACTGTAATTTATATATGCTCTATGTTGCTTTATCTCGGGGACACATTTTGTTATGAAATTGAAGTTTCATGCCATCTCCGATAAATCCACCTGTGTTTGCGCTGTTGAAATAATACTTTAGGGTGTACAATATAGGGGTTCCCACAAAGGCACAGCATCCAGCCATCAAGAGGTGCATGAGGTTCGATCTAAGGAGACAATATCCAAGAACACAAGTGAATCGACCTAAGTCTAAAACACTCTACCTTTATAATGTATATGATGCCCTGTTTGAGGCAACATCACCCTTTATCCATCGACTACTTGCCTCCTTAATAATCCTAGAATAAAATGCTGGACCACATCAATTTCAGTATAAAATTGTAAATTATACTGTTGTATCTGCAAGCACCTTGCTTGCTTTACAGTGACCTGGTTTAAAGAGCTGGTATCAGGCACACAAAAAAGAAGAACTTTGGAATAAAAGAGAAATACAAGGGTGCTGGCATATGAATTTCCAGAACATGGAGCAGTAACTATTTTTGCTAATGTTGTTCCTGTTCGCTGATCCAATAATATGGCTACTGTTATTTGCAAAGTTAGGTCAAGACTCTATTCTTTTTATTCTCAAGTGTCAGCTGTGTTTCAGCAGTTAAGTCATATTTCACAAGATTGTATAACATAACACAACCATTTTTACGGATAATAAAGCTGGATGTTCAGTTACAGCTATTTATTGTCTACCAATTACTTCTATAATGAACAGATAGAAAAATAGAGCAGGTCACTCGTCGAATCACAAATGTGAAAAACATGGTGCCTAGTATCAGGAGGCGCTAGCCAAGTCTCGCACTCAGGCGTCACATCTTTCTTGTCCAAGGAACCTCTGTGTGCTTTGTCTGGTTTGGATTTAGGCTGCAGCAATTGACTACCTGGGAAATGACCATTTAAGTCCCCAACTGGGAAATTAACAATGGATGGTAGGACCCAAGCTTGGGCTCAGTGTCTTTAAGGACATGTTGTTGCAAGAATTTGTTCCAGAGTCTGGAGTGACAATTTTGCAGGAGCAAAGGAACTTGAAGTCATCTAAAGAAAATCCAAGCAAAAGCTCAAATCTGGAATCAGTGAACCGTTTTGTGTCGCCAGATGAACTATTAGCCCAAGAGGGAGGTTATGAACAATAGACCACCGACCAGCTTGGATACACAACAAGTGGAAGATGTGGTAGTAGCTAGCGTGCTCACCTAGTACTATAGGTACGTCTTCTTTCATTGATCCGGGGTCATACAAAGCCAATCATCAGGGTTTGTTCACCTCTATTCTCCAGGTTATCAAGGTTCTCTTGGGCTCCTGGAACAGTTTTTTTGTTATCACTTGTTGATCACTCCTGGCACATCCATATTCTCAGAAAAGGACGGTCTAGGGTCCTGAACTAAGGCATGATCCTTGTTCTCGAACAGTCTTGAAATCTACAGGTAGCTCTACAGCCAGGACGTAGGCAGTCAATGTACCAACTGAGTTCTAACTTGGAGGGAGTGGACCACAAATTATCAATTTTCTGAGATTACACAATAAATAAATTCTACAAGACAAAATGAATGACCTCATGTACAGAGCTAAAAAAATCACTATATATTCAGATTTAGGGAACTTCTAACCAGAGAGGGAAGTCTCACTTGAAATTCCTATCGGGAGCCAGAGAAAAAGCTAGAATTTCAGGATCTCCATAAGCTGAATTTCCAAATGGTATTTCCTGCTAGATGGAGCTGGGATTATTTATTTGGGGACTTAAAACTAAAACTAGACAATTGCAAACATATACCTAAATCAGGGTGTGACACAGGGAACAAATAGAACATAGGAAAGAGCGGTAGCATGCAGAAGAGTATACATGCAGTCCTGTGTACGTGTACACACAAACACAGACACACACACACATTCACACAGTCTCTCTGACTTGCTCAGTCTCTCTCTGTCTTCTTCTTCTCTCTCTCTCTCTCTCGCTCCCTTTCTCTCTTTCAAGGCCCACATGTGCAATAGAACTAAGACAGTTTTGACCAGGAGCTAGTAAGATGCATGGTCAAAACCCTGGTACTTTAACCCCTCCCCTGCTGGTGACGGAACTACTCCGTCATCAGCTGCGGTCGCGCTGTGCTGATGACGTAGCGGTGCCGTCACGGCCCGCTCGGCGCGAATTCCGCGCCTGCGCTGGACGTTCCATTGAGCGGGCGGGGCCGTGACGGAACCGCTCCGTCATGAGCACAGCTCAACCGCGGCTGGTGACGGAGCGGTTCCGTCACCAGCATGCGGCCGCCGCGCGGCCGCCCCGCCCCCTTAGCACTGCGGCAGAATAGCCGCCGCAGTGAAGGGGTTAAGCAACTAATACAGAAATCTCTGTATACCCGCGTGGCTAAAGTTCCTATTAAAGGTCAGTTAACTTTGCCTTTTATCCTTCTACATTATAATTGACATTGGTGATAGTAAGGTGTAATGAATCATTTTGATTTAAGAAACACAGAAAAAAATCATAATAATTAATATATAAGCAGGTGAGTTGAGGGTTCAGGTCCTTTCTGTCTTGAATTTCTGTCGCAGCGCTTTCTGCACATTCTGGATTTTCTCTGTGATTACAGTGTCACTCAGGTGGTCCCCGAACCTGTGCTTCAGCAGCACACGGATAACTTTGATGCAGCGCTCGTCCATCATGGGTTTGGCCTTGCGGAACGTGTTGCCGCGGCGACCAGTGATTGAGTGGCTCTGAATGTAGTCAGAAGTAAAGAGCTTGTGGAGCAAGGTCTTGCAGGCTGTGCTGATCTTCTGGTCGAAGCGGATGGCCTCGCGTAGCTGCTCGCGGGTGTGGCCATTGAACAGCTCTGGTGCAGGGCGGGCCGGGGGACAAGGCTCCTCATAAAGAGGTGTGGCCTCCAGCTGTTGCACCTTCCTTTTCAGGTACATCACCTCATGCTGGAGGTGGTAGACCATCTTTTCCAGGCGGCGGAGCTTCTCGTCTCTGGGCAGGGACAGTCTGCAGGAAACATAAAAAAGAGACTTGTGACAAAAAAGAGAGCGGAGGAGATCAAATAGACAAAAAAAATTGTGTCATTGATGTGTTCATGTAAAATTAAGTCAATGTTATTGTGTGGTTTATCAACACAATTCCAACAAATAATACTAATTAACCCATGTATAATTACACCAAAGTGTCCTCTAGATGGTCCATAGAGATTCAGATAAGTGCTGCAGGGGCAAATACTTGGTTACCAACAGTTTTCTCAAAGTCACAAACGCGTATCCTTACAATTAAAAAAAGTTACTAATAAATATACAATTAACTGTGTAAAGAAAGCATCTCATTGTCATTCATACCTAACCTGTTAAATTTCATTTTCTGAAAATCTTTGCAAACAGTTCAAGGGCTGGACTGGCACAATATGTGGACAATAAGTGAGACTCATACCTATACATCAGCTGTTGATATTGTCTGTCTCTGTCTAAACTGGCGCTCAGGAATAAACAACAAAAGCAAGCGTAGAAACTAGTTTGGGATTTTTCTAGGCTTTGAGACTCAATGATATTGCCTGAGTGTTTATTCTTCCCAAGTTTTTTAATGATCTTCCTTAAAGGAGATTAGTTTACTCAATATTACTAAATTCTAAAAACAGCGCACATGCTCCGTACTGAGTCCATAAAATCAGCTAGAAATTGCTTCCGAAATAATAATCAACCTATAGTTGGACATTTCTTATCAATGTTAATTGAGCCCAGATTAGTGATTTTGTGGATCCGGAGCAGTCATAGGGTATGTCTTTGAAAAAGTGGGCATCAGGTTTTATTCTTGGAGGAAGTTGTGGGGACAACACAAGTTGATATATGCACATCAGTGATAACATTCACAGGACCCGGAAAACTGGGATCCTGCTCTCCCTAGACACAGAGAAAGCTTTTGACCGGGTTGCTAGGCAATTTTTAAGCCTCACCCTAGAGAAGTTTGGGCTTGCCCTTGAGTTAGAGAATCGATTATAAGTAAATGGTGCCCTTTGGGATTAGTTATGGGAAGAGGCATGGATGTTGTCTGTACCCTGTCATCTTTGCACTCACGATGGAGATGTTAGCTGAAACAAATTTCAACCATATGGGGAGCCTATGGGTCCAGATTAGTTAGGTACACCTATAAGATGGCAATGTATGTGGAGGAAGTATTGATAATGCTCAATGACCCCTGCAGATCCATCCTGCTGCTGATGGGAGAATTGCAAGAATATGGAGCAGTCTCTGGCTTCAATGTAAATGTTCTTTCAATGTCCGTGGCTCAATTGGATGTATACATTTTTACCAATGTATGTGATTTGTAAACATGAACTTTTATGGGGTTTTTTGCCATGGAAACCGAATAAAGAAATTTTGATTTGATTTGACTCTTTCAATGTCCGTTGCTCAAATGGATGCACTGAATTACTTTTCAATTTTCCATGATCTACATTCCACACTGAATATTTGGGGATACAATTAATGTGTTTCCTGGTTCCATCTTGTGGAGGCCAAGTACAGATCCTTCCTGCATGATAACTGAAAGGATCTGGAGTATTGACACACAAGGGGGTTCTATTTTGGTATGGTGGAGTAGAGGCCATCAATATGGTGATCTACCCAAGATACTCTTCGTCATGCAAATGATACCACTCCCCCCCACTCCCATGAGTTCCCACCATTTGACCGCTGCAACGCATGATTGGAAACTTTATCCGGGGGGTGGAGGCACCTAAGAACGTCAAGATATGGTTGACCCTGCCACAGGAGGATAGGCTTGCCTGATACAGCAAAGAATTAACAAGCAACACAGCTACACTTCCTTATGGAGAGGGAACAAGCAGAATCTGAAAAGCAGTAGTGCTTCATTGATGCAGTGATCACAAGCACTCATAAATGCAAAGTGCCTTGAATGGACAAAAAACACAGGCCATGAGGGCTGTACTCCTCCCTAGTCACCAGGGCCAATATTGGAGTCTGGGACAGGGTGGCCATTCACGGTACACTCACGCCCTTTCCCTCTCCATTCAACCGAACCGTCGGAGATCATTTGTTGACTCCACTAGAGGAGTCCCTCTAGTTTGGGCCAGGACAATAGAAAGATGCCATCGAATAGGTGACTTTTCACGGATCTGGTATTCCTGGACCTCGACCAGCTTAGGAAAGAATATAGCCTGCAAAAGAAAGGAGTTTTTGTAACTGGCCAGTCCGATACTGGGTGAACCGCCTTGAGTCAAAGTGAGTGCCTGCCAGGCCCTGATCAACTTTGAGACAGCCGAGGCAGAGGTTTCGCTCCGAGTGAACTGCGCTAGACCGGTTACGGATTCTGACTAATCCAGCCTTTCCACGGGGACACGAGATTGAACTCCCTCTAAATCGATTTTTGGAGTGGTCCCCAACCCAGCGCCCGGATCGTTTCGTTCCTCATTACCCATGTGGGTTATGTATTTTACTCTTCCAAGATGAAATACTTATCGACCCTAACAAATTAATTTAACCCAGCAACACTGATTCATACAGGTTGTTTGCCCCGCCACCCTCCTCCCGTCCTGATGAAGACCCTCCTGCAAGGATTGTAATGCATCCTGCTTCCCTTGGGTCGAAACGTCGACTTTCTCAGCTCCGACACAGCCTCCTCCTACCCCAATTTTGTATAAATACGGATTTAGGGGCATGTGTATTATGAACTTTCAAGCTGATTCAATATCTGTATGCTGTCCAATTGACACTGAACCTATGATAATGTTTGAATAATACGTGCTTTTATTGTCACTAATTCCCCCCTCACACTACCCTCACGACTGCACGTCTCCCTTTCCCCCAGGGGCACTAATACGACTTTGTATTGTATATTTGATTTGGTCAACTTCTTTCCCTATAATGTGAATAAAACATTATAGATGTATTTATCTCTTTTTACTTTGTCCTAAAATCTCCTTATTCATACGTCCTTCTTACTGGGACCCCTTCCTTTCAACGCAACTTTGAGAAGGGGCAGCTTCTGGAAGGAGACAAGGTGGTGATTTTAGACAGCTACAGATTTCTCTTAAAACGCAAGGACCAGGCCAACGGCAGTAGAAGGGTGATCTTGGCAGCGATCTTTTAGATGAGGAATGGGATCAGATCCCATTCTAGAATTCAGAGGATCCCAGGAGTCAATTCTATGGGGTAAGCCATGCTAAAAATCAGTGGCTATTGCTACCATGTTCCCAACAATCTGCATAGTTGGGAGAGAGTGTCGGTGAGTTCAAATGTTGGGGTGTCTGCTCTCAGGAAGCCCCGACCTTCAGGGATACTGGGCACTGGTGTCACACGCTGTAGAATGTATCTTCCAGATTAACATTCCCAGATTTCCTGATTATATATTACTAGGGCTCCTAAATGGACACAGGTTCCCACTCCTCTCATGAAGAGGCATGTGAATGTCTATAGCATTTGCTGCTACAATACTAGGATCACAGCCAAATGGAAATTGACCACGGTTCTCATGACCCTCAAATGGCATCACTGCCATGGGGATTGAAAAGCTATCCCTGACAATAACATATAAAATGTAAAAATGTGACACATTGTGGGCCCTCTGTTTAGAGAAACCCTTAACAGAGTCCTGGGAACTCACAGGTTCCTGCTATCTCGAGGTACTCAATACAATACCACTGATAAGACACAGTTGATAAGATCGGGGAGGCAAAATCTTTCTAAAATTAATCAACCTGAGACTATGAGTCCGGCGTGTGGTATGACATGGAGAATAGTAACACCCACATTACTGGTGATTGGGCGGGGGGAGATTGGTGGTGGTGGAGTTTGGTAGGTTTCGACCTAGGTCCAGCAGTTTTTCTGCTAACGCCAGTTTCCTCTGAATTGGTTGGACCAACTTCTGGTTTCCACGCCCGCCTCCAGGATGTCAGCACTGGTAAGTTAGACGAAATCCCATTAAGCATATTTGGGCGACAAAAAAGTGAGCAAAATCCAGATGGATCTGAGTTTGAGTAATAACTCGGGATAGGCCAAAATAGACTGGTAAACAGTGCACTGTGTTGAGTCTTAGTTCATCCATCTACGAACTTTGTTGAGGGTCTCTCACACCCATCCAGCGTGTAGGCGTTGGCTTGACTTTTAACCTACAAAACAACTGTTGCAAGAGAATGTCATTTAGCTCATATATTATGAAAGCGTTTACAAGCATGGCTAAAACTCAGCAAATTCTTCACTCTACTCAGCTGTAAATCAGTGACTTTGCTTTGCTAATTTTGCAAATCACAAATTCTGCATCTTTTTTAATGTGGTCACAAATAAATTTGAATGAATATAACTGTTTTTACCATAACAGTTGCCGCAGAACTAGTGATATACGTATATAAAACACAGGATCAGATTAACAAACATTCATGTGACGCTGAATGAAAATCTGCAATGCTAAGCTGCACAAATATTAATTTGACACCAATAGGGGCCCAGCACAGACCAGAAGCAAAATGTTTTTGGGCATTGACAAAGCCATGCATAGCCCAATATGTGTGGCTATGTGTGACTTTATAAAAAAACGTAACGGAACGCAGTGTATAACATGGTCTTGCGGTACCTTGCATCGGTGAGGCATTATTTAGGTGGAGTATGGTCATTCCAAAGCACCTACCCATATATTTCGATTCAGCCCATATTTACTAAAGTCACTAAACATGAGTTTGTGGCAAAATGGTGTGCCTACCTGAGACTGGTATAACAAGGAGACATATATTTATTTCTTCCTTTTTGCATTCTGCAGCACATTTACAAAGAGGAATAAGCCTCTAAGAATAATTTTTGTGCAGGAAGCTATCCCTTGCTCACAAAAACTATTCTTACCACAATGCATGCACCCTTGCGTTATCGAGCAACAGTTCCTACATTGGACTTAGGCAGTCAAAACTGAGCTATATGTTTGCAAATATAGCACATTTCGCTCTGTGCCTCTGAAGCAACGCAGCACTCCAACCTCCCTTGTGTTGCGTTGCGTCAAAGTTTAGCAGATATGCAGCCAGATTCATCAACGGAAAATCGGCTCGCAAAGGGCCAGATTCTGAGAATCTGGCCCTTTGCGAGTGCAATTTTTGCATTTGGGATTCATCATCCCAAATGCAAAAATCGCAAATTGCGAAATCGCTAAATTGCGGGGAATTGCATTTAAGGAATCTCTATTTGAGATTCCTTAAGTGCAATTCATGAACCATTTTTGAATTGCGAAATCGCTATTTTTGGCCGCTATTTACCGCGACGTCTGACGTCGTGGTAAATGGTGAAAACTTAGAAAAATGCACTTTAGTGCATTTTTCTAAGTTGTATGTTACACACACACATGTCCTTTGGACATGTGTGTGCGCAACATCAGTCTACATTTACATTTCAGGGGTGCTACAGGGTGTCCTTTGGACACCCCTGGCACCCTTGAAATCGCATCCTTATTTGCGATTAGCAAATTGCTAATCGCAAATAAGGAATGACTCCCCATTCATTCCTATGGGCCTTATGGGGAGTCATTCCTTATTTGCGATTAGCAATTTGCTAATTGCAAATAAGGAAGCTGTAGAAATCGCAAATAATATTGCGATTTCTACATGAATCCCATTTTGCGAGTCTTTAATAGCGATTCCTTAATAATCGCTATTAAGGACTCGCAAATCGGGACATTGATGAATCTGGCTGATGGGCCTTTGTATGAGTTGCATACGATCATGTGATTGGCTGTGCATGTGCGAACAAAAGCCGTATTAGCATTACTCGAGTCTAAACATTGCGCTACGGCTACAGGCCAGCACTACCTTATGTGAGATTTGTACTTTGAGGTGGAACCTGCAGCAGAAATTGCAATGTGAGGACAACAGTCCACACGTCAACCACTTAAAGTGTAATGTCATGGAAATGATCTACATTACACTTTGAAGTATCACTCAATATTCTCTGCGCCTGATTAGATTTGGTGGTAGGATTGCATGCAATGGGAGCTCACACCTTCTCCTACCTCGCCGCCAAGACATGGAACTCCCTCCCCACCCACCTCCGCCTGACCCAGGACCACCTCGCCTTCAGGAAGCAACTCAAGACCTGGCTGTTCGAGCAGTAGCAGATCCCCCTCCCCCAGCGCCTTGAGACCCACTGGGTAAGTAGTGCGCTATATAAATGCGATGATTGATTGATTGACACTATTTCAGGAGACCTAGTGCTGCATGAAAACCCATGGGTGTTTACATTGTTACTCTTCCTTTAGGCCCACTTTGAGATTTCAGCATTGCACAGCACCTGCATCAACTTTTACAACAAAATATCTTTTACGTGCCAAAGTTGACCTGTACTGCCAACTGGGTCACAATATGTCACTGCGTGCTCCTCACACTGAAAAGATTAGCAAATCTGGTACTAACTCTGTCCAAATTTCAATAAATTTGTATTGGCAAATACTGTGTTCCGAGTTCTGTATTTCCATGTTTCTGTTATGCCTCTTCTTGTTCTATGTTCTGTGGTATGTTTAGCTTAAATCCCATTGGTGATGTTGTCAAAAAGCAGAAGTGGAATTGATTCACAACAATATTTAAATTTGAGAAAAAGACAAAACTAGACTGTTGGAACCAAATATCAGATATTGTAGTTAAGTTAGGGCCTAAATTAGAGAAATTAGGGCACAGATTTACTAACTCTTTGCTATGGGTGTGCTTTACTTTCATAGGTAAACATGTTGCAAAGTGTTATGCTGGGATTTACTATCCAACGCAATCTGCATTGGGTAGGTTTTCAAAGTAATTTAAAGTTGCACATTGTATTACTTTGCGTCAAGTGGGCATTCCATGAGTGGTAGGTACATAGGGCGTTCCCATGCAGCCACCCATGGGTTTTGATGCAAATCCCTAGCAACAATCATTTACAGACAGGGAAAATCTTACACCTTCTCAAGGCAGGCGTAATGAGGAGAAATGTTTTAATTCCTCCACGTTTTCACTACTTTGTATGTGTGCTGCATTGTAAAGTACACACGAAAAGTAGGAAAAGTTTTAAAGGATAGTTTTTGTACTGGAAGGACCCCATCTTTAAAAAAAAAAAAAAACTATTCCTTACAAAATGCACCCTCTTGCAGTATTGCACAAGGATGCATAACAACATAAAGTTCACTAGGGCAGGTAGGGAGGAAAAGAGTGCTATATCGTAGTAGGTATGGCACTCTTCTGCTCTCACACTTTCACGCAATCCAGAGTAGCAATTTTAGGGGCTTATTTACAAGCCATAGTAAAAGTGACGCACCGGTGGCGCAAGGGGCTTGCAATAAAGCCCCTTAGGGGCAGATTTACAAGCCCCTTGTGCCACTTTTATGTTATTTTTAACATGGGAAAAGTGACGCAAAAGTGGCGCATGGGCCTTGTAAATAAGCCCCTTAGTTTCTGCTTTGTATTATGTGAGTTTTTCATAAATGTGGGACAGGCCTTAGGTACTGTCGGTAACACTGATCACAGTGGAGAAGCGTGGCTCTATGGTTAGAGCGGCAGACCCTGATGCAGAGGACTGGCCCGGGACCAGGGTTCAATTCCCACCTCGGCAGCTCTTGGATTCAATCTCCCCAGACCTGATAATTCTCGCCTCGGTGCCTATTCTAATCATGTGTCCCACTCTGTGACTCTGGGCAATAGCTTGCTTAATCTCCACAATGGCCCCAGCAGCGCTTGGATGCCTGGCTTCACCTTGGGGGTGCCCAGGAGTGAACATTTCACATGGAAAAGCCAGCACCGGGACGCCCCGTCGTGTGGGCAGCCGTGCGCTTTACAAATACAACACATTTACATTTACTTACCTCTGCCCCTCACAATATCTGCAGCCTCTCCGAAGCATCTCGAAGCTGTCGTCCTCGGGGGGCGGCGAGTCTTCACTCTGCTCCTCGTCACAGCTGGAAAAAGGGAAAGACCAGACTTAGCAAGTTAACCACCACTGGGTGGCCGACAGCTCTATCTGCAATATTCTTTTAAAGTTAATTAAAGCCTGCCATTTCGTCGCCTGTTTTAATTTCCCCTGTGTTATTAAGGAGTGCGGTTCGGTTGGAAGAATACTGCCTCGCCATACGATGGACCAATTCTCAATTCTCTTGTTTTTTTGTCTGTTTCCTGCTTTATCGCTTTCTTGTCAGAGACCCAGAAAGTCAAAATAAAGGTCAATTAGTCCCACTAGAAAGGACATTTCTGGACAAGGCTCTATTCTTCATCGAGAGCCTCTTAGCCTGAAGGTGATCAGAAGGAAGCAAACAGAAAAATGGACTGAAACATTAAAAATATTGAAAACCAAATTTGACATCCATGGCTGAAATGCCAGCGTTCAAGTTCAAATGGTGCAATGTGCAAAAATTTACAAAAAATGCATTTATTATTAGATAAAGGCATAGACTTGCATGCATTACACGGACATGAATGTCCGCCTATGTAAATATGACCATGTAGATGTATATATTCACTTGAGAGTATACCTTGTATCATTTATTTATTTGAATAACATTTAGATTTATAGAGTGCACTTCTCATCAAAAAGGCGCTAGTAACCTTAAGTACCGTGGGGATTTTAGCCGCACAGCCGACAAAAGAGCTCGAGAATTACTAAGGAAAGAACTACGGGGAAAATTATCAAGAAGGGGCGTTAAAATGATCGCTACCTTAGCGGCAGGAAACTGCCACTAAAGCGGCGATAATGGGCTTGATAATATGCAGTTGAGAATTCCCATAGAAGCCCATGTTCACACCAGAACCTGGGCTTCTATTGGAATTCTCAAGGGCATATTATCAAGCCCATTATCGCCGCTTTAGCTGCAGTTTCCTGCCGCTAAAGCGGTGATAATTTTAACGCCGTTTCTTGATAATATGCCCCCAAGGTTTCAGGGCTTTTCTGAAATACAGCAAGCCCACTGAAAACTAAGGGAGGCAGGAGGCGGATTCCAGAGTAGAGCTGCTCTCATTGCAAAAGCCTACCCCCATTTTCTGGTTGTCTTGAATTTAGGGATACAGAATAGGTTGGCAAAAGAAGAGCACAGACATCTCCTCTGGGAATATCTTTGAAAACATTTCTGCAGAGGGATCGGTCTGATGCCATGAAAACCTTTGAAGACAATGCATAAGGATGGAAAGCCATTCTCTGCTTGACTGGTAGCCAGGGCAGCTCTTTAATAGCGCCAGAAACAGACGATCGAGACCGGTTCGAAGGCAATTTGGCTGCAGTAGCTTGAACTCTATACAGTTTATTTATTAAAAAGTCAGGGGAACCTAGGAGGAGAGAATTGCAATAGTCAAGCCGGCTTAGGATCACGCTGCAAATGATCAAGGTTTTGGCGCAGGGCTGCAACATGTAAAGCAGTTTTCGCAGGCCCGGAGAAGGGAAAAACATATCCCGGCTACTTTTGTAGTATGATCTTCAAGGGACAGTTTGTTATAAAAAATAATTCTCAGATTGTGGACTGAGACAGAGGAGGATATCCTATATCATTATTTAAGGATGTAGGATATATGATATTTATAAAAAAAAAACTATTATGTCTATGTCAATAAATGTATGTTTATGCTTTACATATACATGTAAGTCATAGTATGTAGATACCTTATATGTGCATGAGTCTTTGTGCATGGGTTTTATGCTTGATAATATGTCAGATTATGTAAATATGATTGTAAGATAGGTGCCTGAACCTACGCATATTAATTTTCAAGCTTTTTCTAAGGGTAGAAGAACACTATATTGGCTATTAAATTAAAAAAGAATGTATATTCTAACATATCAAAATATTTATGTATGGTTATGGTAAAAGTAGATGAGGTTGTATATATTTGTGATGGGATATAGGCTTATTCTTCTGTTTATAAGGATATACATATATGTAGAAATTGAAAAAAATAACATGGGATATCATAGAGTCAGACATGCCATCACGCAGTACACCATGCCACTGCAGTTCTTCCTGGTAATTGAACCGGAGCAGTGGAAGCCGAATGAAGCCAGCAGCAGGAGCAGAACACCGATTTGGGAGGAAGTTAAGTCTCCCAGCCATCAGGCCTTACTATGCAGGGTGGGGGGGCTGAGGGTTTAGCGGGAGGGGGGGCATGGGTTTCACACAAGGTACAATGAGTGACTCCGCCAGGCCATGGAACTCCTTGGAAGTTAAGGGAGATTTCCAGTAATTCCGTGAAAGTCCGAGGAGTACCGCTATGCAAGCTCTGTCCAGGGTTAACAAAAAGCACATTTTCTGGGTCAAGATCTTGCTTCCTGCCAAATTTGGTGTCAATCTGTACAGCAGTTTTTATGGTGAACTTGCCTAAAAATGTCCATGAAAAATGCATGGATATTTTGCGTTTTGGGAACGCTCCTATTTCTCGACCCCTGCTTGATGATTCACTATAAAACTTTTCAAATAGAAACTAGGTCAAAAAGAGAACAATGAGTGACAAATAATGCTCACATATGTAGCATGTGATTAGGCACACAAGAAGGGAAGATGTGCGTGTCACGTATGAGAAGCCACTTGATGGCAGCTTTCCTCATGCCACATATATTTTGTAATTACAGGTACAATCCAGAGTGGCCAGAATTGCACTGCCTGTACAAGCTTTGAGTATATTTGCATGCCGCACAAGAACAAGTAAAATACATCACGGGGGGAGTGTTAAATTTACGAATCCACCCAGACAAACGCCAGGACCTCTTCAGGTTATTATTATAGGGCTGAAACATGATGGTAATTTTAGGGTCATAGGACCATTGCATCCTAAACCCCAATTGTATATTATATATTTTGAATCTTTCCTATCTACCCCATTAATAAAGGGATACTTCGGATGTGGATGAGGAATTTTTATCTCTTCAGGTATTTAACTATCTTCATAAGAGTTCCCTGAAATATGGTTGAGCCCAGCCTGACCTTTAGGAGTGAGGGTGAACCTGATAATTTAGCATGCCACAATTAAAGTGGATGATTGCTATATTAAAAAATTGATATTTTCCCTTCCCCACTTTCTTAGGAGTGGTGCATAGGTGAGGCACGTAACACCCCTTACCCTTTTGTAGGTATCTTGGCTCCAGAGGGATGCTCTTTTGTTAGTAGTCAGAACGAGTACCACCACCATCCTTTGGCTTCATCATCACCTCTCACTGGAGCACAAACTCATTGTGATCACCTCTGACTGCGTTAACGCAGACATTGTCTATCAGAACAAGACTATTAAAACTTTTCTTCGCCTTTGCACATGCACTCCCTTCCGGATACGAATTACATCACTTATTTTTAACTTAATCTCACTCACACTAGACTGACTTTCATAGACTTATTTTTGCTTGGCCTTTGCCACAGCAGTGTTCTTCTTGACTGTCACTTCACATTCTTCTAACAACACTCTGAATTTTATCGATTTCCCCATTCAACTTCGCATTACTTGGTGAATAGCTTTCTTCTTCTCAACAATTCAAAGGGAAATACCAGCGTAGAACTTTGTAGGCTATTACAATAAAACCATAGCATGGAACTTACAGCATTCATAACAACATAATTATTTGAAACAGCCCACCAAACACACTGTACCATCACCCAAATCATGCGCTCCACCTGACCATTACTTTGGGGATGGTGCAGTGATGTTCTCAAATGCTTTACATCTCTAGACGTTAAAAAACCTTTCACTTCTTCATTTACAAATTGGACACATTGGTCTGACAATAAAAACTGTAGAAAACCTTCTCGCATAAAAATATTCTTAAAAAACTACAGTGTTTGTATTAGGCTCTGATGCAAACTTCACCTCAGGATACTTAGAATATAATTTAACCAAAATTAATGCAAAGCTACACTGGCTTGGAAGGACATAAAATGGGACAGCAAGGTCAATCCCAACGTTTTCCCATTCACGAGATGCCCACTCAATCGGTTGTAAAGGGAGTTTTCTTACAACAAAAAGCTTCTAGGATGTGGTACAAATAGCGCACCTACTGACAAGTTCATCTACCTCTCTATCCATCGAAGGCCACCAAAACAAGTGTTTACCTCAACCCTGCAGGTGGTACGCATTTCTCAACTCTGAGCCACAAGCCATACTCCACTGACATATCATCTGCAACTTTCCAAAAATGCTGGCATGCTACCTCAACAGATTTCTCATAAGGCCATCCTTTCATGACATACTTGATGGGCTTTTTTAATGACGTCATAAGCTACACTTTTCGTCCTCCATTTTGCTTCAAATATCGCACACATCTCCTCCAAGTTGATTGCTGCAATCAAACAACTTTCCTTGCATCATTCATCATCCACATCAACATATTCTTTTGAGCAGCATCTAGACTAGAAATCATCTCTTGCATACTTCACTCTTTGAATGTGAACAATGTCGAATTGAAATTGCAAGAGCTTCATTGACAACCTAGCTATGCAAGTAGTTTGATCTTTTACCCTATCAAAACTTCATATTGTCACCAAAGGTTTGTGGTTTGTCTTTACAGTGAACTTGGCTCCCCACACATAGGGCCTATTCTTATAACCCACCAACAAGCTAAAAGTTCTGTCTCAATAGTGGAGAAGCATGTCTTGGGCTTCCTGAGTTTTCTGGATGCACATCCAATAGTGTTTTCTACACCTTCCTCACTCTGAGTAAGTACAGTCCCTAAACCATGATTACTGGCATCAACAGCTATGCAGCAAGACACTTTGGGGTGAAAAGGTTAACAAACCTTGGAATTTACTAAATGTCTTTTAGATAACACCTGACACTTGATATCCCAATCAAACAACACATTTTTTTAACAGTCCAGTCAAAGCTTTAACGTGAGAGGCATAATCTGAAATGAAAACTGTCATAATATTCACATAAATTACTTTAGAGTTGTTTTATTAATGGGTGCCACTGCATTTATAAGGGAATCAACTAAACCTGGCCTTGGTCCAATGCTGTCTCCCGATACAATATGGCCAAAATATTTCACCTTGTCTTTGAGCAATTCACATATTTCCAATTTTTAAGCACCACCCCTTTTTCTTGAAAAATGGACAGCACTTGGTCAAGAATGCTGTCATGTTCTTCTCTGGATGCTACAAAGATCAACACATCCTGAAATGCTGCCACTGCTTTCATTCCCTTAAAAAGTTGGTGCATTATTCCTTAGAATACTGCCCCAGCAGTAGCCAACTCAAACAGACACCTGCAGTAATGGAACATGCCAAAGGGTGAGACAAAAGCTGCATAATGTCTAGGTTGAGGTTCTAAGACCACCTGATGGTCAGCTGGGGCCTGTGCAGGTATGAGTGGTGGGGAGGTGGGGCCGGGTGGGGTGTATTTCAACAGACGATGACGAGGGAAAATAAAATATATAAATCATTTTCCCTCATTGTCGTCTCTCGAAATCTTATCCACCTGTCCTCACCGCCTCACCGCTCTTACCTGCACGGGCTGTGGCTTCTGATGCTATACTGAGGATAATTCCAACTTGCTGAACCACTTAGCTCCAGTAATGAGTGACAACAGGTTGGAAATCTTTGGGGGTCGATGAGAATACACCCATATTGCTTTGTTGAGGCTATGCAAATCTATGCAAACCTTCAATTCCTTGTTCTGTTTGCACGCAACTACCAATGGAGACAACAAAAGACATGATGCAATTCTACCTTTTTCACACAGACCTCTCAACTCTTTCCATAGATCATCTATGACTGAGAATGGGACACTGTGAAGTTTATCAATTATGGGAATGGACCCCTCTTTAACCTTTACTTCATGATAAAATCCTTTGATCATGCCTACTTTCTCAGAAAATATTAAAGAATATTTGGATCTTCTTCCATGTGATATACACAAATGACAGAGACTTAATCTTTTGTTTCTGGCCTCAAAATCATTTTGAAAAGCCCTTGGTGGAACCAATTCAAAATGCACAAACCTTTGATTGCCACATATATTTTCCAGAAGATTTCCCTACCCCAGAAAGCCAAACTTTCTTTGAAAAATCCAGCTAACTCAATTCTCGTACCCTCGTATGAAACAATGGCACGATCCAGGGGCTCTAAAACTTTGCCAGGCCATTTCTCCTGGAACAGTTCATCAGTAATCATTGTGAGCCTGGCTCCTAAATCAACCAGTAATTTGATTATTTTATCACCCACAAATACATCAATGTAGGGGTCACCACAATCTGATGAATCACCTGACCTCTCCTCCATTGATTACTAAAACCATGTCTTTCGAATCGTTCTTCATTTAGTCGAAACTGCAATTGGACCCTTCTCCTAAATCTTCCATGACCACATTCATCCCTTTGACTGGATTTCTCTTTGCCCTCTGACATACCTGGGCAAAATGTCCCACTTTGTTGCAATTTCTGCATGTGACCATTTTTGCTGGACAGACTCTCCCTCCTTTGAGATGAGTGGGGTTTCCACACCTGAAGCAAAAATTAGTTTGATTGAAAAAAATACTTTTACTCAATCTCTCCTGTTATCTCCTTTCCTTAGCTCGAAAATTTTTTGTAACATTGCTGTCTCTGAGTTTTACAACATTCGCAGTGTCATTTTTTTCTTCCAATTCCTTTGCAGAGATCTGAGACGTTTTATACTTTTAGCACTGCGTAATGTCTCATCCAACTTTGGATTGCTGAAGCACAACAATTTTTGTTGGATTGCTTTGTTAGTACAATGACCAATAAATTGGTTGCGGATCAACTGATCTATAAAATGTTCTAAGTTGTATTCTGCCACTGATCTCCTAAGTTCCGAGAAATTGGTATCAATATTTTCAAAAGTAAGTTACTTTCTCATAAAATATTTGTGGTGCAGTACCACAATACTTGGTTGTATATCAAACCTAGCCTCCAATGTATTTATGGCCTCCATATATTCATCAATTACCTCACCTTCTGCTCTTGCCACATCAAGTAAGTGTTTAAGAATAGACCAACCTACAAAGCCAGTTGAATGTAAGAGAAGGTATCCTTTTGTTTCTGGGTGAAGTTTTGATGCACCAATGCCACCCAAGTAAGTTTGGAATGAATCCAACCAGTTCCTTCACTTTACATGGGGATAACCAGGGTATTGCAAGACAGGAGGAGGTAGATTATCTGATCGCATGTGCTTTCAAAATAGAACTTCTCTCATTGTGTTCCAATCACTGACTGACGTTTGAGACACAGTTGAGGGAACAGCAAAAGAACGGGGTTATTAATGTGATACCACTCCTGACATGCTTGTAAATGAGTGAGTGTATCCCTTGCGGTTAACAACCTTTACAACGAACCCATTACATTGCACTACATTTACAACACAGGCATTATATCGCAACATCCTTTACAACGCATGTCACTACAACGCATCCATTACCTTGCATGTCACTACAAAGCATGACACTACATCGCAAGTCACTACATGAGGGAATTACATCGGATATCATTAGAACGCATACCATTACAACGCATAGTACCCCTACACTATCTAACACGTACCCTACTGTTGCACCCCATGGAGTTAAAATAGTAATTTTTACCCCTACACTATCCAACACTTACCCTACTGTTACACCCACTGGAGTTAGAATAGTAACTTTTACCCCGCACTATCCAACACTTACCCTACTGTTGCACCCCCTGGAATTAAAAAAGTAATTTTTACCGCACTATCCAACACTTACCTTAAATGCAATGTAATGGTATGCGTTGTAATGGTATGCGTTGTAAAGGTATAATGCTGTGTAATGGAATGCGTTGGAAGTGTGGTTTTAAAAAAATCGTTGTAGAGGTATGCAATGTAAATGTATGCGTTGTAAAGGATGTTGTGATGTAAATACTGCATTGTAAAGGCATGCATTGTAAATGTATGCTTTGTAACATCATACATTCATCACTTGCTGTAGACACTTGTTAGTGTAGCTTTTAATTAAACGTGCATATCACTGACTGTTGACATGCTTCAAATTAGTTTGCGTATCACGTATTATGGACACACCTGTAAGCGTAGTTTTGCTTTTTTAATGCGCGAATCACTGACCCTTGACATGCATGAAGTGAGTGTGCATATCACTGATTGCTGACACGCATACAATAAGTGTGCTATCTGTCGACATGCTTGTAACTGACATCTCTCATCTTCCCATTATTATTCCACTTACATTAATCTATTCCTATTCAAAACAACAGGGTAAATGCATGAGTTCTCAAGAGCACAAACTAAACAAACTTAACACAACTAAGCCTACTAGGAAAAGGAAGCACATGTAACTATTTAACAACTACTACCTATTTACCTCTAACCTTGGGTTCCGGAGTAGCGGCTACTCGCTGTATAGAGCTTTAATGCCTCATCGGGTGTAGTAAGCGCTATATAAATACAATTTACAATAATACAATTTGATTGTAAGTGGAGATGATTTTACTCTCTCTTTTCAAAATCTAGATACTTGTACCATGTCAAATACATTTTTTCAAGGTACAATAATAGATGCGGGCTCCTGCTACTTACAAAGTTCCACCGAGGTAAATCAGTAAACATCATGGAGTCACAAGTATAGCATCAGAGCTGAGCGAAGAGACCCAGAGGACTGCATGTAAAAATCTAAGACTGAAAAATAGTGTGATAACCGACTGTGGACAGCTTTCCGCATGAACCCTGGTACTTCTCATTTTTAATTAGGGATTCAATTTTCAACCCACACAGTAGCTGTTGTGATTCTGTCAAAATGTCTTCAGCTGAAGATAAATAAACCTAATAGGATGATTTTGCACTGACTGTTGCTGAAGGGACCATTCAGTGCAGAGAAAAAAAACTGTTTGTCGTTATCGCATTACCAATAATCACTAACAGTAGACATTCTAGAATGTTCCTTTGCATGGTGATGTCAGTTTGGGTTGTGAAATGCACTATAATATTAGTCCCCGGATGGTCCTTTTAATGCTTTGCTGGACAAATTTAGCTATGTACCCATACAGAAGTGAAGGCTGTAGAAAACTACATCTGAATCATAGGCTTACAATACTGAAGGTAGAGCCCAGGACAGATCAGGACTGTACATTAAAATAATTATGTGCCACCTTACTAGTACTGCTGAATGATAGCTAAAATATTTATTCACTATCATATAATCCACTAGATTCCCAGCAGCTGTTACTGTGCTAGTCCACCTGGGGATGGAGGACACTCCAAAAGCAGTGGATCAACAGTACTGCACCTGATTAGGCAGATCACCCTCGTATCTTCAATGAAATTTCACACTATTCCTGCAGCCACCTTTTCACATGTGACTCTTCACCAGAACATCCATGAAGGTCAAGAAAAATCTTGGCATTGTTGGTAAACATTTGGCACCAAAGATTATAATCTCCGATTACTTGGGTCAGAGACATTTTGCAAATGATTAAAAGTGATGAGACACCAGAGGAAACATCCTTTACAACGCGACTTTTACCACGCAGTGCCTTTACGACGCAACTTTTACAACGCTAACCATTACAGCGCATTGCGATGGGGGGCGCTCTAGGATAGGGAATACGTTTAATTTACTGTCCAACACCTTCCCTAGTGTCCACGGGGACTGGAGTTGGAATAGTAAATTAAACTATTCACTATCCAGCACCCCAAAGCGCTATGCGTTGTAAAGGTATGCGATGTAAAAACCGCGTTGTAAAGGCATGCGGTGTAAAAGTATGTGTTGTAACGTCATCCATCCGACACCAGTGTTGAGCCCTGGAGGGCCCCACAGCTCAGTGGCACTGAATATAAGGGAAGGCGACCTATACCAGCATCTTTGCCCTTCCCCTAGGAAAGTCGCAAATCCATTCCAAGTGCCTTGGGTTGTATTCCTATCACCAGGTCTTGCGACCAAGGAGAATATCACGATCCACAATGTCAAATGTCACTGACATAAAATGCAAGATCAATTCAGCCGGTCCGTCTTAGACTCTCAGATCTGGTACGTTTTCATTCACATCTTTGAGAGAGGTTTCAGGTGTTAAATGGTGGTGAAACCACATTTGTAGATCAGCCCAAAGCCAGTTACTTCAAGATAGCCCTTGTAGTGATTGGTATTTTCTGCTTCCTTAGTCTTTACTGCATAAACGAATGCAGATATGCCCGTGAAATTTGCAGGATCAGATGGATAAAGTTTTTTTTTTTAATGGTGTAAAGAAAATGGCTTGTTTCATGTCATCAGAGTATGACCCAAAGTATGGAGAAGCATTAGCAATGAGTGCCAAACCCTCAGCTGAAATTTTTCATGAACCTTGACTAAAGATTCATTGTAGTATACATGTAGGAGCTGGAGGTTCTAATTTCATCTAGTCTATTAATACCATCGCGACTCGAGATGAGTTCAAAATTCAAAATAACTTGGGTAAGATTTTTCCTTGATTGTCCCAGCACTGTTAGGCATGTATGGGAGGCACAGCATATGTGTATAATGCGACCAATGTTGATAATGTTGGCTGTTGTGGGTAAAGAGCAGAGGGGATCAATCTTGTCGCTGCATAATTGGTATTGTGTAGACTTTTTTTGGAAAAACAATGGCTGATAGGGTAGAGTTTTAATCGGCGGTAGCATCCCACATAAGGAACACTTGAGCTTGGAGCCTCACTTACTCCCATATTCATTGATAATGTTAAAATGTGGTTTGAAAGGCAGTGAGCAGTAGCCAAGTCGTTATTGCTTTGCAGAACTGCCGGTGATACGAAAGCCTTCTGATCCAGGTTGAGAAGATATTGCAGCGTTTGTCAATTTGTACAGTAAAGCGTGTCCCAACAATGCATGATTTCTGCGACAAAAGGATGGTCAGAAGAGGAAATGCTTTGTATTGCATTGCAGGGACTGTCAGTTTTGACCCGAGCTTCCTTCTTAGTTGGCCCTGATCCATGAAATGGTCGATGATCTATGCAGAGACTCCTGAAAGAAAGGGGATGGCCACGCAGAGCTTTAGGGAGCTTAAATGGCTAACTTTATGTGTCTTCAGAAGAAGAAATCTATTGGTAGTGCGCAGTATGTGCAGTAGTCTGCACACAGGAGCCAGTTGGAGCACCAAATTTTAGGGGTTTTGTCATTGACTAGACAAAAAAGAACTAGAGCCATGGCAACTTGTACACTGAGGTGGGAAGCTCAGGCTGGAGAACAGGTGTCTCTGTGTCCTCAACATGTAGAAGAGGGCTTTGGCCACCAAGTTTACCTGCTGTAGGAGGAAGAGTTTTGAGTCAATAATCAAAAAGATGTTCCTTACTTTTCCAGAGGCGGTCAGAGTTCCAGAAGCTACTTTACACTGGGAAGCTGCTAAGAACTTTTTCCACAAGTAAAGTTGTCAGATTTAAAAAAAAAACAGAGTTTTAGGTGATTTAGAGACATCCAGTGGATCCTCTAGAAGTAGACGAGGGCCTGCAGCGAAGCTTCTAGGTTAGATATTTCCAGTTTTATCATTAACTGTCTGCTATCTGCATAGTTGTAGCACATTTAAAAGGCTCTGATATGTGGTAGGCGTTTAAGAGCAGGTTGGCGATGGGGGCAGTAAACACAAAAATAGAAAAGTTCAAGGCACTCTAGACCTGCACTGGTTTTACTTGTATTCTAGGCAATATGGACAGAGCAGTGGTAGTGTACGAACTGGGAACCTGACCTCTCTGGCTCCCTTTATATTTTGGAAAAACTAAATTAATACCACAGACAAGAAGGTGCTCAGCACATACCAGTATATTTGGAATATCAAAGAATAATGCAACACAATTTTTAAGAATACAATCTAATATCAATCACACTTATAATGGATAGACCCCCAAGGCCCAATAAGTTTTCTGGAGACTCTGTTTTATCCAAAAAACGTTTTTCTCTTCTTTCTTTATTTGATAGATGAAGTTTTCATTCAATAAAAACAAAATACATGGCGACGGTGGCAGAAATGCATTGCTAAAGTTTTCAAATGGAGGGGTTCAATTATTTTATACTAAAGATCTCTGTGAGACAGTATCACAGTCTATGGACTGAGGACAAAGAAGTGTTCAGGTAACAAGTGCAGCTGTCAGGAACTGGAATAGAAGGGTTAAGAATATTATTTCTCGTTGCCCTTTGTCATGCCATAGATACTGCATAGGAACACATACCAAGCAATATACTCCTTAGGAGATATTGAGGAGAATGCAGATTTATGTAAGGGGTGGGAGAGTCTGGCCGCCTTGGGAAGCATGCAGGATCTTGTGCGGGAAACCAGGGTTGCCCATATTGAATTATGTCGAGACCACCATGTCCCATAGTTCTAGAAAGAAATCTGTGTCAGGTCATGAGACACAGTGAGGCACAAGGGAAGACTAACATGGAAGAGACAGCAAGGGGACAATGGAAATTACACCATTTGATATGTAAAACTACATTTCCCAGAGGCATAGGCACATCCCGTCACCAGAGAACCAGCACAGGACATTCAGACACGCTTCTGGGTCAATAGTGACACACACACAGATGCCTGACTAACTCCGAGCTGCCTTGTCTAGCAACAGTGGTTGTTGTGACTTCTCGCTATTCGCTTTAATTTGCAACCAGCTTGACTTGTTCCTTCACCTTTGCTGTTTTTCCCTCTTCCACTCCACTCAATCCACCTGTTGTGACTTGTTATCTGCCTCCTTGCCCATTTGTTTAGTTTGTCTTTCCCTTCCAGACTTCCTCCATCCCAGTGCTGCTGGGGTCTTCATCTTTGGCTCCTGTGTTGGTTTCGTGGTACACCGGGTCCAGTTACAGTGTGCCATCTGCTGGCACTGGGTAAGTCCCAATCTGTTACATATGCATGCCTTACTTCCCTTCTGCGGTTTGACCTGTTAGGTATTTGTGTTCTCAACCATAGATGGAGACCTAAACTTGATAGTCTGAACTCAGACCTTGTTCCAGAGGCATCCAGTCCTGATCTTCCACTACCAACCTATAGGGGGACGTCTTTCTCTCTCTCTTTGTTTACTCACCACTTTTCCCCTCTACATGGGACTTTGTTACCTTCCTTGAACTAATTCGAGGGGGGGTCAGCTGATCTCTAGGGATCGATGGAGGGATTGGCATCAGCACCCTCATGCTCACAGTGACAGGGCGGCTCTAGTCTCATGGTGGCCTTGGGCAGGGAGCGTAGGTAGGGGGTCCCGGAAGAGGGGGTCCGGGTGGGGCGGAGCCCCCCGGAGCTCAGGAAGATGTTTTAATAAAACGTCCAGAAAAGGCGTTGGATGACCGGTACCTGCGGCTGCTCCTACCCATCCGAATTCGCCTCAGAACGATAAAATTTAGGAGGAGGAGGGTATTGTGACACACGACGTGAAGGACTGGCACAGACGGCTACAGTGCCATGGGCCATGACAGGGGCCCCGGACCCACAGCCCCCCCACAGAGAAAGAATCGGTGGCCTCTTTGCCCGGAAACATTAATATCGATACCATATCGTGAAAGGCTGAGTGTGGCCTAAAATACGTGCGCCTACTCACAATTATTACTGGTACTGGCAAAGGTTAAAATGGCTAGGTAGGGGCGACATGATTTAAATCGAAAGCGGGGAGTGCTCGCGTTTCATAAATGCTGGCAAACATGGTCATTGTATGCGGGGAAGGGGCCTCCTGAGTTAGAGAGAGTTCCCCGCTCGGCAAAGGTTTACAAAAATGGGCACATGCTGTTGCGGTATTATTTAAAGGCGGGGGGGCGAACGCCTCCTGATAAATGAGAGAGGTGGGGGCGATAGGCCATTGTCTAATCCTCAGACGGGACACGCAGGGTATCGTGCAGCAAAAAAAATCGGTAAAAAGCAGGTTCAGCTATGAGTGTGTGCCTTGTCTGGCGCAGCATAGGACAAATGAAGAAAAGAGGTATCGAGCAGCAAGCTCGCTTACCTTACACTGCCAGCCGTAGCTCAGGATTTAGAAAACGCCGGTGCCGGTTGAGGAGCCGAAATATAATTGGTGTGTGCGCAGGGACACATGAATGTGTGACGTCATAATTTCTCACACTTAGGCAGAGTCAGCACAAGGCTACAGTATTGGCGTGGCGGCCCCTGGGCTTTAGCGGCCCTGTGCAGGTGCACAGCTTGCACATGCCTAAGGCCGCCCCTGACAGTGACATTTTGTGGCAGTCTGTACTTATCCATTATGGCTGCCTCATTCATTTACATCAGTAGTACTTCCTTTTCCAGAGCAGGGTTGGTGGTGGCAGTAAAAGAGTTGAAGTCTGTGCTGGCAATATTGCCTGACAGTGAGTTTACTTCAGTTTTGTGCATTTCATGCGCAGTCTCTCCTTAGATGTGCACCTTTCTTGTTTACCCCTCACTTCTCTCCCCTGGTTCCCTTGAAGATTCACTTGTGCTTTTTTTGGCCTTCATTCATTTCATTTGCATTTACTTAGGGAATTACTGCTGCCCTGAAAAGTGCATGGAGACACCATCTGTCTGCTTCTTTGTCACTTGACAGAAATGTAGAGACAAGTGCACTTCACATGGTTACTAAAATTGCCTATTCAAATTGTCACATTTCCAATGCCTGCATTTTTCACAAACTACCTTTATAACCTTTAGCTCGCCTCTTTCGGTGGCCAACATCTGACTCCTCCATTGTTTTGTTCCCTTGTTTTCCAGGAGTTCTTGTAACCCGCTAATGTCTGAATCAGGTATTAAAGGACAATTCCGAGACAAGGTGGCAGCAGGAGCGAGTCTGCACTTTTCATTTGCTTGTTACCCAACAGTTGCTGTCAGTGCTTAATTTGAGCCGGTTGGTATCCAGTGCTTGGCATCAACAATGAATTGTCATCACTGGCGCTTATGACAGTCTGCCACAAGAGGGCGCTGTCTGCCTTTATTTAGGTATGAGCACAACAGCTGTTTATAAATTCATTATACATTAACAGAGACTACTACTTGCCACTTGCGTTGTAAATACATGCGTTGTAATAGTATTTGCGTTGTAAAAGTCCCGTTGTAACGGTATGCGTTGTAAAAGTATGCGTTTTAACGTCATACATCCACAGCAAACTGAATTTCTAAATTAATAAGTGCCAAGGTCCTGGTCAGGAGGACACTGCAGCTTGCACAATCCATTGCCTCTGCCAGTGCTGCCAATGATGGTACCAACACAACTACTTACCATCACATTCTTACAAGTTTGACAAGTCACACTATTTCATTCCCCCAACACTAAAAGGGTGGCAAGTAGGGATGTATGACGTTAAAACGCATACTTTTACAACGCATACCGTTACAACGGGACTTTTACAACGCAAATACTATTACAACGCATGTATTTACAACGCATTTTTTTACAACGCAGGTACCTTTACAACGCATACCATTACAACGTAAGTATTGGTAAGTATATATATTTTTTTTAATTGTATATTATTTAAAATTAATATAATTTAATGTAATTGTATTTAATTTAATTTAATTTAATTTAATTTAATTTCATTTAATTAATTTAATTTAAATTTAAATTTTATTTTATTTTTACCCTGTACCCCTGTACCCCAAAAACCCAAAACTGACCCTGAACCCAAAAAATACCCCTTTACCCAAAAACTGAAAACTGACCCTAAACCCTAAAAATACCCCTTTACCCAAAAACTGAAAACTGACCCTGAACCCTAAAAATACCCCTTTACCCAAAAACCCAAAACTGACCCTGAACCCTAAAAATACCCCTTTACCCAAAAACCCAAAACTGACCCTGAACCCTAAAAATACCCCTTTAAAAAAAACCTAACATATAACATTTTAAATATAATTGTTGTAACCCTAAAAATACCCCTTTACCCAAAAACTGAAAACTGACCCTGAACCCTAAAAATACCCCTTTACCCAAAAACTGAAAACTGACCCTGAACCTTAAAAATACCCCTTTACTCAAAAACCCAAAACTGACCCTGAACCCAAAAAATACCCCTTTACTCAAAAACTGAAAACTGACCCTAAACCCTAAAAATACCCCTTTACCCAAAAACCCAAAACTGATCCTGAACCCTAAAAATACCACTTTACCCAAAAACCCAAAACTGACCCTGAACCCTAAAAATACCCCTTTACCCAAAAACCCAAAACTGACCCTGAACCCTAAAAATACCCCTTTACCCAAAAACCCAAAACTGACCCTGAACCCTAAAAATACCCCTTTAAAAAAAACCTAACATATAACATTTTAAATATAATTATATACTTACCAATACTTACGTTGTAATGGTATGCGTTGTAAAAGTACCTGCGTTGTAAAAACATGCGTTGTAAATAAATGCGTTGTAATAGTATTTGCGTTGTAAAAGTTCCGTTGTAATGGTAGTGCGTTGTAAAAAATGCGTTGTAATGGGTGTATACCGTTTGCTGTATACAGAATGAAAATAACTCTGAGCTGGAGTCACTGGATTATATAATCAAAGGTTTATGAGAGTATGTCTTCCACCAGGACAGCTTTAATGAAAGACTTAATGATTTTTTGCAAATTATGTTGTTCTTTCTTCCGCTTAGTCTTGCTTCAATGTTTTTCTGGTTTCCTACCCTGTTGTTCCATTATAGGAGGATTAGAGGGAAGCGGATCACTGCTTGCATGCTTTATGAAAGAACATTTCTGTCTCCTCTAAGGAGCACCCTCAGCCAAGGTGACCTTCAGCTTATCAGCAAATTGTTCTAGCATTGAATCTGGAGCTCTGGCTGAATTTATTATCTTATCAGATTTTAAATACACATCTGAAAAAAATAGTAGGTAATCATTCTTTATAATCTCAAAACACTGTGGAGCTGGTTATTACTGCAGATCTAGTAGATTTATTGCTAACTGGAAGGAATAGAAAAAAACAAATTGAATTTAAACACGTTCTAAAAAGGATAAACAAACTTCCACTAGCCTGAGGATTCAGGTTGAAATCTAAAAGTTAATAAAGCAAGAGGCCTTCTGCATTAGTTGGGCTACATGAGCACAGTCTAAATGCAACTGTGTTTACAACTAATTAAAAAAGTTATCAACGGTGCTGAATCTTTATCAATTCATACATTAAAGTTTACTGAAATCAGGTTTACTTTTCCCAAACTCTGCAGCTGTTTCAATAGCAATTGAAATTCTAACAGAGCAGGCTCTACTCTGTTGGAGGATACCACAGCAGAGTACAAGGCTAGAAAAATACTCCCCTGATTTTTTAAAAACATACTTTATTAGTTAACACAGCGGCAGTACAATACAGCATAATTAGTACTTATGGCATTCTATACTTTTGTTGAATCCCTAGATTTATACACGATATATCTATAAACATGTTATACTGTTTCGGTTCTAGTTGTTTCGTGCTAGATCTCCATTTCTACAGTCCTGCAAGGACTATGCATACATGAGGTACATCATTGTTTCCAAATAACTGCATTTAGTATGTTAAAACATAACAAAACTTAACTCTTAGCCCCTTCGCTGCGGGGGGGGGTAATTCCCACGCTCATGACAAGCTCAGCTAGTCATGAGGCACAGCGCTCCGGTGCTCATGACGAGCTGAGCTCGTCACAGCTGCACCCGTTCCCTTGGAACGCTCAGCACAGCAGGGGAATTATCCCCGCGTGTGAGCGTTCCACGGCTCATGACGAGCTGAGCTCGTCATGAGCACCGGAGCGCCATGCCTCATGACGAGCTCAGCTCGTCATGAGCATGGAAGGTGTTAATACCTTCCCCCTACCCACCACCCTTCCTCCTGGTCTGCTGATATTCGTATGATTCAGGGCCTAGTACTATCATTATAGTAAGACTGACCCTGCTCTATCCGTGTTCAGTTTTATCCTCACTCAGGCCAGTAACTATTCATGACGCGCTTGCTTGTAAAATGAGTATGTATATTATTGGGTGGGGGTACCTTGTGCAGGCATAAGATCTAACTGTTTAAAGTTTTCCATCATAACATCCCAATCCATGGTGATGGGGTGTTTCCGCGCTCCCCCTCGCCTCTTGGTGCAGCGCTTTTGGCACTACCTCGTTGCATCACATCTTCCAGCCATTGAATCCACGAGGGACATCTAGGGGATTTCCATCTCATGGTGATGGCTCTTACTGCCAATATGAGGGCCAGGTCTAAGAACCGCAACTGTACCTTGAGCGCCGTGGTGCGCTTGCGGAGCCCCATGAGGCACTCCAGGATATTGTCCTGAACTGTGAGGTGCGTGACCTCTCCCGAAGAATGCTGTATTCTGCTCCAGTAAACATGAAGATGTGGCACGCCCATAGCATTTGAGTGAAGTCCGCCTCCTCACCCCTGCATCTGGGGCAGCAGTGTGGGGCCTCTGGGAACATGTGGTATATCCTCGTGGGGGTTAGGTAAGATCTGTGTAGGACCATTGTTTGAATAAATTTAAGTTTAGCTTTACAGGATACCCTCTTAGGATGTTCGAGCATTCTCTCCCAGGCTTTATCAGTGAGTTCTGTGGTTGTATCGTCTGCCCACTTCGCTCTGAGTGTAGTGAGTTCAATAGAGGCTTGTGCCCGGATGTATGACGGTACGACGCGTACCATCACAACGCGTGCTTTTACAACGCGTCCCTTACAACACAAGTCGTTACCACGACTTGCGTTGGGGGCGCGGATTGAGAATAGTATAATTTACTATTCTAACACCAGTCCCCGTGGACACTAGGGAAGGTGTTGGAATAGTAAATATACTATTCTTAATACTCTAGCACCCTCCAGCACAAGTTGTGGTTAGGACTTGCGTTGTAAGGGAAGCGTTGTAAAAGCCTTGCGGAGTAAAATCCGCGTGGTAAAGGATGTTTCCCCCTGTGCCCTAATAACTGCATATAGCCATTTGACTAAGTGGCCTCCTTCTCCCATGTAATACAAAAAATTAACCAGTTTATTTTTGCGGGGATTCCGGGCGGCATGGCGCCCAGGTTTTTTTAATATAGTGTGATACTGCTGCATGCACTAAGTATAGGCGGTCCGGCGCGCCAGTGGTCTGTATGAAGGTTTCGAAATACTCCCCTGATAAACATGAAAAATTGTTTCTCCTCCTAATACTCTACATTTATTTTAACGCACCTTCCCATTGAAAACGGAAGCAGCACATACTCAGTCGGACTTTTGCATGCCGGCGCGCGTTGCGTCATGGTCCATTACATAGCTTAGTCAATGAAATTCAGTGAATGTGAATCCTAAATTTCCCAACAAAAAAGCAGTGGACTGCAGGGTGGAGGGGATCACATTCACTGAATTAAATTGACTAAGCTACGTAATGACGGAATGGACCATGATGGACCATGATGCAACGCGCTGAGCAACAATCCGACTTAGTATGTGCTACTTCTGTTTTCAGCCATGATGGTAGAGTAATCAAATCAGTGCATGTGGGCAGGATTCTATCCCCCAGATGCATCAACAAACCAATTTGCAATTCCTTAATAGCGAAAAATACCGATTCACTATTAAGGAATTGCAAAATGGAATGCATCAAGAAATCACTTAAAAAATAGCGATTTCTTAGAATTCCTTAATTGCGACTCGCAAATTGCGAGTCACAATTAAGGAATACCTCCCCATTCATTCCTATGGGCCTGGAGGCCCATAGGAATGAATGGGAAGACAATCTCAATTTGCGAATCGCAATTAGCGATTCGCAAATTGAGATTGCGATTTCAAGGGTGCAGGGGTGTCCAAAGGACACCCTGTTGCACCCCTGAAATGTATATGTGCACATATGTTGTGCACACACATGCCCTTAGGGCATGTGTGTGCGCAACATGGAACTTTGAAAAATGCACTTTAGTGCTTTTTTCAAAGTTTTTGCAAATTACCACGAAGTTGTACTTCATGGTAATTTGCTTGCCCTATTAGCGAATACGCTATTTTAAACACTTTCATGCATTGCATTTACGGAATCTCAAATTGAGATTCCTTAAATGCAAATAATCGCAATTTAGCGATTTCTAAAATTGCGATTTTTGCATTTGGGATGATGAATCCCAAATGCAAAAATACCGCTCGCAAAGGGCCAGAGTCTCAGAATCTGGCCCTTTGCGAGCGGATTTTTGTTTGATGAATCTGGCCTTAGGTTTCTAGGCCTCACTTTTACAAATCATTTTCTGAGTGTCTGACAGCCCAATACAAATAGAGGAGGGTGCGCAGTTAAATGAACAGGGTGAGCTGAGTCAGAGACGAGCCATGGGTCTGGCTATGCTTTAGGAGTTTGTGCACAAGCCGAGCTATGAAAACTAAATTCAAAACTGTGTATTTATTTAATATGCGGAAGCATTTCACCATAATTCATCAGATTATATCACTGCATCAACAGATATTAATTAAAAGGGAAAGTTTCTAAAAAAAAATAATAGATCCCCCTCCTCAAAAGCAGTGTCATTAGTGAACTAAGAGGCAAGTCAGTAGTCATGTAAACCCTAAATGTGTTCTAGATGCTTAATATAGATGGAGTAACTGCTAAAGATGAGGTAATGTCTACTAAACAAGTTTACTAAATTAAATACAAGAGGTGCTAGTAAAGAGAACACCCTGAACTCAAATATTTACAAGTGCACTCATATGTGATAATGAAAAACATGAGGTTCTGTAAAATAAAGCATTTGCCTAGGTTCACACAATTTAGACATCCGGGGAGGCTGGTATTGATTCCAGTTTATCTGGTTTCATATTTTAAAATTCAGCCACCAGATGGATATCTCTGTCTCTTCCTCCATTTTACATCAAAAGTCACTGTCTTGTCTTTCATTCTCGTGTTTCATTCTTGGCTCAGGATAAAAAAAAACAACACAGAGATAGCAGACCTGACTCAGGGCCTCCAGACCCATCTACACAGCCAAGGATGCATTTATTTGAGGGGTGTCAAACCCCCAAACACTGCACCTAACACTACACCCCTTTCTACCATTTAGCGTCTGCTAGTGTCCTTCTGAAAATAAAAGGTGTACAGTTCTATATATCCTCCAACCACAGAGAGGCATGAGGTTTTGATAGTACTCTTTGGTACAGATTTCTGATAGTGATCTATATCTATACTAATATAATAAAGAGAGAGCCCAAATCTTAGAGGCGGGTAATCTCAGGAACCACAGCACCAATTACAACACCCAATACAGCGTTGGAAAGGGCAGTTGCAGCAGAAGGACATAGGCTATGCAGACGCCCACCATATACATTTAAAAGGTAAGAGAACCGTGCCAGCAAAGTAGTCCCTTGTGGGCGTGTCTGCGTTGTGCTGTGGGCGTGTGCTGTGGGCGTGACAAACGCTGGGGGCGTGTGGTGCGTTCCGCCCTTCATGCCATGTCTCATATCGTGTGCTGTGGGCGTGTGCTGGGGGCGTGGGCGTGTGCGGGGCGCGAGATTATGGGAAAAAAAGCGAGCGTTGTGCGCAATATTTCATTGTTTTTTCTTCCCAGGTTCTGTACATTCCAGCTCCGGGTGTCCACCCTGCTCCCTTTAAATACCCCTGCACCCCATAGTCATAACCCACCCTTACTTCTTAAAATACCCCAACACCCTTAAACACTAACCCATCTTAACCCTATAAATATACCCTGTACCCCAAAACCCAAACCTATCCCTAAACCCTAAAAATACCCATGTACCCCCAAACCCAAACCTAGCCCTGAACCCTATAAATACCCCTGTACCTCAAAACCCAAACCTACCCCTGAACCCTAAAAATACCCCTGTACCCCAAAACCCAAACCTTGCCCTGACCCCTAAAAATACCCCTGTACCCCAATACCCAAACCTACCCCTGAACCCTAAAATACCCCTGTACCCTAAAACCCAAACCTAGCCCGAACCCTAAAATACCCCTGTACCCCAAAACTCAAACCTACCCCTGAACCCTAAAAATACCCCTATACCCCAAAACCCAAACCTAGCCCTGAACCCTAAAAATATCCCTGTACCCCAAAACCCATACCTATCCCTAAACCCTAAAACTACCCCTGTACCCCATAACCCAAAACTATATCTGAACCCTTAAAATACCCAAACACCCCAAAACATATACCTCAGTAGCCCAAAACATATACCCCTATACCCATACTTACCTTATCCAAACATTTTTTTAAAACATGCTTTTACCATTCATGCATTTACAACGAATTTCATTGTAAATGTAAGCGTGGAAAAGCATATAAAATGTAATGCCATGCGTTATAATGACATTGCGGAGTCATGGTACTTTCGTAATGAAAGTATGCGGAGTGATGGTATGCGGAAAGAAAGTTGCGGAATAATGGGTGTTTACCCTCCCCCGGTAAGTACATTGGTGGCACGGCGGCCCACATCTTCAGCAGCATACTCATATTTTTTCACCACCGATTTGAAAAATGCACAGGTCTCTCTCATTGATGGCCAGCACCGACATACCCTTTTAGACACACCTCCCGCCACAAGTTCTAGAATTGCGAACTTCAGAGCTGGGGAGCTACGTTCGAATCTCGGCATCAGCTCAACATCCTGTGATTCCAGGCAAATCGCTTTGACTCCCCGTGCCTACCACAAATGAATGTGTTCTTCTGTAATGTAAATTGTGCTCATGCCATGTTGTCGAGTTCACGCTATATGATATTGCAAGGAAAAATAAAGTAGGGAAACTCGAGTTCACACACTACTGAACGCGCACTCTTAAGTGCATCAGCAGTGCACTGTGAATCGGAGCGTTTCACAGGCCTGTCACAGATAAGAAATGCTATCAAACGAAATCCTACAAAACAATATACTACTGGCCGGCAGCAATTCATACCCGGACAACGTCGGGACGGGCTGCTAGTATTCCTATAAATTGATAATCATATATTTTTTTCTAAACACATAGACAAACCAGCAATACATGTACATTACAAGATGTTTACGGAAGTCATCATTAACAAAATTATTTTTGTCAAACTCATAGAATATATAAGAAAAAGATACAATAGTATAGGATGTGTTGGTAATAAAATATTACAAAAAGGTTACTTTAACCCGTCGAAATGCATGGGCTCGTCATGTCTCGGAACAGGTGGTAAATGAGAGCTGCCATGATTTAATCTTACGTTGGGTTTGGAGGGAGGGGTCAGGGAGGGCAGGAGAGAAAATGGGAATACTAATTTTGGCAGACAAAACTTGGCAAGGGCTTTGAGATGGATGATGCTTTATTGCTTTTGCAACCAAAGCCTCATGCAATTTTACTCTGAAAACAAGATGTTAGTGGGAAATCCTACTGGAGGAAAACTGGACCATTTGTGATCCATCTCATACTGTCAATAATTAAGATAATCTTTCATCATGTACCTTCCGGTGAGACCAAATAGATATCCAACCTGCTTTCAGCTAGTGTATGGCCTCACCTGGTATAGACCTGCTGCCATTGGTCCACGTTGGGCTCCGTTTTCGGCTTCAAAGTCACAGCCATGTATTCTGGAAGAAATAAAGGGAGATACAAATGAAAGACAGGGCTGGGCTATGTCCTCATGGAGGACAAACACTGCAAGCTTGAGTCTACATGTCTCCCCCCGCAATGGACTGGCCTGGGTAGGAAAGCAAGAGATTAGGGGCCAGATGTAGGATACCCTAATTCCGGTCGGTAACGGCCGAAATTACTGAATTTCGGCCGTTACCGACCGGTATTAGGCATTTGGGATGTAGGTGGCTACATTTCAGATTCGGTAACCGAATCGGTATTCAAGAATTCGGTAAATTACCGAATTCTTAAATACCGATTCGGTAAATTACTGAATCTGAAATGTAGGAAGCACTCAAGTGAGTGCTTTTCACCTGTAGGGATTCATTATTTACCACCAACTACAAGTTGGTGGTAAATAACGAAAACTGTTAATAAAAGCAATTTTGTGCTTTTTTAACAGTGCCATGTGGCAGACATACATGCCCTTAGGGCATGTATGTGTACCACATGTGCACCCATGCACTATTCAGGGGTGCAACAGGGTGTCAATGTGACACCCTGACACCCTTGTAGGTCTTCCCCCCTTACTGATTCGTTATTTACCGAATCGGTATTCCCCATTCATTCCTATGGGCCTGGAGGCCCATAGGAATGAATAGGCCTCCAGGAATTTTACAAATTCGGAAAAAAATACAGAATGAATACCTACATACCATTTACCCATTCTAAAATACCGAATCGGTAAAATTCGGTGTTTTAGAATCGGTAAATGGTATTTACCTACATCTGGCCCTAACTGAGAGGCTAGCATATCCCAAAAGACTGAGGAAGGGACAACCACAGGTGAGACCAAGCATGATTTGCCAACACCCATTAGTAACAAGCGAGCAAGGAGGTGGGTTTACACAAGGTATCCAGGTCATCGGCTCAAGCAAACCTCGACAAAGGAATACTGATGGCTTAATTCAAAATTGAAATAAATTAGCTTATTAAAGTAAAATCCCTAAAATGAATCAAACAAGAGTCGGATTACTTCAAAAAACGTGTTTTCTCTTTTAAATATATGTATCCTACAATCACCCTAATTAGGACTTTCAGAAGCAAATTGAGACCCAGCGCGCCCAATGTACTTAGTTTTATTTATTTCTTTCTTTACTTACCTTGGTTCGGCCGTATGTCAGAGTTTACTAGCCCCCACCCTGCCCCGCCCCATCACCCTGCAGCATTCCCCCGAGGAGCCGCTGCTGGTTCTGCTAACGCGGGATTACTGGTTACTAATTATCTTACCAAATCCCAAACTATGTCGACTGAATCGTTGGTACCTGTCGTTGAGTAAAGGTAATCTCGCAATATGTCAATCAATTTAAGAACTTACACCACTCTAAATGACCACTGACCAAATTTAAGTTTTAAAGATTTAATATAAAGTCAAAGATAACTGAAGATACAAACTTCTCAAAATGAGATTCAAAAGGTAAATTGGTATCACTATAAACATGAACTTCTTGAATAATCTAAGTCTGAAGAACAAAATAATAAGTACAAGCTCAAAGACCATAAGGGTTGTCAAAATAGATATAAGTTGCAATCTCAAAGTCATTACAGAAAAGAAAATTAAGGTTAGTCTGTCCCTACACTATACTAAGTGACATCCCTACTTAGCAAGATCTTAACCCTCTAGGTGTCAGCCGTGGTGACTTCCTAAGAAGATCACGCACTTCTCTTTGTCTCTTCTCTGATAATGGGTCTCTCCTGATCAGCCTATCTGCCTACCCATCCGCTTCCTTAGGCTCCCAAAATCATCTGCTCTGCTCTCCTCCCGGGTCGCTTTCCCTAATACCAAATCACATTTCCAATAGAAACGCCCCTTGGGACGCCCCTCACGTGGTACATCTTTGCGCGGCAAACTCCATGATGGTACTCTTGAAGACCCTCGTTATAGTTGACCTTGGTTCCCAGGCTTCTTCTTCAGTGCGCTGATACCCCCTGAAATTCCTGGAAACTCCTACAGGCCTGCGCAAGGCGCCACTGAACAAAGTCCCTTTCATTCGAGCTGATTAGGACCCTCGCACCTGCATACAGCTCGTCCTGCAGTGGGCCTCAAATTCCAGACTCCACCATATCTTTAGTCATAAAACACTCTCAAAGCTCGGTGCTGGACACCTCGCGACCTCTTCTCTAACGAGCACATGACGATTTACACGACATGACATTATCTCCTCTGGCCTACTTGATTTACATGCAGCAGGTCCCTGCACTCTTAAAACGTTAACTTGATTTAAACAGCAAACATTCTTAACTAGCATACGTTTCTAAAATAACACATCTATAAAGCATATACTTTTAACCCTAAGTTCAATAGTACATTTGGAAGAACCATGTCAACCTTATCTCACATTAATTTAGCAGCACGTTCAGGTTTGCTGTGAATTGCCCTAAGGCCTACACATAATACTGGATTTTCAAAGTTACATTTAATTCGGACATGATTCTTTTAACATGAGAACATGAGGTTTTCACATATATTCCAACATTTCTACATTAATCTCACACCGTTATAATTATAGTTACTCTACTTAACATTCTATACATTTCACTACTGAATATAAACCACTCTGTATATTTCACTCCTGGATATAAAACACTCGTGTGCAAAACATGTTTAAACTAACTACGTGCTTGTAAATATGGCGTACTTATACATTTTTTTCAAACTTGTGCTCTCTCAGTCCCCCCTTTGATGACCTTCAGGGGTCATCATCACCAAGACACTAAAAATGTAGAACCTTTTAAAGTGAAGACAGGGCAGTTCCACCTCTTTTCATACTCTCTAATGCTTTCAGACTCTTATATTGAGTGTCCTGCATCGCTGTCAACTCTTCTTCCTGTTTCTTCATAGCTCTCTGTAACCTATTTGCTCTATAACATTGATACAAACGCACCAATCCCCATAAAGTGATTACACAAATCACAATTATGATGATGGGTTTCAGTATGTACCAAACGATACCCTTTCCTAAGTTGGCAAACCAACTTCCAACTTTACCCATTCCATGACCTACTTTTTCCCACACGTTTACCTTTGCTAGGTCCTCAATTTCGTAGTGTATGGCAGTGATATTTTGTATATACTTCTCTAGAGGTTTTGAATTGTCTGGAATGTAAGTACAGCATTCCTGGACCTTCAAGGCCTTACAGACTCCTCCCTCTTTTGCTAACAGAACATCTAAAGCAAGTCGGTTCTGAAGAACCATTGCCCTAATCGATTGCATCTCACCTTCTATCAGCATCAATGATCTTGCAGTACTAGCAGATAGCCTATCTACGACTGTAGCTAACCTCCTAATTTTGATGTCATTCATTATCAATCCTAAGAAAGGGAATGCAGCACCGAGTACATCTCCAACTACTTCTGCTGCACCCAGCCCTCGCTTCCATCTAGTTGATATTTCTTTCTTAGGCGTGTCTAAATTCTCAACATGATATATTTTAGGGAAGACAACAGCCAGATAGCATGATCCGTACCAATTATCTGGTAACTTCACATAGGCACTTCTTCCACATACAAAATATACATTTGGTATTGCTTGCATCCCTTTCAAAAAGTTCTTAGAGTAATACTCCAATTGAAAGGCATGTTCACAATGGACTTGACCTACATAAAAGTTTTCATAATATGAGTAACTCCTGTGAATGCACAGTTTTCCCCGTTTATCCTTATCCAAAGCAATTGGACCAATACTACCCTTTCTTTGGTGTGCCCTCTCCTCCTTGGTCCAATCTGTTTCCCATTGTCCTGATGCTTTCAAAATCTTCTGCCTCCTGTATCTAGTATCTACCTGTGCTATAAACTTTTTCTCAACCTCTGATATTTGACAAGTCAGATTGTTTCTTCGAGCATGTGAAGTATCTAACGTTTTCCATGGAATAAACCATTTGTGTAATCTGTCTTCGCTTTTGTAGTAGTCCCATTTGTTCAAATGCTTGAAATTCGGAACCTCTGGCAATGTCGAGTCGAAATTCGAGAAATAATACTCGAATCCTTCTCGTCCATAAAACATGCTCAACAATAAACTGCACGTTATTCCATATGTCAACGGAAGATGATGGTATCTGATACCCTCCTCCACTGAAGCTGGTAATTGCATACAAACGTAACAATCCTTCACTTCCATGGCATCAACATATTCATAAAGCAATTTAGCATAAGCATTTGACTTGTAATTTTCCTGTGACTCATCGGTGTGAAGCCTTTTTATTTCTGCATCTAACAATGCTTTGTCTTTCTCATTGATGTTTCCCTTCTCTTTAATAATGGTAGTTTTCGGTGTTGATACTCCCTTATCCTCCTTAACTGCAGTTTCATCCCCTTCGTGTCCCGCTAGGAATGAAACAGTTACCACTAAAATTATAAGAGAAACCACTACTCCTAAAAGTGTAACAGCTATACATTTTGCCCTGCGGTTCGTGTTGCCAGCCTCCATGTTCTCAAACAGTGTAGTTTTTGACTTTCTTCCAGCATTCACTTCCTCTTCTTTTCAAACAAAGTCTTTCTCTCTTGCAATGTCTTTCTTTGAACACTTGGAAGCTTGACAATTTGTTTCCGCAAAACAGTTCAAAGTCCAGTAGAAAATAGACAACCCTAGCCCTTCTCCATCCACTAAAATGAAACCCCTATCACCTTTCTTCTTCCACTCGGCGCTAGGTTATCTTGCAACAAGTTTTTACAATTTCCTTTCAACAGTCTTATTTTCGTCTGAAGTTATGTATGACTCAAGGAGTGACACTACGTCTTCATAAATGTCCATCCGAAGTATCATTCCCTCAGGTTCTGGGCAGTTCGTACCACAACATGGAAAGTCAACTTTTTCTAGGATTATTCTCCTTATTTCGCTCAAGACAAGTGGACGGACAAAATTGAGAGTTAGCGTTTTTTCAATTTCCACTCCTGGTACTATCAGTTCTACATCCACAATTACAAAGGGGTCCGTTCTAATCAAGATCACTTTCTTCACCTTTCCAGTTCTGCGCCCCTTTGAAGACATTCACAATATGGTATTAATCCACAACAATAAGCGCTCCTAGCATTTCTACTATTCGCTCAAGCATTTCCAAACGAAGAAGAGTTCCCTCCAATATTGGATATCGTGAACAGCAAACTGGAAACTCAACTGTCTCTAAAATCTATTTTCTTATTCCACCCAGGAGAGCAGGATGAACGATGTTGAGTGTCAGCAACCTTTCGGTCTCCGCTCCTGGCAGTAGAAACCTTATTTGCACTGTGATGATCGGGTCAGTTCTGATCAGTTCCACTTCCCTGATCCTCCCTGTTCTGTGTCTCCCAGACATCTGCAACGAGGTAGGTCCAGTCGGGAGTAGAGTATCTTCTACTAGGCACTCGCACCCTCCTTGATCTTCTAAGACCCTCCTCGGCTTGATCCTGGATATCTTCTTCTGGATCTGAGTCTTCGGATATAGGAGTAAGCGTTTCTTCCTGGGCCGACCTCAAACTTAGCCTTCTTCTCCTTGTTGGCCAAGTGGCAGCTCCAAGCCTTATTCTCCTATTTCTTGTCCTCTCACTTGGTTCTTGGTCGCTCTGATACGGATCTGAGTCTGAGTCGTATTCACTTCTGCTCTCTCCTTCAGTTGCGTCTTCCGTCTCACTGCCGTCCTGCCTTCGCTCTTCTTCTGAATCCGTTGCGTTCCCAACTTCTTCCGACACCCCCTCAGCTGCCTCAATCCCTTCTTGCGACTCTTCTTCCACTTCCGGGCTTTCGTCTGGGATGGGAGCTGTTCCTTCTAGAGGTGCTGGAACTCTTCGAGTATGGGAAGCATGGATCCAATTTGGCAGCCCCCCGCACTTCACCGCGGTGTTCGTTATCAGGATTACCTGAAAGGGCCCACGCCAGCGAACATCTAGGCAGTTCTTCCGGACGTGTTTTTTAACTAAGACCCAGTCCCCTGGGTTCAGATCATGACACAGGTTCCTCGATGCTGGAACTTCAGCCGCATGCACCTGAAGGGACACAGAATGGATGGCGTCAGACAGTCCTTTACAATAATCCAAGATCAGATCATCTGTAATATTCAATAGAGCAGTAGTTGGAACTGTAGGAAGTCTCATGGCCCTCCCCATCAGGATCTCGTGGGGAGAGAGACCTGTCCTCCTATCAGGTGTGCTGCGCATGCTCATGAGCACTAAAGGAAGAGCATCTGGCCAACTCAAAGATGTGGATGCCACTACTTTAGCCAATCTATTCTTCAACGTGCCGTTCACTTGTTCCACAATTCCTGAAGCTTCTGGTCGATAACTACAATGCAGCTTTTGATCGATATTCAGTGTGGAGCACAACATCTTCACTATTTCGCTGTTAAAATGTTTTCCTCTGTCCGATTCCAGAGAGGCAGGCACCCCGAAGCGCGGTATCAACTCCCTGAGCAACAATTTAGCCACTGTGAGTGTATCGCACCTACGTGTAGGGTACGCTTCAACCCATCTGGAAAATACGCATACAATCACCAACACATACCTAAGGCGATTGACTCTTGGCATTTCGATGAAATCTAATTGCATTCTATTGAAAGGCCCCCCCGACCTCCCAATGTGACTCAGTGTGACTGGTGTTCGTTTGCCTACGTTCAGTTGTTGGCAGGTAACACATCGCTTACATACTGATTCTGCTGCTATTCTAAATTTAGGGCAATACCAAGTTTGCCTAAACACTCTCATCATAGCATCCCTTCCTAGATGTACTGGACCATGTATTTCTCTCGCCATGGGATTAGCTAATTCTTCAGGTAACACAGCTCTCCCATCTGCTGAAACCCAAAAATCCATTTCACTTCGCACACAACCTGCTATTTCCCATGCCTTTTTCTCTGTTTCAGGTGCGTTCTCCTGCATTATTCTTAAATCCTCCCAAGTGTCTACAGTTTCTAACATCATACTTAATTCAGTCTTTTCTTCTGCACCTTCTATTTCCACCTTTGAGAAAGAATAATTTTGTTCCGCACAATAGCGTGCGACTTCATCAGCGTATCTGTTGCCTTGTGACACAAAATCTGTATTCTTAGTATGAGCTACACACTTTACTATTGCGATATCAACTGGACCTTGCAATGCTTCTAACAACAGCCGCACAAATTCTCCATTTCGAATGGGCGAACCAGAGGAGGTCATGTAACCCCTCTGAGACCACAACTGCCCGAAATCATGAACCACACCGAAACCATATTGGCTGTCAGTGTATATGGTGACTCTCTTTCCGTTTCCTGCTATGCAGGCACGAGTTAGGGCAATAATTTCTGCTACCTGTGCGGAATGTACTCCTTCCAGGCAAGCGGCTTCCACAACTCCAGTAATGGTACAAACAGCATAAGCTGCTCTCAACCGACCAGTATCGTCTCTTAAACATGAGCCATCAACAAAATAAATTTCATCGGGGTCAGACAATGGCTCATCCACAATATCTGGTCGGGGTTTCGTGCATAGTTCAGTCACATCAAGGCAATCGTGGTCTTCACATCCTTCGCCTTCTATTACAGTAGGTAATGGCATCAAAGTAGCAGGATTTAAGACAGAGCATCTCCTGAGAGTCACGTTCTCTGCGGCAAGTATAACTTGCTCGTAGCGCGTGAGCCTACTATTGGTCAGATGCTGCGTCTTCGTTCTGGTCATTAGCAATTCAACTGAATGTGGTACATACACCACTACTGGATGTCCCATCACAATACTCTCGCTCCTTTCAATGCTGACACCCGTTGCAGCAACGGATTTGAGACATCCGGGCAACGCTGCGGCTACTGGATCTAATGTAGCCGAAAAATATGCAACTGGTCTACGGGCATTTCCGTGGGTCTGTGCCAAGACTGACAAAGCACATCCCTCTCTCTCACAGCAATAGAGTGAGAATGACTTTTCGTAATCTGGCATTCCCAGAGCCGGAGCACGACATAAATCGTCTCTCAGCTGTAAAAACGCCACCAAACATTCTTCATCCCATGGTACCGGATCACTCACCTCCTTGTGCGTCAGTTTCAGTAAGGGCTTTGCTTTCAGTGAGAAGTTAACTATCCACTGTCGGCAGTAACCCACCATTCCTAGGAACATTCTAACTTCTCTCTGTGTTGTAGGCGCATTCATTTTCATTATCGCCTCAATCCTCTCCGGGGACACCTTACGTTTCCCTTTTTCTAACCTGTGCCCTAGATACTGTACTTCTGTCAAACAATACTGCAACTTGCTCGGAGATACCTTATGTCCATTCTCAGCTAAATGATTCAGTAAGGCAATTGAATCTGCTTTACAAGCTTCCTCTGTCTCTGACGCAACAAGTAGGTCATCTATGTACTGTACCAGAACCGAATTCTGTGGCAGTACTAGATTCTCAAGATTCTTTTTCAGCAACTGATTAAAGATGGATGGGCTGTCTGTGAATCCTTGTGGGATTCGACACCATGTTAAAACGCGATCTTCCATTTTAAAAGCAAAAAGATACCTGCTCTCTTCATCCAATGGGATTGAAAAGAAAGCCTGACAAAGATCTATCACTGTGAACCATTCTGCTTGACATGGTATTTGAAACAATATCACTGATGGATTCGGTACCACGGGACAACATGAAACGACTATGTTGTTAATTTTTCGTAAATCCTGAACTATCCTAAACTTCCCGCTAGGTTTCTGCAAACCCATAATCGGGGAGTTACAAGGACTACCCACGATTTCTTTCAGTATTCCCTGCTGTATCATTGACTCGATCACAGGTTTTATTCCCGCAATCGTTTCCTGGGACAATTTGTATTGAGGCGTTCTTGGAAACTCAACATTTGGTTTTACCAATATTTTTACCGGCTCTACCCCCTTAATCAATCCTATTTCTTCTCCTGTGAAATCCCATACCTCTGACGCCACTGCATCTCTTAAATCTTGGGGAAGATCTTCTATTGTCAGAGTAGGATATAGTTCTACACAAGATTTTGAATTGGCCACCTTAAAAGTAGCATCTTCGTCGGTAGTCTGTACCTCCACTCCTTGCGGGGTGCAGTATATGGTGCAGTTCAATTTGCACAACAAATCCCTTCCTAACAGACATACCGGACTTGAGTCACAAACCACAAACTGATGTTCGTTCATATGATTTCCTATTTTCACAGATACTGGTTCTGTCAAAGGACTGGTCATTCTTTTATTTGCGACTCCTACCACCTGAATTGTTTCCCCTGACATTGGCAAGTCTGGAACCACCGCTGATCTCAGAGTCGAACGAGTAGCCCCAGTGTCCACTAAGAACGTAGTGGGACACCCTGCCACTTCTGCCTCAACAAATGGCCCTCTTTGATCCACTTCTAGGACTGCCCCGAGGGTACAATCCTCTTCACTGCTCACCCGTTGTCCTGTCAATGGGTCAATGTAATAACACTTTTCTTCCTCGATAAACAGAGGCATTTGTTTAAAGACCTTTCCCCCAGCTGCTATCTTCGGTGGCTGTGGGAATTGGGCCCGTGGAGCCGAAGTCCCCCCTTTGGCCACCTTGCCTCCTGGAACTGTCACCTTTTGCACTGGGACTTCTTGGACCTGCTCTTCTACTTCTAGCTCTCCATTTTCAGGGTTAAAGGGACACTCGCATCGCCAATGCCCCACCTGGTGACACTGATGACACTTTGTCGTTTTCTTTAGAGTGGCAAAGTCTATCCTAGGTCTCTGCCCTTCCTCATTGTCCTTATTCTGACCGTTTGGCTTTCGTCCCATCCCCTGTTTCTGCTGGCCACCCTTCCCAGCGGACTGCATTTGCACCACCATCAATTTCTCCTTTAGATTCTTGGCTTTAGACTCTATCTCGTCACTGCAGTACCTCGCATAACGTAAAATCTCATCTAGTGGTTTGTTCTGCCAACAGATTAAATGTTGCTGTATCATCAAACAAATATCAGGTCTCAACCCCAAGACAAACTTTGACACAAACTGCCCTATATCTTTGGGATCCATTACATCTAGTCCACTGTATTGCTTGAATGTTTTCAATAATCTTTCATAAAACTCGTGAACTGTCTCCTTGGGTTCCTGCCTTGTTCGGTCTATTTTTACCCAATCTATGTCCTGTGGTGGTACCTTATCTTTCAGCCATGCTATTACCCTTTCGTACTTTTGCATGACAATCTCGGACGGTCCATTTGTCCGAGCATCCCTCACTGGTTCAGTATTTGGCCATTCAACACTAGTCTTGCACGGGGTCCACAAATCAGATGGGACCACGATGTCAAACAACGTGTTCAAATCAATCCACAATACCTTCGAAATTTTAACAAACCTCTCTACCTGTTTATACCATTCGACTGGATTGTCCCGCAACTTCGGAAATGAGTTGGTAAATGCAGCTAAATCTCCTCTACTCCAGGGCACATGTACATAATTTCCGTTTGATATTTCTCGCAAAGCGAATGCCTCCATCTGCATTACCCTTCCCTCAGGGGTCATCACATTTGTACTTCGCCTAACTGTGCCCTTTTTCGACCACCTTTCTTCCCATTTATCCAGTTCCCTCCACACTCTTATCCCTGATACCAGCTCTCTTATGTGTGTTTTTAATCCAGTAGTTCTCTTCTCATCTAGATCCTGGTCTGCGTACTGTAATCTGTGGTTACTCTGTAATGCCCTTGTCCTAGATAAATCCACGGCATATCTATCTGCCAAATCAGTCAATTTCTCATGAAACGCTCTAGCTTTCCTAGTAATATCCTTTGCCATGAACAATAACTCATCCTGTTCATACAATTCTATCCTTTCCAAAGGCAATGTTCCATCTATTATCTCATCAACATCTGATTTTAAACTAGTAACATCAAGCCTTTTTGCCTTAATTTCAGCTTTCAAGACACTCAATTTAGCTCCTCCATCCGCATCTCTCCCATCCCAGCTCCGAGATCTACGTTTAGGTATTGGTGAGTTATAGGGAGTCCTCCCCTGTTCCCATCTCTCTAGGTCCCATGCCTTTCCATCTTCTCGGGGTGGGTGGTGAAACACTCCTTCATGCCTCCTAGCCTCTCTCTCCCCATCCTGGCTAGTTTCACGGGATGCAGGGTAAGATGTTCCATTACTCCCTCTTTCTTCCCTACTTCCCTGTGATTCCTGATTATTCGAGGCATGGCGGGACCTTTCGCTGTTCTCCTTTCTCCAATGTTGAACGTCTTCCCCAAGTGTATGATGAAGGCACCTAAACCTATTCTGAAAAGCCCGTACCGCCTCATCTCCTCCTTTCCCCCAGAGACGGGACATTTCCTCACATTCTACAATCCTAGTATTTTGTTCCGGCTGTTCTCTCTGATTTGTAGGACATGCATCCCCTCTATTCTCTTGACTTTGGCCTTCCCGGCCCTGACTGCTTTCGCTGGCCCCACAATGAGATACAGTCCCGTTACCCCTGCTTTCCCACTCTGGTTCCGTTCTTGTCCTGTTACTCGGAGATACTATGGACCCGTCCCATTCCCTCAAATCAGCTCTTAACTCTGAAAAAGATCTTGGCCGTGGTCCCCTTAGATCCATTGGTCCTCTCGGACCTCCCTGTTCTGAATTGGGACCGACAGTTGTGTCTAATGGGGTGTTCCATGTTACCGAACCTGGCAATTGTTTCCATGCATTTGTCACATTATTCCTCCTTTCCATCTCAATCCTTTCCCTATCCAATTGCCTTTGTTGTTCCCCTCTATCTCTCTCAGAATTATAGATCGAAACTATGGGTCCTATGGTAACAGGCACTTGAAGAGCGTCTGGCAATCCCACAGACTCAACCCTTTCTGTGGTTGGCGTTTTCTGCACCACAAACCTTCCCACTACACTCTGTACAGTGTTGTTTGGAGGTGTTTCTCCGCCTTTGATAGGTGTCCATTCCGATATAGGGAGTGGTGTATATCCCTCTATGTCATTTCCATCTTCCCTTGCGAGCCCTCTATCTTCCATTAACCCCACTCTCGGAGGTGGTCTATCCATTAACAATCTGTTTATCAGATTGTCCTCCGACTCGCTTTCCTCGTCTTCTTCCATGAGGTTTCCTCCTCCTGACACATCCCTCATCGGATACATTTTCTCCACCTCAATAGTCTGTACTCTCCAACGCTTTTCCTCCTCATCCCATTTGGAATCTCGCACTGCCCTTACCGATCGCGTCAGTCTTTGTTGACGCCTGTTCAAATTTCGGTCATGTGCAGCCTTAATCCATGCATTAAGAGCCTCAAACTGTGTTGGTCTGGGCGAGGGTTTCAATGAGGACATGGTTGCTTTTAGCCGATGTAACACCTCTAATTTAAACGTCCCGTACCTCGGGAACTGCATTTCCTCATTCCCTTCCGTAAGCTTATTCCAAGCCCCAATCCACAATATCGTATGCAGCCCCACATTCGTTGCCATGTAATGAGCTGGTGTACCCTCCGGCGGTGCCTCTTCCCCGTAATAATGTTCACTTCTTTTACGTTTAAAAATCCCTTTCAAACACTTAAAACACTTCATGATTTCGCTCTTTCTCCGCGTTCGTTTACTTCCTGATGATATTCCACCAATCTCAGCCCCGTTCTCACTAACTGGCCTATCCGTACGCGACTTTCCTCCGACGTCACTCTAGCCGCCCAACCAGAGCGCGGCTCTAGCTAACGTCACACCAACCGCTCAATCACTGCGCGGCTCTAGCCGACGTCACCCGTCCCCCTTCGCAGCAGTTCCCCTCCTTTCTCAGCTCGTCTCCTCGGTCATGCACGCGTCCCATTCATACTCCGAAAAATGATTACTTCCGTCCAAGCGATCACCTTTCTTGACTGTACGCCCACAGTCTTTCTGTAGTTGTCACCTTAACTTGGCGAAATGTCTTTCCGTTTACTTCCAGACAACCGCCTTCTCCGATAGGTTACTCACACACAGTAACTTTCGACCAGCGTCCGTTACTCATACACTCACTCTTACACTCCCCCTATCTTGGATCCACGGCGGTCAATGGTACCTCGTGACCTCCGTACTATGGTCGACAACTACCCTGGATGTTCGATACACCCAAAACCACTTAAGCTCTGGCCTGAACTTAAGATTTCACCAGTTCACCCGTTTACCAGGTTACCAGCTTACCAGGTTGCGCGCGCTCACAACCTTCTCTCATTCACACTACAGGCATTCAACTCCGCAAGACATTACAATACAAATACAACACAAAACACCGCAATCTGTTCACGCATGACCCTTTTTATACTCACTCTCCGATACTGCTGCTTTTCTCGCACCGTCTGCACCTTTCGGCACACGATTCTTCCGCTGCTCGTCTCTCGGCGTCTCGGGCCTTGGGGTAAACTAACCTCTCTAGATTACCTTCCTCAAGAAGATAACCATCCTCACTCTGCTACCAACTGCTAACGCGGGATTACTGGTTACTAATTATCTTACCAAATCCCAAACTATGTCGACTGAATCGTTGGTACCTGTCGTTGAGTAAAGGTAATCTCGCAATATGTCAATCAATTTAAGAACTTACACCACTCTAAATGACCACTGACCAAATTTAAGTTTTAAAGATTTAATATAAAGTCAAAGATAACTGAAGATACAAACTTCTCAAAATGAGATTCAAAAGGTAAATTGGTATCACTATAAACATGAACTTCTTGAATAATCTAAGTCTGAAGAACAAAATAATAAGTACAAGCTCAAAGACCATAAGGGTTGTCAAAATAGATATAAGTTGCAATCTCAAAGTCATTACAGAAAAGAAAATTAAGGTTAGTCTGTCCCTACACTATACTAAGTGACATCCCTACTTAGCAAGATCTTAACCCTCTAGGTGTCAGCCGTGGTGACTTCCTAAGAAGATCACGCACTTCTCTTTGTCTCTTCTCTGATAATGGGTCTCTCCTGATCAGCCTATCTGCCTACCCATCCGCTTCCTTAGGCTCCCGAAATCATCTGCTCTGCTCTCCTCCCGGGTCGCTTTCCCTAATACCAAATCACATTTCCAATAGAAACGCCCCTTGGGACGCCCCTCACGTGGTACATCTTTGCGCGGCAAACTCCATGATGGTACTCTTGAAGACCCTCGTTATAGTTGACCTTGGTTCCCAGGCTTCTTCTTCAGTGCGCTGATACCCCCTGAAATTCCTGGAAACTCCTACAGGCCTGCGCAAGGCGCCACTGAACAAAGTCCCTTTCATTCGAGCTGATTAGGACCCTCGCACCTGCATACAGCTCGTCCTGCAGTGGGCCTCAAATTCCAGACTCCACCATATCTTTAGTCATAAAACACTCTCAAAGCTCGGTGCTGGACACCTCGCGACCTCTTCTCTAACGAGCACATGACGATTTACACGACATGACATTATCTCCTCTGGCCTACTTGATTTACATGCAGCAGGTCCCTGCACTCTTAAAACGTTAACTTGATTTAAACAGCAAACATTCTTAACTAGCATACGTTTCTAAAATAACACATCTATAAAGCATATACTTTTAACCCTAAGTTCAATAGTACATTTGGAAGAACCATGTCAACCTTATCTCACATTAATTTAGCAGCACGTTCAGGTTTGCTGTGAATTGCCCTAAGGCCTACACATAATACTGGATTTTCAAAGTTACATTTAATTCGGACATGATTCTTTTAACATGAGAACATGAGGTTTTCACATATATTCCAACATTTCTACATTAATCTCACACCGTTATAATTATAGTTACTCTACTTAACATTCTATACATTTCACTACTGAATATAAACCACTCTGTATATTTCACTCCTGGATATAAAACACTCGTGTGCAAAACATGTTTAAACTAACTACGTGCTTGTAAATATGGCGTACTTATACATTTTTTTCAAACTTGTGCTCTCTCAGTTCTGTATGGTTATACCCGTCAAGGGTGTAGTGAAGCACCCGATTTACCAGCTTCAGCTAGAGTCAGAATAACTGGCTCTTGATGTCTCCAGTTTATTTTGCTATGTGATCCCAAGGCACAAGAGATAAGCTAGAAACGAATACATATTTTACCAAAGGAATATGACTAAGCTGTGAGACAGGGGCAAAAAAATGGAGAAGATAATAGAGTGAGAGAGGGAAAAAGAAAAAGAAGAAAGGGCATAAGATTGAAAAAAAGGAAAAGAAGATGGTTAAAATTAAGAAACAGGATTGAAAGAAGTAAATAAAACTAACGAATGAAAAGAAGGAAAGAATAAGAATGAGTAGAAAAGACAGATGATAAAGAGAAAGAGGAAAGAGTAAAGGTAAAGGATAGTAAAACTAAAAAAGGAAGGAATAAAGAAATATAAATTGGAAGAAGGTAAAAACAGAAGTTAAACTTTAAAACAATGAAATAGAAAAGAAGAAAAATATGGAAGAAGGGCATGAAAGACAAAGGAAGATGGGAAACAGGCAGGGAAGGAAAGGCAATGAAAGAGTAGAAAGAAAAAGTATTAAAGAAGGGGTAGATTAATGAAAAAAGCATTTGCAATGCAATAGGTCACGAATTTGCGAGAGTTCAAGCTATTGGCATTGTAAAAGACAATGCCTTTTATTCATCTGTTTTGATAATTAACACTTAAATAGAAGGCATTGTCATTTACAATGCCAATAGCTGAAACTCTCGTAAATGAAGGACCTATTTATTTTCAAAGAAGTGACCGCCATCGTCCTAGCCTGCTTGGAAAGTGAAAGCGCGCATGGCGCACTGAATGTTCCGGGAAAGCATGTTGTGCCTGCAGTAGGAGAAACTTATTAGAGAAAGTAGTGCTTACAGACTAAATAAGACATTCCGTTTAACAACAGAAGTAAAAGGGTCAGTCCTCATGTGAGATTACAAATGAAGACAAGGCGGTACTACGGAGGGACTAAAAATACTATTAACGAATAAGAAGCCAGCATTTACACAGGACAATGGCACAAGTCGATGAAAAATATGGACGGAGAGTGGGCGGAGCGTCAACTCCATACTCGAATACAGCATGCCTCACAGAGCAGCACATGCGCTGCCCAGGCTTGACCTAAAATTAAGCTGCACCACTTGCGCTTTGGCTTGTGTCAAACAATTGATTGTTCTAAAAGGCGGCCAAAAACCATTCACAACTAAGTGCAGACTTTGTCATTTACAAGAAGAAAGCTTGATTAACATTTCAATCTGACCCCTGCTGCTAACTAAACACAAGGGTTTGTTGCGGAGAATTTTTAACCAGCATGGTATTAGGTCATGTCATCATGCACTCATTTTTAGTTTGAATGGCGAATTTCCTCATTCAATTGCAGCCTTCATAAAATTTATGCGAAGTGGACAAGCTATTGGCACCGAAAGGCTAGAGAAGGACTGGAAGGTTGCAAGGAGATGGGAGAATGAAATCAGAAAGTAGAGAACAAAAGAAACAACAATTGAAAGGTGAATAGAAAGAAGGAAAGAATGGAAAATAACAAAAGATCTAACAAATGAATAACTGAAAAAGAAAAAAGAAATAAAAAAATATGGAAAGAATGCGTGAAAAAAATTGCTGTTTGGCCAAATTATTTTAAAATCATGGTTTGAGTGCATAATGTTGTACCCTGTTTCCCCTCAGGGGATCACTTTCCACAACCTTCCTACTGATGCTTGGGAACGCACATTTCGTTCGCTTGTTTAGTGCCATGTTATTCAAAGTAGGGGGTATTTTATTCTTCTGGCTACTTCCTTGATTCTATCTCACAAAATGAAGAGACAAGGAAATAAGCCTTCTCTGACTCCCCTACCCAAACTAATAACTCACTCAAGAGAGAAGGACTAGAAACAACATAATAGTATCCACCTAGGAGGATGGAGGAAAAAATATTCGTTGTAATACCCACCACCGAGATGACTAAACAATTTAACATGAGAAGCAAAAGGAAAAAGGAAAAGACATTGCTTTAATAACGGATATTTTTTCCTCCATCTTCCTAGGTGGATACTATTTTGTTGTTTCTAGTCCTTCTCTCTTGAGTGAGTTATTACTTACTTGATTTCCCTTTCTGGGGATAACATTTGTGATTATCAAATGTTGACACAGGGATACCAGCCGGAATCAGCGAGTATCCTTGCATCAAAATCCAGAAAATTTAGAAGGAGGGCCTAAATTGGGGTTTTAAGGTTAGAGGAGGAAGGAAGATGGGAAATCTAATTGCATGTGTCCAGTCTCATCTGACCTTGAATGTATTTAGCCCTCTCTCTTACAATGACATTAGAGTACAGAAGCGAAGACATAGCCGGTGACTGCAGCTAGTGTTGTAGACAATAGGAACATGGACAGGACCGGTGTGCCACATTCATATACACATGTGTGCATGCACACAACACGCACACCTATTTCTGTATATAAGGTATAACTCTAGTGTCAAGGTAAAGAGTGTCAAACCAAAGTTAAAGGTGGTGTCTAAAGGCTAAAAATTCATAGAAAGGAGGAAAATTTGCAAAATCGTGGACCTAGTGATGCCTACCTTCAACAAATTTATGTTTAACCATGTATCTTTACATAGGCAGTCTACATTACTTGGTTGCATTCCCCGCAAAGAGGAAGATGTACCATTTATTACCATATTGCCCATGCGATGGTAAATCGCCACAATCAAAGTTGCATTTCTTATTATTTTGTGCTTTCTATAGGGACATTCGTAAGTTTACTTTGAAACCTCCTTGTAAAACAAATGTATATTATCATTATAAGCAAGCCTTTAATATCATCTGTAGCTTAGAGAACGAAAACATTTTGAATGCTGCTTGTAAATTTGTCCAAATGGCAATTAAGAAAAGAAAGACTTATTCGTCTCTGGAGATTCTAATGTATAAAAATTATGAAAACTAATGACCCTTAGATACTTTATATTTGTAATACTGAAAACTGAATGTATTTTATATAACATGCGACTACCTCTTTTTACCAATTAATTGTGAACTAATGAGATTTTAAACAGTATTTATTGAATTATGTTTTGGGCTTATTTAACATGGACTGTATTCGTATATTGATAATGATTGTAAATTACATATCTGATACTCTGTTTTTTATAGTATGCTTTTATGGTCATGGAAAATGTACCGAATAAACCTTTTTGAATTTGAATTTGTATCTTTACCCATATCATCTATACACAAGCACAAAGACACATATGGACATGCAGTCCTCACTACTGGCCTTAAAATACCAGTAACAAAGACAGGGGCTGTGACTAAGTGGGTCTATGAGATTATACAAGACAGGAAGATGGCCATATGTGATGGCCCTCATCGGCCATCAATACCATCTACCATCAATATCAATGTACGTCACTATGTAATACACTAATAGTGTGTGAAGGGACAGGGTAATGGGCTTTAGGACTGGGTATATGTAGACATAGCAAACCATATGCAAAATTACTTTAAATTAAGTGTGTCACTTGAGGTGAGGGCAGTAACGTGCTGCTAACACTAAGTATACAAACACAGATGTGTGCCTATGCTCTTCACACAAAGTATACAAACACAGATGTGTGCCTATGCTCTTCACAATTACTCACTATTGGTGGCCGCTAGGGGTGTGCAACACTTGTTTAATTTGTATTTGCATAATTATACAAAATGCTGTAAAATGTAGCCAAATTGCGTGCAATCCAGTGAAATGCAAAACTAAAATTTGGCACAATATTTTAGCACAAAATCCATCTTTTCTGGACACGAAGATGTATTATGTGTTAGAAAAATTTGCACAAAACAAGTTGCGCAAACAGCAACTGCTCGCATATTGGTTGTTTGCGTTGTTCACCAGTGCTTGTGCAAATGTTTTACCATGAACAGCACGTAATTACACGATGTGGCATAATTGTATCATTTTGGGAATCTCACCTAATAAATGCAATAAGAAATTACTGAAGTTAAGTGAAATCACACTAGTGTAACAAACTTTTTGCTCCCTACTAACATTAATTTCTAGTGGTGCTGGTTCTGTAGCGCTTCTCCAGTATTCCCGGTTGTCTTACATCGGCTGTGATGGTAAAACAAATTCCAAAGGCTAGCAACTCATGAACTCAAAACTGTAAGTCGGTTCCTCTATCATGGTCCCTTAATCTAACAATGCACCCTGCTCTTTCTTAATGGCCTTTAACTGTGAAACATCTTCCTATCCAAGACCCTTATATGTGCCACACTCTCATCATCAACTTTTAAACTCAAAACACAACTATCTAAATTTCACTCACCTACACACACTTACTCACTCACCTGTATCACAGATACTCAGTCCTTACTCACTCACCTGCACCAAAATTGCTATACTGACTCACTCATTCATTTACTCACTTACTCACTCATCTGTACCAATGACATTGTGGTACCCACTCATTTGCCTGAACAACTGACATTGTCGTACTTACTCACTCACTCATCTGTACCCCTGACATTACTGTCCTCATTCAGTCACTGGTACCCCTGACATTTCTGTACTCACTCACTCCATCACCTACTCCCTTGTAACACTTAGATTGCTTTACTCATTCACTCATTCACTCATTCACTCATTTACTCACTCATTCATCTGTACCACTGACATTGCTGTCCGTACTCACTTTTACCAATCTTACTCACTCACTCACTCACTCACTCACTCACTCACTCACTCACCTGTGCCACTGCTGTCCTTGCTCTGGCTGGGGCTTCCATCTCTGTCCTGTGCAGACCCCTGGTCAGCATGGCTCTCGAATGGAGAGAGGGGTCTCCCCAGGCCCCCATTCATCTGGTCTGTCCAGTGCGCCCTGCAGTGGGGTCCCCCGTCTTCATCCTCTGTGTGTTTCCTCTCTGATCTCTCGAAGAGCTGATCTGCTGGGAGGGGGCTTTTATGGACCCCTGCCACTCCTGCAGGCCCAAATCGCAGCACGCGGTCGCCCAGGTACCTCTTGATTGAATTTCCTGCCAATGACTTTGGGGAGGTTTTCCTTGGCCTCCTGGATGCAGGTGGGAGCTGGCTGTGGGGCGTTGATCTTTCCTCTGGGAATGAAAAAAAGACACCCATAAGAAAATTAGCCACCAAAGCAGTCTTGTATTGCATACCATCAGCAGGGTCGGACTGGGAACCAAAACTGGCCCTGGCAAAGTGTTCGGACGCCCCCGGGGTTCTGGGAGCCGCCGAGCTCTTTGCCGTGGCCGGTTTTCGGCCGATTTTGGTAAAGGGCCGATTTTGCCGCTTTGCTGAAAAACGGCCCTGTAACAAAATCGGCCCCCAGGTGCCCAAAACGGGCCCCCTCCCGTGTGGCGCACCAGGGGATTGCCCGGTGCCCGCTACTGCCAGTCCGGCCCTGACCATCAGTCACCATAGCCATTAATATCTCCCCCAGTTCTCTCCCAGCTCCTATCCCCTCTTCCAGGACACACTGCACCTTTCATGTCTCTTAGCACATCCCATTGGTGTTTGATTGCTTCTAGTATCCACATGCTTCTATGGAATATATGTCCAAAAATTAGGAATAGTGATTTACAAATTGCGATTCTTACCGAAATGCAATTTGGAAAAGCAATTCCTAATGTGCTAAAGGATATATTTTAAAATAGTGATATCTAGTGGGGTTGCAAATTGTTTTACCTCATGAATATTAACGAGGAAGGTTGCAAATTGTGACACATTAAGAGTCAGAGCAATCACAGGTTCACCATGTCTGTGACTGCTTTTTAATCCAGCAAACATCTTTTTCTTTGAAATGCAGCCCGTTTTCCTGAAAGTAAAATGGGATGTGTTTCAAAATAAAGATGAAACTTTTAATTGTAATTTTTTTTACAGTATTCAGTGGTCCATGGGACTACTAAACATTGTTTTTTTTTAATTCTCAAAGGGGAAGGGGCCTCATGGGGACCCCTTCCGATTTGCTTATGATTTCCACTACCTTCCAGTACTCGGTAAAAAATTGTTTTGTGACCGTAATGCAGTCGCAAAACATTAATACATGCCACTGCAAATTGGTATTTGGAAGGGTCGACCTAATCATGCACCTTTCAAATAAACCCAAATTGCAATTCGGTAACAAGTTACCGAATAAAAATGTAGCCTTTAAACATTTAAAAATGCTTTTTGCTGTCACAAACGGCTTGATTCTGCACATTGGGCCATTTGAGACCTCCAAAATGCTTTGTATATATATATATATATATATATATATATATCCATACTAATATAATAAAGAGAGAGCACAAACCTTTGAGGCGGGTAATCTCAGGAACCACAGCACCAATCACAACACCCAATGCAGCGTTGGAAAGGGCAGTTGCAGCAGAAGGACATAGGCTATGCAGACGCCCACCATATACATTTAAAAGGTAAAAGAACCGTGCCAGCAAAGTAGTCCCTTGTGGGCGTGTCTGCGTTGTGCTGTGGGCGTGTGCTGGGGGCGTGACAAACGCTGGGGGCGTGTGGTACATTCCGCCCTTCATGCCATGTCTCATATCGTGTGCTGTGGGCGTGTGCTGGGGGCGTGGGCGTGCGCGGGGCGCGGGATTACGGGGAAAAAAAAGCGAGCGTTGTGCCCAATATTTAATTGTTTTTTTCTTCCCAGGTTCTGTACATTCCTGCTCTGGGTGTCCACCCTGCTCCCTTTAAATACCCCTGCACCCCATAATCATAACCCACCCTTACTCCTTAAAATACCCCAACACTCTTAAACACTAACCCATCTTAACCCTATAAATATACCCTGTACCCTAAAACCCAAACCTATCCCTAAACCTTAAAAATATCCCTGTACCCCAAACCCCAAACCTAGTCCTGAACCCTATAAATACCCCTGTACCTTAACACCCTAACCTACCCCTGAACCCTAAAAATACTCCTGTACCCCAAAACCCAAACCTAGGCCTGAACCCTAAAAATACCCCTGTGACCCAAAACCCAAACCTACCCCTAAACCCTAAAATACCCCTGTACCCCAAACCCCAAACCTAGCCCTGAACCCTTAAAATACCCCTGTACCCCAAAACCCAAACCTACCCCTGAACCCTAAAAATACCCCTGTACCCCAAAACCCAAACCTAGCTCAGAACCATAAAAATAACCCTGTACACCAAAACCCAAACCTACCCCTGAACCCTAAAATACCCCTGTACCCCAAAACCCAAACCTAGCCCTGAACCCTAAAAATACCCCTATACCCCAAAACCCAAACCTAGCCCTGAACCCTTAAAATACCCCTGTACCCCAAAACCCAAACCTACCCCTGAACCCTAAAAATACCCCTAAACCCCAAAACCCAAACCTGGCCCTGAACCCTAAAAATACCCCTGTACCTCATAAGCCATACCTATTCCTAAACCCTAAAACTACCCCTGTACCCCATAACCCAAAACTATATCTGAACCCTTAAAATACCCAAACATCCCAAAACATATACCTCAGTACCCCAAAACATATACCCCTATACCCATACTTACCTTATCCAAATTTTTTTTAAAAAGCATGCTTTTACCATTCATGCATTTACAACGAATTTCATTGTAAATGTATGCGTGATAAAAGCATATAAAATGTAATGCCATGCGTTATAATGGCATTGCGGAGTCATGGTACTTTCGTAATGAAAGTATGCAGAGTGATGGTATGCGGAAAGAAAGTTGCGGAATAATGGGTGTTTACCCTCCCCCGGTAAGTACATTGGTGGAACGGTGGCCCATATCTCCAGCAACATACTCATATGTTTTCACCACCGATTTGAAAAATGCACAGGTCTCTCTCATTGATGGCCAGCACCAACATACACATTTAGACACACCTCCCGCCACAAGTTCTAGAATTGCGAACTTTAGAGCTGGGGAGCTACGTTTGAATCTCGGCATCAGCTCCACATCCTGTGATTCCAGACAAATCGCTTTGTCTCCCCGTGCCTACCACAAATGAATGTGTTCTTCTGTAATGTAAATTGTGCTCATGCCATGTTGTCGAGATCGCGCTATATAATATTGCAAGGAAAAATAAAGTAGGGAATCTCGAATTCACACATTACTGAACACGCACTCTTAAGTGCATCAGCAGTGCACTGTGAATCGGAGCGTTTCACAGGCCTGTCACAGATAAGAAATGCTATCAAAACGAAATCCTACAAAACAATATACTACTGGCCGGCAGCAATTCATACCCGGACAACGTCGGAACGGGCTGCATATATATATATATATGTATATATCCTTTTGTGCCTCCATAGCTCCGAGAAATCCTTTGACATCTTGCATATTCCCATTGCATATCCACCCCATGGCCAGAAGCCCTTTGGCACCTATAAGATCATGATTACTAGCAAATCGTATGTTGGAGAGCGCAAGTGAGAATTGGCGTCCCCTAGTTCAATTTTCAGGTGCATAGAGGGCACCCAATGAGATTTTCTTAATGCGAATCGAAGAAACCGTTCGCGGTGAGAAAGCTTTCACTTCAGGATAAATTTTACTCTAGCAGCAGCAAAGAAGCAGCACTCTCTGGCATGCGCATCATGCCATTTGTGCAGATTTTGCAACACAGAGCAGGCTCCCAGCGCTAAAAATGAACCCTGGGCGTAGTTCGCGTAGTAGTGCTACGCGAGGCTACGCGAAGTGCACTTCGCACTATGCGAACTTCACGTAGCACTACGCGAACTGCGTAGTAGCATGTTCGCACTGTGCAAGATGCATTTTCAATGATTGCACAGTGCGAACAAGCATCCGCCACTGTGCAATCATTGAAAACGGCATCTTGCACAGTGCGAGCTGTAGTTTTTGGATGTACGTTGTTACAACGCAGGTTGTAACAACGCATACCTTTACAACACGGCCGCTACAACGCAAGTCGTTACCACGACTTGCGTTGGAGGGCGCGGATTTAGGATTTTTATAATTTTATATTCCAACACCAGTCCCCGTAACAGTAGGGAAGGTGTTGGAATATAAATGTGTAAAATTCCTTATCCCACAGCGCCCTCCAGCGCAAGTCGTGGTAACGACTTGCGTTGTAACGGCCGCGTGGTAAAGGTACCGCCTGGTAAAAACTACATGGTAAAGGTTGTTTACCGTAGTTTTTTTGCTGCTCGAGTAGATTTTTACTCGAGCGGCAGCTTTCTCAACGCGAACTGGTAGTTTCTCATCACTAGCGGTCGCGAGCATGCACGACCACCCGCAATGAGAAACCTGACCTCCCCGCATTGAGAGTCTCGCCGGGATGTCATTTTGCTTGCTCGCGGTCGCGAACATGACATTGAGGACCGCGAACATGCAAAAAATGACCGATGCACTACGCTACGCTGCGCTACGCATGTTCGCACTGTGCTACGTGCAGCTCGCGTAGTGCGAAGTTGCGCAAACTTAAAGTTAAATTAAATTTAATTAAATAATTTAATTAAATTAAATAAAATTAAAGTTAAACTTAAAGGGTTACTAAAAATCTGTGCGAGCAGCGTTACGTGCTTGTTTCCCCCCATTTGCAGAACTCGGTGGAATATTGAGGAGTTTTCATATGTCGTAAAGTGGCATGGAGTAGAGTAGAGTGCGTAGAGTTAAGTGGCATAGAGTGGAGTAGAGTGTCGTAGACTGGAGAGTCGTTGAGTGGAGTGTCTTACAGTAGAGTTAAGCACAGTGTCATAGAGTGTCTTGTGTCATATGTATATATTTTGTTATTTCACTAGGTCCCCAGAGTGGAGTAGTGTGTCGTACAGTAGAGTGGAGTGGCGTGTCATACAGTGGAATAGCGTGTCATACAGTTACTGGTGTGCTGCACAGTAGAATACTGCAGAGTGATGTAGAGTGGAGTGGAGTGGAGTGGCATGTCATAGAGTGAAATGGTGTGCTGCAGAGTGGGGTCGCATGCAATAGAGTGGAATGGAATGATGTGTCGTAGAGTGTCTGTTGTCATAATTCTTTTTCTCAATAGGTAACGCAGAACTATGTAGGTAGTATTGCACTACTCCGTGAACATTTTTTTAAATGTATACAACAATATGAATATTTTTCCCTAACTATTAAAACTTTTGTAAAGTGCCTCATGTCTTTTTATAACTTAAAAAATATTGTTATGACCTTTATCTCACTTATAAACCCAGAACACAGCTGAAGTGTGGTCTAAACAATGACTGACATTTAATTTTGTAAGGGCTTTCATTAACCAATAATATGCTGTTTTGTCTAACGCAAAACTACCACTATATACTTCAGCCCTGTATATCATTAAATGTATGTCCCTTATTAGTAAAAAACCTACTGAACCAATTCACATCTAATGACAAAAATGGTCCTTTCCACATCAAAATCTGCATTCCTGCCCAATTTCCCAAAACTTCGTTCAGTCATTTTGCCACTACGTCAATCTAAAAAACGCATTTGGGAAAAACGTGTTTTGGGAACTCCGTTTTTTTTTTCACCCTCTTAAGTTATCAGGACAAAACCTTGCATTATCAGCAAATGCAGAAAAAACAATAGGTCTGTAAAGTTTTTGGAGATTCTTCAAATGGTGGCAGAACTATTAGCAATCAAAAATTCATGCAATCATATCTATAACTACAAAGTTGCTACCACCACTCTGAAATGTGTGTGTGTGTGCGTGTGTGCGCGTGTGTGCGTCTTTGTATAAAATCAATAATTTGCAACAAAAGTTGAGCTCATCTCGTGAATTCCTAGGAACCAGAGCCCAGCTGAAGCTCCATTTTGCAGTGATTTGCAAGGAGTTTCAGTGAGTACATTGCAAGTCCCAAACACATTTGCAGATCACAATGTACATCTAATACATTGTGACTGTGTTTTGTAGTCAAAAAGGCTTCCGTTTTCCAATTTGCAGTCTTTGTAACTACAACCTCAAATACATCAACTACTTGCCTACCTGCCACTGATCTGAAAGTTCATTACTTACTTAAACTTCCAAGGCACTCTCTGTCCATCGCTCTTTTTCTCTCTGAGACCTCCTCCTGTTCTGTGGAAGGAAAGAGGTGCTGGGTGAGGTAATACATAGTTCACAGATTTAAGTATGCACTCACACACTGACACACACTCACACATATGTAAACACTGAGTGGGTTACACACATGCACACACTTGCTTCTTTACTCAAAAAATTGCCAGGGGGTCCCCATACAACATTTTCATTGTGATAAAAGAGCCGAATACAAAAGAGCTGGATGGAGAAGTGGATTACACATAATTAATGTTATCATGTTTCCCGCCAGCGCAGGGGGGAGGCGGATAATTATCCGATTCCGCGAGAGCAGGCAGGGTAACATACATCCAGGCCAACTCTCCAAAAAGGTAATTCTGTTTTTTTTATCTTATTTAAGGAGGTGAAAGGAAAAAAAATAATTATATATTATTTTCACTATCTTGTTTTTTTTGGTCTTATTATGTGTCATTAAGTCTATGAAGCCTCCTGCTGACCACCTAGGCCTTCTCAAAGGCACACTCATTGCTGCTGTGAGGGAGTCACTCCTCTTTTTTCCATGCACCACAGTCTTTTCCAAGGGCCTGGAATTGAGCATTAAGGACCTCATTTATGTTTTTTTTGCTGTAGGACAGTGCAGGAGGCCTGCGCCGTATCTACTAGATAATGGTGCATTCCTGTCCTTTTCCCCTGTGTTGCCGCACAATGAGCTGCCGTGCGCCAACACAGCCACCTTTGCACCATTGTGCAAGGGTGTCTGTGTTGCAGGGATGATTATTTTTGCACAGGAATGGACATGTTCCTGCACAGAAACAATCACAAGAGGCTTTCTCCTCTTTCCATGAGTGCTGCACAACACATAGAAAGAGGAAAACTGAGGAGGAATAAAGGTATTTCTCCTCCTTGTGCATCCCTTCTGCCTCCCCTGGGGAGGTGTAAGTTTTTGGCGCTGCCTCAGATTTACGATTCCTCATAATTTGGGCAGTGTCAAAAAGCCATGGATGCTGCTGGAAACGCCCTCCGGAACACCCATGGAATGCCCCTTTCATGCGGTTTTCAGCATGAAAGAGGCATATATTCATAAGGCCATGAAAAGCCATGTAACATGAACTTACGTGGCCTTATAAATATGCCAGTGGCACATTGCGCCACCCGAACGTCAAAAAAGTGGTGTTCTTCTGCGCAATAGTGCCGGTAGGGCCTCATGAATGAGGCCCTAAGTGTCCAAAGTGTAAGAGCAACAATCTGCTCATCCGTGCTTCCGATGAAAGTACTGGCTTGGTTTAACAAAGCAAACATCTGTTTATTTTCCTAGTGGTCCATGGTATTCTTAGAAGTCTCCCCAAGCACCACAGTTCCAAGCCATCTATCTTCTTCCCGGCCCGGTTCCTCATTGTGCTACATTTACAACCATATGAAGTCACAAGGACTATTACCATCACTTGTAGAGGCTTGATCTTTATTCTTGTAGGGACAGCCCTGTATTTGAAAATCTTTTGCAAGCCAACTCAGCTCTGCCCAGTGCTAATCTGCAGTGTATGTCTTGACTGAAGGAACCTTTATTACTGATGGTGGATCCCAGAGGACAGAATCCGTCCATCATTTTAGGCCTTCGCCATCCACCTTAAAGTTGGTAGCTGCACCTGTTTCCTTCACTTTAATCTTTTTTTACATTTAGCCATGGGCCTATTCTTTCACTCTGTTATTTGACTTTTATCATGGGGTTATCATGTCTGCCTCACCTTTGGTTACAAGAAATGTGTCATAATTACACTGAATGTTTTTTATGTTTCTTCTGCTGATTTTTAATCTGCTCTCACTTGCCAGACTGTCTTTTCCAGTAGTCAACATAGAAGTTGAACTTGTAGGATGAAAAACTCGAGCCTTGTTTTACTTGTCAATCTGGAACCAGTCTTTTTCATTGTGCTCTGTATTGACTGTAGCTTCTCGTCCACTGGATTGTGACTAGGTTGAGCAAAACTGCCTCAAGGTGACATGCCTCAGCACAAGTGAATATGACCATTTGCCATCACTGGAGGTGCATATGTTCATTCCTGTGCCCTCAGTTCTTCCCTGCTGTGTGTCCATCTGCCTACAGCTCTTCACACTGGCTGGCTATTGGCCCCATTACCATGATGCTTTCTGTGCATGTATCCACAATTCCAGTTAGTTGTCCCACAGTATTCTCCCACTGTCTGTGTTCACCAATCTCCCTCCACTGTTCAAAGGCGCCAAGCACTTTACTGTATGCACATCAGTCCTTTACTCATTACAGCGACTCTCCGGGCAACTGTCTGTTCATGCCCCACAATTTTTAGTGCCTCAAAAATCTCACGCTGTCTATGGACACCAAACTCTTCTCTCTGTCTGTTCACGGGCTTAAGATCTACACACTCTCTATGCATGTTCCCAAAGTTCGTCATACTACCTGTTCTTGTGTTGCAAATTTCTAACACCATGCCACCCCAAGCACTTCACATTCTTTTGTCATCATCCACATAGGCTCCTTGGTGTGAAATTTTGGGTTACTGGTTGACTGAGGTGTGAGTCCTGGTCAAACAGCAACCCAATCCTTGGCAGCAAAAGACCCAAGCAAACCCCAAATTAACCTGTGTTCAGCCATCTGGTAGGTGGTACAGAGCAGTCAGGCTTAACTTAGAGGCAGTGTGTAAAGTATTTGTGCAACACTTAAAACAGTAACACAGTGAAAACACCACACTAAAAGGATTCTGCACGAATTTAGGAAAATACAGCACTATTTAATAAATAAAACAAGAACAGAACAACAAAAATCCAATCAGCAGAACCAGAGTTATGCATTGTTAAAGCATAAAGTGAATATAGCCCCAAAAAGCATAAAGTGCCAATTCGGGATATGTGGTCGCAAAGAAGGACCGGGTCAAATTCAAAAGTTTGTGCCGACTGCAATGGAGTGCGGGTTGGATATAGTCCCAGGTTAGTCCAGCTGTCGGTTTACCTTCTCAAGTTCATGCCAAGAGTTGCATTTGTGTATTGCAGAGGGCTGCAGGGAGGAAGGGGACTGCCGTAGGATGCTGTCGGCAAAGGGCTAGGGCCTGGCCGGCTTCACGGCCGGACATCGCTAGAGCTTCACAGTGGGGATCCCCTGCAAGTGGTCAAAGCAAGTCCGAGGAGTCAAGCTGACAGAGCTTCACACTGATTTATGTTGCAAGCGATGAGGTCTCAGTGAAAATGGGCCAATTCGTGGTCATGAAAAAAGCTTGACGTAAACTCACTGAGTCACACCGCCTGAGGGTCAGGAACTCGCTGCACTTAGGTCCAGGAGCTGGTTTGGGTGCCCTTTATGTCCCTGGGGCTCAAATCAGCAGGTCAGCAGACTAGCTCTTGTAGTCACTCTGGGGTTCTGGGTTCAAGATGAAGTGGAAGATCCAGTTCTTCTTCCCTAGGCAATTGGCTGCAGGCAGCAGGTCATTTATAGCAGCAGTCCAGGAGAGTGGCAGTCCTTGTTGCAGCACAGCAGCCCTTCTTCCTGACAGAGTATCCACTGGTCCAGAAGTGTACTGAAGAGTTGGTGTCCGAGGTCCTTCTTTTATACACAGTTATGCCTTTGAAGTCGGGAGAAGCTGTAAAGGCGCACCTTTGAAGTTTACAGATACCCTGCATTCCTGGCCCTGGCTCGACACTAAGTGCAGGGGGTACATCAAAATCAATAGTAGGGGGTGTTGGGCCCAGCTCCACCCACCCATCCTTTCAGTGATGGCTCATCCAGTTACACCTAAGCTACCCATTGTGTGTGGATGTCTGGAAGGAATGCACAAAGCCCAACTGTTAGCTACACTTAGTCTTTAGACCAGAGACCGGGAACCAAATGGCTATGGAATGAAAATACCAACTTTCTAAAAGTGGCATTTTTAAAATTGCAATTTAAAATCCAACTTCACCATGTTAGGATTTTAAATTGTGATTCCAGAGACACCACACATGAACTGGTTATCTATTCCCATTTGTAAATTACACTTATAAAATATAGTAAGGTAACTCCAACATCATGCTACAGGAGAGATAGGCCTTGCAGTAGTGAAAAATGAATTTAAGAGTTTTTCAGTATCAGGACGTGCAAATTTAAAAGCACATTTTCTACTTTTTAAATCACTGCACCCTGCTCTCTGGGCTTTCCAGCAGTTATGCTAGGGGTGATCTATATGTATTAAAAAGGAAGGTTTGGGGGGCGTCGCCACAACGAGAACCCATATAGATGTGTCCTCGCCACGCTCCTTCAGTGTGACAACCCCATATGCCTGACATGGCAGATTAACAGATTGGGGAGAAGAATGCCTTGGTGAATAGGGTGGGTGAACATCTTACCCTCCCGTTATGAGCTCCACGGACTCCACCGATGCCAGGATCGTGTAACACTGCAATGAGTTCTGAATGCCGTGTGCAGCCGCTCCCTGATTAACAGTGCAGAGGGAGTACCACCAGCGGCTGAAGGTATTGTGGTCAGATACATCGGGGAGCTCAAGGGAGGCATATTCAAGCCTCCTGGACTCCTTCGGTAACAGCCTGGGGGTCAACAGAGAGGGACTGTATGTTGGAGATGTGTTTTCATGGAGTGGAGCATGGCTCCCTGTGACCAGTTGCTGGCACTAACCTATGGGCCTGAGTGGCTGCCTTGGAGAAGGACCCAAACTTGAGGGGTGACAGACGCCTACAGTTTGGACACAGGCCTCCTCTGGCCTTCCCTAGAGGTGTGAAGCACTCCATCTCATGTCATCCCAGCGATGGCTGCACAGGTACAGAGAATAAACTAAACAGAGGTGAGCTGGGTGATTAAATGAGCGCAAGCCAAAGTGATTTGTGGTGAGATCATGATGGATTTCCTGTAGGGGACCATCTGAAACCTGATTCTAAATCGGCCTTTTGGGATCACCTTTTTCCTTGTGGGGACTTCCTGGGAACACTGGCCCAGATGGAAGCCCCCTCGCTATTATGGTGTTCCACTATAGCACGGTGGGTTGCCATGCACTTATTCCCAGATCTAGTGGGGCCTGTCCTGCACCCCCCCTTTTTAGGTTTAAAGCATTTTATTAAGACATAAAAACACGGGGGAGGGGAATGAGGAGGTCAAGTTTACATACAGTACAAAAGAAGACATGTTGCAGCGATTCTGGCGGAAAGCGGGGAGGTCGGCAGTCCCGGAGGGGGAAAAAAGGCAAACGCCGTAGGGCAAGAAAGCCATGCGGATAACCCTCCAGTAGTCCCCAACCCCACAATCAAAGCTAAGCATGAATAGCAACCCGCAACACAGCATAAACAACATAGTCCCTCCAAGCCCCCCATCCCCTGAATAAGGAAACGGAAGAAAACAATACCCCAACATCCCCGTCCAGTAGCCCATTACAGAAACATTGTCCCTAGCCTCCCATCCCCAGCCCCCAGCCCCCCCGATCCCATCCCTCTCAATCCGCTGGAGCCGCCGGCGGCGTCAGCCTAAGAAGGCGCAGGTACCTCGGACATGTGATCTCCCGAAATTCCGTGGACAACAGCGCCAAGAAAGGGTGCCAGAGTTCCTCGAACTGGTCAACATTACCAGCCACCGTGAGCGAGATCTTCTCCATACCCAGTACCTGCCAGAGCCTGTGTAACCAGCCAGTGATAGAGGGGGCAGTGGGGGTGCGCCAGTGCACAAGGATATTCTGAACCGCTGAGCCTAGCGCAATAGCAATCTGCCTACCCCTGCGGGACTTCAGCGGGTACATCAAATCGTTGGGGAGGCCTAGCAGGACATACGCCGGGAGGCGCGGGAGTTCAACCTCGAAGTGCCTGTCCACCTCATCTAAGACCTCCTTCCAATAAGCAGATAGTATCGGGCACCCCCAAAGAATGTGCGATAGAGTACCCTCTTGTCCGCAGCCTCGCCAGCAACCCTTGTCGGTGAGTTTGTGCATCTCGTAGAGCCTCTCCGGGGTGTAATACCAGTAGGTGGACACCTTGGTAAAAGTCTCCGTCAGCCCAGTGTGGTATGCAGAGTGCCTCGCCCGATATGCGATCCCGTCCCACTCCTTGTGGCTCAGGGTCCTGCCCAATTCTCTGTGCCAGCGCTCCCTCCCCGGGTTGTGGTAATGAAACGGCGGGGGTTGGAGAAATTTGTACAGATCAGTGATAAGCTTGGCATCCGAGGTCCGAGTCACCAGCCACCGCTCGTAAGGTGTGATTTGGCGGGCTGCGACGTCACGCACCTGGGGTTGGAGAGCCCAGTGACGGACCTGCATATAACGCAGTCTGTCCTCCTCCGTCAGACCAAATTCCTGCCGGAGTTGTTGGAAAGGGAGCACGCCCTCCGGACCGTAAATCTGAAAGAGTGCCCTGCAGCCCGCCCGCACCCAGTGAGAAAAAGCTCCTGGGGCCATGCCTGGAGTAAAGTCTGGGTTACCAACTATGGGCGTGAACGGTGATGGGAAAGTAGTGAGCTCGCGGAGTTCACAAACCGCATCCCACACCCGTAGCGGAACCCGAGTGACAAAGGAGGCGTAGAGATTAGCCGGGCGGTGGGCGCGCCGCAGGAATGGAATCTCTTGAAGGGTGCGACCAGCAACCGCCTGGTCTTGAAAAAGCCAGTGCTTGTCCGATTCCCACCTGCTCCATTCCACCAAATATCGGAGTTGCGCCGCTTGAAAATACTTCCGAAGGTCCGGAACACCGAGACCCCCCGCCTCCGGCGCAAGCATGGAAAGAGCCCTCTTCATCCGAGGCCTGCGGCCCTGCCACACGAAACGGGAGATGTCAGCTTGCGCTTCCTGTATCCAACCCACAGGGGGCTGGAGAGGTAAGGCGCAAAAAAGATACAAAATCTGGGGCAGCACCGTCATCTTCACCGCCGCGATACGGCCCAGCCACGAGAGCAGGCCCTTGCCCCATCGGCCGAGTTCCTCTTTAATCTTCTTGCTAAGAGAAGAATAGTTGGCCTTGACCATCTCGGGCAGCGAAGGTGCAAGCAGGATCCCCAGGTACGGCACCGTGGAAGAGGACCACTGCATAGGGAAAAGACGCTGGAGGTCTCGCCTGGTGTCCGCGGAGAGCGACACATCTAGAGCGGCCGATTTAGACATGTTCATTTTAAAGCCGGCCACGCGTGCAAAGGCGTCCAGTTCGCGAACGCAGGCAGGGAGTGACCGCCTGGGGTCATCCAGGGTCAGCAGGACATCATCCGCATATAGGCTAACAGTATGGGTATACCGACCCATTTCAACCCCAATAGCGTCCGAATTGTCGCGAATCCTCTGGGCGAACGGCTCCATATAAAGGGCGAACAAAAGCGGCGAGAGGGGGCATCCCTGTCTCGTACCACGCTCAATGACAAAACTACTAGAGCTGTGTCCGTTGACTCGCACCGATGCTGACGGTCTCCTATAACAATTGAAGACCATGGAGCGGAACTTCTCGCCGATCCCCAGTTTCCTGAGAACCAGCTCAAGATACGGCCAATGAACCCTATCAAAGGCCTTCTCCGCATCAACCGACAGCAACATCCGTTCCCCCGGGATGCGTGAGGCCTTTTCTAACACGTGCGTCACCCTTTTGGTGTTGTCGACTGTCTGCCTACCGGGTACAAAACCAGCCTGGTCCACTTCCACCAGGCCCGGTAGGTGCAGGCCAAGTCTGGCCGCCAGGATCCCCGTGTAGAGCTTAAGGTCCACATTTAAAAGCGAAATAGGCCGATATGAACCGCACAGGGTCCGGTCCTTCCCGGGTTTCGGAATAACCGACACCGTCGCGGAAAGAAGGTCCGGCGGAATGGCCCCCGGCACAGAAAAGGAGTTGAACAGGCGAGCCAGTATAGGCGCCAGAGTGGAGCAGAAGGTCTTGTAGAACAAGGCCGTGTAGCCATCCAGGCCCGGGGCCTTACCGTGCTTCAATCGCGCGATAGCGGAGATGACTTCCACCACATGGATGTCCCTCTCCAGATGGTCTGCCTGGGCGGGCTCCAGAGACGGGAGGGTCACAGACTCCAGATAGGCCTCAGCTTCTCCCGGCGGGGAGGGCTCCGCGGCGTATAGCTCCTCGTAGAAGCTACGGAAACAATCCGCCACATCCGCGTCACCGGAAACCGGGACCCCATCCGCGCCCACTAACTCCTTCACCACATTGCGTTGCCGCGCAGCCCTGAGCCGGTGGGCTAGGAGCTTACCGCATCTGTCTCCGCCCGTATAAAAGGCATGCTTCAGACGCAACGCTGCGTATTCCGCCCGGTCCAAATCCAGCGCAGAGAGGAGTTTCCTCGCCGCTTTCAGCTGCCTCCAGACCCGAGGAGCTCCCGTGCGGCGGTGAACCTGCTCAAGTTCCCTGACTTGCGCCGTCAGTTCGTCCCTCTTACATTGCCGCTCCCTGTTCTCCGCCGAGGAAATGGAAATGAATTCCCCCCTGAGGACCGCCTTCAAGGCTGCCCATTGCGTCGCGAGGGACGTGTCGGAGTTGCCATTGTGGACCAGGTAGTCCTGAATGACCTCCTCCACTCGCGTCACCACCGACTTCCTATGTAGAAGCGTATCCCGAAGCCGCCACATCCCTCTAGAGGGGGGGGCTGCCGGCCAAGCAAAGACTCCCGAAACCGGCGCATGATCGGACAGGGACAGGACCCCGATGTCTGCCGCCGTGGCGGCCGAGCGAAGCGGACCGCTCACCAAAAGGTAGTCCAACCGCGAGTAAGTGCGGTGCGCATGGGAGAAGTATGAATAGTCCCTATCGGCGGGGTGCATAGTGCGCCAGAGGTCATGCAGATCCATCTCAGCAATCTGGTCTCGCACCGCTCGAGAAAGCTCCCCCGTCTGCGGGAAGCGTTGGGCAGACCTATCCAAAGCGGAGTCAAAGACCATATTTAGGTCTCCCCCCAGGACCACATGGCGATCGGGCGAGGCAGTGACGTCCACCAACACTGATGCCAGGAAACGATCCTGGTGGTCATTCGGGCTATAAACTGAGCCAACCGTGAAGGTGATACCCCCAAGCCGCATGCGATACACTAGGAGCCTCCCCTTCTGCTCAGCATATTTATACAACACTTCACCCCTGAAGGAGCTGGCTAAAAGAATGGCAACACCCGCAGTCTTGGTCGCCGCCGAAGAGAAGAATTGGGTGGGGAACTTGGCAGAGCGCAACCTATGACAATCATTGGAGAGTAAATGGGTTTCCTGCAAAAGGCAAATATCCGCCTTCGTCCCCTCTAGCAGGGAAAGGATCGCCCTACGCTTCACAGGGTTGTTTAGACCCTTAACATTAAGGGTCACCACCTTCAAGGACGGCATCACTCCCAGGGGCTCGAAGCGCTAAGCAGCAAGCGAAGGAACAGCGGAGGGGGCGCGCGGGGCATGGGTGCAGGGAAGGCCAGAACCGGCCTCGCGCATTCATGGGCAGCATCGGACGGGACCCCACCAACAACAAACCAACCCCTAAACCCTCCCTGAACCAACCCACGGCAACTAGCCAAAAATAGAAACAAAGAAAAACATCCCATTGTCTCAGTCCGGCCCGAACGGGCAAGTCTGCAGTAATCAATCAAGTGGACGTTCAGCCACTCACCTCCGACCAACCCCCCCCCAACCCCCCCAGTCCCAACCCAGCATCGCAGAGGCTAAGAATCTCTCCCCCCGGAGTGAAACTAGGCCGTCAAGGCCACACCGCTGGATGCAGGCGAGGCCCCGGCCGCCGCCCTCAGGGCCTCCGCCATCTCAGCCCTGACGGTAGGGGAATCAGGGCGACTCGCAGTCGCTGGTGATTGTCGTCTCCTCGAACTTCGCCGGCCCCGTCTCTCGGGACGCCTCCATGCGGGCGTTGCTCCATTCTCCTCCGTGGCTGTGAGTCCCAACACCCCGCAGATGTCTTGGAGGGAGCGCAGCTGGTGTAACACTCCATTCCATCGGAAGATTAGACGGAAGGGGTGACCCCAAGAGTAGGGCGTCTCATGTTCCCGCAGAAAGTCTGTAGCGATCCGGAAGGACCTACGCTTCTGCAGCATAATGGCGGACAGGTCCTGGTAGAGCGCCACGGGCCGCTCTCTGAAGGTTAAAGGCTGCTTCCTGCGGGCCTCCGTCATAATGCGCTCCTTCAAAGGGAAGTCCGGCAGGAACGCCAGAATATCAGGGGGGGGTGCTGAGGACTGGCGCTGGCTGCCCACCCTGTGCGCTCTGTCTATGCGAATCGGAAAGTCCGTGTCCTCTCCCAGAATCTCCCGGAACAGGTCCTGCAGAAAGGCCACCAGGTCCGATCCCGCATCAGTGGATGAAACACCCCGCACCCGGATATTGTTCCGCCTGGACCTGTTCTCAAGGTCCTCAGAGTGGGCCTGAAGCTCGACGCATTGCTCCCGTAGGCGGAGAACATCCTGCTGGAGATGGACTATCTCCTCATCGCGGCGCTGGGCTGCCGTTTCCACCGTGTCAACTCGCTCGCCAAGGCCCTCGACCTCTCTGCGCACCTCACGGACCTCGCTGGCCACCTCGCTCTTGAGCGTCTGGAAGTCATCCCTGAGGGAGCTGAATAGGCCCTCCATGAAGGACCTCGTGACCGGTGGTTCGCCTCCAGTGGCGTCTGCCGAGGCCCGAGAGGGCCCCGGGGATGGTTGTGTCCTGTCCCGCTGCTGCTGGGCCCTGCTGAGCATGTCCGGCAGGGTGCGGTCCCCTTTTTTTGCGCCCCCTCTCCCAGACATCCCGGCCTCCTCAATGGGCAAAGCTCAGGGCTGTCCGCTGCAGATGTGTCCAGCCACTCGTGTGCACCAAATGTGAAGGCCCCGCCAGGGACGAGGGTAATGCGTCACAGAAGACAAAATGGCGGCACAGTCCAGGGCGAGACGATCACCGCACCGACCAGAGCGGGAAGTGGGGCCAAAATCAGGATCCCGTAGTAGGTCACTCTCAGGGAAGCTGGAGAGGGAGCTAGGGCGAAAGGAGGCACTCGGTCAGCAAGGGCGCCGGGTGGGCCGCTAGTTCCAGCCCCTCGGCGACAGGATGGCGGGAGAGCGGGACCCGGGAGGGCGGCCCAGGCCGACAAGACCGCCGCAGGCCGCCGGGCCGCAATGGGTCAGGAAAGTACAGAGCAGGTGCCCCCCAGATCGGTCGCCGCTGAATCGCCTCCGTCCCCCGCCTCCAGGGCCGGGATCAACGTCGCTTCGCTCACCGGCACCAGCGGCGAAGAATCAGAGCACCAGCGAGGGTCCAGGGTCTGCCGCCCATCGGCGATTCCAGTCGCGAAGGCTCCGGCCAGAGGGCCCCGTACTCAGCGAAGCACTTCGGGTCCGGACCCTCGGGAGCACCAGCACTCCGCAATCAGCCCAGCCGAGGCGCCCGGACAGCGCCGCAACACGCTCCGCCCCCAGGCTCCTCTTCGCGGCCCGAGCCCTTCGCCGTGGAGCGAACTGCGAGGCAGACTTTAGGGCACTTCCTCCGGGGCGGCAGGAGCCAGAGTTGCTTCAAAAGGTGCCCCAGGAACTCCGGTACGGTCCCCTCGTCCGCAAAGCAGCCGCGGGGGGAGAGAAGCGCAGGAACCGGGGCTCGAGCTGAGCCGGGACGGGGGAGCGACGGGAGGAAGCGTCCGCTCACACCGCCATCTTGGCCACGCCCCCCCACCCCCCCTTTTTGTGACCATTTTGAGGGGGTGATTGTGATATAGGATTTAGCAGACACATATTGCTCTCCTGCAATGGTCTTGTGTGGCCCTTTTCTCTTCCAATATCTGCCAAGAAGACAAAATCCCAAGGGCCCAAGCATAGCAGAACTCTTTCAGAAAACCCCTAAGCCTAGCAACCCTGATACTTCCATGATGGCAACTCTAGATCATCCACAACAGCCAACATCTGATGCTGCAGCCCTGGCGACTAAGGCTGATATCCGCGAGATGATGGATGAATTATGAAAAGACCTGGGGGGGGGGGGGGGAATGAGGAGGGAATTTTAAAACACAGTCACTAAACTAGATCATGGCTTATAGAACATAAGGGGACTCCCATTGGGTGACATGCAACTAAAAATCACTATGTTTGCAGATAATACTCTTTGTTTTTTGGCCTCTATCACTGACCCTTTGGTCGCCTTCCAAGCTACTTTACGAGAGTTTAGGGAGTTGTCCAGTATCAAAATAGACTATAACAAATTAGTGGGAATGGGGGTTGACCCAGAGGCATCCAGCCTTCAACAGCTTATTGAGACTAGGGGGTTTTCGTGGGTGTAAATCAGCTTCCAATACCTATGTGTATCCATACTTCAGGATCCCTCGGATACATTCCTTTTTAACATCCCACCTCTTCTCGATAAGCTCTTCAAGGACCTCCATAGATTGGGTCGCCAAAAGGCTTCCTTGCTGGGTAGAATTAATTGCTGTAAGATTCTTTTTTTACTGCAGCTATTATATACTGTTAGAGTTTCCCCACTTCAAATCCCTAAAACAGTGATCTCCCTCATCCGGAGGAACGTATGGGCCATCATATGGAGTAATAAATCACCTAGGATTGCTATAACACCTCTTTATCCTTCCTCGTGTGAGGGTGGACTGGGTGTCCCAAACATTTCTTATAAAATTCTTGCTGCCTAGATTACTCCAAGCCTGAACCGTGAGTTAGTTTGGAACAACTTTCCTGCAAGATTCCCCTTCAACAACTACAATGGCTTCCTCAGCAATTCCTTACTGCTGTAGGATCCCCGCTATCCTCTACCGGGACCAGTCTGTATCATTGGAGGAAAGTGGAGTGCACTTGGCAGATTAAGTTATTTCCTACACCATAAACCTCTATTATAGGTAACCCAGACTTTCTTCTAGGAATACTGGATAGGAAGATCCTGCAATGGCATGGGAGTGCAGACCTGATCCATAAAGACTTGTATGTTGATATGGTTCCCAAAACCAGAGACCTATGTTCAACCAATTTCTCTCTACACCGCACTGATCTATACAGGGTGACACAGCTCACACACTGGGGGTCGAAAGAAACATAAAATCCAGGAAGGGACGGGGAACATGCATCAAATGGAGGATGTCATGAGGGGAGGAAACAGGGCAAAAGGGATCTCACGCCATTACAAAACACTGGAAACTAATCTAGACATCACTATGGTTAACCGCATTGCACAGTGGTCATGAGGCCTGGGTATGGACATAGAAGAAGGAGATTGGGGTGCTATATGGCAAAGAGCAGCTAAGGCCTCCAATTGCATCCAATTAAGAGAAAATGCATATAAATTACTCCTATGCCGTTTTTTCACCCCTGCCCTGCTCTCAGATTCACTTGTTGGTGGGGTTGTGGATATCGCAGAACATATTTTCATATGTGGTGGCAGTGTCCTGTGATGGCTGATTTCTGGAAACAGGTCTTCCACCAAATGTCAGAGATCTTGAATATTACGCTTGACCCCCATCCCCTCCAGGTTCTTTTTGGGACGCCACGTGAGTAGCGCCTATACCCACGTAACCCTCTTTTGGGCAAATTAATTACGCACTGCTTCCTTGCCTCTAGATTGGTGGCTGCTTTTATGTTGGAAGGGCCCAGAGGCTTTCACCATGATTCTTGCCAAGATGTGGGACCTGTATGCTATGGAACGTGTGACCGCCACGGAGCACGGCATAAGGCTTTCTTTCGACAAAGTATGGACCTCATTCTTGACATATGTAAAGGATAGATCCACACTGCAGGTGCTGACACGCCCCTATAGTCTGATAGAAACTGTGGGCCTTGCAGGCTACGAAAGAGGCTACACTGACTGATGTGTGCTGGGAGGTGTAGTGGCTTCTTGAGTAAGTATGGGTCCCCCACTTGAATCCTCGTAGCCCCTTGTGTTTATACTCAATTTAGATGGGGCGGTCACTTTATATGTGGCACAATAGCCAGATGGGTCATATAGGACATTTATTGGAGCTGTCAATTGTTTTGCTTTCTATGGCTTCTGTGTTATCCACCCTGGGACAAACACCTGTGACTGATAACTATCATAATATTCTTTTGTTTCATTTTGTATTAGTCTGACTGCTTCCGGTGAACATGTTCTTCCTTTTGCATGCATTAATTCTTGTTTTTCCTTTTGCTCTTCAATAGAAACAAGTTTTTTGTTTTTTTAAAGGAAGTTTTGGACATGGGATATGGTTCATTTTGCCAGGTCAAAATGGTAGTTTAAAACTACACACACAGGCGCACACACAGGCTGCAATGGCAGGCCTGAGACATGTTTACCGTACTACTAAAGTGTGTGGCACTGTCAGTGCTGCAGGTCCACTAATAGCATTCAATTTACAGTCCCTGGGTACATGAAGTACCACTTTACTAGAGACTTATAAGTAAATTCTATATGCCAATTAGGTGTAAGTCAATTCAATCATGTTTTAAGGAGAGAGCACAAGCATGTTAGCAGTGATAAAGTGCACAATCTTAATGTCAGCAAACAATAATTCTGCAAAAAGTAGGAGGGTGAAGGCAAAAGGTGTCGTACGGGTGGTCTAGAGCCTCTTACTTCTAATGTATTGCACAGTCACCTTACATTGTCTATGCATATGCCCTAAGCTCGTTCTGCCTCCTGTCCTTGTACTGTTATCTCTTCACTCTCTCAATGTGTCCCTAGCTACTCACAACATCTTTTCATCTGTCCTAAATCTGCCATTGTGCTTATTCACGTAAATCAAGCTTCTCAGATTTTGCTCTTTACCCCAAGTTTGTCACACTCTGCTGTATACCCACACAGTCTTTGCCCCATCTTTATATTTGCAGTAACCTCCTAAAACATCGCTTTGTCTGGGTTCTTCACACTATCGTTGCATGTGTCCCATGTTCCTCACATGCAATTTACAAACACTGTCAGCCTCCACACTGTCTATCCATGTTGTTCAAACTCCTCAAAGATCTGTGCCATGTCTGTTGACCAAAGTGCTGCAAGGAATCCCTTACCAGAATAGAGTAGCAGACAATATCGTTCATTTTTCCAGCAGATTTATATTGGTTTTAAATTGGGACTGGCACAAGTGACCCACTTAGGCCACTCAGCCGGGAATGTATGATGCTACAACACATACATTTACAACGCATGCCTTTACAATGCACTTTTTACATCGCAACATCCTTTACAACGCATACATTTACATTGCATGCTATTACAACACATTTTTTAAAACTACAATAACAACGCATTCCATTACATCGTATTATATCTTTACAATGCATACCATTACAAAGCATACCATTACATTGCATTTAAGGTAAGTGTTGGCTAGTGTAGGGGTAAAACCTACTATTCTAACTCCAGTGGGTGCAACAGTAGGGTAAGTGTTGGATAGTGTAGGGGTAAAAATTACTAATCTAACTCCAGAGGGTGCAACAGTAGGGTAAGTGTTGGATAGTGTAGGTGTACTATGCGTTGTAATGGTATGCGTTGTAATGACATGCAATGTAATGGCTGCTTTGTAGTGACATGCATTGTAAAGGATGTGTTTTGCGTTGTAAAGGATGTTGTAATGTAATGACAGAGTTGTAAATGTAGTGCGATATAATGACTGCGTTGTAAAGGTTGTTTTTCCTCAGACGGTACTAGATGAGGGAACCCCAGGAAGAAGCATGCCACGTTAAGTGTAAGAGGGCTCTACCATGAGACATGAGACAGGATAGGTGCAGAGAATTAGTTAGGATTCTTTGGTACAAAGGATAGCATACAATAATAGTGATAATAGCCAATTCTGGATGGATGGATTAGAGCCTATTATAAAATTCTATCTTTCCCCTTTTTCCATGACAACAGTCAGACTAGCAGTACTGTGTAATATAAAGGTTTCATACAGATATGGTAGGCCTCTAGTGCACTATAAATAATGAACAGTGCAAGCCAGAACATGAACTCCTGCTGGCTTGCATATACTAGTAAAACATTTTAGGGAACTTTCATGCTGGGTAGTATAGGATGGCTAATGAAATATTCATGATCCACTTTCTCTTCTCGTGTTAGTGTGCCTTTTCCTCTTCTTTTTGTGTCTGTCTGTTTGAATTAAGAGTGTTAACATATCCTCAAGTTCCCATTCAAAAGAATATACATCCTCCTTAAATTCCTGAAGTACCTGGGTGTGTTCCCCGGACAGAGTCATATTTCAAATCATCAAATACCACTTTATGCAGTGAAATCTTGCTTCAAGGAACTATTAACAGCGATGAAAATATTAGCTGAACGAGTGCAAATGATTGTCCCAAGCACACTTGATCTACTCAAATTATTAAATTATAGGCAGAAGACCTGTGTTCTAATCTTTGTTGCTATATTACAGCATGTGAAATACTGTGTCCTCATTTTTTGCCCCACATTTTCCATAAGTGATCCAAAAAATAAATCTTAAATAGGTAATCATGTTCATATTATAGTTCATGATTTCTATTCTTAGGTAGCTTTCTATGATTGTGTGCCATGCACCGACTATGCACCAAAGTAGCACTTGACAGGAACATTTGCTTCTCCGAGTAGAAAGTGTATTTTACTTCTGTCACTCCTAAAGTGTACATTGCAAGACCACAGAGTAGGATGAAAATAATAATAGGGAACACTGCATAATGAATTCGGTGTGTCCTCACAGTCGAATAAAACTGAAAAACTAGGGGGCATATTATCAAGGACCGGTGTTAAAATTATCGCCGTTTTAGCAGCAGGAAACTGCCGCTAAAAATATGATAATGGGCTTGATAATACGTCCTTGTTAATTCCCATAGAAGCCCATGTTAACACCAGAAAATGGGCTTCTATGGGAATTAACAAGGGCGTATTATCAAGCCCATTATCGCCGTTTTAGTGGCAGGTTCCTGCCGCTAAAACGGCGATAATTTTAACACTGGTCCTTGATAATATGCCCCTAGGTTCACTGTGTGGGCTGTGCTAGATTTTTCATGAACAGACCTAGATGTGGCTAAAATACTTTCACATCGAGGTGGCAAGAGAATGACATGCTACGATCCTGCTTTATTAATGTAACCCCTGATGAAGGGCCACCCCGTGACCCGAAATGCATTGGGTTGTTCACAAATGAATGATCACATGACATCACCATGTGGATTTAAAGAAAGGATTATTGACTGACAGATGATATTTGAGTTAATAAAACTCCTAAATCTGGAAAAAGAAGTGTTGTATGAATTATCATATTCACGAAACTTGGTTACATTTTGTCAAGAAACTCCTGGGGATTACATTTAAGTGCGCCAGCCATCTCAGAGGGATCGCTCCCTTCCAGCATTCTTGTGTTACTACAGTCGGTGCCAGTGGACTCGGCTCACTGACAGGGACGCACACAGATTAAACAGATTCTTGTTGATGAACAGATGAAACTTTGAGTGCATAGTGGCAACATTGTTCATAAAATATTTATTCTACATTGTTGATTAAGAAAATGCTAGAGAAATGATTAAAATATATTTCACACTTCAGGTTCAATCACTGACTACATGGTGAAATCTGATTTATAACTGCGTCGGTGGAAAACCAACTTGGTTCAAAATGTACTTTGTGCTGCCTGGGATAAAACTGGTCCAGAACCAGTTTTGCCATTCAGTTCCTCTAGAGCTGGAATGCACATAATTTGCTGGGAGAGTTAACAACTCCAGCTCAGAAAACAACAGCCTGGCACTGAACCCAGGTAGAACATGGAGGGGTTAACTCCTGGCCCCTTAGGTGTACTGTGAATACCTATGTGGGAGTGAACAGCAACACAACTGCCTGAACAAAGGACAGCCTTGTTTTCAGTTGGAGATGCCCGAGAGGGGTAATCTTATTCATCCTCAGGACCCTTCTAGACAGCTTGACTCCAGTCACAGTTGGTGTGAGAACAAGTTCCGAACCTGTCAGTTAGAAGGTGTTCTCCTCCAATTAGGGGAATTGCTAGAACATTGAGGCGAGATCTACATGGTAAGAGTATATTTCTACCATAGTGAAAACACGATTCTTGGGTACTTTCAAAGTAAGGCACAGAGGAAGTGCTCTAAAAGGAAGTGGGAGGTGGTGAGGAGAAATTAGTTAAGATTGGGCATCAGCCACCATCTCCTGATAACATTCTTGACACTGAGAATACTGCAACTGAACAAGAGAACCTATTTAAAGAAAAAAAGACTGTGCCATCACTTAAGTAGCCCTTTTAAACATGTCTTAGGCCTGGCATTATAACCTGTCTGTGCAGTTTTTAACTGCTATTTTGACCTAGCAAAATAAACATTTTGCCAGGCCCAAACCTTCCCTTTTTATCCACATAAGTCACCCCTAGGATAGGCCCGTGACAGCTAAGAGGGCAGGGCACAATGCATTCAAAAGGTAGGACGTGTACTTTTAAGTTGTACATATCCTGGTAGTGAAAAACTCTTAAGTTCATTTTTCACTATTGCAAGGCCCACTTCTCTCTTAGGATAACATTGGAGTTACTTATTACATTTTATAAGTGTAATTTCCTAATGGGAATAGGTACCCAGTTCATGTTTGGTGTCCTTGGAATCCGAAACTCCTAACTTGTGGTTAGGTCAGATTTGAAATTACAATTCGGAAAATGCCACTTGTGTAAAACTGCCTTTCGAGCTGGCCTGACTGATGAGGGTGATACACAGAAACTGGTCTCAGGATGCTTATTTCTGGTGCAGAGAGGACCTGGCCTGGCAGTTCGGGCTGGACTGTTCCAATGAGGAGCAGGGTCAAGACTGATTTGCATATGGCTGGGTCTAAACTGAGGTGGTTTAGTGAGCAAAAGAACAATGGATTAAACCCAGATCTCTTGACTGGAGGTGAGGGGTTGAAAAGGTTCAGCACTCTGTCCATCATCTTGTTGTGGTTACTATTTTCCTGTCTTTAGCCATTCAGCGCCTGTAGCCTGTCTCTGGTAACATGACTGGCTGTAGCTGACATTTGGGCTGTGTGTATTCCTCCCAAACTGTCACACACAACAGGGAGCTTAGGTGTGCCTGGATGGGTCATCACAGGCAAGATGGGCCTATTTACATCTGCATATGCTATGCCCAGCATCCACCGAAAGTGCTGCACACCAACTGTAGTTAGTCTGGAGCCAGGACAGGGAAGGCAAGATGCCTGGGGACTTCAAAGGAAACCATCCAGAAGCTTCACCACTACTTCTAAGGCACAACTGGGTATAAATACTGGACGTCAGATATCACCACTTCATTATACTTCTAGACCTGTTGATACTCTGCCAGGTTGAAGGACTATTGCTCTGCTGAAGGACTCTGCTCTGTTGAACTGCGCTCTGCTGAACTACAGCCTTGCTGTGCTGCTGCTTTGCTGTGCTGAACTGCTGCCTGCTGCCCTCCTGCCTTGGTGAGGTGGAGTGGACCTACACCTCCTTTACCCAGAAACCTAGAGTGACTTCAAGAGCTAGTTGGCTGGCCTCCTGACTTGACAGGAGGCTTCAACATCCTTCACCTTCACCAGCAGCTGGACTCTTATCTGTGAGTCTACCCTGCCAAGTGGTGCCACCCTAGTCTTGGACCCTTGGACCCTTGGAAGTGGGCTTAAGATACTTTGTCATTATAAAGAATGGAGTGACCCAATAGTGGTCGTGGACCTGGGTTGACAACACACCTGCACGCAGAGATATTTTCTGTCCCAGTCTGACCGTGCTAGCTGGCTTGCACCATCTTCAAAACCAGCGGCATCATTTACAAAGCCATCACAACCAGCACCCTTGATTATCTTAGACACAAGCTCACCATCTCTGGTGGTTCTCTGCACACTTCCAACCAGGACACCACCAAACTGAAGACAAAGAAGTGAAAAAAAGAAGACAGCAGGCCTTTTCCATCTGCAAATCCATCAGGAACATCCCAACGCTGCTCCAATTTAGAAAAGAATTGAAGACAGGCCTTTTTAAAGAACACTACAACACAATGCATTAATGGTCCACAAGCCAGCTGCCTATCCTATCACTCTTTGACTTATGCTTGCCTTGGTCTCGTACAAAGCTCTGCTACCTTTGGGCTAGTTTCACGCTACAGAGACAACACATACATACATACATACATAGATACATAGTCCTTCAAGTCCTTCAAAGAGATGAATGTTGGATTCAAGAAAGAGCTCAGCCATTCTGTAGTGGCACATGGTGTTTTTCAGGGTAATTCCACTGAATTTTGTAATTATTGTAGTGCTGAAAGATTCCCTTGGAATTAATTCTACCAGTCCACTGTTTGTGTTCATAGTTTTAATTACACAAGTGTAATCTGGCAGAGTTTCCTACTCTTAGTCCTGAACCCTCTGTTCTGCTCACCAATGTCACAGGAAAACATGTATATCGTGTAATTTCCCGTTTTTCTTATACTTAGGATGCCCACACAGCTTTGCTTCTGCAGGACCTGGTTGGAGTAGAAATGTCTGTTTGGAAATCGTGAAACTGGACATATGTTGCACATGGGCATCAATTAATCAACCTGCCAGGGGTAGGGGAAATGACATCAAATGCAATATCACCTTTACTTTCACTCACACACATGCTTACTCACACACACACATTCACACACTCTTTCTCACATGAGGACATTATCAACTTTAAACATGTATACAACACACATTTAAAATTATGTTTTGTTTACCTCAGCTGCCATAGAGGGTCATATTTCAGGTAATTGTACTCTATTTTGATTTACACTAATAATGAATAATATTATTCACTATTTGTGCAGTAAACAAATCGACAGAAAACTAAGTAAGAGGAGCCCCAAACAATGTCCTTTAGGACATGTTATTTCTGTATTCCAGGCATTTATTTTGCCACTTCTGAAGCCAGGTGTTGCAAAGGATGTGCCAGGGGTCAAAAGGGGCAAGCCAGGGTTCAAACAGCGACCCCTGGCCACCCCTAAAGGACATATATGGCTATGAATGGTGCAGCAGGTACCGTGGTCCAAGGCAACAACAATAAGGAGCAAAGAGGGTTTTAAGGGACCTAGGTTGCCCTCCAGTCATCAAGTCTCAACAACAATTGTAACCTAGATCACCGGCACTTTTTTCACATCTGTTTTTAAAGGATATTAACCTTATTGTAATCAGTTACACCATCCTCCCCTCTTTTAATGATTGTGGGGTAGGGGTTATATCACTTTAGTGCCAAACTTAAAAACCCCGTCCCTTGGAAATAAACAGCTGTGAAACCAATAACCAACAGTGAAAAAAGTGTGAAAGCGAAATGGCACCTCACGGGCGCACCACCAACGGGGAACCTGGCAGGTACTCACCAGGATAGCCCTGTTCTCATCATTGGTGCCATCAAGCTCAAAAGAAGTGTCAAAGTGAAAGCAAAGATGTGTTTGCAAAGAAAAAGTGCAGTGGAACAACAAACAGGACAAACAATTAATGTCACATAAAATGCAAACCAGCACAAACACACAAACTTTATTCCTATTTATTGTGCTAATTGCATAGATAAAAAATAGTGAATATGCCTGTTATTTATACAGCCATATTCTACTTGGCGACATGTTTCATTGCCATAGTATTAGACAAAAAATACAAGTTCCCTTTTCATGTAATCTAGAAAGAGAGACTTTTGTCTCTGGGGAGTTGCAGAAAGGTGCTTGGAGTGAGCCAGCCCATGTATCAAGGTTGTAGAGGGATCAACAAATTTACAACCATTTCAATATGCATTAGTACACATGATTTTATCAATCTGAAATTAGTGAGGATGTAAACACTCTAATGTAAATTGTATATAAAATTGTTTTTATTGTTTTTATATTAATCTCTGTTCATACCATCTTACGAAACAATTGCATACATTTATTCATAAAAAATATGTTAAAAACAATTGATATAACATTTTATCTTACAAGGTAAAAATACAGTTAAAAAAAAGTTATTTACAATACAACAAAATTATTACACAAACAGATTGTCAATCTGTGAAGAAATTGCCTGATGAATACTATGGCAATGACTTCCAATTTAAGAAGGAGAAACCCTTTGTAAAAAGGGAAGGGGTTAAAGGATTAGACAAAAAATACAAGTTCCCTTTTCATGTAATCTAGAAAGAGAGACTTTTGTCTCTGGGGAGTTGCAGAAAGGTGCTTGGAGTGAGCCAACCCATGTATCTAAAGGATTAGACAAAAAATACAAGTTCCCTTTTCATGTAATCTAGAAATCTCTGTTCATACCATCTTACGAAACAATTGCATACATTTAGGAAGCACTGGCCTATGTTGTCAAACAATGATTTTAAGATGCCTCCTCCTCGTTTTGCATTCAGAAGATCTTGCAATCTAAAAGATAAGTTGGTACACACAAGGGTAAAACCATTGAGAGAAAATAACAACATCCCCAATGGTCATTTCCCATGTGGAAGCTGCTCGGTGTGTCCGCTAACCATCAAAACCTAGACTGTAACTTTACAGTCTGGAAGAGAATGGTGTTTAGGACACTTCAGTAATTGCAACACCACCAATGTGGTGTATAGACTTCAATGCGAGTGTGGGCTTCAATACATCGGCCTGACTACGCGTAAGGTGAAGTTAAGAATTCAAGAACATCGTAGCACGATAAGATCTGGCAAGATCACCACGAAATTGGTTCAACACTGCCACAGGAATAAACATACTTTCACTTGGGTGGTATTGGAGAAGGTGACAGGAGACCCCCAAACGATCGATAGGCTACTAGCCACAAAAGAGGCAAGATGGATATATCAAGAAAGAAGTGAACAGAGAGGGTTGAATGAACTCTTGGAGTGGAATAAACTACACTAAGATTCAGGTAGTCTCATGGGCACATTTAGTTACGCCTAAGTACAGGTTCTTATAGGCACATTTAGCTACGCCTAAGTACAGGTTATTTTGCGTGTGTGAAGATAAACATGATGATGTGAAGACAATTGAAGACAATCTTCTTCTTAAAATCACGTATATGCTTTAACACCTACTAATTGTGAGTCCATGACGGGTGTCAAAATAATCTGTGGACCTGGATGTTCTTTTTCCAATTTTAGGTCCTTAATTTTTAAGTGTTGTTTGTCTGCTCTCTGGTGAATATAATACCAGTATCTTGAGAGCGATTTCTACACCTAATTGACAGGGCCTTTCATACACATAATCTCTTTATAAAATTAAAAAATAATTCCTTATAAAATCAGGTCAAAGTCTAGGAAAACATTTATCTTATAGGGCTTTGTTAAAATGAGACGTTTAGAATAACACCTTTTGGGACATGGGAGGAGATATACATAAATCCTTGTCTTATAAAGGAACCAGATAACATCGATTTTCTGGGGCATGGGAAGAGATACATAAACTCCTTCTTTTTTAGATATAAAGCTTGGGACTGAAGAGTGTTTGCCAGACTAGAACTGTGCACATATGTGTCCCAATAAAGTTATTCGATGAGAAACTGGAGAATGCAAAAGGCGTAATCTCGCAATAAGGAATGAAAGGAATGTACTTCTATGCATTTCCTATGAGAAAGAACCCAATCAAAGATGGCCGCCTATAACGCGAGATCAGAGGAGCCAATCATGGCACGTTTTTCTCGCTGGTAAGTTAAAAGAAACGCTGTCGACCGTAAACACTACACGGTCGAGGTAAAGCTGGAAGACATGCAATTACCGGTAAGGTGTAAGGTTGGCCTAATGAGAGGGGCTTTTGGAATGCAGATGCTAACGAAACTCGAAAAGTAAGGTCCGTTTTTTAATAATCTCCTTTGTTCTCAGTGAAAATTATGGAGTTGATGTCTGACAACTCACAGAAGGAGTTAGTCAATACAACCTTGTAGCGCCTCTCGGCTGGTAGGAGAGACTGTGGCCTGGAGAGGGTAAATATTGACAATTAGTATCATAGTAGGTTTGCGCATTTTGGGGGTTTAAATACTCACATGGCAGGGTAGTAACCTAAAAAATTGGGTGTTTTTATGTATTTTTACAGCTGTGTTTCCCTGATGTCCAAAGCAGTGGCAAAAAACTATATGCCCGGAAGAAATTGCCTGATGAATACTATGGCAATGAAACATGTCGGCAAGTAGAATATGGCCGTATAAATAACAGGCATATTCACAATTTTTTATCTATGCAATTAGCACAATAAATAGGAATAAAGTTTGTGTGTTTGTGCTGGTTTGCATTTTATGTGACATTAATTGTTTGTCCTGTTTGTTGTTCCACTGCACTTTTTCTTTGCAAACACATCTTTGCTTTCACTTGGACACTTTTCTTTTGAGCTTGATGGCACCAATGATGAGAACAGGGCTATCCTGGTGAGTACCTGCCAGGTTCCCCGTTGGTGGTGCGCCCGTGAGGTGCCATCTCGCTTTCACACTTTTTTCACTGTTGGTTATACGTTTCACAGCTGTTTATTTCCAAGGGACAGGCTTTTTAAGTTTGGCACTAAAGTGATATAACCCCTACCCCACAATCATTAAAAGAGGGGAGGATGTTGTAACTGATTACAATAAGGTTAATATCCTTAAAAAACAGATGAGAAAAAAGTGCCGGTGATCTAGGTTACAATTGTTGTTGAGACAGTGGTCCAGGGCCCAGGGGTGTGAGGAGCCTATTGTACCCAATAATGCCTGTTATTTTTTTTTATTTCCAACGGATCGATGGTTACTAATTTGCTGCGTTTCGCCAGCAATGTTCTCCTGCACGACTTACAGATAATAGATGATGCACGTGTTGTTTTCAGAAGTGGGATTTTCTTATTTATAGAACTTGAGTGGTATAAGCAAACAGAGGGTGGATGGCTGGATCTTGGATTGAAACCATTGTGAAAGTCTGGGGGGCAGATTTACAAGCCCCTGGCGCCACTTTTGCGTCATTTTTAACATTGGGAAAAGTGACATAAGTGTGGTGCAAGGGACTTGTAATTAAGCCCCTGGGTTTTCAAGGGGAAGCCCAATTTCACACAGTGCATGCAATGTCTACAGTTCTCGCTGGAATTCTGTGTACTCCATGGGAAAAAAGCTATGGAAAGTTGCACATGCCTACCAGTCAATCCATTTTCTCAATCAGCTGGGATTCTGATAAAATTCTATTCACTGGAATGCTATAAGAACATGTGCACCATGTCAAGAGGAAGAGTTGGTGCAGATGTCCGATTTCTCTTGCAATTGCAAAAACACCTGTATATGCATATTTCTCCTTTGTCCTCCTATGTCTCACCTCTAGTAACCCTGCCTGACAACTATGGCTTCTCTGCTGCTGTCCATGTCTCCCCATTAGCAGTGCCGGAAAGCAGAGGGATTCGGCCGGATCACATTTCTGGCCACAACCAAGATCTGAGATCCGACCGACTCAAGGCAACATGCTGAATTTGTCTTGGTGTCATTTTCCGACACGGGAACATAACATTCACTCAGAGCAGCAATGTGCAAGCAGTGAGGGGGCTTCCTTATTTTCACTGCCAGCTGGGCTCAAAACTATGACCTGATTTAAAAGGCCATCATTGCTTTAATTCAAGTTTCACCCTGACTGGGAGCTGTCTGGATTCTATTACCTAAACGTCAATCCAATCAAAGGAGATGAAGGCACACAACTTATCACTTCACAAGCAATTTAGGGAAACTATGACTTGGGTAAGGTTTTTGACTTTGATCAACTCCCTTATGTAATATTATGTGCATGCACTGTAAAAATGCACGATTTGTGTGTATGAGCAATTAAAAAAAAATAATATTCATAAAAAATAAAAAATAATAAATAAATAAAAAAAACATAATAAAAAAAAAGGAAATGTTACAAAAGACAATGAGGTTTATAAGGAATGGGATTCACATATCATCCATACGTGTAGACAGACATTATGGGCCTGATTTAGATCTCGATGAATGCGTTACTCCGTCACAACGCTGAAGGATATCCCGTCCACAGAAATATAAATCACATTATATCCTGTGGCATTTATATTTCGGCAGATGGGTTAGCGGTCACCGTTGAGATGGAATAACCCGTCCGCCGAGATCTAAATCCGGACTTATATGTTAAGAGTGAATGGTCGGGAGAAACACAAAGTCAGGATATAAAACTTAACACATTGATTGTGGTTGTCTGTACTAACAAGACTTTATTACTTCCAAGGGGAACCCTTCTTTACAATCTTAGAATAGCAAATGATTGAGCAAAAAAAACAATAAGGGTCTAAGCCCATGATTTACAGGTTGCATGTAGCTCCTTGATGCTTGTAATTAGATCACTGTGCTACATTGGAAGGGTTGTAACTTATGAACTGGAAGTAAAAAAATTATCCCAACGTCGAAAGCAGTAGCCCACTTACCTATCTACATTAAAATCAAATTTGTGATATGCATGTTACACAATGTGCTTTGCAGCAGGCACTTTATGCCTCTATGCTACTTTAGGAATCAAAAATGTGACAGGACAAAACATAGAATTCTCCCAAACCGGGATAACCACTGAAGCTAACTTACCCCTATTTTACTCCCCTCAAATTTTCTGTGAACACAGATCTCTGCAGCAGGTGTCCTATCCTGTAGGATATTTTAAAATGAAGCCTCTTTGTGGCTAATTAAGTAAGTTAAAAGAGACTTACTGTCACAAATGTATTTGATGGCAATTTCTTTGCAGCAATTATTTTTCTGATTACAGACAGCTACATTTGAGGGAAAATGTGTTTTACTGTGTCAATTGGGCTGATAATCAGAAATATTCACTGATTAGAGAGACTGGCACAGGGATGTTTTCATTACAGATTCTGTATTTATAGAAAGCTCACTCCATCCACCTCACTAGGGATGTGCGAAATACAGAAATTCATGACCTCACAACTTTATATTTTCTTTTAAACTACCAACCCCTGTATAGTGAGAAGCTGGTGATGTTTTTTTAAACAAGCATTGGCTCAGCCAATAAGTCTGGGCTTGACTAGCGGCAGTGACGGCTGGTAAAATCTAAAAATGGTGGAGAAGAAAGAACCATGGTGAAATACTCTGATAGAGGAAGTCAGACGAGGGACCTCAACTTTTAGAAGAAGGGTCCTGCGAGGGGGGGAGGGGGTGGTTTCTCCCAGGAACAGTGTTGTTGTGAGATCATATATTGTGGGACTATGAATCTGGAAGGGAGTTAATTTCCACCCAGAGACAGGAAATTGTAGTTGAGCTGTGTCCCTGAGCAAGAAAACAGAAGGGATGTATCTGGTTGGGAATCAGTTAAGAGGCTGAAAAGATGAGAGACACTGAAATTAAGCTATGGTAAGCAGCAGGCAGGATTACAGTCCATATAGTGAATACAACATGTCTTGCAGACCCACACAACCAGTGTACAAGCGGCTTAGGCTTGTCTTTGCCCACATAGGGCTGTAAAAATGATAAGAAAACAACACTCTTGGTCATGAATTCAAATTAATTTCAAGTAGAGCAGAAACATGCCTTCTTTTTCTTGAATACACCATTTTTGGAGAACTGTCTCCTGACAATTGTTAAGAGGATTATGGTCATATATAACACTGTATTATACAAAATGAAATAAGACACGTGGCTTAAACTGGCTCAATAACATCTGGCAATTAAAATCACTACTTATATCACTTACTAGGAAAAAGGCTCATGGAGGAATTTCCCTAAAAAGCATGAAGCCCAGTTACAGGTCTTTCTTACATCAGTAAATAAAGTACATGACGCAGCGGCATTTGCTGTAATTCCCTGAGCACCACAACACAGTCAAAGCACACAGTATGTCATCTTAAAACACTAAAGAAGACTTCTACAAAACGGATGTTAATCACTGAACGAGTGGCATTTGTCTGACAGCTTCACACAGGGCTTCTGTGTACTATGTCCTGTGAGACTCAATTTCATCTGTGTGATGGCATCACTCCTGCAGCATCTTTAGCATAACAATCAAGGGCTGTTAAAAGTAAGCTCTAATGGAGAGATTAATACACATGGGCAATTGTCATCCAGTTGTTGCTTTGTGGCATGATGATGCTCAGAACGCGAGGTAGCAGGCAATTATGAGTGCAAGACTGAAGTTCTACATGCCTATAAACCAGAGGGCCGGGACCGTGACGCCCTATTTAAGAAACCGCCACTGCGGGGTGCATTGTATACTTTTTTATCGCAAACATATGCCACGAAAAAGAAAAACTTTAACATGCCACCGATTATACATACTGCCTATATCCTTTCAATAACAATTGCAAATTTAAAGAAAAATTAACCATTTCATATAACTTTAATGTAATAGTGTGTGTGTTTCCTAGCAGGTAGCTACACAAATCATTTAGTTATATTGCACATAAAAGGAAACATTTTGTTGCCACAATCAGAATGTACTATTGTCTTTGAATTACTCAGACCTGAAAACTTAATGCAAACACACAAGGAATACAAACAAAAAAACAAAGAGCGGAAAGGCCAATGCATTGGCAAAGTAAAGTAGAGACCCATGAGTTCTGCCAAAAAAGTGCACTTCTTTTTAGGTGCATGTGCACATATGATGAGGGAGATTGTATCACTCTCAGTGCAAAAAAGTCAAAGGATGAAGAAAGGTGACCCTCTGCCACAGCTGTGTACTGTGGGAGGTGAAAGAAAAATGTGATCAACAGTTCAACAAACCAATGGTTGAAGAAAGCAGACTGAAAGCCTTTCTATGTGTATAAATACTTGTGTGTATTTCTTATTTATGTTTTTATTGCTTATTTGAGGTTGGCAACAAGACAGCTAAACTGTCTCCATGCACCTCACCTACCACAAGGGACAACAAATGGAGTCCTGCGTGCAGCAGAAATGTCGCTGCTGTCATGTAGGGACGCGAGCGGAACGCTCTGCGGTCACTTACCGTTCCCATTCATGTACATTCCATTTTCCACTTTCGAAAGACCCAGGGAGGGACTTCCAGAAGAAGAAATGAGGGTGAAGAGGCTGCAGCGCAGTGCTAATATGTTTCCCAGTAGAAATTATGGTTAGAGCAGCCATGAGGGATAAAGGGAAGATAGTTCCCTGCAGTCTGAATCCTATGCATCTGGATGAGCTATCCAGCTGCAAGCAACACTGGAGAAGTGAAGAAGCTTTGGATTTCTTCACAAATGGTGGCGTTTCCCGAATTGCCCAATATCACGGGCTTACGATCCTACTTTTACCACCCTCACTATATTACTTCTTATTTGTCATATCCTTTCCATTCTCCTGCTTCTTCATTTCCACCTCTCCTGTCTCTGTGAGGTGGCCTTGGGGTGTCATAAGCACTTTAGCTTTTGAGGGACTTGTCTAGATTGGTCTTTAGTTTTGGGTACTCCTTAGTTTGTTCCTCCAATCACCATTATGACTTCAGCAAGTGATGCTTGAAACAAAGTGGTCCCTAAGTCCTAGTCAACAAATATGACTCTTTAAACAAACAGAGGTATTTACTTATACTAAAGCTCAAAAGAACCACTAGTGCCACATTCATCAAAACATCAATATCAAACAGTAACAAAAAAGATATCAAAAACAAAATATAGTCCTAGAAATACATTATTTATTAAATACAATACATTGTTCTGTACACGAGTATCATAAAACATATTAAAAACATTTCTATTACAAAAACAGTTAAAAGAAAAGCAAGTGAAGTACACAATACCACACCCCTGCTTACACTGCTCAAAGCAGAAACCAGAATCCACCAATGCTTACTTCTCAGTAGTAAGTGAGGCCCTTCCCTCACTCCCTGCCCTATTGTATCCATTCAACATGACACCACAGCAGAGCCTAGCTGAATCTTCCATCCTGGTCACAGGTTTCACAGGAAAGTCACCCCCTGCCACAGTCTGCCATCTATGCATACTCTCTCATCAACGTTAAAGACAAATGCCATTCCAGGCTGGGGGAAGGACTGAAGGAGACAGCATGACAGGATGTGATCTTTGCTTCAGGCTCTAGCTGTACCGGGTTGTACATGAATTCTTCCTAAGGTTGTGTGGCACCTGTGCTGGGCATGGACAACATATTTCTGTTAGGAAATCATACGTTCATTCACCACCTCATTGGTTCATTCTCAAATTCACCCACTCACCCAACTACACTTACAATCTTGCTACTCAAGAAAGATATTCTTTCAGTTGTAAAGAAGAGCTAAACTAATAGGCATTGATAATGTTTGTTAATTGCCGGCATGTAGAGTATATTCGAGAATGGAACCAGCATATTATACTAGCTGACGCTTCCTCACAGCTCCGCCAGCCTCTAGGGGCTAATAAGGCTGTGCTTTGTAACTTTAACTTCCTGGTTGTCGAGCAATGTGGGTTTGTTTTTCTATGGTCGAGGGAGCCCCCCTTCCAGCATGAAGTCTCCAGCCCTTGGCACTTGAAGAACGGTACATGTGGACCACCACCTCGGTGGTCCAAGCTTAGGGCCCGATTCACAGAACTAACTTAAGACAAAATCCTAAACTTACTACCATTTTGGTATTCACAGAAGGCACTTACTCATTTTGGTATTCACAGAAGGCACTTTCTCCTTTTGGTATTCACAGAAGTTAGGAGTCCTAACTTTAGTACTCCTAAATGCCTTCTGTGAATACCGAAAGTCTTAAAGTTAGGATTTTTCTCAGTTTAGAAGTCCTAAAGTTAGGAGTCCTAACTTTACTACTTCTAAACCGAGAAAAATCCCAACTTTAAGACTTTCGGTATTCACAGAAGGCATTTAGGAGTCCTAAAGTTAGGACTCCTAACTTCTGTGAATACCAAAAGGAGAAAGTGCCTTCTGTGAATACCAAAATGAGTAAGTGCCTTCTGTGAATACCAACATGGTAGTAAGTTTAGGATTTTGTCTTAAGCTAGTTCTGTGAATTGGGCCCTTAGTCATTGACCTTTGTATTTCCATGCTTAATTGACATTTTACCTGTTCACACCAAATTTTGAAAGGGATCATAAGTTTGCATTACAACACTAGATTGCCATCAGAATTGGGTGAGTTGTTCCTGTAAAGAGAAACGTGAGCATTACTTAGGTACTTTTGACCTCGTGCTTCACCACTATAGATTGATTCATATAACCCAATTCTCAAAATACATAGCCCACCCTGAGTAAGGGTAGGGTATATATTTGTTCTTGGTCCTGAAGAAAAGCCACAGATCCTCCTGGACCAACAAGGTGTGAAACACGTCAACCTGAAGTTTTTTATATATCACATATCAGATAGTCATGCTCCATAACTTTGCGCTGACCATCTACACTTCATTGTTTTTAACACTACCAAAGGGACCCTTGAATAAACTTATCCCTGGGTACCCTCTAGGTAGTTTTAGACCACTTTCACTTTTCACCACAATGTTCCACTATCTCCACACACCTGCACGCATCATCACAGCTGAAATAAAAAGATCCCCGTTAAAGAGCCCTCCCCGGGGCCCCTGGGGCATTGAAGCGCCGGCCCCACGAGGAGCAATAGCCCAATGATGAAGCATGACATCCATATGGGTGTGTGAGGGCAACACTTCCTAGTAAGGAAGACCCCCCAAAGTAGTATATTCCAACCTTTTACCATCCCTTTCTCTTTACAGGAACAGCCACCCCATTTATATATTCCTTCTAAGGAGCATGGGTGCAGGACCTTAATACTGCTCCTTTTCCCCTTTTCTTGTGTGATTAATAACACAATATTATCTCCACCACTGAACTTGAGAGTTTGAGAATTAGGGTCATGTGACCATGAGTCGTGGGAGTCCTTGCTTCTCAGTGACCCACCTATGCCCCTTCTTTTTTTGCAGAGTTTTATATAGCGCAAACTTGACCCTTATCGGATATCAGAGCGCTTTACATAGCACCAGTTACGTTACATGAGGACACACATTCATTTTTGTTAGGCACGGGAGATTAAGTGATTTGCCCAGAATCACAGAAGGTCATTACCGAGACTCAAACCCAGTTCCCCAGGTCCGAGGTCGAGCGCCCTAGCCGTTAGGCCATCTCCTGCTGCCAAGCCTCGCCCCACTCTCCCATGGATGGAGCTATAGTGGTTCTGTGGTACCATAGGTGACCATCCCCCTCCCCCCGCGGGCTCTTTTTCATTTTTGATGAGGACCCTCAGCCCCTTTGCCCTCAGGGATTGAATGGGGCTCCTGTGACCCTAGGTCAGCTGAATATGTTTTGCACATAAACACATCTCCCATGAAGTTCATGCCAGGGATACTTGAATAGGGCCAAACAAGCTGAGGGAAACAGCCCTAGGTGACTCTAATAGGCTATCCAATTACTGAAGACCTGATCCATGCACCAAACCTATACCACCTCTCTTCAGCTTCTGGCCGATGCCACACGTCCACTCCTTACAGTGCAGTCAAAGACAAAGAACACAAAGGATGCCATCACCACTGAAAATAATGCCTGAACTTGCAATGTGATGTAATGCAAGGTGGATTTGCAGAGTGCTGCTTGTCACCCGTGAGGGTATCCAGGTGGTGAACAATATGAACATATCAAACTTGCCTTGAAAGTGCTACACCAGCTCCCGCTGAACACAAGGATCACATAGGCATCCATCTGTACACTTTATAAACTGTACTGGGACAAGACCCAGGATACAGCTACACACTTGCACCCATTTAGACCCCAAATTCGGTTAGACCCCAGTCATCAAGAGCAAACCTCATCATCCAATGATCACTCAGAACTATGAAACACAGAGGGAGATGAGTAGGAGTTTAGGAAGATCCCAAACTGCGGAACACAATGAATTTGGTTCTCTATCGGTTTTTAAGGAAAGGACAGACAACTGAACTGTTCTGGACTGTCTTTGCCTCATCTCTATACAAAGGAGCAACTAGACTGACGAATATTGGTCCAGCCTTCAAACCCCTGATGATAGCTCTCCGAATTCCTCCATTAAATAAAGATTCAAAGACTTAATTGACGAGCAGCACTCCGCAGCATCCTATAGGCAAAAATACTCCAAAACAAAATAACCATACAAAAAGCTCTAATCAGAGAACAGTCAGTCAATACCTGGGAAAGGGAAACACCAACATTGCAAATTACAATACACCACTGTCTATCACAACCCATCACCTACTAAAACACAATCCAATGCAACATCCTAGCACAGTATTCCACATAATACGAGACAAATTACAAAACATCACACTCTTATACCATATGAAACACCAGTGGCTGCTCCTCCGTTAAGGTGGAAGAGCGCCGCCCAACTACCTCAAAGCAGCAAAAGAGAGGAAAAATAAAATGATAAAAACTAATGTTCTTATCATTTGATTTTGTCCTCCTGCTGCAGTAGCTAGCGTGAGGGGGCATTACATCCTGCATGGAGAACATACCCACTGCTACAACCTCTGGCTGAGTGCCGTGTTAAGTGCTGCCAGGCAGTAGCCGCAACCGTGAAATACCACATTTGGCTCCATCACAACTGATGAGACCAGCCAACTAAAGCTCATCAAATATGGCACTATTTCACAGTAGAGTAACCTTAGCCCAAACCAATCAACAACCCGCCTTACTATCCTATAGAAAAGATTCACCACTTCACCTATTACTCTGCACCACACTACATCATTTGGCAGTTGCAGCACCACCGTTTACCTTACCACAGCCAGAAGATTAGCCAACATAGAAAACCACATTCACGTTACTTCTGATCACACCATCCATATGACATAATTACAGGTAACCCAAAATCATGCCAAACCACAAGACTTCATCACATCCAATCTATTTCACTTAATACCATCCACAACACAAACAGTGCCACATTCCTTTCTTGCTCATGATTGAGTGTACTTTTCAGATGTAAAATATTCCCTCACGCATTACAATGAAAAGCTTTGTCTGGAAGGTGGAAGGATACACCAAATAGACAAATAGCATGAGGTGAGAGAATGATATTCCTCTGGGAGAAACCAAAGCCCATGGCATGCATATTTTAAATAACTGGAAACAATATGCTTTGCAGACTTTAAAAAGGCAGCGCTGTTTTCCTCTGTGTACTGGGAATCGGTAGGCCGCTGAAAGGCTAGGAGGGTTGGTGCAGGGGCAGGCACATTTTGGGCTCTCTTACAGAACTTCATATCCCTCCTCTGCCTGTATTTCGGATGCCTCAGAGTTACTTTCCCTTCCAGCGTGCATCTTTAGATGAAGAAACACACAACTGATTCTCATAGCTCTTTCTGCGCTTTTATGGCCACTCGGTTGGGGATTCTCCTATAGACCATCCTGGCAAGTTCTCTTAATGTGCACTCTACATGCAAATAAGCAAATAACACAAGTTAGGATCAGCTGGATGCATACATCTGCCTAAATACCAGCTCTGTGGCTGTCAGGGCCTCCAGAGGCCAATAGAAAGGAAAATTAGAAGCTCCATCACAGCTCAGATAACCATGCCAGCATGCATTATTGCAGAGGATCACACCGTGCCGCACGCCCTGAATATTTAATTTGACATAAGGATATTTATTGATGGCAACTGTGAGCAGGAAGCATAGATGCCTGCCTGTCTGCTCCATTAACGTCTACAGCGCCTGCAATGCATTTAAGTCTCTGTTTTATCCTGGTTTCTCCTTTGCGATCGGCGTCACCTCAAAATGAAGCCGGAGTCTTTTTGATAATTTGTGAAGCATACCTATGCGTGATCCAACCACTCTACTGCTCTCGATCACACTACTACTAATAATAACAATATTAAAAAGGATGATACGAATAATAACTTGTTTTTACATAACTCTTGTTGGTCGCCTATCTAATCCAGCCGTGGTATTTTCCGCATAATTAGAGATCAGCCGCACATGTCACAAAATCCAGCATCTTCGGCATAGAAAACAGATTTTAAGAAAAACAAATGTTATTCTCGCTCAGAAGGATCTTGAGCTACTGAAAACACTTCCAAAGGTGTCGTAGCACTGTGGCAGGCCTCCTGCTGCGCAACTTTAAGTTGTTGATCATGCACTTTGGTGTGGTGATAAACGTGAAACCTGCGCTCAGAGTTAACGCATAATAAAGGACAAAACACTGAAGCAATACGGCAACAAAATGTGCCACAGTTCACGGCATAATCACTCATTTATTGCCGCATATTTTATTTTTAGTCAACACTGCCGCATAATTTGGGCATCCCCTGTCATATAGTTTCAGTGGCCCAGGGTTGAAGTGACAGATGGCACTATTTTTCGACTCAATTGTATTTTTTTCCCATCGATATCCAAAGGACTGAAGTTTGGGTCTTCATTTTACAGGTACTTATTGAAACACCAACGAACTAATTCACCACCCCTAAAGTGGAGTCTAGGCTCGTTGTCTGAACGGGTGCTATCTCACCCCCCTAACGCCGATTGCTCTCCCCCATCACCCCCCCCCCCCCCAAAAGATGGAAGCAACGCAGGTAGCGCGCAGATTCCTGCAGCAGGTGCATTAACGTAATCAGACAGCACGGCGTCTTTTCGCATTTTGTTTCTGGGACAATGAAACCTCGTTTCCTGTCGCACTTCGCCATATTTCGCCGTTACTCGATGTTCCCGAGCTTTGCAGTAATGTTTCCAATTTTCCTAGGCGTCGACGCTAAGTGGATATGAAAAGCGGGCTTCCAATTGTTCGCAAAGTGGTAAAGCGGGGCGCGCGAAGCCCGGATTGGTTGTAAAAGGAGCGGCAGAGGCCTGTACGCCAGACTCCGGGCCTGCAAACTCGGCAATTGAAACTGTTAAAGCAATCTTCAGAGGCGTGCTCTTTTGACAGTTTGCTGAAAAGCCTTCCCGCTCCGGCGAACGGATTCCATTTACACCCGGTCTGATGCGTGACAGGAGGTGAACGTGCGCCACCAATCAGACGCTGCATTGCGGCGGCAGGTCAGTGAGCACGTGCAGAGATATAAAAGAAGGCCAACTCTCGCGCAGAATGAGATTTTCAAGAACGTCATCATTCAAATTGAGAGGGGTAACGGAAGTGCAACCACCCATTCTTATGTAACCACGCGCCCTCGCGCACACTTAAGACAGATTTGCACAGACACGGAAAAATGGAACGCCTCCCGGGCGCAGAGTAAGGGGACGCAGCGATTTGCGCTTGGCCGCTTAATCATGATTTATGAATCAATCAATCAATCAATCAGAGTACTTGTAGAGTGCGCTACTTACCAGTGAGCGCCTCAAGGCGCTGAAGGGAGGGGGGTGGGGGGGTGGGGTGTTGCTACTGCTCGAAGAGCCAGGTCTTGAGGAGTCTTCTGAAGGCGAGTAGGTCTTGGGTCTGCCGTATGTGGGTAGGGAGGGTGTTCCAGGTCTTGGCGGCGCTGCCGTATGTGGGTAGGGAGGGTGTTCCAGGTCTTGGCGGCGAGGTAGGAGAAGGATCTGCCGCCGGAGGTCGTTCGTTGGATGCAGAGGACAGCGTCGAGGGCGAGGCTGGCGGAGCGGAGCTGGCGGGTGGGGGTGCAGAACCTGAGTCTGCTGTTAAGGTAGGCTGGTCCGGCGTTGTGGAGTGCTTTCTGTGCGTGGGTGAGGAGCTTAAAGGTGATCCTCTTGTCGACGGGGAGCCAGTGTAGGTCTCCCAGGTGGGGGTGATGTGGCTGCGGTGGGGGACGTTGACGATCAGTCAGGCCGAGGCGTTTTGGATGTGTTGTAGTCGTGATAGGTTTTTGGCTGGGATTCCTGCATTGAGTGCGATGCCGTAGTCCAGTCTGCTGCTGACAAGGGCCTGTGTCACCGTTCTTCTTGTTTCGGTCGGGATCCACTTGTCGTTCCTCGCCAGAAGAACCCTGAGAGTCCGCCTCCCCCGTTCCGTTCCGCGCCCACCAAAGTCATCTGCGGCGTACCTCAAGGATCCTCGCTCAGCCCCAACCTCTTCAACGTCTACATGAGCCCCCTCGCAGCCATCGCACGCCAACACAACCTTAACATCATCTCATACGCCGACGACACCCAGCTGATCCTCTCCCTCACCAACGACCCGGCCAACGCCAGAGCCAGCCTACACGAGGGAATGAAGGACGTCGCGGAATGGATGAAGAACAGCCGCCTGAAGCTGAACTCAGACAAGACGGAAGTCCTCATCCTGGGATCATCCCCCTCTGCCTGGGACGACTCCTGGTGGCCCCCTGCCCTGGGCACCACCCCCAAGCCAACGGACCACGCACGAAACCTGGGCTTCATCCTGGACTCCGCCCTCGCAATGACCAGACAAGTCAACGCCGTATCGTCATCCTGCTTCAACACCCTGCGCATGCTCCGTAAGATCTTCCGATGGATCCCCACCGAAACCAGGAAGACGGTCACCCAGGCACTCGTCACCAGCCGAATGGACTACGGGAACACCCTATACGCGGGAACCACTGCCAAACTACAGAAAAGACTTCAACGCATACAGAACGCCTTCGCACGACTCGTCCTGGACATCCCCTGCCACAACCACATCTCCGCCCACCTGAGAGACCTGCACTGGCTCCCCGTCAGCAAGAGGATCACGTTAAGACTCCTCACCCACGCACACAAAGCTCTCCACGACATGGGCCCCAAATACCTCAACAACCGCCTCACGTTCTACACGCCCACCCGCCAGCTGCGATCGACCAGCCTCGCCCTCGCCACCGTACCACGCATCCGCAGAGCCACCGCCGGAGGAAGATCCTTCTCCTACCTGGCGGCCAAGACATGGAACTCCCTCCCCATCCACCTACGGCTGACCCAGGACCATCTCTCCTTCAGGAAGCAACTCAAGACCTGGCTTTTCGAGCAGTAACGGACCCCCCCCCCTGCGCCTTGAGACCCTTCCGGGTGAGTAGCGCGCTTTACAAATTGTTCTGATTGATTGATTGATAGATCCTGCGGAGCATGCAGAGGGTGTTGTAGCAGGAGGAGGAGCCACTCAAAGCCGCTTTGTGTGGCTTCATGAATTTTTATGAGAGCCCTGTGTCACACATGTGGTGCAAAAGTTATGCTGGGCTCTCCTAAATAGAGTGGTTAATTTCTAAAAAAAAAAGAATAAGTACGGGGGCTCGCGCCAGGTGGCATCTTGCAGCAGCCCATTTCTCCTGTAAGCACTGCCTAAAACAGAACCAACTACTAATCATGAAAGTGGTGAGATGATGTGGCTTAATGACCAGAGCTGCCGACTTCCGAGCTGGGGACAGCTCAACATCATGTGACTCTGGGCAAATTACTTAATCTCTTGTGCCTACCATACATGAATGTGTCCTTAACTGGTGCTCATGAAATGATTAAGTGCCCTTGCTGAGCGCCGGAAACCACCAGGCTAAAATTAAGCACTGCATAAATAAGCTCCTAGGTGTTAGCAAAAACCGTGCACATAAAACCATATCTGCCGACCAATAAGACACAAAAGGCAAAAAAAAGACAACACAACAACGAAGACTGTGCTCTTTCTTCAGTTTTAAAAACTTTTGATTATTTCAAGTATGAAGTAACAAAGATCCCGTTTCACACGAGTAGTTTATTATCCCTACTTAAGTCTTCCTTGTCCACAACAGAGGTGGTCTCCACCACAGAACATTAGGAAAAAAAACTGGTTTGCATGGCGCTGCCTGACCCCAGCCTCGTGCAAGCTTTATGTGGCATGAAAAAAATGAGAGGTGGGGTTTCTAAAGAAGGCATGGCAATAGAAGTCTGACCAGGAATCCAATGAAAGTAAGGGCATGGCAGGGAATGTATGACCTAAAAACCTGTGCATCATACAGTGTGCTTGCCGAGCAATATTTGGGAGCCTCTCAGTGAGTTTTCTGCTATTGCTTCCAGCCATATCACACAACAACAAGCACTTATACCTAAAATCTGCCAGGTCTATTTGCTCTGCCCGTGACTGTTGGCTTTAGCAGATAGATGAATAATAACAATGATTTTGCTGTGAATATTTAGAAATGAAAATGTTTCAATTGGGAAAATGTTAGATTGAGCCTTAAAACTAAGGGGCATATTACCAACAACTAGCGATAATTTTTGTCTCTAACTTGTTTAGAGACAAAAATTATCGCCGCACATCGGCGATTTTTATCGCAGATAAACCTTGCTATTAGCAAGGTTTATCGCAAATGCGATAAAAAACGGCCGCAATGCATGAATATCGCTGAAAAGTCAGCAATATTCATGCATTATCGAGCAAATGCTCTTAGCCATGTTATCCACCTCCCATTGGATAACATGGTGAAGAACTGCTCAGGGCAGGTGTTAGCTTTTGGAGATATTCTCGCTTAGCGCGAATATCTCCAAAAGTTGGTAATAGGAGATAGCGATATTAGCGACTGTTTCCAGTCGCTAACATCTTGGCACGCCCACTTTGCATGTCATTAGTGATAAATATCACTGACATGCAAAGCGGGGCCCAAGATGGTCGCTATCTCCTATTAGCTGTCACTAACTGGTGTTAGCGACAGCTTGGTAATAGGGAGATAATTTTATCTCCGCTTTCTTGGCTTTTAAAGCCAAAAAAGCGGAGATAAACCCCCTTGATAATATGCCCCTAAGATCTGTGGAAGGGGTATTGGCCTTTGATATATCTCAGACACTCCGATCTCCCCTTCACACCACTTTCTTCTGCGCTTTCTTCTCTCACTCTGTTTGACATGCCCTTTTCCTCCGCACATCTTTCTGAAATCCTCCATCTGCTTATCTCACATTTTCCCACAATTGCAACTGTCACATAAGGGACTATCTGCCTATACACTTGGCAGAGAGGCCAGGATTTGGATGTGCATGAAGTCTGCACACATCTTGACCCACTGACAGGCACTATAAGAAACTCACACTACCTTCTATTGGGTATGTTGTCTTAAACACTCACCCACAACATGAGCTGAGACACCTAGAGGCGAACTCAGTTTAAACTATGTACAATACAAGAGTTATAAATTACATGAAAATATAAACAATAGAGCCATATTATCTTGAAAAAAAGCAGATATTCTTAGGGAATGAAAATTGAAGTAAAACTTGAAATGTAAACAGGAAGTGACATTGAACACCATAAGGGATTTTATTTTTACAGTCAGTGCTCAGAAACGTATATCTATTTTTGCCAATAAAGTTAAAGACATGAATGTAAAGCCCGTAGGTAGGGTCACTGGAATTATGCGATTTTGCGACCACAGTGGTTTTTGCATAACTGTACATTTGCCACATAATCCATCATCTGCCACATAATCTGCATATTTTAACAATAACATTTTTTGTTTTTACCTCAAAAGTTACTAAAAATGCAGTAGAACATGTTGCAACGTGGTGGAAGACCCTTTGCAAAGCTGGAATGGCCACATTTCTGTTGCTTATTGCTTACATTTGGGTGTTAAATTGGGACTAATGGGGTGCAACCAATTCCCAGACAATGTTACCAAGTTTACCAAGCATGTGCAATGCAATAGGTCTTGCATTAGTTAAATGCAGAGCTATTGGCTTTCCAAATGGAAAAGTAATTGGGTAAGAAGGGAGAGGAGGATAGACATTGTCCACATAAATAATGGGATGGGGAAGTAAACAGATGCACTTATAAACTTTTGGCATGACAAGAGGGAATTCAGAGTGCAGAGTGAGACTAGAGAAGATTTAGCGCGCCAACTGGATTTGAAGTCATAAATTGAAATGATGGCAGAGCCGAGTCCCGAGCGGAGCACTGGGAAGGCAGACCATCTGTGCAGTGAAGAGATAGCTCGTGACTCGGCTCCGCCATTACGTGAAGAGCAGCTGCCAAAAAAAAGCAAGTAGTCCCTGAAGAAACACATAAACAACTACAGCGTAGGGACACATGTAGCTGGCCAAACTATAATAACAGAAGTGAACTATTGGAAGAGCCACCAATAAGGAGCCAGGAAATGCAAGTGACGCAGAAGTGAACCAATTGAAGCAGAAGGTGGGATTTCATTCATAAAAAGAGATTACAGCAGGTCTTGAAGACAGCGCACTGAGCACTGAAAAGCAGGAGTGCCTTGGGAGTATCCAGTGCATGGACTAGTGAATTTCCACAGTGCTGGCAGATAAGGCCATGTCACCAAGACATTAAGGTCTAGTCGATGACTTTCAATTAGTAAGTGCATTCTGGTAGTAGTAGTTCATCACAAATCTTCGCAGAAGGATTAAATAGACTGGAAGACTATGTCATCGATGACTCAGTCATCTGTATTTTTCTTGTTGATGAAACCAAGGCCCAGTTCATACAACAGTCGTGTTTACTGGACAACTGCATGGTAGGTTTCAGAAAATACTGTGGATGTCCTGAATTGCTACTTTGCATGCTTGGATTCAGTTGATAACTGTGCTGTCGCAGTGTTTTGAGCTGATGCAAAAAAGGTTTAAATGGGAGACAGGATTACTGCTTGGGTGCATTGTGATAGCATGGGACGTTTAGTGGTGTCACCAGAGCACTGCATTAATGATCAGAAGTGTGACAAAGCACATGTGGCTAGCTGGAGTACGCTGGCCTTTTCACGTGCTCCGCTGTAGTACTCCCTGTGAACTTTGATGTTCTGAAGACGCGCTGTACTTCTGGGGAGGGGAGTCTCAAATGAGAAGAGGGGCGGGCCAAGCTGGCCTCGGGGACAATGGGGTGGTAAGACCAGATAAGGTTGCCACCCATCCTGGCTGTCAAGGGCCAACCCGTTCTTGTTTCTAAAATGTTAACATTTTCTAGTCAGGCACTTCATTGATGGAGTTGCACCGTCCTGTGCAATTTAGTGGTCTCGCTTTAAGGCCGATAAACTTACAACACTGGCCCCTAAAAAACATTGCTTTAGAAAAGTGGCAACTATAAGTGATAAAACGGTTGTACCTTTCGGGGCAGATTTACAAGCCCCTTGCGCCTCTTTTACGCTGCCGTTGCGTCACTTATGTGACGCAGCGGCGGCGCAAAAGAGGCGCCATGGTGCGGGGTATTTACAACGTCACGTGTCTTGGAGATCCGTGACGTTGTAAAGCCCTGCGCCAGAAGTAGGCGTTCCGGTGCAGGGGGGGGACGTTCCGGTGCAGGAACGCCTCCTAAAGGTGGCTGAGTGAAATCTACAAGATTTCACTCAGTCACTTTGAGCCCATGCTGCGTCAAAACCCTGCGCCTGCTTGAAGCAGGTGTAAGGATTGACGTAGCATTGCAAAGATAGGGCCCCCAGAGCATTGATGGAGCTGCGTCGTGCTTGCGACGCAACTCCAGCAATGCGCCGCCTTAACGGCACAGATGCATCACGTATCTGTGCCGTTTTTGCCCCATGGTGCGCCGCATTGTAAATGCGGCGCATCCACGGTGGCGGAGCCCTGACGCACAATAACTGGGGCATCCCTGCTGATATGCAGGGTTGCGCACTTATTGTAAATCTGCCCCTTTGTGTTTAGTGAACAAGGGGGAGGGACCTTTGTCCATGATCTGCTACCTACATGCAGTGTCTACACGTGTGCACGTTTCTGCATGTATGTGATCAGCAAGGCTTATTGCACCTAAGAGGAATACTAACGGCGCTCCTTGGTGGAGAGCACGTGCCCATCTGATAGACTCACGTGGCCCCCATTCACTGGGTTGAGAAGCATATATAGGAAACTACAGATAACATTTTAGCCAAAGGTAAACTCAACTGGATTGTGGGGTTTGCAGTTTTGCAATTACCATTATAAATATATGCAACCACTGAGAACAGACGGCTCAAAAGCAGCACAACACGAAAATCCGGCGGCAGGGGTTGAACAAGGAAGCCAGTCAATTGCGATCGAGTACCCGAATCAGTGCTGTGCCTGACATGCTTCTGCTCACAGCTCATGTGAAGCAGGCTCTGCCGGCGGGAGGAGTGCAGCCACAACTCACCACCAGCCTGCAACACCCGCAGTGCATTTAATGCTCTGTAAAATGAAGGTCACTGACAATTGCAGTGTATGTCCTGTGATTTCAGATTTTAGCCATCCCGATTTCTGCCGTCGATTGGGGTTGGTGCTATTCTACCCGAAATGTGCAATCGTTTTAACTGCGAATTTCGTATATTATTGACATACAGCCTTATTCATCAACGGGCCGTTTTGCGAGCCCCTAATAGCGATTCATAGCGAATCGCTATTAAGGACTCGCAAAACGGTATTCATGTAGGAATTGCTAAATAAATAGCGATTCCTACACATTCCTTATTTGCGAGTAGCAAATTGCTAATCGTAAATAAGGAATAACTCCCCATTCATTCCTATGGGCCAAAAGGCCCATAGGAATGAATGGGGAGTATTCCTTATTTGCGATTAGCAATTAGCTAATCGCAAATAAGATAGCGATTTAAAGGGTGCCAGGGGTGTCCAAAGGACACCCTGTAGCACCCCTTAAATGCAAATTGAAACAGGTGTTGCGCACACACATGTCCAAAGGACATGTGTGTGTGCAACATGCAACTTAGAAAAATGCTTTTAAAAGCATTTTTCTAAGTTTTTGCTATTTACCGAGAGGTCTGACCTCTTGGTAAATAGCGGCCCAAAATTGCATTTTCGCAATTTTAAAATGCTTCATGAATTGCATTTAAGGAATCTCAAATAGAGATTCCTTAAATTCAATTCTTCGCAAATGTGCGAATTCTTAAATAGCGATTTTTGCATTTGGGATGATGAATCCCAAATGCAAAAATTGCACTCGCAAAAGGCAAGATTCTGAGAATCTTGCCCTTTGCGAGTGCAATTTAGCTTGATGAATCAGGCGGATAGTAGTGAACTAAAGTTCCCTGATTGCACAATTTTTAGATGCGTCTCATGATCTCCTGAACTGTTTTGCGTGTGTACCTCAACCCCTGGTATCCGTGCAGAGTTGTGCTTTTTAACTATGCTTCTGTTGTGCAAACGCCTTGCAGCCTATTGCTACACCCTCCATAGTGTCTCAAAACTGGGAATGCATGAGTATGTTTTCACACAAGGTGTCACGGGAGTAGGGGAAATGCACCTCGTTGTTCCACTGTAACACTTAGCTTGCACCACTTGGATTTTTTTTTCTTTGCAAAACAACTTTTGTCTGCCCTTCCCCACGTCTTAAAAGAAGTAGTGAACCGTCAATGGCAAACATGTGGGAACAGGGAGAGAGAGCTATTTTTTTATGTTTGAGTACCTAGGTCAAATATATATCTTTTTTTTTTCTTCAGAAAGTAGCAAAAAAGCAAGTGGGAATGTTCAGACGTAATGCAGTGGTTTGATGCTTTCTTTTCAGTTAGACCTTTCTGCTGTGACATTCCCTGTCTCTAAACCCTCGCTCCGGTCCCCTCCCTCTAGATAGCAGTGAGGCTTAAGGTCTCCCCCATTGCACTCTTGTATTTTCTGATGCAAATTATGGCGATCCATGGGCTATGTATTTAAACCAAAAAACAGACCCACTGGCATGTTTCTACTCCATGTGTCCCAGGGAAGCGTTACCCTAGCTTGAAATCCCGCCAAAAAGATGAAAGGGGGATGGAGCAAGCGATCAGCAAAAATAAAAACAAGCTATGGGGAGGCGAAAAAACCCCATAAAAGCAGGCGCTGTGCTAAACATAAAGAGCGGCGACTGATTACATACAAGTTATACATGCAGGCATGAGGCAGGTCACCGTGATGAATAAAATAACAGTGCAAAATACTAGGAACAGGCCACCCAGGAACACTAGCAGAAAATAAAGTAAACAAGTAGTCCCCAAAGAACAGATAACTCTTACAAGTGTAAGGATACTGTGGTTGGCCAGTGCTCCTCACCTAAAAGCGGAAGTGATGTATCAGGAGCACCAACCAGTAAGGAGCCATAAAATAAAAACAATGCAGGAGTGAACAGCAGCTCTTGCACACAGCGCATGTGCGCTGCCTAGGCTCGACCTAAAAATGACTAATAATTGAAGTAATACTGTTACAAAATGTGCCACATTATGCAGCATAATTAGGCTTTTCTTACCGCATTATTTACTCAACCCTTCCTCATAATTTGGCCCTCCCCTGCCGCTTAATTACAGTGGCTCTGTCCATAGGAGCCTGTTTCAAAGTTGATGAGAGACTCAGCAGGGCCCTCTCCACTTAAAGCACTGGATACTTGAAATAGGTACCTGACCTAAGATTGTTCCTGTTTTTACAGAGTGGTCCAAGCCTAAGCCGTGGGCGCAGCAGCGTCTCTACTGTCTGGGAGGCTGAGATTCCATAAAATATGCTGGTATGTAGGGCTGGCTTTAGGGTGGTGCATAGGTTAGAACATTATGTTTTTCCCCTGTCTTTCATTAACCTAATGTTACCGAAAAGGATAAAAAAAAATTGGTGGAAATACACTTCCATTAGTAAAGCTAACCTAACCCACTGTGGTATGTTTTACATCTTGAGTTTGTGCTTCTCTAGACCAAACTCTCTTAAAATATACTGCCAACTGGTATTGGTGACGTGATTCCTACACCTTGTAGTCCTCATTGTCTTATGTAATGTCTTATGGACTGATGTACACACACATGTGAATCATTGTCTCTGTATAATATATGTGTGACATAGAGTGCACTGACACAGTGCACTGGTATAAGCAGTGCTATAAAACAAATAAAATGAATGTTCAAGAAGGGCCGTGTTGGAGTGTGGTTGTGAGGGAATCTGTGGTGGAGCTCATTGTCTGGGGGCACCAAAAAAGATTGTCACACTAGGCGCCACCAGTGCTAAAGGTGGCCCTTGCAGGTATGTGTTCAGATTATAAGTGTGTCTATTTTAAACATGCTTACCTATTGAAGGGTGTTGGTGATAAAGGTGGGTAACCCACAGATTTCATGGGACTGTTGAGCTAGTAGTCAGGATTCAGGATTGGTCCTAAGAGCTAAAGCAAAAGCCGAGCCAATAAAAAAATAAACACCTATATCCTTTAAAAAATATTTTGGAGAGCACAGAAATGACAAAGGAATAACCAAAGTTTTGTGAGCAAATCTGTTTTATTTGTAATTGCATAAAATACTGCAATGAAAGATGCATGCTTGGATATTCCACTTCATATGCGTAATGCTAAAAACTGCAAATCCCAGAATGCAAAGCACGCTTTAGTTAATGCCAGGACAAACTGAAAGTATTGCACATGACATGTGTCGTCTTGCTACTGTTGTAGCTCTTTTGAGCAATAGCTTTTGTTTTCAGGCCTGCTTCTCACTTTTACCAGATTCCAATTCTCTCACGAACCTAGTTGGGGATGTTTTTTACAACTCTATACAGTTCGAGTGTAGAAAACAAAAGTTTAATGGTTTCATATCACTCTAAGGGCCATATTATCACGAACGGTGCAAAGATTATCGCCCCTTTATCGGCAGGAAACTGCCACTAAAGCGGCGATAAGGGGCTTGATAATATGCCCTAGAGCAGGGGTACTCATAGTACGGCCCTTGGGCCAGGGGCGGCCCGGCAAGCCTTCCCTGGCGGCCCGCGGACCCCCGAGACATCATACCTGTGTTTTACGTTTTTTTTTTTAAGTGTCTGCAGCAGCGCGAGAGACTCTGCTGCTCTGTGGGGGCTGCCGCCGGACGATTCCTAGCAATGGCCAGAGTGCAGCTGCAGGGGCCCAAGAAGAGGTGAAATACAAAAGCCTCATTGACATGCAAATGGTCTTTTGATGACCTGTGAAGTGTTCGGGTGCTGCTGTGAGTGTGTGTGCGCCCCGGCTGACACCCAGGCAGAGTGAGGTGACAGAGGGAGTGGGAGGGAAAGGGAGGGGGAGGGGGACGGAGGGGGACGGAGAGGGACGGAGAGGGAGTGAGAGGGAGTGAGTGAGTGGGAGGGAGGGAGTGAGTGAGAGGGAGTGAGTGAGTGAGAGGGAGGGAGTGAGTGAGAGGGAGTAAGTGAGTGGGAGGGAGGGAGTGAGTGAGAGGGAGTGAGTGAGAGGGAGTGAGTGAGAGGGAGGGAGTGAGAGGGAGGGAGTGAGAGGGAAGGAGTGAGAGGGAGTGAGTGAGAGGGGGTGAGTGATAGGGATGGAGTGAGTGATAGGGATGGAGTGAGTGAGAGGGAGTAAGTGAGTGAGTGAGAGGGAGTGAGTGTGAGAGGGAGTGAGTGGGAGAGGGAGTGAGTGGGAGAGGGAGGGAGTGAGTGAGACGGAGCGGGAGGGAGACGGACAGGGAGGGAGAGGGAGTGAGACGGAGATAGAGAGGGAGGGAAAGGGAGGGATAGGGAGGGAGACGGAGAGGGAGAGAAAGGGAAGGAGAGGGACGGAAAGGGAGGAAGATGGAAAGGGAGGGAGACGGAGAGGGAGTGAGAGGGAGGGAAAGGGAGGGAGACTGATAGCGAGTGAGATGGAGGGAAAGGGAGGGAGACGGAGAGGTAGGGAGAGAGAGGGAGGGTGAGAGAGGGAGTGAGAGAGAGGGAGTGAGACAGTCAGAGTGAGACAGAGGAAGACAGGAGAGAGGGAGGGAGAGAGGTAGAGAGAGCTAGAGAGAGGGAGAGAGAGAGAGGGAGTGAGACAGTCAGAGTGAGACAGAGGAAGACAGGAGAGAGGGAGGGAGACCGAGAGAGAAAGAGAGAGAGAGATGTGTGTATGCTGGGACGGCTCAGTGGACGAAGGCGTCCACTGCAGGGACCTGTGATCAACCTCATGGTCAGTTTTATGTTGTTGCTCTAGCCCCGCCCCCTCCCCCACTGACCCCGCCCCCCACCGATGCGGCCCTCGGACACAAACCAAACTGTAAATTTGGCCCCCGAGAGAAAGTTTGTGAGTACCCATGCCCTAGAGAATTCCTATAGAAGCCCAGGTTCTGGTGGGAAGGACATCAAACCTGGGCTTCTATTGGAATTCTCTAGGGCATATTATCAAGCCCCTTATCACCGCTTTAGCGCTGTTCTTGATAGTATGGCCCCTAAAGGTCCCATGTCTCTGTTTGCTAACTGGTGTGTTGAGAAGACAGGACACATCCAATTGGCCACCCTTGGCTCCACCCTCCATACAAAGTTGCCCTTACAGACAAGGCTCCAAGCTCCACAGGTAGCGCAGGAGGGAGTAAACCCAGAACCTCAGCGATTGATCACCAGACCAGGTTAGATCAAGCTTTCAGGGTCTCTCTCCAGCCCTCTTGAGGCAGGTCAGACATTCATTCTCAGTGCCTGAGCTCTGGAGGTGGTACAATTCCTCTCTCACTCCTTCATCCCCTGCACACAGACTTCCCTGGCCTCAGACACCCATAGTCAGACCCATCAGCTGCATTTTACCAGCATACAAAGTACATAGGAAATGAGTGAGTGTATCCTATCTTGAGCACTATATGAAAAATGCAATAAAGGAGGGTTCCTCAGGGGATACAGGTTTGTTCCGTCCTCCACCAAATATGCAGTCAACTTGGTGCAGGCTGATGAGGTGGGAGACTCCAGTTGGTTTTGGTAGAGGAGTTAGAAGGTTTTTGGGTGTGAGCCCAAGGGAAGGCCTCCTCTTTTTTTCTTTCTCTGCCACACAGTGAGTCGTATAGACAAACCACCCTTTACTTCAGGATATCACGGAGTGGGCAATGTGACTTATGTTCATGTTAATTTGGCTATCTTTGCTGAGGGTGGGAATTCTCCAGTAGTTACTGGTGGGAACAGGTCTATGGATGAAGAGGGAAGATTAAAAGAGGCAGGGTTAGAGGCGGGCAAGGGAGGACAGAAGGCATGGCCAGACTCCTGGACAGTTGGGGCACCTATGGGAGTGGGGACAAGGGAGGCAACTACATAGCTGTGAGACTGAACATTGGTAAGAGACTTGGCACCTGAAAGGATAGAAACAGGGAGCCATGATGAGGAGACTGATAGGCTGTGGACATGAGTGTGGGTGGAGAGGAAGGTTTAAGGCATTACCTATTTCGTGTTTTTGCCTGCCGTTTGTGTGCTCCCCATTGCTTTTATTGCCTTAATTTACTCATAGATATGTAAGTTATGTGTTGTTATTTTTATTTATTTATTTTTATTTTAGGAGTTTTATATAGCGCTAGCTGGACCCGAGGGTATCAGAGCGCTTTACAGCGTGTACAGTTATGTAAAGCGTACGTACACCAGGTTGGTTTCTTGGCACTGGGCAAGAGAAACAAACACACTGCTCATGCAGTAGCGAGCAGCTGTTCCTGGGCAGTTTTGATGGGGCAGAGATGGGGGTTAAAAAAAAGAAAAAGAAAGAACATTTCACTTACCTTCCCGGTGGCCACCTCTCCTCCCTCATCTTCGGTCGATAAAGAAGGAAGCACAAAGGCTCCCAAACGCCCCTAGCCAATAATGACACTGGGTTACAGCAGCGTTGTAATTGGTATGAGCGCCATGGTTCGACGCTCAGAGATAAAGTAGAGGCTGGGCATGTTCTCCACCCAGCCTGTGCAATACAGCGGGTGGAGAACATGCAAATTGCGCATGACGGTTTGGCCAGCACAAAAACGTCCGGCCAAACTGTCATGCGCACTTAAGCTGGCCAAACTGTCATGCGCACCTAAGAGAGTGGTCACCACTCCTCCCCCTGCTTGCCAGAAACCGGTCCCCGGAAGCTTGTCTCCTTTCTGGTGAAGAATTGGCTTGGTAGTTTGGTCTGCCCTGTTCCCATGATGCACTGGGCCAGGGACAGACTAATTTGCATATAGCCAGGTTCTGAGCTGGGATGGGGCAGTGAGCTAAATAACGGTGATGGATCAAGCCCTGATCTTTGGACTGGGTAAGAGTGGTCTGCTTAATTCAGACACTCTGTTCATCACCACCCCCTTTTCTGAATCGTTTTTGGCCACTATAGGTGTGGCAGGGTATACTCAGACATGAGTCCCTTGCTCACTGCTCCATTAGGATTCAAGCAAGCCGGGCCGACGACGGCTGAAATGCCAGAAACCGGTCCCCGGAAGCTTGTCTCCTTTCTGGTGAAGAATTGGCTTGGTAGTTTGGTCTGCCCTGTTCCCATGATGCACTGGGCCAGGGACAGACTAATTTGCATATAGCCAGGTTCTGAGCAGGGATGGGGCAGTGAGCTAAATAACGGTGATGGATCAAGCCCTGATCTTTGGACTGGGTAAGAGTGGTCTGCTTAATTCAGACACTCTGTTCATCACCACCCCCTTTTCTGAATCGTTTTTGGCCACTATAGGTGTGGCAGGGTATACTCAGACATGAGTCCCTTGCTCACTGCTCCATCAGGATTCAAGCAAGCCGGGCCGACGACGGCTGAAATGCCAGAAACCGGTCCCCGGAAGCTCGTCTCCTTTCTGGTGAAGAATTGGCTTGGTAGTTTGGTCTGCCCTGTTCCCATGATGCACTGGGCAAGGGACAGACTAATTTGCATATAGCCAGGTTCTGAGCTGGGATGGGGCAGTGAGCTAAATAACGGTGATGGATCAAGCCCTGATCTTTGGACTGGGTAAGAGTGGTCTGCTTAATTCAGACACTCTGTTCATCACCACCCCCTTTTCTGCGGGCAGTAAAGCCCCGCCCACACCTTTACAGAACCAATATTGGAAAAAAATGATAATACAATTGTAATTATCATTTAAATTTTCCTGTGGGGCGATGCTCCTTGGGCTTAGTGGAGGAGCCGCCACTGTGCTTCAGGCAATTAATGTAGACTTGTCTGAAGAGCCACTTCTCCAGAAGTCGCCTGAATCTCAGGTAGCAGGGGGTGGATCTGATCTCATGGGGGGAGGTGTTCCAGATGCAGGGGCCAGAACAGAGAATCTGACCCTCCCACCCCCACCCCTCCCCAGTCTTTTCTTTTTGAATGTGGGGATTGTGATAAGATTCAATTGGGTGGACTTAATTTGCGGTTGGGGGTATCTCTTTTTTAATTCTAGACAATATAAAAGTTGGGCTTTTGCCGCAGAGGGATTTGAAAATAATACACCCCGTGTTTAAGATAGTTAGTTGTTCCACCGGTAGCCAGTGTAGTAAGAGCATGTTTTCATTTATTAATCATTAAACGCATGGTACATTATATATTCATTTAGAGTGTGTTTTATTACAATAGTGTAACATTAGTTAATCTATTATAGAGGAGTTTGAATTATATATTTTATGTTTGACGTAGGTGTGCAACGGAAGGAATATGCAAGTAGAGGCTGAGGGAACATTGCATAGCATTTAACAGTGCCTTTTTCATGCACCACAAGATTTGACGTTTCAAGTGAGTGTCTGGAGATGTACTAAGCTGAATTTACAATTACAACTGGGAAGGGGACTTCTCGAGATTCAAGGAAGCAGGAAGGTTTGAAACGCTGCGATGCAGACATACCCCAGGCCATGGGCTAGTATTTGTCCTGGTCCGTTATCAGTGCTCCTCTGAGGACAGTTTGGAAATCAAAGACACCCCTTCGTAAGACTTGTCTGAACAGCAGCAGATTTTCAAAGAATCTTGTTATCATTCCAAGGTAGTTGCAGCCATTTTAAGAACTTCACAACATAGCGTTTTAGTACAAAGCAGGTTTAGTGTTACACTATAAACCCTTGGAGGGATTTTCCAAATAGATTATAGAGAATCATCCCATGTGCAGCCACTTTTGATCGTTTTCACTTTAATTTCAGTTATTACTGTTACAACTCTTTAATTTAGCTGGTAACATGTTTCCACATAATCTGTACGAGACTAGGGCATTAACTGACATTAAATCCTTTTATAATATTCCATGTGGATTTACTGTGTGTTTTCATCCATGTAGGGAAAAGGCTCTAGAACTCACCTATAAATATCCTGTAGCCTCACAGGACTGAGCATTGCCCACAATGCATCTCTCCCAGAAATTATTTGGAAGGACTGTGGGTTACAGTCAGTCGGATTGTCTTTTTTCATAACTATAATTTTGGACAAGACTCCATTTTATGGACTACCCACGTTTGGGCCATATCTGCCTTAGAACGGTCCAAAAACATATCAAATTGTGGAGGAGTTAGAAATGTTTATTGTATTGGTAACGCAGGGTTGTAATTTAGGTGTGAGGCATTATGCCATGTAAAAGTTTTTAGAGTGACCTCTTCTGAGTAAAGCATAGCAACTTCAATCTTAAATGATGTAACTACAACTATTTTGCAGCATCATTTGTGGTTTATTTACATGAACTATATTCGAGAGATAAATACCAAAAGGCCCATGATGTGACCAACCTCAGGGTTCAGGCAGTGACCAGCAACCAAAGGAACCCTCAGCTATTAAGAACATAATATAAAGCACTTCAGGTATATGGTTTTTTCATTACTGGGAAAGTGAAACCCTGTGCGTGTATAGCGAAGACTGACACAGTTTTCCAATGCCGCCCATCGAATGTCCTCTTTACCCAGCTCATTCCTATCAATATGGAGCAGGACGCCTGACTGCAGAGTGCTGCGTGTCCTCACTGTGACCTAGCGCTAAGCTAACTCTGAGTCGTGATGGGGAAACATATTGGCCGCCAGTTGGCAGATGCCATCTCCTTCCGCACTGCTGGAAGTCCCAGACTGACAGGCAGAGAGGGCGAGCGGCTGGTGAGTGGTGCTCCTGCGGCCCTACTTGGTAGTAGGAACAATCCTTCCTTGTCACACAGGGATCCTTTTTTGTTCCCAAATGTGTTTTTTAATCAAAACGAAACCACCTATTTTGTTATTGTTGCAGTTTTATATAGCGCGGACGCGACCCGAAGGTATCTGAGCGCTTTACACGAGCAACAGTTACGTTACACAAGGATGCATTCATTTTTATTTTTTGGTAGACACGGGAAGATTAAGTGATTTGCCCAGAATCACAGGATGGGCGAGCCGACGCCAAGACTCGAACCTGGGGGCATATTATCAAGGGATTTCTCTCCGCTTTTTTGGCTTTAAAAGCCAAGAAAGCGGAGATAAAATTACCTCCCTATCAGCATCAGGGTGCTAACATGCAAATTCGCATGTTAGCACCCTTTTTCTCTACGCTTCCCCTTGCATCTCTAATGAGATGCAAAGGGGCGTTCCAGAGACAAATAATAGGAGAAATGTTGTTAAGCGACATTTCTCCTATTATCAAGGTTTTCGCTAACCCTGTTAATGATCAAAAAAGCAGTGCTAACCGCGGTTAGCGCTGCTTTTTTTACACCTGGTATTTTCCTGACTTAGCCATGATATCCTATGGAAGGTGGATATCATGGCTAAGTTTGTGAGCCCCTATCATCAAGCTAACGGCAAACTTCGAGAGATTATCGTTGGTTTTCCAGCAATAATCTCTCATTTGGCAGTTAGCGTGAGGATTTTTATCACTTCTGAGATAATCCTTGCTAATAGCAAGTTATCTCTGCGATAATTTCCGGCGATGCTTAGCGATAAACAAATCGTTGCTAAGCCTCGTTAGCGATAAATATCGCTTATCGTTGGTAATATGCACCCTGGTTCCCCAGTTGCAAAAGTCGGAAACTCTGACTTTTAAACTACATCCTCTTTGTGCTTAACAAAACTTCAGAAGATTACAGAAATACTTTTACGAAGCTGTGATGATTCAAACTTTACAACTTTGAACATCCATACAACAGATTCCTGTCTAACAAAGACCATATAAACAAGTACTGTAACGTTTTTTGCAGAGGCCGCCTCACCCTCCGAAGGGGGGGCGGCTCAGGGGCCGGCGCCATAACCCACGCCGAGCCCCAGGGGGAAAACCGGTTCTGGGTGCCCAAAAGCGCCCAGAAGCTAGCCCTGGCGAAATGCCCACCCCGCTCAGGAGTGCCCTGGGGCACCAAACCACGGCCAATGGGGTGGCAGGGCTAGGTATGAACCACCCAATGGGGAAGCACCACCTGAGCACCAAGTAGTGCAAGTTGGGGGCTATAAGCCGCCGCTCTCCCAGGTAGCTCCTAACTTCACGGAGCGGGGAGAGCGGCGCACCGTGCTGTTTCTGCAGAAGACCGAAAGAGCTGCGACAAGGCGAAGCGCTGCCGGAGAGGAAGATCGACAGAGGAACCACGAGGGAACCTCGAGGAGTACCCGCTCATCTAACCGTCGCAGCTGGAACAACGGGGACGCCTGCCAAGGGTTGGCACCATCAGCGGGCCGGAGCTGTATCTTCTCTTCATCAAGGCCTCTGGACCTGCTATTCGACGAGGCCTCGATCACCCACGGTGCAGGAGCTCCCCCCTTCGAAGCTTTCGCGCTCTATTTTGCATACGGCGGGAGGCGCAGTTTCCGAGCACCCGGGAGCAGTGAGGTGCGCTATACGCCGCATCTACGGGAGCCGTGTCCACCTTATCGTTGCTTGGCTTTTGGGCTTCCCCTCCCTCCTGGGGCGTGCTGCGAGCCCGGAGCACTACTCTGCCGCGGCTGGAGCTAAAGCGCTGCGAGTCCGGAGCTCTAGGCCACGGATGACAACGAGCGGTAACAGGAGGGCTGGGCTGCGAGGCCGCTCTCAAAAAGCACGCTCACTGCAGAGAGAGAGTGGTGGGCGGCGGTGAAGGTCCCCCCCGCGGCACCAGGCTATCGGCGGAAGAGACGCCCAGGATTTAACGGCTCAGTCCATTAGAGCATTGCGGCCGGTGCGCTGATCAGCTTTTGGGCAAACAGAAAGTCCAGTTGTTATGCCCGAACGTCAGGAGGAACAAGGGAACGGACCACAGCAGTGGCTGAGGGCAGAATCAAAAGCCCCGAATTTACCAGGAGCAAGGAACTTTGTTAAAGAGGAGTTCGCGTTTCTTGGTGCATCCAAAGGCGGCAGCACCCAGCCAGGAGCTATGGCAAATGGGCAGCCAGAGGAGCTTGCGGAGCTACTGAAGCGCATCCGCGAGGTATCGGCGGTCCATGGCAGCGACTGGCTGCAGCCACACCTGGATCAGGCGGGAGGCGATGGTACAGGAGCCCAGGAGGCGGACGATGCTGGCCCATCCTCCCCCAAAAAACGCAAGACCACAGCCCAGCCACATAAGAAAGCCCCCAGGAAGAAGCCACAGAGGAGAGAGCGGCCGCCTGGGGACATACCAGCAAGGGCAAATGATCACGGCGGGGCGGCCAGCAGAGTGGTGAGCGGTGAGCATATTACCACCATTGGTAAAGAGTGTTTTAAATCAATGGCTCCCCTGTTATTTAAGGGTATGGGACAGGGGCTGAAGGGCTGGAGGAGCAGCATGCAGACGAGGCATCGGGTATGCCTTGGCACCTGTTAGACCCAGGCTGGGCGCGGCAGGCTAGAATGCAAGGACAGGTGGCACAGGGTGCCGTGGGCAAGCAGGGATCTCCAGTAGCAACATGGGGGTACACTGGTAATACAAGCTTCCCAGCACATGAGGCAGCAGCCGCTGAAACATACACCAGACCATCACCTGGCCCGGCGTCACTGACCCCAAGAGCCACTGGGTTAACGAGTCTCATCCCTTTGGCAGTCAAGGAGAGGATATTGCGAAAGGAATTCATAGACATTTTTTCCCTGCTTGAGATCCAGCTGGAGGGGCTGGACCTCACAACTTGCGACAAGAAGGACGAGGATAGAAGGGAAAGGTGCAGCGCTAGAAAAGAAAGGAACTTTGATAATTGTCTGGATGCACTTAGAATTATGGCATGCATCATAGTTGAAAAATTCCCGCGCTGCGCTGCAGACCTAGGGTTCTATGAGGCCAATATTCACTGGGCACAGAGGCAGTTTCCCAGGGACACATGGCTGGAATATGACAAGGGCTTCAGGCTTAAGATGCAGAGACACCAGAAATGGAATGGAATGAGGAGGATGTTTCTGGCTGTATACATAAAATGCTAGTGGCTAAAGAGGTAAAAGCTTGGGCGGGGAAAAGGGACCAGTCCTTTCGGAGCTCCTACCACAACGGAAGGGGGAAGCCATTTCACAGGGCGAAACACGGCACAGGGAAACCCCCATCCTCCAGTGGAACCACTGCAATTTGCTGGAAATATGATGCCGGGGACTGCTCGTGGGGCGCTTTGTGCAAATTCCAGCACACATGCTCAAACTGTGGAGGAGGGCACCCTGCAGTGGCATGCCGGGGCAAGCAAGAGCCAAAAGGGGACAGGAAGGATAAGAAAAGGAAACACTAAATCTGGGATAACGGGGGGGGGGGACTTACAGGACCTGCAAGACTGTCAGCTGACCAGATCCCCAATTAACACACAACAGCTGGGCAGACTAGCGAACAAACACCCTAACAAGGCAGATGCTGCTGTCTTAGTGGAAGGTTTTGAGGAGGGTTTTGTGATACCATTCACGGGCCCACTGCCACTGGAGGGGTCAAACAATCTGAAATCCGCAATGCAACACTCTGGGGTGGTGCGTGCCAAACTGGTTAAAGAGAAATCCTTGGGCAGAATTGAGGGCCCCCTCCCACCACAATTGCAGGAGGGCCTGGTTATCTCCCCCTGGGGGTGGTCCCCAAGAAGGAGCCAGGCCAATTTAGACTCATCCACCACCTCTCATTCCCCGAAGGGTACTCTGTGAATGACGGGATCGACACAGAGGCCTGCTCAGTGGGTTACGCATCGGTGGATGATGCGATCGACCTAGTAAAATCAGCAGGGAAAGGGGCACTGATGGCCAAGGCGGACATTGAGTCTGCATTCCGCCTCCTACCTGTACACCCTTCCAGCTTCCACCTTTTAGGTTTTCAGTGGGAAGGAGACCTATTCATTGATAAAGCAATACCCATGGGCTGCACCATATCCTGTGCATGTTTTGAACAGTTTGCACTTTCTTAGAATGGGCCCTGCATGACAGACACCCAGGGGGTGGGAAACTGCACTACCTGGATGACTTCATGTTCACTGGCCTCACAGGGTCAGCCGTCTGCGGGGACACTCTGGCAGCCTTTGAGGAGCTGGCAGGGATATTGGGGGTCCCCTTGGCAACCGAGAAGACAATGGGCCCCACTACAAGACTTACCGTCCTGGGCATAGAGCTGGACTCAGTGGCTGGGACGGCCAGGCTACCTGAGGAAAAGGTGAAGGATTTCAGGGCAGAGGTCAGGGGCTTGTGCGGTCGCAACAAGGCGACACTCCGCCAATTGCAAAGGTTTGATTGGTAAGCTCAACTTCGCAGCCAAGGTCATCCCCGCAGGGAGAGTCTTCGCCAGGCGCCTAACGCAGCTGACATCAGGCATCACCCACAAACATCACCATGTCCGTCTAGGGGCTGGGGTTAAGCAGTACCTCCTGATGTGGGACGAGTTCCTCACAAACTTTAACGGCATTCTGATATGAAGCGAGGGTTGGGTGACAGCCAGACAGATAGCCCTCTTTACGGATGCTGCCGGGAGCTTGGGTTTCGGGGCAATCCTGGGAAAGAAGTGGTGTGCAAGCCAGTGGCCGGAGAAATGGCACAGGCAGGGCATCACCGGTAATATAACATTTCTGGAACTTTTCCCAGTAATAGTAGCATTGACAGTATGGAAACAGGAGCTAAGAGACATGAAGCTGACCTTATGGTCAGACAACAAGGGGGTGGTGCAGGCCGTTAACAAAGGCGCAGCAAGGTGCCCTGACACATTGAGGCTAATGCGACAGTTGATTAAATTACAGCTGGAGGGGAATCTGGATCTGAAGGCTTGCCATATACCAGGGGTGGAGAACATGGCGGTGGATGCCCTGTTATGGTCACAGATGAATCGATTCAGGGAATTGGTACTGGGGGCGGACAAGGAGATGACCCCTTTTCCAGCATATCTGTGGGACCTGGGGGGATAGATCTGTCCGCACTGGTAAATCAGGCGCTTACCCCAGAGGCAACTTGACCGTACAAGAAATATGCAGCTACAGTAATGAAAGTTGGGGACATACAATCGCTGAGCAACAGGGTTGGGACACAAAGAGCGGTGGAGAAATTCATACAGTGGGCATTCGCTAACAAAAAGACACGGTCATGGGCACAAGCCCATTTGGCAGCCATAGCCCATTTCCCCAAAATTCACACAGGGGAAGATCCCACAGCATCCCCATACATCAAGGCAGCACTGAAAGGGTGGAGAAGAGCTGAAGGGGTAAGGTTGGATAGCAGGCGCCATATTGATTAAAAGAAACTGGCCCAACTACTGGAAACACTGGTATTGGTTACAAAAGACAGGGCGAGCTCCAGCTCTTCCAGGCAGCATTTTCACGGCATTCTTTGGTGCTTTCCGTATCAGCGAATTGGTGGCACCTAGCAAGCGGGGACCGGCACAATGGTGCCTCCAGGCCACATACTTCAGACCCAGGGCAAAGTCAGTGGAGATACTATTAAGAAGGTCAAAAACTGACAAAGCGGGAAAGGGCTCTGTGATACCGCTGCAATGCATTCCAGAGAGCAGGTATTGCGCAGTGTGCTGCTTGTTCAAATACATGGGGACCCGCCCGGCGGGCGAGGGGCCAATCTTCAAGCACCAAGATGGGAGCAATCTAAGTAAGTTTCAATTCACCGCAGTGATGCGCCAGGCCCACTCTAAAGCCTGGCTCCGCTCAGAGTCCTTTGCCCCCCACTCTTTCAGGATCGGCGCAGCCAACTCGGCATCGCAGCATGGCATGCCAGAGGAAAGAATGCAGGCTGTCGACAGATGGCAGTCCCGGGCATACAAAACCTACATCCGACCTCAGCTTTTGTAGATCAACGCAGACAAAGGGGGGGGCATTCACTTTGGGATGCCGCACGGCAGGGTGAGTGTCAAGCACGGCAACCTTGGGATGCCGCATGGCAAGGTGTCAAAGAACAGGCCCCTTCCCCCAATCCTACAGACAAAGGCCCCAGTGCTGCAGCAAGCCACCTTACATTGCACATTCTTTTTTCAGCAGGAGAACACCCCCGGCTGGTGTGGGTAGTGGGCCATTCCTTCGTGTCCAGGATGCAGACATGGTGGAAGCAGTCAGGCCACAGGATGTCAGGCAAGCCCATACCTACATGCATCCGCTGGCTGGGGCAGCCTGGGAAGAAGTGCAACCACCAGCCAGCAAAACTCGACAACCTGCTGGCAGGCTCGGCATGGCATCCGGACGTCATGATCATTCATCTCGGAGGCAATGACCTGGCCCAAATGGGACGAACAGCATTGGGGCAGGCCATTCAGACAGACCTCACAAGGGCAGCTACATGGTTCAGTGGCACGACTGTCATATGGCCTGAGATGGTCAGTAGGAGGCAGCGGAGGGGCGCGGAATCAAATGAGGCAGTGTATAAGCCAGGAGAAAGCTGAACATTGCAATGCACAAATTCTGCAAGACCAACGGGTTGGAATCCATCAGACATGGTCTGATCCACCCTGGACGCCCGGAATGGTATGGACAGGACGGGGTCCATCTTTCTGTGGAGGGGTGGAAAGTCTTTTGGAATAACCTGTGGGGCGCAATGGCTCTTGCAGGTTGTAGATTAAAAGAAAAGAACATTATATTGTGGGGGGAGCCGCAGTAAGACGTTAGCCTCCCTGCGGCGTGGTGGAAATTGGTATAATGATTGGCTAAGGAGACACACCGACAGGGCGGTGTGTAGGAGGAGGGCCACTCACTTTTGGATGCCGCATGGCTGGGTGAGGTGGCTGCGCCAAGGAGGGGAGTAGCAAAAGGAGACGGCGCTCGCGGCCCAGGCCTTGCCGGACAGCAGGGCACAAAAGGTAGCAAGTTGGGGGACTAACTCCAGAGAGAAGCTACCCCTCCACTACACGCAGAGGGCGTGGGTGACCAACCAAATGGTGGTCCCAGAAGTAACCCGACAAAGAGGACTACCAAGGACTAACAAAAGGAACTGGTTTGGGCGGGCCATTTACGAACTGAATGTACCACAATATAATCAGCCCAGGATGGTGATGGCATGTATGATTTATGACCAACATATGGCAGTTCGCAAATGACCAATGTATAACCAGTATGTGTACCATCCTCATAAAACTGCCACCAACAACGAACACAACTATACACTCATTGTTGGCTAATTTTATTGGGATAGCAGGATGGCGGGGTGGGGGAAGATGTCTCCCATGGAATGGGTGCAGTGCGAGGGTTATTGAACCGATACAAAAAACCTTCAAAGCTAAAACACGCACTTTCGAAGAGAAACAAGTTTCTTCCTGGAAGAAATGTGTGGCAATCACTGTCAAGTTGTACAGACCCGCAGTGCAAAGAAACCTACTCGCTTATGTAGTTTCTGGAAACTACAAAGAACACAGAAGAAAGTCTAATCTGCTAAAATAATTCAATCTGGTATCCTCACTGATGTCCAAGCAGCTTCTCGTGATTGCAGGCTGATGACTCTAAATTTACAGGGACCTCAAGTCTCACTCATTGCGAGTGAGTATCCCACATTTGTAGTGTAGTTTAAGCTCTCCCTCACAACAGGCTAAATGTCACATTTGGTGAAGAGGTCTAGAACCAAAAGTGGAAATCTGAGTCTGTCCAGACCTCCTTTGTGTACAGAGCATCACCCCACAGATCTATCCAGTTGAAAGGAGGGTAGGGGGACCTTACTCACATCTTCCTGAATAGTTTTTCCAGCCATGTTCTTTTTACTTAAAAGTTGTTGGTAGGAGCCCCACTGCTGACGGTGCTCAATGTTGGGATTGCTGAATACCAAGGCTGCTTAGTCCTAATTCCACCTCAAGTCTCTTTCATCCACCACTTCATCCTGCTTGCCTCTTTATCCTATTCTTGCAGGTTCTTTTTCTTACCTGCTTTGTCCCTTTGTTGCGGTTTCCCCATATTTCTGTTTCTCTCTCTTTCTCTCTTTTCTACCTGTTTTCTTTTGTGATGGCTAAAAAGTTTCTCATGAAAAATAAGCCCCTGCCACCTGCTCAAGTTAAGCACCGATTAGTCCTAAAACAAAAACACAGACAACAATTTCGTATTTTTCTGTGCCTTTCCTCTCTTTCTGTAAAATGACCCCCGCATTCACTTTTTGTCAGATATTGTCCATTTGCTGTCTCCACCTTGAAAAGTGTTTTTTTTTTATTATTTTGCAAGCGATACCTTTTCCTGAGATCGGCCCGCTGATGGCTTGGCGAAGGACATAGAAGAAGGACAAATACTCCTGCGGGCCCTGTTTTACTGGGAAGGCCTGACCCGTGCACCTTTCATTCGGTGGTCGCAGAGAGACTAAAAGGGTTGAAATTGGGCCCGTGGATGTGGACTCCCCTGGCAAAGGCTGCGTGGCGTTGTATCCGGTTATGTATTTACGACCTGTCACCGTTGAACCCCGGTGACAATCTGCCTGAGTGGTCGTATACATTAAATTCTAGGAAATCCTTGCATCGCCGTTCATTTCAACGTGAAAGGATGGGCTGCTTCTGAGAACTCGAGTCCCTTGTTGTGCTTTCTGGCTTACGAGTCGAGACTGATTCGTGGAAATGACACACAGTCGGTTTTGGATGTACAAACGGTCGAAGCCTGACCTGCTAATGTGTATCAGGGGGAATGAAAATGCTGCCATTTACCAGAAAATTCGGATTTTTGTGCTTTATGCATGTTTGTGTTACTCCCCAATAATATTTCCTGTGCGGTATTCATCGGAATTAGGGCCATAGTGGATACAGTGTCACCTGTAGAAAGGGCACCCACTGTGTAGGTGGGCGAAGTCACAACCTTTATAACCGCATGTGTTTTTTTTTTAAGTTTACCAGCGTCGCTAAGTTTGAAGTTTAAAAATTGACCAAATAGGGTTCTGCTCGACAGCGAGAAATTGTTCCAAGTGCCACTCAAGGTCATGGGCTAACTACCCAGTGCAATACTCAATGCTTTGCCACTCACTGCTCCATTTCTGGCCCAGCAAAAATCTTGCTTCCTAGTCAGGGCTTGAAGTGGGAGGAAAAAACTGGGGGGTCTCTCAAAAGCGGGTGGCCAGTGTCATTAAGGGCGTGGGTTAAAAACACGTAAGCTAAAAATTTGTGCTTAGCGTAGTGTGCCGCCCGACTTGCATTTTGCAGTTTCTGTCATTGCATCCAGAAGTATACAACTACAGGGGAAACGGGCACTACAACACGGCCGTTTCCACGCGCAACATTAACCACGCATGCATTACAACGCATGCGTGGTTAACACGAATAGCCTTTACCACGCAAACCTTTACTACGAGATAGATACATAGTAACGGCATGTGTGGTAAAGGCTATTAGTGAAAAAGGGGGCACGGGGGTCTCCCCCCTAAAAAAAAAAGCGGGCAAAAAGAAAAGGGGGCTTGGGGGGGTCTCCCCCCCCAAAAAAACGCACCTGATAAAGGCAATCAACGTCATTGGAGGAAACAGAAAGTCTCACTTCCGTTTCCTCTTAACGACGTGCAACGTGAAGAAAAAAAAAGAACATGAAGAACAGACGACAGACGAGACAAAGTGGAGCGGTAAGGGGAATTTTAGAATAAAAAAAAAAGAAGGGGTCAGAATTTAGGGTGAAGGGCAGGGGAGGGGTATTTGTAAGAAGGGTTTAGGGGTAGGGGAATAACCTTTAACAAGAGTATGCCCTTACCATGCATACATTTACAACGAAAAATGTTGTAAAAATATGCGTGGTAAAGGAAAATTAGTGCTAAAGGTTATGCGTGGGAAAGGCATTCGCGTTGTAATGCATGCGTGGTAAAGTCATGCGTTACAACGGAATACGTTGTAATATCATACAACCCAACAACAGGTCCTATGCACATGCATGTGGGTGAAGAGATAGTACAACACAATTTCTGTTGATCAAGGATGAAGACACTGGTATCTTTTCTTTGGAATGTTCACTTTTAATGGTGTGTTGCTTAACAAGTCAGCCAACACGTGTTCCGTGAGTGGGGTGTAAACCCTTGACTTCTTCAGGGCTGGAACGAGGCAAATTGATTCTTAGACTTGAAGTGAACATTCCAAAGAAAAGATACCAGTGTCTTCCTCCTTGATCAACAGAAATTGTGTTGTACTGTCTCTTCACTCACATGTGTGTGCATAGGACCTGTTGTTGTATATAGTCAGACCCTAGGGTCCAAAACTGAGGGTTTAGGGATGTTTCCCTCACCTGTGGCACAGAATTTAACTTTTTCCGTCTGTGTAAACTTCACACCATTTGGCAAGCGCCTTTTAGATATCCTGTGAAAATTAGCACCCCCCTTTCATTTGTACGCATCCATAAGTATGATACAAGTAACATCATACGTGCAACTAGTTAGGACTATTGACTTTGTCAATGGTTGTTAGTTGTATAAGATAAAAAAGAAGCAACTATGGCCATAATGTTGAAAAAGCTTCCACTTAAAGCCCTGGTGACACTACAACAATGTTGCTGCTCCTGAGATTCAAAAAGAGACGGGAAATCCAGAGGGAAAATTACTCTTTAAAGGATATCCCTTCCCCTACAACGCTCACCTGGTATGATGCCATGCTGTAACATCTCCATTAGTGAGAAGTGTGCAGTGTAAGTACACCCACACTAGTAAGAAGTGAGCAGTGTGAGCAAGCGCACATCGGTGTGCCTGCTGTTACTGCAGTCCGGGAAAAAAACAAACCGCCTGTGCCAGGGGCAGGACACAAAACAGAGCCCGATAGGGACCCTCACTTTAATTAGTCTTTATTCGATATATTTCAATCATAAAAGACATTTTCCAAAATAAAAATAAAATGCGTTGTTTTTTATCCCACCCCATCCCCCCACCCCACAGAAATACAGAATCCACATCAGTTAATACAATAAATAAGCAGAAAAAAGAAAAATAATAAAAATCTTCCTATCTCATACTATTTACACTACTACTATATATACTACTTACATCTTTACACAATCTTACAACATTCTATTTACATTTTTACCTAATCTTAAAATATCCAGCTAAGTTCATTAGAATCCAATCAAACAAGGATAGAAAACAACAACTATATGTTGAAAATTACATATTTTATCACGTAAAATATAACTTAAAAGAAACTTAAATAAATGCAAACTGTGCGGCATTGAATAGAAATCCTAGCTTATTCCAAACAGATTTTGCGTGCCCGAATTATCCACATCCAGTGAAGAAACTTTGCCATAGCTATAACAACAGGCTGGGAGGAATCTGTTCTTAAAATCCTGGCAGCCTCATTTGACGTCTTTATACCTAGCTGGATGCAAATTGGTTTGAGCCATGATTGTCTCGGTATTCTATATTCAGGGCAGGCAAATAACACATGACCAATGTTTTCATTATGGTCCGGACAGAAAGGGCACCTTGGAGATTGTGCTTTATACCATTTCACTGTTAGGGCATTCAGTGGGAGTGTCCCCACCCTCATCTGATGGTACCTCTTCCGGTCCCCTGGGACCGTAATCCAATCCCAGTACAATTCTAGGGCCGGTGAGTGCTTGAGCTCCAAATAATCATATGTAAAAGAACGGTCAATATGATTCCTAAAGCACTTAATCTCCACCATACTCCAGTAGAGTTCACGAAGTATCTTTTTTGGTGGAAAAACACTATTTAGTGGATCATCCCACATTTGGGATAGACCCAATGCCCTATATAGAAGCTTAGCCTCTTTCAACCAGACTATCTTATTAGCAGTATCTAGGGATCTCACCTCCAGGAAGCCTTGGGCATACTGAGAAAGCTCCGGAGTTGTCCATAACCTTCTCCAGTAGGCCACAATTCTATACTTGGCTATGTCACTAAAGCTATAGATTCCCAGATCATACTTTAAAGGTATCAAAGGGGTTGACATTGGTAGCCCAGTAATGTTGCGGAGAAATTTATTCTGTGCAACCGTCAACTTATTCAGATTACTGGACCCCCATAATTCTGCTCCATAAAGAACAGCTGCTCCCACCTTAGCATTGTAGATTTTTAAGACAGGTCTAATTGGTTTAGTGTGAGATGAAAAAAGCTCCTTTGTAAGAGCTCCTGCAAGTTGAGCATGCTTTGTGTCTAGTTCGTTAGTATGGTGTTTCCAATCTAGATTGTAAGTCAGATTGATGCCAAGATACTTAAAGACCTGGGTCTGCTCAAGCTGAACCCCATCCATAATAACTCTGCCTCTAATGTGTTTTCGTTTGTGCATAACCATAAACTTGGTTTTGCTCGTGTTAATTACAAGGCCATGATCCTTGCAGAAACCTTCAAACACCCTAATGGCCTTTTGTAGCCCCTGCTGCGTCTTTGATATCAGCAAGGTGTCGTCCGCGAACATCAACAGGGGGATCGGCCTTCCCGCCAACCTAGGGGCATCCGTAGGCTTTTGTTCAAAATAGCCGATCACCCTGTTGATGTATAGCGAGAAGAGAGTTGGTGCCAACACGCACCCTTGACGTACCCCCCTCGCTATAGGGAACTTCTCAGTAGTACTACCCCGCTGATTCCATCGGACTTGTGCAAAACTATTTTCATGCATCCTAATCAATAAAGACAGGATTTCTATTGGAATGCCCTGATCGTGTAGGATATTCCACAGTTTGTGGCGGGGAACTAAATCAAAAGCTGATTTTAAATCAACAAAAGCTGCAAAAAGCATCCCGCCTTCTAATAAAACTGTGCGCCAATATAATAAAACAAATCTAAAAATTTGATCAATAGTGCTGGTATGACTACGAAAACCAGCCTGCAGGGGAGATAATATATCATTGTCATCTATCCACCCATGAATTCGCTGTAATAATAGTCTTGCCACAACTTTTTGCATACATGCAATCAGGCTAATAGGCCTGTAATTGCCTGGATCCGAGCATGCCCCCTTTTTAAAGATGGGGATAATCTCGGCTCCCTTCCAGGTCTCAGGGATAGGCGAGCCCTTTGCAATAGCATTGGCTAACAGCTGAATGTAGGTGGTCCATAGATCCTTGTCATGCATAAACAGATCTGCAGGGATAAAATCTAGGCCCGGAGCTCTGGCTTTAGGTATACAGCTCAGAGTCTTTAAGATATCATCTTTTGAAAAGACTAAAGGGCTCTCGAGGATATCTTCAAAAGCTAGACATTCCTCTTCGACTTCATCCTCAGCAGAAAAGTGGGTAGAAAAATGGGATACCCAGGCTTCTGGTAGCACATGGTTAATGGGTTCTCCTCTACTAGAGCCCCTTCCCCATTTGACGATATTCCAGAAGGGTGTCATGGATCTTTCCCTACTGGCATCAAGTAGGTCCCTCCAGTAGCCTTCCTCCCAATCCCTTTTTGCACTGAGTTGCACTTTTTTGTACATAACTCGGGCCTCCCTTATTTTAGTTTTGTCTCGAGATTTTACCGCATCTGACAATAGTCTATAGGCAGTCCTGCAGGACTTGTCATACCACTGATCCTCCTTTCTAATTGGTCTACGTGGCTTTTTCTTAGCTTTCTTTACAAAAAATGATTTTAAATTGTTAAAAAATTTATCGTGGATCCTGCTAATTTCAGCTATCGGGGTATTATTTTCAAGTGTATCCTGGACTTCTTGAATGGCCAAAATTGTTAAATCCCTTATGGCTACCATGCTTTCCTCATTAGCTGCACAAGTTGCCCATCTAATGTGTCTTTGATCGTTAGAGAGGTTTATCTGGATAGTTTCCCTCTCCTCCTCATTTGCCATCAGATCGAACAATTTAAAGGTTAGAATCAGTGGGTCATGGTCGCTTTCCACCCTAGTCTCAACCCTCATATCAAGAACTTTCCCCCAATTCTCTTTATTAGTTAATATGTAATCAATACGGCTTTGCGTAGTTCCATTAGAGAAAGTAGGGGCGCCCTGCTTGTCCGATGGCGTTCTTCCATTAGTGGCCCTCAACCCAGACTCGACACATAATACTTTTAACTGTAATGCAGCCTCAGTCCATCTTTTGATGGGTATCAGGGAAAGCTGTGGGATTTCCCAAATGAAGTCCTCTTCGGTAGTGAGGTCAACATCCTGGTTGTCAAGTGGTTCAAAACAACAATTAAAATCACCACCAATAATAATATCAGCATTCAAACAGTGTTGATTTAATAGTATATCCAATATCTCAACCGCCTTGGTGGATTTGCCACCCGGTAGGCCCCTTGAGTAAGCAAGCGCCTTTTAGATATCCTGTGAAAATTAGCACCCCCCTTTCATTTGTACGCATCCATAAGTATGATACAAGTAACATCATACGTGCAACTAGTTAGGACTATTGACTTTGTCAATGGTTGTTAGTTGTATAAGATAAAAAAGAAGCAACTATGGCCATAATGTTGAAAAAGCTTCCACTTAAAGCCCTGGTGACACTACAACAATGTTGCTGCTCCTGAGATTCAAAAAGAGACGGGAAATCCAGAGGGAAAATTACTCTTTAAAGGATATCCCTTCCCCTACAACGCTCACCTGGTATGATGCCATGCTGTAACATCTCCATTAGTGAGAAGTGTGCAGTGTAAGTACACCCACACTAGTAAGAAGTGAGCAGTGTGAGCAAGCGCACATCGGTGTGCCTGCTGTTACTGCAGTCCGGGAAAAAAACAAACCGCCTGTGCCAGGGGCAGGACACAAAACAGAGCCCGATAGGGACCCGTTTTGAGGCCCCTGTTAAAAACTGCCAGTGCTCAGCAACGGTGAGACCTGGCCCACTCAAAGCCCTGTTCCTAGGATATGACTTCCGACGGCCAGGGAATGGATAGTTCCTGGATGTATGCCCAGCCACTGAATTAGTGCCGTGACTTGCAACATGGTGTGCGTTTATTAGTATCCCACTTAGAGCAGGATTATTTGGCTGCCTTAGAGTACCTAGGTACTCACTCGCATTAGAGCACCTATATGACCGGGAGGCTTCCCCCAGGTTTAGAAACCCATAGCCTTTCACTGTAAGCCGTATGACTCAAGTTAGAATGCCATAGTTTGTATCGTAATAAGGAAGAGCCAGGTTCAAACATCCCTTTTTTGGCACATACTCATTACAACACATGTAATAGAAGCTGTTAATCTCTGTAGAACAGAGCCAGCTATACCCTATTACTACTTGATTATTATAGGGTGAGGATTAGTTGGATGTCATCTGCATATGATACAATGTTGAGTTTCTGGGATCTGACTATGGGTGAAAGCCGTGCCATGTAGAAGTTGAACAGGGTGGGCCTGATGGAGGATCCTTTGGGGACTCCGTAGGTGGTCGTAGTGGGTTCCGAGAGGAAGGGTGAGAGTCTGACCTGCTGCGTTCTGCCGGAGAGGAATGAGCAGAGCCAGTCGAGGGCCTTGTTCCGGATCCCAGCGTCTTGGAGTCTGCAGGCTAGGGTGCGGTATGAGACTGTGTCGAAGGCTGCGGAGAGGTCCAGGAGGATGAGGGCCACAATCTCTCCAGTTTTGGCAAGGTACACATTAAAAAAATACCACATGTATACATACTTTCTTACAACTCCTAAAAGCCCTAAATAAGCATTAATGGCCTCATTACGACTGCTTCAGGGTGTTTTGCAAACATTTTCACATATGATAAAATTCAACATCAAGGTGTTTGGATTTTTTTAGTGCACGATAATTACTGTCCATTACAAGATCTGACCACAAAATGGGGCATAATGTTCGAATTTTGGTGCTCACCGCAACAAAATCCAAATGTCGTTTTTTTACCTTTGATAATGCCCCTCGTCAATTTCAGCAGGTTTAACCTGACAAAATATATCCGGATGATATACATTTTGCAGGGTATTTTACAGGTGTGATAACATCCCTGTTAGAAATAGAGGTTCTGGTTAGCTAGGGTATGCAACTACGACAGGCAGAACCCACCACTCTAGTCAGGGCAAGTAAGATACACACCAAATATAACACATGCTCACCCCCTTGGTAGCTTGGCAAGAGCAGTCAGGCTTTTTCCAGGGGCAATGTGTAAAATATTTGTAAACATTCACACACAGTTACACAGTGAAAACACTACAAAAGGCCTGCACAGCAGTTTAGAAAATAGGCAATACTTTTTTTGATCAAGACCAAAACAACAAAAATCCAACATACACAAATCAAGAGATCACTTTTTAAAGATTAATCAAGTATACATCTTAGAAATCAAAAAGAGCTCCAACCGGGGATGTTTGGTCTCGGTTGAAGTCAGTCTGACCTCGATGGAGGGAGGGCTGGTTACAGGGTCGCGCAGACCCCAGCACAGTACCATAGAGGCATTGAGAAAAACAAGGATGATGCAAAACAGGGTAGGTGAGGCACTATGTAGGCCGGTGTGGCATCAGTTCCTTAATGTTGCAGGGGAGGTGAGGCGTCGGTTTCTTTCTGATGGGCAGGGGAGGTGATGTGTCAGTTCCTTACTACTGCAGGGGAGGAGATGCTGCGTTTGCAGGTGCAGTACCTCGGTTCCTTAATGTGGAGTGGCGTAGACGAGGTGTCGAGAGTCAATATGCGAGGCTTCGGTTCCACGGCGTTGATGTCGGACCAGGTCACAGGCGCCAGAGTCGGGGCGGTGCTAGAGACTTGTACATTGGAGGAGGTTTGGAGACGCTGCGTCATTGGGGCCTGCGTTGCAAATTGGAGCCTGCGGGGCAAGTTGCAGTTGATGCATTGAACGGGACCACAGCTCCAAGACAGGCAGCATCACGACATGAGAGTTGCGGACATGCGCCGGTTCTGAAGTCGAGTGGCGTCAATGCTTTTGTTCCTTCTTAGTAGCACCCCAAATGCACTTCCAAGGGCCCAGAAACTGAATTGGCACCACTTGGCAAGTAGGACTCCCCAGCAGAGTACTCGGGGGTTCTAGGTAAAGTCTTTGATGGCCCTGAGAAGTCTTTACAAGAGGCATGCTCAACTCAAGCCCTTGGAGAACCTTGGAAGCAGGATGTAGAAAGCAAAGCCCAGTCCTTTCACTCCCAGGAGAGAAGCAGCAGACCAACCCACAAAGTGGCGCTCCCTCCTGACAGCTATACAACTCTTCTTCCTGGCAGAATGACCTCAACCCAGAAGTGTTCTGAGCATAGAGTATCAGATGACCAGTACTAATGCCAATTTCTGCCTTTGAAGTAGGCAAACTTCAAAGGAAAGTCTTTGTAGTGGACAAGACCCTGCCGTTCCCTGCCCTGGCTCCAGACACACTACAGGAGGTGGATACTTCTTTGTGTGAGGACAGGCACAGCCCAGGTGTTAGTGCCAACTCCTCCCACCTCTTTAGATCAGGAAGGCCCATCAGCCTGGTGATGAGCCATCAGGATATGCGAAGCACACTTCAGCTCCCTTTGTGTGACTTTCTAGAGGGAATGCACAAACAGCCCAATGGTCATCCTAATCCAGATGTGTATTCAGAGACAGGAAGAGACACAGAGGTGTTAAAGTAAGAAAATGACAACTTTCTAAAAGTAACATTTTCAGACCTGAAATTAAAAAACCAAATTCCCTAAAAGATGCTTTTTTTAATTGTGAATCCAGAGACACCAAACTCCAATTTTCTATCAGCTCCCAATTGGAAGATACACTTCTAAGTTACATGGCAGCTCCATTGTTAACCGGTTGGAGAGACAGACCTTGCTGTAGTGAAACACGAAATTAGCAGTATTCCACTACCAGGACTTGTAAAACACAACAGTACATGTCCCACCTTTTATATGCACTGCACCCTGCCCATGGGGCTACCTAGGGCCTACCTTATGGGTGCCTTACGTGTAATAAGGGGGAAGGTTTGTGCCTGCCAAGTGGGTGCACTTGCCAGGTCGAAATGGCAGTTTAAACCTGCACACACAGGCACTGCAGTGGCAGACTTAAGACATGTTTGCTGGGTTACTCGTGTGGGTGGCACAATCAAATGGTCTGTGATCATCATGTTAAGAGCAGGGCCGCACTGGTTGTAGCGGGCATCAGGCATTTCCCCGGTAGACTGGAAAGGTGGGGACCGGTTTTGCAAAGGTGGTGGCCAGTTTTGTTACTGAGGGTCAGTTTTGCAGTGGTGCTACACTATCGGCCTCCAGTACAAAAGCAGCACTGCGACAACATTTCCAGGGCTGCTTTGGGTTCCAAGTCCTGCCTTGATTAAGACACTGGAAGCAACCCTACTGTCAAACCACCCGCATCCCTTCACCTGTACTACAGTTGAAGCAATACAAACGGAATATGCCAATGGTGGTTATGAAGCTGCAGGTGTTTGTTGCAGCTGGACTTTGGCTTTTTTTAGAATGTCAACCTCAAAGTTTCATCTAAATAATAGCTCTAGTGCTGCTACTGCACAGAAAGGGGTGGGGACGCAGTACCAAGATGGATACTCAGTTTTACCTGAAGGGGTGTCCCTGTTTGGGTGATTATTGGACCAACCAAATTAATGGAGGGAATTTGTACGTTTCTGGGGGTGCAGCTCTTATACTTTATCCTATGGGCACCATGCAGTCCTCTCTAAGAGAAACTTTAGGTGCCGGGTGAAAAACAAAGGATGCATCGGGGCTCTGTCAGCCACTGCTTGATTGGATATAAAAATCTTTCCAAAGATCCATCCCCTTCTCAACATGTAGGAAAAAGCAAATGAAGATACTCCGCATGAGGAAAGAATCACTCAATATTAGGATTTTTTTTGTATGCTTACTTTTGGAGCAGAATCAACAGACAACTCCTGTCCAAACTTCATTACCTGGCTCGGCAATGAAAAAAGCCCACAAGAGACACTTCCACTCCGCTGATTGGATGTTGTCCAAAATTCTTAAAGTTTCTCTGTGATGATTGGAGCTAGAACTCTGCTATACAATTTTATGATGAGCCTTTGTAGCCGGTACTGAGAAGAGAACCACAGAGCTGACCTGCATCTGCCCAGCTGCCAGGATGGTTGAGGACAGCGTCACATCCAACAATGAAAGGGAACCCCAGTGGACGCCCCTGAGATCCACCCCCCCTGAGATCCATCTCGACCTAATTATCTCCAAATTGGACTCCACTCAGCTCGACTCGATACTCCCTTGCTACTGGTCTGACCATCATGTCATTTCATTCCAAGTCTTGGAAACCATTAAACGACTCCCTACTCAACCCCTGAGAAATAAGATCTGGAAGAGAAACCTGAAAAACGTCAGATCTGATATTGCAGCCTTAGCTAACTCAAACCCTCTTAGTCCCCCGGAAGACATAACTGATGTACAGGGGCTGACAAATCACTACTTTCTCTCCATAAACAACCTCCTAGACAAAATTGCCCCATTGCAACTGAAAAGAACCTCCTCAAAAGACTATAAACCATGGTATGATGGGAGGCTAAATGATGACAGACGCTCTTTTAGAGTAATTGAACGTTTGTTGGAGAGCTACACCCTCTACTGACCTCCTCAAACTCTGAAGAAAATCTAGAAACGCATATTTTAGAAAAATCAGAAAATCCAAAACTGATTTCTTCAGGTCTCAACTAGACCTAGCCAAGAACCGCCCCAAGAAACTATTAGATTTGATCAAAGGCCAAACCAAAAGCCTACCCAATGTCCACATTGACAACCCTCTTTCTATTCCGAGCTGTGATGAATTTGCCTCCTACTTTGCCGCTAAGACAGAATCCATTAAATCAGATTTACTCATGGACTTAATATCCATCTCAGACTCAAAAGACAACTCATCATTGCCCCTAGCTGTCTCCCCAGCTAATGACCTTCCGTTATTTAAACTAAAAAACAATGCATCCTGGTCCCACTTCAACACATACTGTGAAGATACCATACTAAAGACGCTAAATCCACTGAAACCCTCCAATCACTTCTCGGACCCGCTCTCCGCGAACTACATAAAAGACTTCATTCCTCTCTTACTACCCCTCTGGACCAAGATCATTAACACATCCATACTTCAAGGATCCATTCCTGACATCCTGAAAACTGGACAGGTCTCGCCTATCCTAAAGAAAACCACAGCGGACCCCACGGACCCTAATAACTATTGCCCGATCTCTAACATCCCTATGTTAGCCAAACTCCTGGAAAAATGCGTCAACATGCAACTGAACAGTCACATTGATCGATTCAACCTGCTGAACCAATTTCAATCCGGCTTCAGAGCTGGTCACAGCACAGAATCAGCCATGACACATGTATTAGATGACGCTCTAAAAATCTTAGACCAAAATGAAGCCTGTCTTCTAATCCTACTCGACCTGTCATCTGCTTTTGACACCGTCAGACACGAAAACTTGCTGGATCTCCTGAAACACAGAATGGGTTTGTCTGGAAACGTTTTCAACTGGTTCACCTCTTTCCTCCAAATGGTATGTAATGTTTACAACAAATTTTTTACAACGCACTACCATTACAACGCAGGCATTACCACGCATACCATTACAACGCATTGTGCTGGGGGGCGCTCTAGGATAGGGGATAAGTTTAATTTTCTATCCAACACCTTCCCTAGTGTCCACGGGGACTGGAGTTGGAATAGAAAATTATACTTACCACTATCCAGCACCTCAAAGCGCTATGCGTTGTAACGGTATTCGTTGTAAATACCGCGTTGTAAAGGTATGCGTGGTAAAAGTATGCGTTGTAACGTCATACATCCCTCCAAATAGATCCCAAAGACTCAAGGTCAACCAATCCCTGTCCCTCCCCACACCAGTCACACTGGGAGTTCCACAAGGCTCTACCCTCTCTCCAACTCTGTTCAACCTCTTCATGGAACCTCTTACTGATCTTCTCAGCCTCTCCAAGATACACTTCCACATGTATGCAGACGACACCCAAATATACATCAAGATCCACTCCCTGGAGGACATCAAATCACTCAACACCACACTTCAAAAAACCCAAACTTGGCTGTCCGAAAACCATTTGAAACTTAACGCCCTCAAAACGGAATTCCTCTTAATCGCCCCTCCTAACAAAACTCACTCCATCCTGGACTGGATGAAGCACCTAACAGCTCTCAATGGTCAACCACTCATAGTTGACTCAGCAAAATCTCTTGGGGTAACGCTGGACAATCAACTCAAGATGCAGAAACACATCAGCGCCTCTACAAAAGAAGCCAATTTCCACCTAAAGACCCTGCAAAAACTGAAATCCTATCTGCCCGCCCACGATTTCAAACAAGCTGTGCAAGCTCTAATTATCCCCCACGTGGAAAATGGAGCAGTAACCTTATGCGGCCTCCCAAGATCTTCGACAGCCCCGCTAAGAGCCACGATCAACTCAGTGGTGAGACTCATCACTGGCTCTAAGAGAAACACTCATATATCCCCAGACTTGAGAGCCCTCAACTGGCTTCCTTTTGAAGCTAGAATTCATAAAAAATTGCATGTATGACGCACAAGGCCCACCACCACAAAGCCCCACAATACCTAGCTCAGAAACTGGTGCTCTCAGCGGGCAGCAGATCTTCCAGGAGTGCCAAGACTCTTCTTCTACAACCTTAACGATTTGCCAAGAAAAAAACGTATACCCGGTCCTTTTCTGGTATGGCTCCTAGGATATGGAACGCCTTTCCCAGTGAAACATGAATGAACTCTTCCTCCGCCTCCTGCAAAAGAGAAGTGAAAGCTATCCTCATGGCTAAATTCACGTGAACTTTTTGTCTATTCAATGTACTGTATTACTTGCTGTGTCTTGTGCTCCTATTCGTCCTGCTGTTTATATTGTTTGCGCTAGCTTAGCACTGTATTCTCTAGATTTAGTACTATTATAATCTACTCACTTTATTCATGCTAGACTATATCACACCATCTACTTTGACTTGTAAAGCGCTCTGATACTCGCAAGAGTCTTGTTCGCGCTATATAAAACCTTCAAAATAAAATAAATAAGTAATAAATAAATAAAATATCTGGTGACCTCCTCGTTGAGAACCACCAGTCTCAAGCACCATCGACCCAGGAATATCTCTTCCAAAGCGAGTCTACCTAGAGAGCACATTAACCTGCTCTACATTAAGCATCATTTCTTTTAAAGTAGACCGCCCACTTGCACAAAAGTCACAGGGTTTCACTTAGAGCTGGTGACTCACACTCTTCAAGGAGAATGAAGTAGTGTCCAGAGCCACGCTTTGAGGTGCTTTTATTGCTGCTGCCAAAGCGTGCAACAGTTCACCACCAGGACAGTCCTTGCACTCAGTGGCAGCTTCTCCACAATGGCGGAGGAGCATCGCCCTATTGTCTGGCTCAGAGCCAGCAAATGTGAAATAATACGATGCTCTTGCATCGTTTTATATCACATCTACCGACTCTTAGCCAGCAGTGTTGGGAGGGGGGGGGGTTAAGGCATGGGAGGGGGGAGGAGGAGTGCTTATGTTCACTCCACTCCCTAAGTGCGCATATGTGTTTTGGCCAGCCGTTTCAGGCTGACCAAAACACACATGCTCAGTTATGTTTTCTCCAGCCCAGCTGCATTAAGCAGCCGGGCTGGAGAAACCCCACAGACTCCCTGGTCTGAGCAGGGCTTCTTTCTTGCCTGCCCAGACCAATCCCCATGCTGCTGTGACCCAGGAAGTGGAGAGGCGGCGAACACGATGCTGGAGACAGCCGGCTATGGCAGCAAAAGGTACGTTATTTTGTTTTTTTATATTGTAATCCTCCCTGCACCCCGCCCGAGGCTTCCTGCGTGACCCCACCCGCCCCACCACCTTTTGTTTATGGCAGGTGCCGCTGCTTGCAATAATAACCAGTAGGGCAGCTAAGGATGCCGTAGGGCTGTTCATCAACTTGAGTACGGATTACGTTTGACTTTGAATGTGAAGGAGGCCCATAAACACAACCAACAACTAAAATAGCACCAAAGGTGTTCAGAGCCATTGGGCTAATGAAACCACAAACGGGGGTCACTGTTTCAAAGGAGTGGGTGCTAAATAGTCACCCTCACATAGAGAAGAGAAAAAGAGATAAAAAAGTGTTAGGACTGAAAGAGAAGTAGGTTAAGCCTAGGTCTGGATCCACTGTGGAAGAGGGAGAACACACTTTGTCTCTTGTTGCCCTCACACACCCCAAGAGGTGTCATGCTTCATCATTGGACATTTGCTCCTCGTTGGGCCAGCGCAGCAAAGCCCAACGGGTCCCCCAAAGGGACGCTTTGGCGGAGATCTTTTAAGAGAACGGCCGTATGATGAATGCGGGTGTGTAGGGGAGGGAAGGGACGCAAGGTTGTTTTCTAAGGGGCGAACCATGTCGAACTGACCATTTTAATTACAGAAGGACATCTTACAGCCCAAAGACGAAACGCACAACCTTCTGTTTTTTTATTATGGCAAAGGGACCAACACATTAAAACTTTGTTCTTGCTGGTATCCATTAGCCATTTTTATCCTTCACCACACACGCACTCACTGTGCACATAGCTTCTATTCCCCCCACACACCCTCACTCATCATACAGCCGTTCTCTTGAAAGATCTCCGCCAAGGTGACCCTTCAGGGGACCCGTTGGGCATTGCAGCGCCGGCCCAACGAGGAGCAAACGTGTATGTGTATATTAAAGTGTTATTCAATTTTCAGCTATTGCCCTTTTCTTTACTTCCGATCTCCTAATCCCCATGTTTGATGTCAGTGTGGATTACCACTTCGTGGTTAGCTGTCTCTAAGCAGTAAAAGCACCAATTAGGCTAATCTGCATTGTATTTTCTCTTGCTTAGGTGTAGTGTTAGAGGAAAGTCTAGTGTATGAACTTGATATGCCTCTTGTCCCCTCCCAATACTGCTGAAGGGCTAAGCAATCCTATATCCTATAATAAAATACTGCAGCTGTTCATTTACATCTAGGACAGCTATCAGCCACACCCGCACACATCCCAGGTAGGTGTTTAGGCATAAGGTGGGTAGAGTGCAAATAATTGTATTGAATTAACTTAAAGCGTGCATTATTGGACACCACAGATAGGTACCCAAGGGAAGCCACCCACTCCACATCAGCAGACCTGCCAACTTATGACATTTTTTAATGATGTGAGGAGTGGGGCGAGGCGCCAAAGGGATGGAGTATCAGAACCCCTTTCAGAGGGCTAAGAGGCAAGCAGGTGTTAATGCGTCCAACTGTGGGGGATTGAGGCCTTTTTCTCTCAGATGACCCAGGGCGCGACCTACTATGGATTCTTTGCAACTGGTCCAATTCCAGCACTTTTCCCTCCAGAATGTGTGGACCAAGCTGTCCAAGGATCCTTCTGGGGGAAGTAGATACAGGAGGTGAACACAGACTTAGAACTTAAAATACAAGCAGCAGCAGCAATATATTATTGTCCAGCCAAATACTCACTTTTATGGAAAAAGAAAAGTATTTCATTTTCCTGCTTACAACACAAAGGTAAGTACGCCATTCACACACTACTACACAGTCTCACCGAGATCAGGCCTCTAGTTTTTTGTAGGTAGTTCCATGTGTCCTACTCCCTTATCCCTCTGGGCAAGCCCTACTAGTAGACTGAGTCTCAAGAGTCCACACTGACTCTATATTAAAGTCAAGAGTGTTCCAGCACTACAGCACTATAAAGAAAGCAACTTCCCGAAGGGCCAAATGACCAGAAATCAGTTTTACCTGCACCTGCAGGATCTGAGCAAAAGGAGTTCCAGATCATGCCCCTTTCGCATGTGTTGGAGTGGCAGCAGCTGATTCAGGTGAGTTTGCTGCATGCAGCCCTAACGAACTGCACTCAGTGGTAGCAGTGTTTCTCACGCGCAACAGCACCACCTCAGTGACCGAAGGTTGTTTGTGGATCCTTCATGCAGGGTAGTCTTTGGTTCATCTTAGGGTGTTGGTGGGAGATGTTCCAAAGGTAATGGTGCAAATCCTTTATCCTGGTGCAGGTACGCAGCGCACCATGGGGACACAACTCCTCTTGATGACAACTTTGATCAAGTAACATGTCTTGCTGATCCTGGTAACCCCCCTTTGGCATTACAGTGCCGCTGTAGCCTCACTGTACCCAGGCTCTGGCCCAGATCAGCACAGCAAAGTCATCAGCCATAACCACACCTGGCATACAGGGTCACCAGCTCCTCACCAGGGACAGGCTTCGGCCAATCGGTGCAGTGATACACACGACTCGCTTCAAGGCAACCATCCTCTGGCATACGAGGGTAGCCGACTTCCTCCTGCACACTGGCAATAACCCAATTGGTGCAGCAGCCGTCTCCTCACACCTCACAAAGGGAGAGCACTCAACAGGGCTTTCCATTGGATCTCACTTCCTCCAATGCTGTACTCTTCCTCAGAGGGTACACTGGTCTTGGCAAGCAGGCAGGTAATGGTGCTCCAGGGTCCAGAACAAGTGGTCTTGAATTCTCTGGGTGATGACCCATCACCGAACAGAGCGACTAGCAGGCCTTGGCACCTGTCCTGGTCAAAGGCACAGGTTTTGCAGACCTTCCCCTTCTCACACAGCCCATCTGAGTTCTTGGCAATTGGCTATTTTGAGGGTCTCAATCTTCCCTTCTTATAGTCCATTTTCAGGGATTTAGAGTCTGAGTCTTTATGATTCCCTTATGAGTCCCATCCATTTTCTGAGATTTGACCAGGCCTCTTTCTTGTGACCTCTCCCTCTGAAGCAGAGCACCCTTTGAAGTGTACAGGGACAGCCTGGCTCTCCCCTCCCCAGAGTGTCCCACCCAGCTTACAGGAACACAGCAGTACACATATATGTCTATGGGGGCGGGGGGGGGGTTCTATACTTCCTCTCATGTTTCTCCATCCAGGCCTGGGTCTCCCAGTAGGGAACCAAGGGTCTTCCATGTATTGTATCCTTCACAGGCATACATACACCCAGCACATCCATGTAATATATATACACACTGCACAGCACTGTATTCATCATGTATTGTACCACTCACAGGCTCACATTCATCCAGTACATGCATTTCACATGCACGCACTGCACAGTACTACATCCTTCATATACTGTACCACTCAAAGACACACATACATCTGATGCCTGCATTCAACAATGCATGCACTGCACAGTGCTGCATAATCTCTTTTATTGCACCCTTCCCGGGCACACATACACCGAGGGCAGATACACCACTCATGACTGCGCAGCACTCTACATCAACAAGCCGTATGCCACACAGCAGCGGAACTTTGAATGAGTGAGCCTGTGGCCTCACTCCATTGACAGGTTAAGAAGGACCTGTTTACTCCTGCTGATCACTACACGATATGCTGCCACCACCGCGCTCATGCTGCAAAACTCCAGGTGAAGGCGGTAACCTTCCACCACTATGAGGTAGCTTTTTGGACGACCCTTCGGATCCAATAAGACCGCAAACCGTGAGACAGGCCTATGTCATGGCACACACGCATGATCCGTGTTTGCCTACGACAACAAAATCAGCATTGGTGATCCAGAACATCATTATAGTTGGGACACTCAGTGCAGGGGTGCACATCCATTACCATGCAGACGACTTTCCTGTCCCAACAGTCCCTCTCTCTCACATATCCTTACAGGGGCAGGGGATTCTGTATAAGCGTGTGCGGAAAATTCGTTCCGCTCGCGCAATTTGAGGATTTTCTGCAATTTTGCGATCCGCGAATCTTGCAAAATTGCAGAAAAATCCGCGAACGGAACGGATTTTCCAACACTGAAGTACATGAAGCACTTACAGGGTTACAGCAGGTGTCCAAGTTGAAGCTAATTTCTTTGTAACCATTTACATAATGGTTACAAAGAAATTAACTTCAACTTGGGCACCTGCTGTGACTCTGTAAGTGCTTCCTGAGCGGCGCCTCCAGGGTTTGTTGCCTACTTGCAACTATTCTCTGACCCTGCTCTGACCCTCGAAGCAGAGTCAGAGAATAGTTACAAGTATGGCACAATGCTCCTGGCCAGGTGTGCTTTTTCCCCATAATCTACAGTGGTGAACCAGAGGGTGCTGTGATGAACCAGAAGGTGCAGTGGTGAACTAGAGGGTGATGTGATGAACCAGGAGGTGCAGTGGTGAACCAGAGGGTGGCAGTGGTGAACCAGAGGGTGCTGTGATGAACCAGAGGGTGGCAGTGGTGAACCAGAGGGTGGCAGTGATGAACCAGAGGGTGCAGTGGTGAACCAGAGGGTGGCAGTGGTGAACCAGAGTGTGACAGTGATGAACCAGAGGATGGCAGTGATGAACCAGAGGGTGGCAGTGATGAACCAGAGGGTGACAGTGATGAACCAGAGGGTGACAGTGGTGAACCAGAGGGAGGCAGTGGTGAACCAGAGGGTGCTGTGATGAACCAGAGGGTGGCAGTGATGAACCAGAGGGTGACAGTAATGAACCAGAGGGTGGCAGTGGTGAACCAGAGGGTGCTGTGATGAACCAGAGGGTGGCAGTGATGAACCAGAGGGTGACAGTGATGAACCAGAGGGTGGCAGTGGTGAACCAGAGGGTAGCAGTGGTGAACCAGAGGGTGCTGTGATGAACCAGAGGGTGGCAGTGGTGAACCAGAGGGTGGCAGTGGTGAACCAGAGGGTGACAGTGATGAACCAGAGGGTGGCAGTGGTGAACCAGAAGGTGCTGTGATGAACCAGAGGGTGGCAGTGGTGAACCAGAGGGTGGCAGTGGTGAACCAGAGGGCGGCAGTGATGAACCAGAGGGTGGCAGTGATGAACCAGAGGGGGGCAGTGTTGAACCAGAGGGTGCTGTGATGAACCAGAGGGTGCTGTAATGAACCAGAGGGTGGCAGTGATGAACCAGTGGGTGGCAGTGATGAACCAGAGGGTGGCAGTGGTGAACCAGAGGGTAGCAGTGGTGAACCAGAGGGTGCTGTGATGAACCAGAGGGTGCTGTGATGAACCAGAGGGTGCTGTGATAAAGCAGAGGGTGGCAGTGATGAAACAGAGGGTGGCAGTGATGAACCAGAGGGTGACAGTGATGAACCACAGGGTGGCAGTGATGAACCTGAGGGTGACAGTGATGAACCAGAGGGTGGCATTGATGAACCAGAGGGTGACAGTGGTGAACCAGAGGGTGGCAGTGAACCAGAGGGTGGCAGTGATGAACCAGAGGGTGACAGTGGTGAACCAGAGGGTGGCAGTGGTGAACCAGAGGGTGCTGTGATGAATCAGAGGGTGCTGTGATGAACCAGAGTGTGGCAGTGGTGAACCAAAGGGTGGCTGTGATGAACCACAGGGTCGCGAACAGGCTGGACACGTGGAAACAACATTGTTCGCGACCGTTGCGACCACACAAGTAAGTTTGCATTCCCGAACTTGTAAAAAACCATCGCGAACTGGCAAAAAAAAATCCGCGAGTTCGCGGAATTTGCGAAATGTGCGAATCGCGGTTATGATTTCGCCCATACTTAATTCTGTAGTCCCTCTTTGTTGATTGCATGGTAAATGGTACAACCTAACACAATTACATATGTAGCTCTCACATTTGTCGACAAAATGTTAATGACTTTTTAAAATTGAATCTCATGGTTTTTGTAGGATGAGCATAATGATTAATGTGAAACATGCCCTATTCACACTTCATGTCACAACCAATGACTTATGTATTAAGGGCTGTTCTTGAGTCATAACCCTTTTGGGTCTCCGTCATTAGCTGCTACTACCTTTTCCCCTTTCCCTTTTCTTGCTGAGCAGCAAGGTATAATGGCACTGTAATTTAGTTTGTATAATTGTTTATCAAAACAAAAGAATAAAAAAAGGAGTTGTTCTCGAGTGTCTATTTGTCATTCACTTTCCACATTCAACATGCACTGGTCTGTTTCAATTTATTGGAGTGCCTCATATGTTTGTTATATGTACTATTCCATATAAAAGCAATACAAGAGGATTTGGGGGTTTCTGGATGTAGGTTTTCATATCCTTGGACTAGTCATTTGGGAATCGATACATGAATCTCCTCAAAGTGCTGAAATCTACAACTGAATGACTCTGAAGAAATCGCTATTGCTCTCACTGTATCACAATCCCAGATTTCTAGGAATACAGGATTGCCCCATGTTATGCCATACTTGGTACCTCTATTGGTATAATGAAAAAATAATACCACTGCCTCTGCAGTCCACCCATTTTGGTGATAGCCAAGCTGCACATTACCGAATCAAGGGCCATATTTACAAGGGGATATCGCCACCAGAATGTTTGCATTTAGCGATGTTCTGGTGGCGATATGCCCTTCTCCATATTTACAATGCAGCATAAAGCCACTTTTTGTGGCTTAATGCCGCCTTGTAAATAAGGCCCCTTTACACGCATCACTTAGCGTGCAACGGGTGTTGCTGTGGGGATTCCACAGCACCACCAATTGCTATTGACGCTTCCCCAGATTTACAAGGAGGTTTAGATCCGATAAACTAAAACTATTTAAGAGCAGGCTTTAGAATGGCAAAACAAGGAAAAATACTTTAATTTCTTCTCGTTTTTGCTTTTTCTATGTGTGCTGCATTCTGCAGTAGACATAGAAAGAGCAAAAAGCCATTCTTGATTATTCAATCATTAAATAATGATTATTCTGCAGCACACATAGAAGTGACAAAGCACCATTAGTGATTGTTTATGTGCAGGAAGAGACACCTTCTTGCACATAAACAATCATTCCCTGCAACGCAGGCACCCTTGCACTATTGTGCAAGGGTGCCTGCATTGGTGCTAGGCAGCTAATTTTAGCACCAGTGCTAGGGAAAACACAGTGGTGCACTATATTCTTGTGAATACGGCGCATCCCTGTGTTTCGAAAATGTTGGAGTGCAGCGCTGCCAAATTTGGTGCAGCTAAACTCTCTGACATTTTCTAGTAAATATGCCCCAGATGCTGTTGTAGTGGGACCAGGCTTGATTTATCTTTGTTGGTCATGAGACCAGACATGCTGGTAAAATCCTGCAGTCTGCCAATTATTGGGTTCAGCAACAATGAACTTGTGGAAGACTCACGGAGTGATTTGATGCTGTGCAAATAATGAATATTTACATATAATCCAAGAGGCTTGTCAATTTAAAGGCCACAATATCTATTGTTACAAATGCATTGTTATGGATATAAACATACATTACATATATTGCTATCAAACATAACTGGTACAGCAATGTACTCCAGTACTACTTAAAGTGAACTGTGCAGTGTTTAGGGCAGGGAGGAGTGTACACATGTAAATTGATACAAGTATAAAATGGATAACCTCAGCCTAGCCTGCCCCCGGAGATCGAAACGTTGAAGCTATTCTCAAAAATAGAACTGCCTCTCCCCCAATAATTGGACCAGCACACACTTTATTGAAGAATAGTAAAACGTAGCCTTTCCAACTGTGTCAGACAGCCATTTTGTAATGGTATGCTGGGAGATGAAAGCAGATGCTGAATATAAAATGAATGGAACAGAACTTGAACTGTAAAAAAGAGAGCAATAGAGGAAGGGAGAAAGAACGAAAATAGATAAATTAGCAAACAAAAACCAAGGGAAAATGAGATAACAGAATTAAAGTAGAAGTACAACTGCAAACTATTCACTAAATTTTGAAATCCTATGTTAGATCTGCAGGCAAGTGGCTGCAAACATTGTGACATAGTTCAATTGGTTGACAGGGTGACTGCAGGGAACCAGGTGACATCTGTAGGCCTCACCTCCTACTTGCAGAAAATGCAACTACCGAAGAGAAGAGCGTGTATGTGTGTGTGTGAGTCCAGTCCTTAATTTGTAAAAAAGCATGAGTGCCAGGGCCCTTCTTGGATGGCCGCTGCAGCTTGCACCACACATTGCCCCTGCCAGCGCTGCCAATGACATTACCTACATAACATCTCTCATTCCTACAAGTGTGACAATTCAGACTATTTTAGGCAACACATAGCTATAATTGCGTGAGAGGATCTGAAAGCATGGAGGCAGATGATAGCAGAGCTGAGTGCCTGGGAAGAGGTGGTAGCGGCAGAGAATGTAACTGAATGAACTAAGAGGGCAGAGTGACCTCCCGCAATGCACACATGAGAAGTCCTATGGGTAGACCTGCGTCGAAAATAAGTGAACAGCAAGTGACCGTTCTGCTACAAACACATAGGCGCAAATGCACTATGGCCCAAGTACCCACCTTCAGACGCTCCAGCACAAAGTTTCCACCATTGTCCGGCTACTGGATCTTGTTTCACCTGGAAGGGATGGGGGCATGGGGAGGAAAGGGAAATGTTTTGTTGACATATAAAAAAAACAAGTATCAGCGTGATGTTGTGTCAAAATGCATATATATGTGACTCCTGGTACTGCAATGACAATATATATATATTTTTTTTAAATGGCATGAGAGGATGGTATTATTAATTTTCCATGTGTGTTGGGCTCATTTCAAAATTAAAGACAGTGCCACTATGTGATGGACAGACACTAGCCTCTTCCATGGTCGTGACCGCCGGGAGCTGTCACGCGTCACGGTGGGTGTGTGCGTAGGACGGCCCCCGGCTGTCTGAATCCCCGCCCTCTAATGGAAACGCCCGCACAGAGCGGAAATTCCACGTGCACGGAAGGGGTTAAAGCCGGTGCTGGTATTGAAGGTCTGATTCAGAAAAGGGGGTGGTGATGAACAGAGTGCCTGAATTAAGCAGACCACTCTTACCCAGTCCAAAGATCAGGGCTTGATCCATCACCGTTTTTTAGCTCACTGCACCATCCCAGCTCAGAACTTGGCTATATGCAAATTAGTCTGTTCCTGTCCCAGTGCATGATGGGAACAGGGCAAACCAAACTACCAAGCCAATTCTTATACTGGGAAGGAAACAAGCTTCCGGGGACCGGTTTCTGCCATTTCAGGCATCGTCGGCCACCCCCTTTTCTGAATCGTTTTTGGCCACTATAGGTGTGGCAGGGTATACTCAGACATGAGTCCCTTGCTCACTGCTCCATCAGGATTCAAGCAAGCTGGGCCGACGAGGCTGAAATGCCAGAAACCGGTCCCCGGTAGCTTGTCTCCTTTCTGGTGAAGAATTGGCTTGGTAGTTTGGTCTGCCCTGTTCCCATGATGCACTGGGCCAGGGACAGACTAATTTGCATATAGCCAGGTTCTGAGCTGGGATGGGGCAGTGAGCTAAATAACGGCTGGGTCGACGAGGCTCGGTAGCTTGTCTCCTTTCTGGTGAAGAATTGGCTTGGTAGTTTGGTCTGCCCTGTTCCCATGATGCACTGGGCCACGGACAGACTAATTTGCATATAGCCAGGTTCTGAGCTGGGATGGGGCAGTGAGCTAAATAACGGTGATGGATCAAGCCCTGATCTTTGGACTGGGTAAGAGTGGTCTGCTTAATTCAGACACTCTGTTCATCACCACCCCCTTTTCTGAATCGGTATTGAAGGTCTGGCGCCGAGCACCGGAAATCACCAGCTCAAACTAAGCACTGCGTGTGGATTATATTAGTCATTAACAATCGCAGTGATATAAATCTCCTGGTTAATGCAGGAGCGGCAAAGATCTAATTGCATGTTTCACGATTCAGTCCTTCTAAGATAGCTCACTCCCAGCAACGGACTGACTGTGAGGAGCATTCAGTGATTGGCATACAAGAACTGCAAGATTCTCACATTCAGCTAAAGGTCGAAGTGTGCAGGATCTGAGGGACACAAGGTAGCCATACTTTCTTATTTGACCATAACAGTTCCCCTACTTTTTGTTCAAAGACAATCGTTCTGGGACAGTTAATCCTGACAGCTGAGTTTCCTCAACTGAAATGGTTCCTGTGCTGTGAAGCTGAGGTAGGGACAGACGATTGCATGGATGGATGGAATCCCACATGCGTTTATCATGCATGCCATTACAATGCCGGCATGCGTCGTTACGAAACGCTCCTTTAGCACTCAAGTCATTATAACAGCTTGCCTTAGTGGGATGCTGGACTTTAGAATAGTATTGTTTACTATTTCAACTCCAGTCTGCGCAACAATCGGGAAGGTGTTGCACTTAAAACCCAACACCACTCCACTAATACACCCCCTAGAGCAAGTCGTTGTAATGACTTGTGTGCTAAACGAATGCATGGTAACAACGCGTTTGTTCTATTGCTGGTATTGTTAAGGCACAGTGTGATTCCAGCTTTGTAATATAGGATGTTTCCTGGGACAGACACATAAACAAGAAACAGGCCTTCTTGCCCTGGTGCTTGTTGCCTTCAAAGAAATGTAAATGTGTGCAATTGGTTAATCTACAAACGAATTCTTCTTCGAAGCTGGTATTGGCTTTAATTGACAGATTCAATTCAAGCTTCCTGATGACAAAGATTTTTTGTTTTTCATAGGTATTGTAAAGATGTTAGTTGCTGAGCTGTGGAGTGGATGTGTTTATAGGATAGTTATAAAAACGCTTGCACTAACTACAATCTGTGTATTACTAAAATCTACATTTTGGAAGCTCTTTTTTTATCTTAAGCCTAACTCTTTTGGACATTTTATTGGCAACTTATCTTATACTGTGTGTAATGCAAGTTTAAAATAATTACATGTTCACAGTGCTTTCTGTCACAGGTGGAAACTCATAAAACTAAAAGAAAGTCACTATTCCTCACAGCACCGGTCAGATTTCAATTCTTTGTCTCTCTGGTTACACACGTATGCAGTCATCACATTAACCTATAGAGTTTCCATAATGTCAAAAGTGCATCTCTCACTTTTTAGTTTAATTTACATGTATTGTTCATTTAAGGATTGCCTTTTTTTCTTTGCAGTTCCCTGGAGGTTACAAAATATGTTGCTCTCTTTAGCCATGCCTCTGATCCCGCCCTACACTCACCAATAACGCCCAATTCCACCAGGATCCAGGGCCGGCATAAGGGCGGGCACACCATTGCGGCTGCACTGGACGCTGACCTGGGCTCTGACCTCAGGTGGGGTGCTGTATTTAGCAATAACTGAGGGTTAAAAAGCACCTGCTGTAGAGTTGTTTGTGGGTCCAGCTTTCAGGTAGCAATAAAAATGTCAAGATAACTGTTGTGATTAATGTTCCTTGTAGAGAGGGCGATCGGAGTATTGTCAAGCATCAGTTTTGACTCACCATGAAGTAGCGCAGAGGGTTTATTTACCTGCTGCGAAGAACAGGTCCATATTTTATGTGGATTGTGAGTGGATTAGTAAAGCCAGCCTTTACCAGCGCTTTAAAACATGTGAGAGAGGGGCTGTGGAGAGATGAGTGTTAGCTTTGCCGGGTGGTAGTGAAGGAATCCGAGGAGAGGGTACTGGGGGGCGCCCACAAAAGATTGTTGCACTAGGCGCCACCAGCGCTAAAGCTGGTCTTTCCGAGATCACAGTTCTCATATTTTTCCTAATGCAGTTTGACCATTGCATTTAGCAGATGTAATTGTAATTACATTTATATAGCGCTTACTACCCCTAATAAGGTGTTAAAGCATTTTTCGGCAAGTAGCACGCTACTCTGGAACTCAAAAAGGATTAGTGGTGAATCAATATAGGGAAATATGAAAATAATTTGAGGGGTGGACATGTTAATCTCAGCAATCTATCTGTTAGAAATTAAATGAAAATATGTCTAAATAACTATCAGTTGTCGGTGTGCCTATTTGCGTGCAGTTACTTGAAGGTAAAAGGCTCATGTCATAGTTACAGAATGCTCAGCACTTTGTAGGGACACTCTGGCGCCGCCCACATATCCACTGACTCCGCCCAATGTGCCCCGCCCCTTCATTTTGCCCCCAAGATCACACTTCCTATACATTTTTACCCGCTTGGATCACCATCAACGACTTGATCTCATCCACACAAACCTGCCCGAAGACAAGACTGCTTCTCATCGAGAACCTGGGTGGCATCATCTCTGCCCGGGATGCCAACCTCGGTCCAAGCAGCGCCCTTCAGGGCCTGACCTCTGCCGCACGTTCGCCCTGAGCTGCCAACACTGCGCTCGAGACCCCATGACGTCATTCACTGCCCTGTTCAGCACCGCACCTCCGCCCTGAGCTGCCACCATTAAGTCCCCGCAGAGTCCTTCGGCGCCAGGTCAGCCTGCCCAAGGGCACAGAGATGCCAGCAAACATCCTCCGGAGGCCTTGTACCCCCGACCCTGCCCCCCTCCTGCGTCCCGGGACCCCAACAGCTGGCACAGCTGTGCCCTTCATTCAGTCACTGTCCGGCTCATTTCAAAATCACTAGCAGCTCTCTTTGCCGAGGCCTTCAACGCCAATCTCTACCCTGCTCTCTCGTTCGAAGACCCCAGCAGGTGCCCCTGCCCAGGAGGCATGCGATGCCCACCGTCCTCCCTGATTTCTTGCCCCACTCACCGTGCCCAGCGTTGGGTTCCAGCGCCGGTGCTGCTCACGGAGATAGGTCTGCCAGCACCCAGCCGTTCTGCTGCATGAATAATACTTGATTTTTCATGACTTGTTCATGAATAATTCATGATAATGCATGAATAATTCATGGTAGTGCACGATTAATTCAGGTTCATGAATAATTCAGGCGAAATTCCACAAACATTCCTGGTTCATTTATGCTTGAAATGGCTGCCAGCCTGGCGCTTTAGTCTGATAAAGAGTTTACTATTCTGCCCGTGTTATGGCGCGTTACATACATATATGCTTATAAGCCCCCTATCTAGGTACATACATTTCAGCGTGTTCATAAACGCTGACGTCACCAAGGGACTTCAAGGCCAGACCAGTGAGCCTCCGTGCACGTCTGTCGCTGGAGCACACATGTGTACGTACAGTGCACAGCTGTGCACTTTAAAAGTAGCCCCTCGACTCGCTTTCCAGTTAAAAAGCAACGCCCGGCATCTGATCCCTCGAAAGAGAACCTCTTACAAAATTGAATATGTTTTTCTTACTGCCTGGGAGATTAAAGTACCTCCAAGACCATGAAAAGTGACGTCACCTCAGAGCAGGATTCGTCGACCCGTACCTACCGAACCCTCCTGCCTCCAATACAGAAATGTGAGAAGGCAAGGAAGATTGAGCCCCCCACCTCAGAAAATCCCCCTCCCTCCAGCATGGGATCAAGTGCATTTTTATCAGCAGAGAGAAGGTTGGAATGTTAATGGAGAAATTTCCTGACAGGAGGGCTTCCTTGAATGGCTGTAAGGTATTAATGGGTGTCAGTTACATGATTCATGTTTAGCAGTCAGCAGAGCTGGGTCAGTTGGATGAGTTCACGTTTTGTTTTAAGGAAGGCTTAGAATCCTACCAGGATCAGCAGATGGAACGCGGGGTGAGAAAAGTGGGACAAGTTCATTGAAGTTCCCGATGGACACTAGCCTCATGCTACCTGCTGACACCACTGTGTCCTTGAATTCTCATTCCATTAAGGCTTTGGTCTTTCACTTCAGTGGCTTCTCACAAGTTCTTGCTTCACATATCTCATAAATTCCAGTGGAGTTTAATCCAGTCCTCAACACTGGCCTGGTGGGTCGAATTGGGTCCGATGGTCCTCCTTAATGTTCTTGTGGCTTCAACGGAGCTTCTCCCATTCTTCAGTGATGGCCTCATACCTCTCAATGGAGCTTCACCCATTCTTCACTGATGGACTCATACTTCTCAATGGAGCTTCACCCATTCTTCACTGATGGCCTCATACCTCTCAATGGAGCTTCACCCATTCTTCACCGATGGCCTCATACCTCTCAATGGAGCTTCACCCATTCTTCACTGATGGCCTCATACCTCTCAATGGAGCTTCACCCATTCTTCACCGATGGACTCATGCCTCTCAATGGAGCTTCACCCAATCTTCACCGATGGACTCATACCTCTCAATGGAGCTTCACCCATTCTTCACTGATGGCCTCATACCTCTCAATGGAGCTTCATGCATTCTTCACTGATGGACCCATACCTCTCAATGGAGCTTCACCCATTCTTCACTGATGGCCTCATACCTCTCAATGGAGCTTCACCCATTCTTCACTGATGGCCTCATACCTCTCAATGGAGCTTCACCCATTCTTCACCGATGGGCTCATGCCTCTCAATGGAGCTTCACCCATTCTTCACCGATGGACTCATACCTCTCAATGGAGCTTCACCCATTCTTCACTGATGGCCTCATACCTCTCAATGGAGCTTCATGCATTCTTCACTGATGGACCCATACCTCTCAATGGAGCTTCACCCATTCTTCACTGATGGCCTCATACGTCTCAATGGAGCTTCACCCATTCTTCACTGATGGCCTCATACCTCTCAATGGAGCTTCACCCATTCTTCACTGATGGCCTCATACCTCTCAATGGAGCTTCACCCATTCTTCACTAATGGCCTCATACCTCTCAATGGAGCTTCACCCATTCTTCACTGATGGCCTCATACGTCTCAATGGAGCTTCACCCATTCTTCACTGATGGCCTCATACCTCTCAATGGAGCTTCACCCATTCTTCACTGATGGCCTCATACCTCTCAATGGAGCTTCATCCATTCTTCACTGATGGCCTCATACGTCTCAATGGAGCTTCACACATTCTTCACTGATGGCCTCGTACCTCTCAATGGAGCTTCACCCATTCTTCACTGATGGCCTCGTACCTTTCAATGTAGCTTCACCCATTCTTCACTGATGGCCTTGTACGTCTCAATGGAGCTTCACCCATTCTTCACTGATGGCCTCATGCCTCTCAATGGAGCTTCACCCATTCTTCACTGATGGCCTCATGCCTCTCAATGGAGCTTCACCCATTCTTCACTGATGGCCTCATGCCTCTCAATGGAGCTTCACCCATTCTTCACTGATGGCCTCATACCTCTCAATGGAGCTTCACCCATTTTTCACTGATGGCCTCATGCCTCTCAATGGAGCTTCACCCATTCTTCACTGATGGCCTCATGCCTCTCAATGGAGCTTCACCCATTCTTCACTGATGGCCTCATGCCTCTCAATGGAGCTTCACCCAGGGATGTATGACGTTACAACGCATGCTTTTACATCGCATGCTTTTACAACACGGTTTTTACAACGCATACCATTACAACGCATAGTGCTTTTAGGCGCTGGATAGTGAATTGTTTAATTTACTATTCCAACTCCAGTCCCCGTGGATAGTAGGGAAGGTGTTGGATAGTACATTAAACACATTCCCTATCCTAGAGCGCCCCCCAGCGCAATGCGTTGTAATGGTTTGCGTTGTAAAAGTTGCGTCGTAAAGGCACTGCGTGGTAAAAGTTGCGTTGTAAAGGTTGTTTCCCTTCATCCAGAGCTTTACCCATTCTTCACTAATGGCTCATACCTCTCAATGGACCTTCACCCATTCTTCACTGATGGCATCATGCCTCTCAATGGAGCTTCACCCATTCTTCACTGATGGCCTCATGCCTCTCAACGGAGATTCACCCATTCTTCACTGATGGCCTCATACCTCTCAATGGAGCTTCACCCTTTCTTCACTGATGGCCTCATGTCTCCCAATGGAGCTTCACCCATTCTTCACTGATGGCCTCATACCTCTCAATGGAGCTTCACCCATTCTTCAATGATGGCCTCATGCCTCTCAATGGAGCTTCACCCATTCTTCACCGATGGACTCATGCCTCTCAATGGAGCTTCACCCCTTTCATCACTGATGGCCTCATACATCTCAAAGGAGCTTCACCCATTCCTCATACCTGGCCTAATACTCGTCAGTCTAGAAGCACCCCTACCTCCTAACTGTCCTTATCCACTTGAGTGGAGCAGCACCCGTTTCTCATAACAAGCCTTCTACACTTCAGAGAAGCAGCACCCATTACTTTTAACTCGTCTTATACACGTCAGTGGAGCTGCACCCTTTCCTCATCACTGGCCTTATACAATTCAGTGGAGCAGCACCCATTACTCATAACTGGCCTAATACTCGTCAGTGGAGAAGCACCTTTACCTCCTAGCTGGCCTTATACACTTCTGTGGAGCCACACCCTTTCCTCGTAACTGGCCTTATACACTTCAGTGGAGCACAACGATTCCTCATAACTGGCCATATAAAACCCTTCCTTCATAACTGGCCTTCTACAATTCATTGGAGCAGCACCCTTTCTTCGTCACTGGCCTTATACACTTCAGTGGACCACCACACAGTCCTCATAACTGGCCTAATAGTCCTCAGTGGGGAAGCACCTTTTCATCATAACTGGTCCTATACAATTCATTGGAGCAGCACCCTTTCCTCGTCACTGGCCTTATACACTTCAGTGTAGCAGTACCCATTCCTCATAAGTGGCCTAATACTCGTCCGTGGAGAAGCATCTTTTCTTCATAACCGGCCTCATACAATTCGTTGCAGCAGCACCCTTTCCTCATAATTGACCTATACATGTTAGAGGAGCACCACCCTCTCCTCGTAACAAGCCTTCTGCACTTCAGAGAAGCAGCACCAATTCATTTTACCTCGTCTTATACACGTCAGTGGAGCAGCACCCTTTCCTCGTAACTGGCCTCATACACTTCAGTGGAGCAGCACCCATTCCTCATCACTGGCCTAATACTCGTCAGTGGAGAAGCACCCTTTCTTCATACCTGGCCTTATACAATTCATTGGAGCAGCACCCTTTCCTCGTCACTGGCCTTTTACCCTTGAGTGGAGCAGCACCCATTACTCATAACTGGCCTAATAATCGTCAGTGGAGAAGCACACTTTCTTCATAACCGGCCTCATACAATTCATTGGAGCAGCACCCTTTCCTCGTCACTGGCCTTTTACACTTGAGTGGAGCAGCACCCTTTCCTCGTAACTGGCCTCATACACTTCAGTGGAGCAGCACCCATTCCTCATCACTGGCCTAATACTCGTCAGTGGAGAAGCACCCTTTCTTCATAACCTGCCTTCTACAATTCATTGGAGCAGCACCCTTTTCTCGTCACTGGCCTTCTACATTTCAGTGGAGCAGCACCCATTCCTCATAACTGGCCTAATACTCTTCAGTGGAGAAGCACCTTTTCTTCACAACTGGCCTTATACAATTCATTGGAGCAGCACCCTTTCCTCGTCACTGGCCTTATACACTTCAGTGGAGCAGCACACATTCCTCATAAGTGGCCTAATACTCGTCAGTGGAGAAGCACCCTTTCCTCATAACTGGCCTTATACAATTAATTGGAGCAGCACCCTTTCCTCATAACTGACCTATTCATGTTAGTGGAGCAGCACCCTCTCCTCGTAACGAGCCTTATACACTTCCGAGAAGCAGCACCGATTACTTTTAACTCGTCTTATACACGTCAGTGGAACCGCACCCTTTCCTCGTAACTGGCCTCATACATGTTAGTAATTAGGCACCCTATCCTCGTTACTGGCCTTATATAATTCAGTGGAGCAGCACCCATTCTTCGGAACTGGCCTCATACACATCAATGGAGCAGCACCCATTCCTCATAGATGGCCTTATACATGTCAGTGGAGCAGTACCCTTTCTTCATAACTGGCTTTATACATTTCAAAGAAGCAGCACCCATTCCTCATAACTGGCCTTAGTACACGTCAGTGGAGCAGCAGCCTTTCCTTGTAACTGGCCTCATACATCCGTTGAGCAGCACTCTTCCCTCGTCACTGGGCTTATACACTTCAGTGGAGCAGCACCCATTCCTTTTAACTCGTCTTATAAATGTCAGGGGAACATCACCCTTCCCTCATAACTGGCCTCATATATGTCAGTGGTGCAGCACTCTTTCCTCGTCACTGGCCTTATACAATTCAGTGGAGCAGCACTCATTCCTCGGAACTGGCCTAATACTTGTCAGAGGAGCAGCACACTTTCCTCGAAACTGGCCTCATACACATCAAAGGAGCAGCACCCATTCCTCATAACTAGCCTCATGCACTTCATTGGAGCAGCACCCTTTCCTCATAACTGGACTTATACACTTCAGTGGAACTTCACTCATTCCTTATAACTAACCCTGGGCGTAGTACGATGCTACGCTCGCGGAGCGTGCGTAGTTTGCGCTACTACGCGAATTGCACATAGCACAGGGCAAAACGCGTAGCGTAGAGGGCATTTTTTGCTTGCTTGCGGTCCTCAACATCAAGCTTGCGACCGCGAGCGAGCAAAATCAACATCCCGGCGAGACTTTTTCCTCGTTCGCGATCAGCAACATCAAATTGCCGATCGCGAGCATGGAAAGTAAACCTCCTGGTGAGATTCTCAACGTGGGGAGGTCAGGTTTCTCATTGCGAGTGGCCGCGTATGCTCGCAATGAGAAACTACCAGTCCGCGCTGCAGTTCGAGTACAAACCTATTTGTGCGGCAGAAAATGACCGTTTGCACTGTGCTAGATGCCATTTGCAATGATTGCACAGTGGGGACAAGCATCCGGCACTGTGCAATCAGTGCGAACAGCATTTTCCCTACCACACTACGCAGTTCGCGTAGCTACGCATAGCATGTGTAGTGCAAAGTGTACTACGCGCAGCACTACTATGCAAACTACGCCCAGGGTTACTCATAACTGACCTACTACTGATCAGTGGAGAAGCACCCTTTCTTTATAAATGGCGTTATACACTTCATTGGAGCAGCATGCATTTCTCATAACTGATCTCTGAGCAGTACCCTTTCCGCGTAACTGGCCTTATACATACACTTCAGTGGAGCAGCAGTAGAGCAGTACCCATTCCTCCGAACTGGCTGAATCTACTTCGGTGGAGCACCACCCATTCCTCATAACTGGTTGTATACAATTCAGTGGAGCAGCACTCTTTCCTCGTCACTGGCCCTATACACTTCAGTGGAGCAGTATCCTTTCCTCATAACTGTCCTTATACACTTCAGGAGAGAAGCACCCTTTCCTCAGAACGGGCCTTAAACATGTCAGTGGAGTAGCACACTTTCCTCATAGCTGGCTTCATACACTACAGTAGAGCAGCACCCTTTCCCCATAACTTGTCTCATAAACTTGAATGAGACTCAACTTTCCTCTTCACTTCTCTCATGGGCAGTCTTGAGCATTCCTCACCTCTGCCTTTATTTGCTTCAGCAGAACCTCACCTGTCCATCATCCCTTCACTGGAGTCTCACCCTTGTCTCCATTGACTTTATACTCGGCAGTGGTCTCTTGCTGACTCCTCATCACTGGCCCCATACACTTCAATGAAGAAAATCTTCCCCATCACTGGCTTTATATACTTCAACAAAGGCCACTCTTCCACCATCACTGACCTTATGTATTTGAATGGAGTCTCACCGATTCTTCATCACTGGCCTCAGACGCTTAATTGGAAATTCACCCATTCGTCATCAGTGAATTCCTACACTTCAATAAAACCTCATCAATTTCTCATCTCAACCTCAATAGCCATGAATGGAGCCACTATCATTCCTCGTCAGTGGCATCTTACAATTAAACAGAATCTCAACTATTCTTCTTCACTGACCTCATAAACGTCATTAGAGCCTCATGATTCCATCATCACTGGCCTCATACACAATGAATGGTGTCTCATCAGTTTCTCGTCACTGGCCTCATACACATGAATAGAGCTTCCACCCTTCCTCATCAATGGTGTCTTACAATCAAATAGAGTCTCAACCATTCTTCTTCTCTGCCTCCTATACTTCACTGGAGCCTCAGCTGTCCCTCAACACTGACCTCATATAGCAGAATTTGAGCCTCTCCCATTTGTCATTACTGGCATCATATGCTTTAAAGGAGCATTGTCCATTGATCATCACTGGCCCCTTATCCCTCATAAGAACCTCACTCCTTCTTCATCACTGGCCTCATATGCTTCAGTAGCGCCTCATCTATTTCTCATTACTGGCCGCCATAAATGTCAATGAGGAATCACACCTTCATCATAACTCACCTAATCAACAGTGCTTCACTTCTTACTCTTCACTGACCTCCTATTGATCAATAGAGCCATACCTTTTCCTCTTAACCAGTTTCATGTGCTTCAGTCAAGGTTTATCCATTACTTATCACCACCCTCATATACTACAATGGGGCCTCATTCATTCCTCATCACTGGTCCCATATGCTTCAAGAAATCACCCTTCCCTGCTTCAGACACTTTACTGCGGCTCACCCGGCCCTCTTCACTGACCTCATTTACTTGTATGGCAGCTCACCAATTCTTTGTCATTTGTCTCACTCTTCAATTAAGCCTTATCTATTCCTCATCACTGGCTTCACACAACTCAATGAAGCTTCCCCCATTCCTCCACCATCACCTATTCCTTATCACTGATTTCAAACACCTCAGTGGAAACTCACCCATTCCTCACCACTTGCTTCAAATGCCTCAGTGGAGCCTCACCAACTTTTTAAGCCTCAGCCGTTCCTCAGCACTTGTTTTGTACACAAGAATGAAGCCTCACCCATTCCTCGTCTCTAGTCTCATAAACTTCAACGGAGTTTCACCTAGTCCTAATTAACCATTCCTCTCCGCTGATGGTACACTTCAATTACTGGCCTCACGTGGAGAAGTGTGGCTCACTGGTTAGAGGAGGCAGACCTGGAAGCTTAGGTCAGCCCGGGACCAGGGTTCAATTCCCGGCTCGGCGGGGTCTTGAGTCCTAAAATGTCCATGGACTCGACAATTCTCGCTCCGGTGCCTACTCAATTCACGGGTTCACACTCTGCGACTCTGGGCAATAGCTTGCTTAATCTCCACAACGGCCCCTCGCGGCGGGATGCCTGGCTTTCACCTTGCGGATACCCTGCCGGGGTTATCTCACAGGGGAATACCAGGACGGGTTCCCTAAGCAAGTGCTTAGAAACCGCTTGGTGATTTGCGCTATATAAATTCCTGTACATTTACATTTACATAAACTTGAATGGAACCTTGACCGTTCTTCATCACTCGACACATAAACTGTATGAAACTTCACCTATATTGACATTAAAAGCTCAGAGAAGCATCATCCATTTGTTGTCAATGGTTTCATACAACTCAATGAACTTCACCGATTCCCCTCAATATTGATCTCATACACTTTAGAAGAGCCTCGTCCATTTTTTAACACCGCCTCTACACATATAATGAGAATCACTCATTCTTCCTAAGTGGAATAAATATGGCTCAGTAGAGTTCGATTCACCCATTCTTCATCACTAGACTCAAATTCTTCAATGGAGCCTAAACCTTTCCCTTATCAATGGCCACATACCCATCAGTAGAGCCCCACCTATTCTGCATAGCTGAGCTCAGACCCTGGAAAGGGGCCTCTTTCCTCATTGCTGCGATCTTGTACTTCAGTGGTGCCTTTGCCACTACTCATTACCGGCATCAATGACTTCAAAGAAGTCAACTATCCCCATTACTGGCTTTCTATTCTTCCATGAAGTTCACGCTTCCTCGTCACTGAACTTGTGCTCGTGAAAGGATCCTCTCTGATTCCCCATTGCTGGACTTATGTGTATCAATGTAGCATCACCCAGTAATGATCACTAGCCTCATGCACACCATTAGATGCTTACTCATTCTCCATCATTGGACTACGACACTTCAATGGAGTTTGACCATCCACTTCACTGACTTTTGAACTTGTAAACAGACTCACTCAGTCTTCATATCTGGTCTCATGCACATCAATGGAGCATCATCCATTAATGATCCCTAGCCTCATGCACTTCAGTAGATGCTTACTCATTCCCCATCCTTAGACTCATACACTCCAATGGAGTCTGACCTTCCCCCTCACTGACTTCTTGAAGTTCAAAAGATACTCCCTCATTCTTCATATCTGGCCTCATACGGTAAACAACGTTTACCACAAAACTTTTTCCCCGCAGGGAATCACAACGTGGTCGTTACAACGCCCGCGTTGTGATTCTGCATACCATTACTCCGCAAGTTGGAACAACGACTTGCGGAGTGGGGGGAGGTGTTGGATTTAAAATCCAACATCTTCCCTAGTGTCCGCACAGACTGGAGTTGGAATAGTAAATTATACTCTTCCAACATCCAGCGCCCCGCCCTCCGCAAGTCGTTGTTCCGACTTGCGGAGTAATGGTATACAGAATCACAACGCGGTCGTTGTAACAACCGCGTTGTCATTCCCTGCGGGGAATCAAGACTGCGGGATAACGACATATATTCGCCTCATACACATCAATGGAGCCTCACCCATTTCTCATCACTAGCATCATACAAGTCTGAATGAAAAGACTGTGCGTAAAGCTGTAGATGGGACAGAAACAGATTTTTTTGTGGGGAGGGGATGGGTGGAGAGTTTGCAAGAGACCTGCACGAAGTATGATGCCACATGCTACTTTTCTGGGTTAAAGACATTTATTTTAAATTTTCCCCAGACAGTAGACTCTTGCACAGAGTAGTATGAATCGCGCCTGCGATTGTACAGCAGCAGAATAAACGTATTTACTTCTACTTCCATATGCTTTGAGTAAGAGCAGTTGTTCCTTTGATGACCTTGTTTCAAGGAAAGAAAAGAGGCGACCCAGGTGCATCTGAAGAGAGGCACCCACGGCTCTCCTTTGATCACGTGGGAATGCACACATGATGGGTTCGGGGGCAGCAGGTGTCTCCACTGAATCTCCTTTGAGTCAGTGGAAATGGCGTCATTCATCTTCAAAGCAATGGTGGCGGCGGGGGCGTAGTTTGGTCAGTAAGATTGGCAGGGTTTGATCTTCAAATTTCCCAACAATCACGCTGTTATGTCATGGAAAAAGACATTGTCTGAGAAGAAGGGCATAAGGGAGCTTAAGGGAAAGTGGGAAAGGGGAGGCAGACTCAGTGGCGGTCCCTCTGCATGGGCGGAGGAGCGCTGCCTCCTCCCCGTCACCACCCTCAAATGAAAGGATAATAAAACGGGTGTTAAACCTGTTTTAGTATCGTTTTATTTTAATCCCCCAGACCATGCCTCAACCCTCTGACGATTCTTGGGGGAGGGTCCAGGGGGGATGACCCTGCTGGTGGGGTAGTGGTGGGCACAGTTACAGTGTGCATGACGGTTTGGCCAGTTGGCTCAGGCGGCCAAACCTTCATGTGCACTGAAGCTCTCTCCGGACCCAGCTACATTGCTTGGGCGGGAGAAAACAGACACAGGCTCCCAATCTGCCTGGGAGTTCAAGTTGACAGCACCAGGCCATTCCTGACGATGCCTTCAAGCAGCGTCAGGCAGGGTTGGATTGGGATTAAAAATCGGCCCGGGCACGCCTAAAAAAATCGGCCCACATTTGCATAATGACTTCCCTCAAATCACTGCTTCAGCGTAATTTTACATAAAGGGGGGGGGGGCTGGAGTGTTAAAAAAAATATGCACGTATCAGTTTACATTAGTGAAACACACTTGAAAACAAGTGAGACCACTTCTGCTCAGGCCCCCTGCTCCGCTCAGCATGCTACAACTCAAGCTGTACTAAAACCAGAAAGAGTGCTCCATGGTTTTCACTAGCCTTAAAAACTGAGCTAGGCGAAGTGAGGGCACTTGAGCGGAGGTGGCGTAGAAAGTATGAGGTGGCTGCTCGTGACATTTATAAAGCTGCACGAAGGGACTATCATGCCGCAATTAAGCTGGCAAAAAAGACATACTATCTAGAGGTCATTTCTTCCTCCGACAAGGGACAGAAAGAGATCTTTAAGATAGTGAACAGCTTCACTAACCCCACAGCACTCTCTCAGAATATCCCCCCCTCACTCCCGCTTTGTAATGCTATAGCCTCCTATTTTGATAAGAACATTTCCGATATTGTTAAGGACTTTCATTCTAGTCCACCTACTTTGACAAATGAAGAATACTCGAGGGCATGCTTTGAGGCCACTAACCTTTTACGCCTTGAATCATTTACGCCCATCTCTTTGGAGGATTCATATCAGGCCATCTTATCAATAAAATCTGGATCCCCGTTTGATCCTTGTCCACCTATGGTCATGCGGACCTTGGTTGAGGAGTTAAATCCAACCATCAATAGTATTATTAATTCCTCATTGGCCACGGCGGAACTCCCAGTTGACTGGAAGTGTGCAGCGGTCATGCCACTACAGAAAAAAGCCTTACCAGACCCGACCACTCTGTCCAACCTGCGTCCCATTTCCCTACTCCCCGCGGTGTTCAAGCTGACGGAGAAATTCGTTAATAAACAACTTACGAGTTTTTTGGAGGAGAATAACATCTTGCACTCCAACCAATCGGGGTTTCGTCCCAAGCATTCGACTGAAGCTGCCCTCTTGTTCACGACAGAGACATTACGAATGGCTTTGGACCAAGGGAAGAAGGCCGTCTTGATTTTACTCGACCTATTGGCGGCCTTCGATACGGTCTCACACTCTATCTTGGTGGACCGTTTGGGTAAAGCAGGTATAGAAGGAATGGTACTGGCATGGCTAAAAAATTTCCTCACCCAGAGACGTCAGATTACGACTTCAAATCCGAAGAAAAAGTTATCAGCTCAGGAGTCCCGCAGGGCTCAAGCTTGAGCCCTGTACTTTTTAATCTTTATATGGTACCCCTGATTGAGCTGATCGCCTCTTACCAGATTGACACCATCTCGTATGCTGACGATACTCAGCTGATCCTGGTGATGGATAGGGAGCTATCGGGAGCTGAGGAAAATTTGAAAAGCTGTCTTACGGCTACATTTGAGTGGATGAAGAACAATCACCTCAGGTGTAACTCAGGGAAGACAGAAATATTACCCTTTGGTCCCCAAAATCTTTTCTCCCCTAAACAGTGGTGGCCTGAAGGGGCTGAAGCTCCTCCCAGCACCATTTCCTCCGCACGAAATCTGGGCATTACATTTGACGACCAATTATCGTTTAAGCAACAAGCGGTAGGTGTGGCTGGCTCCTGCTTTCAGATTATTAAATCTATGAAGAAGTTCTTTGACCTTCTCCCTCTTGCAGCCAGGAAAACAGTGGCAGTAGCTCTGATAACATCTAGACTGGACTGCTGCAATAGCCTATATGCAGGTACCAACAAAGCTGTTCTTAATAGGCTGCAGATAGTCCAGCATGCTGCTGCCCGCCTGGTACTCCGCTGGCCGAGAAGATCATCTGCATCGACCGCGCTCAAGATCTTACATTGGTTACCCATCTATAAGCGGGTCTTATTTAAGGTACTTGTTATCACCTTCAGAGCTTTTCAGTCTCAGGGACCAAGATATCTGTCTAACGGCTTTAAACGCTACCTACCAGCACGTTGATTAAGGTCTGCCAATCACAACCTTTTGGTAATTCCTAGATTTAGATTAGCTACCAGAGGGGGGAAATCTCTTTTTGTACTAGGAGCAAGAGCCTGGAACAAATTGCCAGCTCAACTTCGGAGTATAACCAAGGAGAGTGAATTTAGGAAACTCCTGAAGACTTGGGTCTTCTCACTCTCAGATGTGGTCTGCAGGGCATTAGTGTAAAGCAGCGAGCTGTTGAAGTCGCCTTCTGTCCACCAACCTTTTCCAGCAGGGTTCGGTGCTGAGCGCCAAGATGGTCCCTGGAGCGATAGCAGCGCTATACAAGTGTGATTTTACATTACATTACATTAATGGGAGGCCCAGCGAGAGAAAAGGGGTGACACCTCTACCTGTTGCTGCTATACGGGAGGTAATGAGCCCCCATCTCCCTCCAGAAAGGCAAGTTATACACCCACTGGGCCGCTGGCGGTATACTCGAACAACAGAGACACCGCCCAAATCGGCCCCCAGGCTGCGTAATGCGGCGGGTGGCGGCGTTCAGGTAAGTTATGTTATTTTAATTGTCGCACGATTTCAGTGCCCTTCACACGGTCATCCAGTGAGGAGTCAAAATCACACAATGGCAGGAAAGACAAGCTGGAAATCACTGCACAAAGAGGCTTTCCAGCATGTGTTTGGAGGCAGTAAGCAGCCGAGGTCCATTGAGGGGTTTGAAAATACTGCAGAACAATGGCAACAGCCACAGTGACCCTTCATTTGTTTTAGGGGACAGGGAGTGGTGGGCTTGGTAGGAGGTAGAGAGCCTCTCAGGTAGGTCGTGGCATGGTGCCCTGCCCCCTCCAAGGCCCTGCCCCCTCCTCGCACCTCAAAATTCATTTACGAGCTGGCAGATCTGTCTCTGCCATGGCTTCAGTCATGCTTGGAAGTGAAAATGTTGTAATTGCTCTGAAAATTGAAATGTTGGAGACGTTTATGACTCATGTTAAATTCAAAGATGTCGCTGAGCTTTGACTTGCCATAGACTGCTCTCACAGCTATTTGGAAATAAACGTCTAAGCTGATTCCTGTGTTTCCTGTTCTTTTTCCTATTATATGTTCATTTTTGCGGGGAACTGTTTTTTTATTTTATTTTTATTTTTATATCAATATTTTCCTTATCCTCTTTTAAAAACCTCAAGTATTTTGCATGGTTTATGCCAAAAGAGCACGTATCACTGTAAAAGGGTCAGGTGACTAAAAAGATACACCATTTGTCAACCACTTGTTTACCAACAGCTGAAGGGCTGAACATCTGAGTCGATCCTCCCAGGAACAAAGGCATCTTTCAACGGAAGCTAAATTAATGTCATTGAACCGGATAGTTATAATATCTGTCATTCAACTACGAAAAAACTGTTCCGCCAGCCCTGGGGGCGATGTTAATTAGCAGCCAGCACAGAATGATGAGGGATGTGGTTGGCGCAGCCAGCAGCCAATCAGAATGCCTGTGGGCCGGCACGAGGCACAGCTGTTTTGCCTGCACTCGAAGCTCAGCGGCGGGTGCATGAAGCAGGCACAGAGGGGTCGGCTTATTGATTTGCTTGTCTTGGGTGAGGGTAAATGAATTGCTATTGGCGAATTCCCCCGAGGTGTTAGTCACTGTTAATCACCCTATCCCTTGCCGCAAGCAGGGCCTGTCTGGCCGTTCTGCCACTCTGACATTCCCCCAGTGGGCTGTACTGTTAACGGGTTGCCTTGAAAGCAGGGTGGGCTGCCAAGACCCCCAAAAGGCCCACTGATTGCATTCAAGGGGTGTCCTCCTGCATTGTGGAACTGGTTTGAATATTTCTGCTAGGGCTGATTTTGGTTTCTAGTACCTATTGGACTATATATACCTCACCTTCAGCTTGGTTCCTGACAGGCAATTACTAGTGGTAATGCCATTCCTACTGAGACTGCATTAACCACAGTTAATGCCCTGGTCGCAAGGTTATTACAATAAGAAGCAGCCGCCTTGGAGTACTTGGAATCTTAAAGGAGCCAGCTGATCTGTTTCTTCTAAAGAAGCTTCTCACAACCATGCAGAGACCCCAGCAGTTATAGGTATAAGGTCGCCATTCAGATGAGTCCCTTTTATGGTCTGGCCTGACAGAGCAGCTGTCGCCAGACAACTATGTGTGAATCACAGGAGAGGGGCTTTGACTCCATGCATGTGATGTGAGCCAGGAGTACATATTTTGTTTGGCCAAAAGCTGTGTGCTTCCCCCAAAAATGCTTGCCCTCCCTGCACCTGTGATCATTTTGATTTTCAAGCTGTCTGAGCATAAACATTCATGGGCACACACATGACATTGTAATGCTACTAAAGTGTCTTGTTCTGAGAATCTGGCCATTTGCGAGCGCAATTATTGCATTTGGGATTCATCATCCCAAATGCAATAATCGTTATTATAGAATTCGCTATTGTGCGAGGAATTGCATTTAAGGAATCTCTATTAGAGATTCCTTAAATGCAATTCATCAACCAAATTTAAATTGCGAATTCGCTATATTTGGCCGCTATTTACCACGAAGTCTGACTTCGTGGTAAATAGCGAAAAAATAGATTAAAGCACTTTAGTGCATTTTTTTCTATTGCATGTTACACACACACATGTCATTTGGACATGTGTGGGCGCAACACCTGTGTAATGTTGCATTTCAGGGGTGCTACAGGGTGTCCTTTGGACACCCCTGGCACCCTTGAAATCGCATCCTTATTTGCGATTAGCAAATTGCTAATCGCAAATAAGGAATAACTCCCCATTCATTCCTATGGGCCTTTTGGCCCATAGGAATGAATGGGGAGTTATTCCTTATTTGCGATTAGCAATTTGCTAATCGCAAATAAGGAATGTGTAGGAATCGCAATTTATTTAGCAATTCCTACATGAATCCCGTTTTGCAAGTCCTTAATAGCGATTCCTTATGAATCGCTATTAGGGGCTCGCAAAACGGGAGAATGATGAATCAGGCTGATAGTATTTTGCCAGTTTGTATACATTTGTACTTTTATGACCGTAAGCTGAATGGCTACCTTGTGGAAAGCTTACAAGCAGTACAATGAGCGTAAGTTGGTTATGGTGACAAGCCAATGGTAAGTGCCATATGCCTGATTGTTTATTAAGTAGTTACAATAAAGCCAGGTGGCCTGAAAAGCATATCTTACAGTCAATAGGCATTTACGGGGTGGATTGTTACTACTCTGCATTAAAACTTACATATAGATTTCTTGTTACGTGGAATCCTATAGTAAGCAAGGGTTCTTTGTGTTGGTTGTCCCCTTTGACAAACCATAAAGATAGAATGTTTGCACTGTGAGGAGCCTTGTTGTACCCTGTAATGAGATTGAATATTTTGCTTGGCCAACTGTAATTTTGTACGCATTTGCAGTTTTATGATTCTATGGCTGATGGCTGACTTGTGGGGAAGCTTTTGCTCAATGCAATAGGCTTGAGTTGCATATGGCGGCAAGCTAAGGATAACAGCTATTGGCTTGATTTGTCTGGAGGATAGTGTTATGGCCGATGCCATAGGTCTGATCAGTGTATTATGAAAAGCTTTGATAAACACATTAGGCTTGACATATCGATTGAGAAAAGCATATGTCAACTTCATCAAGTATTTGAGGGTGGGCTGTTATGTATCTGTATTAAAGTCTACAAATGGGTATTTTGATGCACGAAATTTCAAAAACCTGCATAGTGAATGATGTTGGTTACTGCTTCTCAAAAAATCTAGGAGGAAGAGATTTGCACTGTAATAAATCTTGCTAGAATCTCTTCCTACACGTCTGTCAGTATCTTGTAATGAAAATATTTAAATGTATGACAGCAGTGTTTAGAAGGCAGCATATTTTCTTTTTTGTGCTTGTATTCTTTTAATTTATCTTGCATATGCTGCTGAGTTTTTGTGTGTTATATTCTGGTTATGTCAGAGGTTAAATAGAAGGATGAGATAGTGAATGTTGCTTGGAAGCATGTGAGCAAAGATGAGTGACAGAGCGCGTGTATGATGAATTGCTGAACATATCAGTGACAGAAATGCACTTTCATTCATAAGCCAGACTTATTGCCATTGCCTATGTTGTATATAGTATGCAGACATGGCTGGGTGCTCAGAGTTACAACATAGGGCATATAGCATCATTATGATGAAATTGGTTTAACCTTGGATACATCGCTTGAGCAGTTTGTTGTGCACTGGTCAGTTTAATTTGTCTCAGTTTGTTACAATAAACTCACCAAGGACACATAGATTTTCAATACAATTGTCTTTCTTCCAATAAAATAATGTTAAAACTAATTCTGACCATTCCTTGATTGGATGTCCAAGAACTTTGCTTTCATTCACTTTTAGACTGGGTTGAATAGAGGCATTTTCTCAGCACAGAATTAGAGATTGCAAAAAAAAAGTTCAGGCAGGATTACTAGTTCATTGTTGGGAGCTGCATCCCGTATCATGCAGGCTGACCATACACTTGCTGGTGCGTTGTTGCACTTATGATATCATTGTCATCCAGGTGTTTGTTCTACCTGGTGCCCGGTCACAATAGCTAGAGATCTCAGCCTGCCGGCTGGACATTTCTGTGCCTTCCCGACATATGACTGTGCAGTAGATGCATCAGTAACCATGCCGAAGCAATGTAACCTAGTGGCAGACCGGTCACCAGGTAAAGGTTAGAAAACCTCTGGTTCCCCCAGTTACGAATGGATGGGCCCACGAGGCTAGTGAACAGGGTGCCTGCTTCTTTATTGATAGGTGGCCTGCATTTGCTGTTCTCAAATGAGCCTCTTAGTCTAAATTGCATGCACCATTGTAGCCTTTTAAGTCTTGCCTACAGGTATCTTTTAGCTGTCTGTTGTCGAAAAGACCAATTGTGGACAACATTAAAATTTAAAGTGGGTTTTAGGCCATTCCATTGCTTACCCTTGGCTGCCTGTCTTGTCAGTCGCATTAACTTACTTCTTGTTTTGATGACTTTTCCTCTGTTTGTCCCACCTCTGGAGGATAGCTCCTTTACCATCATATTCATTGGACAGCTTGCATTCTTCCACTGTTTACATTCAAGGAACAACGTTTTTCTTTTTCTTTCAGTGTTCTGTGTGAGTATGTATATTTTCTTGCTCTCTCCCTTGTGTACGGCTTTACGTCAGGTCCTCCCCGCTGTGATCTCTGTGTTGCTCCTCCCTCCCCTCCAAACGTGTCTGTTGCTTCTCCCTGTACCAGGACCCACACTGTCCATGCAGTGCCCCCATGCACTCGAGCCTCGTACATTACTTTCTTTCTTCTTTGTGTAGTTGAAACCCCTACTCACCAAGGTGCTTTGTTTCTGCCCCACTGCTCCCTCCTCTCACTCTAACATCCCCTAGCTGACTTCTCCCCACCAGACTCCCTGCCTCTTTTATATATATATATATTTTTTTATTGGAGGGCGGGGCAGCTGCAGTCTACTGCTGGGCTCCTGCTTTGCACAACAAAATGCACTTCGGGCATATTGAGAGTTTTTTTATTCACCATTCCAAGATGGACGTCCACCATATTGAAATGGTCAGGAGACACTGTGGCTTCCGAACATGATGATGCAAGCCAGCATATACATCATTGCACTTATATTTTACGTTTGTTTGCCAATACGGTTTAGTATCTGCAAAAAAGCACTGGCAAAGCACAGAGGTCTGCAAAGGCGGGACATATTGGCTTTCCCATTGCTTGTTACATTCTGGTACTGTGGTTTACTATATTTCATATGTATCAAATGTGGGGTTATCCAACCACAGGTAAATGTGAACTGGTTGTGTGTGCATATTCTACCTCTGGTGTTGGTTTGTCCTCAAAAAAACTTTGTTTTAAGGTTGTGACCCCCTTACCCATCTGGGGTGGAAGCCTTCATCATAGCTCTCCTGCTGAGACTAGTGTTTGCACCAGTGTAGGCCACAACCCAAAAGGGAGCTCTTTCACTGCCTGTGTGTGCATGCTCTAGTGATGGGGTGTCTTAAAGATTGTCAAAGGGGTGAGAACTGCTGCTAAAAATGCCTACTGATTGACAATGTGACTTTCAGATCAGATCAATCTTTATTCGGTGTACAAAAACAGTGCGAGTAAAACAAATAAAAATTAATAAATAGGCAAGAAAAAACCCATAAAGCAGCTCATAACTAGGTCCAAAATATGATTTTATTACTGCTTCCGGTTTGTAGAGTTAGGAACCAAGTGGAGCGGAAGGCAGGTTTCAGCCCCTCATTAATAGCCCCAACAATGGTCTCCCTGCTTTCTTCAGGAACAAAGGGGCAGATTTATGTCGAACTTGCGCCACGTTTACGCCGCCGTTGCGTCACGCAAAGGCGGCGTAAACGTGGCGCATCCCTGGGACCCATTTACAACGTGACGCATCTAGGCAGATGCGTCACGTTGTAAAACCCTGCGACACAAGTGGGCGTTCCGGCGCAGGGTGGGCGTTCCGGGGCAGGTGCGCCTCACAAAATTGCCTGCGTGAAATCTACAAGATTTCACGCAGGCACTTTTAGGCCAATGCTGCGTCAAAACCCTGCGCCTGCTTGAAGCACGCGTAAGGCTTGACGCAGCATTGGACAGATAGGGCCCCCAAGAGCATTGCTGGAGCTGCATCGCGCTTGCAACGCAACTCCAGCAATGCGCCGCCTTTACGGTACAGATGCGTCACGCATCTGTGCCGTTTTGCCCCATGATGCACCGCATTGTAAATGCGGCGCACCATGGGTGGCGGAGCTGCGGCGCACAATAAATGGCGCATCCCTGGGGATACGCCAGTTATTGTAAATCTGCCCCAAGTCTTCTCTGTGTGCACCTCAATCCCTGGTCGTGCTCTCTCATCAGAGTTTGTGTGGCCAAATAATGATAGTTAACCTTTGCAAAGGTGTGTCAACAGTCCACCATCCAAAGGGAGGCGCATCTAGGGATGGTTGGCTTTCTTAGCTTGAGGGTCATAAACTGCTGAACTATCCCGGCTTGTATCCTTATTTTTAGGTTAGTTTTCTTAGTACCAGGGCCAGGAAGCTGTTGAACTATCCAGTCTTTTTTCTTTCCATTCTTTATCTTTTTTTTTATTTTTTAAAAATTAACCCTTGTGTGTTTGAACTATGTCCATGTGTTACAGTATTTGAAAGCGAATATTAGCTTTTTTATGTGCTGATAAAATAAAACTCATAATTTCCCGTCATGTTAATTAAAATATACATATTTTCTCTACTTGTTCTATGCATACAGTTCTGTATACAATAATTAATTAACACAATTTTTTTTAAATGCAAACATGTTATCACTATTTTTAGGTAGAGCATGTTTTCGATTTTCTTTTTTATTTGAGCCGCATATGCTTGCAACATTTTTTATTTAATTCACCAATACTCCAACTTGCCAATATCGGAACTATTGTTTTTGCCTTCTGGTGGCTCTATCAATTATTGTTTTGAGGGTCATGATGGAAGACACTTCACCCTTTTCAGGGCAGTATATGATCTCACAATGGCGGGTGCACTTTTAGTTTGCACTTGGTTGCACCTGAGTACGATGACTCAGAATTAAATCATCTTCAATTTCTTCATTTAAGTATTTGCCGAAATTCACCCAATCGCCTCTCGCCATCCCTACTCTGTAATCTGCAGAGGAGGCAGCACGGTCTGTGGAAGAGGGCGCTCTGCAGAATTGGACCATCCAATAAGTAGATAATTGGACTCATTTTGAAAAGTAGGGCAGAGCGCAGGCCACGGTTATCGACCAAAATCAGACAGACTGAAGAAACGAGAGAAGAGGTTTGACCTGTTCGACCCAGTTGAGGTGCAGTGAGACCTGCAGGAAGGATTGTGGAGTAGAAAGTAAGAACAAATCACCACAGACAACTGGGAGGATGGCAGCTACAGGGTTACATTCGTGTTAACTCTTGCACCAACAAGGTAACTACCCAATCAAATCCTTACACTTTTCTGCTGAACAGAAATGTCTTTAGTTCAAATGTGTTTGCCAAAATTCTTGAGATTCTGTGGGACATATTTACTAGAAAATGTCGGAGTGCGGCGCAACGCCAAATTTGGCAGTGCCGCTCGCCAACATTTTCAAAATGCATGGATGCACCGTATTGACTACAATATATGGCACACCCCTGTGTTTTCCCGAGCGCTAAAATTAGTTGCCTAGCTCCAATGCAGGCACCCTTGCACCATAATAGCTGTTTGTTACTTCTAAGTGTGCTGCAGAATGCAGCACACATAGAAGTAGCATAGCGTCCTTATTTAATTATTGTTTATGTGCAGGAAGGGACACCTTCCTGCACATAAACAATCATCAATGGCTTTTTGCTCTTTCTATGTGTGCTACAGAATGCAGCACACGTAGAAAAATCAAAAACAAGGAGAAATAAATGCATTTCTCCTCATGAGCCATTCTAATGCCTGCTCTTGCATGGAGTTAGTTTTTGGCGCAGCCACATATTTACACCTCCTTGTAAATCTGGGGTAGCATCAAAAGCAATGGGTGTTATGGTGGAATGTCCAGCGCAACACCCACTGCATATCCCTTTGACACAGAGGACTGCTGCAAAAAGGGGCATACTTACAATATGGTGTTAAGCCCCTCTAAGTGGCTCAGCGCCACCTTGTAAATATAGAAAATGGAACTACGTCAGTGGAGCGTCAAAAAAATGTGATGCTCCGGTTGTGATAGGGGCTTTTAAATTTGGCCCCTTTGTCTCTTTGTACCACACATCAAGAGGAGGAACCTCCAAGAAAGTATGGGTCTATATGAGAGCCATTCTAGTTTCACAAAGTAAATATTGTTTGGACAACAGTTGATAACAAACAACATTAGGTCTGACTAGTCTATTGTCTGAGGGGGGAAACAACCTTTACAACGCAACTTTTACAACGAACTACCATTACAACGAATTTTTTACAACGCAAAAACTTTTACAACGCATACCATTACAATGCAGGATTTCAGGGTCAGTTTTCAGTTTTTGGGTAAAGGGGTATTTTTAGGGTTCAGGGTCAGTTTTCAGTTTTTGGGTAAAGGGGTATTTTTAGGGTTCAGGGTCAGTTTTCAGTTTTTGGGTAAAGGGGTATTTTTAGGGTTCAGGGTCAGTTTTCAGTTTTTGAGTAAAGGGGTATTTTTAGGGTTCAGGGTCAGTTTTCAGTTTTTGGGTAAAGGGGCATTTTTAGGGTTCAGGGACAGTTTTCAGTTTTTGGGTAAAGGGGTATTTTTAGGGTTCAGGGACAGTTTTGGGTTTTTGGGTAAAGGGGTATTTTTAGGGTTCAGGGACAGTTTGGGGTTTTTGGGTAAAGGGGTATTTTTAGGGTTCAGGGACAGTTTTGGGTTTTTGGGTAAAGGGGTATTTTTAGGGTTCAGGGACAGTTTGGGGTTTTTGGGGTATAGGGTTAATTTGTAAAAATAAATTAAAATTATATTTAAATTATATTTAAATTAAATTAATTAAATAAAATTAAATACAATTTAATTATATTTTAATAATTTAAAATAATTTATATTAAAAAAAATATTATATACTTACCAATATTTACGTTGTAATGGTATGCGTTGTAAAGGTACTTGCGTTGTAAAATCTTGCGTTGTAATGGCATGCGTTGTAAAAGTTTTTGCGTTGTAAAAAATTTGTTGTAATGGTAGGCGTTGTAAAAGTATGCGTTGTAACGTCATACATCCGTCTGAGGGCACATTAACCTAGATCATCACACATATAGTGGAGTGGTGTGGCTCACTGGTTAGAGGCGGCAGACCCGGGAGCAGAAGTTGGCCCGGGACCAGGGTTCAATTCCCGACGCGGCAGGGTCGTGGACCAGGGTCAGCGGACTCGACAATTCTCACCTCGGTGCCTACTCTAACCTGGGGTCCCACTCGGCAACTCTGGGCATTAGCTTGCCTAATCTCCACAACGGCCCCATCAACGCCGGGGATGCCTGGCTCCACCTTGGGGATTCCCAGTAGGGACCATCCCACAGGGAAAGCCAGGACGGGTTCCCCAGCGGTATACAGCGCCGGGACGCCCCTTTGCTGGGGCAGCTGTGCGCTTTACAAGTATACGACATTTAACATTTATATAAACACACCTACCTAGAGACACATGCAGACTAACTGGCACCCATTTATACAGACATATAGCACCCACAAACAAACACCACTGGGCATTCTGTACCAAACACACTGATGTACAATGAACAGACATATATACTTATATTGATTACTGGTTGATACATAGCCACCCTTCTGTGCCAGGTCTCACCACCAAGGCGGAATAAAATAGAGAGAATGGAAAGGAATTGTGAATGGAATTACCCTACCCAAAATACCTGCATCTCTCGGGACTAAGTGAAAATGAAGGGAACAGGATGAGGGAGAAAGAGTAGAGGATGTCGAAGTCAAGCGGGAGGGGTTATACATTGTGAGAAGTTTAACCTGATAGATAGTCAGGCAGTGTCGGCTCCTCCACTAAAGTGGGGAGCGTTGCCCCACTGCTTTTGAGCAGTGAAAAATTAAAAACAAAATGTAAATAACAGTATATTATCATTTTATTTTTATCCCTTACATCCTGCAGCTGAACCGAGGACAGAGCCGTCCATTCCGACACATCTACACAGCTGCAGGAAGGAGGCGGAGTGGTGGCACTGCTTCAAGTGTGCATTATGGTTTGGCCGGCTGTCTAAGGTCAGCCAAACTGTCATGCGCACATTGATCTCTCCACCCAAGCTGTGCTTTACAGCCTGGTGAAGAACAAGCAGAAGGTCTTAGTCCCTTAGTGAGCACCTAACTATGGCGCTCACACCAATCCCGGTGCTGTTCGTCTTTGCATCTTTGCAGTTTCAACCTATAAACTAGCACTGTTTCCATGTGTGTGGCATATTTCCTTATAGTGGCTTGTCGTGACTGAATATAGCTTTGTCAATGTCACTTGTAGTTTATTTCAACCCCTTGGCTGCGGCGTTAAATCCGCCGCAGTGCTAGGGGGGAGGGATGCCGTGCGGCGCCACCATGCTCGTGACGGAACCACTCCGTCACGAGCCTCGGGCGCGCTGTGCTTGTGAGGGAGTGGTTCCGTCACGGCCCTGCCCGCTCAATGGAACGCTCAGCGCAGGTGCGAAATCGCTGCCGCGCATGCGTGGCGGCCGGGCCGTGACGGAACCACTCCGTCATTAGCACAGCCCGTCCGAGGCTGGTGACGGAGTGGTTCCGTCACCAGCACTCAACGGATTAAAGCCGGTTTCCTTACAATTTCGTAACTGGTTGATTATTCGCGACCTTTTTCCTTTTAAACAAGGAGTGCAAAATCCCCTTGAATGTCAAACCCCACAAGCTCAAAACTTCCTGTCCTGCAGTCAGTAATCATGGTATTTGTACTAACAACAGGAAGTTCATTACAAAAAACACTTTACACCCACTCACACATCTGCATGTCCCACAAAGGCTGCAGCCTGCCATGAAAGAGAAGGGGCAGGAGGCAGGAGGACTCTTGGCCAACCTTTTTGGCAGAAAATTTGCAAGAAGCAAAACAACACCTGTGCCCATACCGTGTGGCATAAGGAACCATAAACAATTAAGTAAAGCAAAACAATCACTCAAACTCCTGTGAATAAATAATCCTAGCTTTAGAATGCGCACAGGGCACATATTTCTGTACACACTAGGGATGAAGACCTTGTTGGGCATGCATTTACATAATTATGCAGTGGTCTCATCTGGTAAACACTGCTGGCTTGCTCCAATAAACAATTACTATTTAACACATAAGCCCAGCTACAGAGAGAGCTATAAACATCCACAGCGCCAAAATGTCAAATCAATGTGTGTTTTTTTTTGCTTGATAGTATATCCAGTATAAAATGTTGTTCTACAACAACATTGTGACTGAAATGATGTTTTGACTGCTAGTGATCCAAGCAGAATATCAAAACCAAAAATATCGTGTGGACCGACTGTCGTGTCGAAAATATCAAGAATTATAATAGCAACAAAGTAAGTGCAAATAGGTGAGTATATATTTACTGTTATTAACCTCTTCGATGCTCATGACCGTCATGAGTCACGGTGGGCGTGTGCAATTGGAACGCCCGCAATTGGAATGCTCAGCACTGCGGCGGAATTTGCGCCACAGTGATGAGGTAACTGCTCCACATCTACGTCCCATGAATTTACAGCGCTAACATTTTTCTTCCTTTCGCCCTTTTCTCCTCTCCTCTCTTTCCTCCACTCATGTATACTCCGTGCTCCATGTAAATATATATATTTTTTTTACAATAAAAAATTACAGAAATCAAAAAAGAAATGCAAAGACGTATGAAACTCAGGAAAAGATTCTTTATAAATCGAGATGTCTAAAGGACAATGCTTGCTTGTGTAATAAAAGCTATTCTACCTCACCTCCCCCTTAGGAACTCTCTGATCTCTCACTTTTCAAAACCAGGCCTGGGCAAAATGTATATTACACCTCCATTATTTTTATGATTTCAGAAATTTCCCTTTACGCTTGTTAGGCAAAAATCTCGAAATTACGCTATTACACACCACTTTGTATAATTTCATAGCATTCGAAGTAAAAATTCACTGCGAATGCACGGGAACAACAGACAGTGAGCCACTATTGTTAATAGTGATTTCGATTAAATGCGGACACATTGCAGTCTAAAATACAGTGACAAATGGTGGCCCTGCATTTTTCATAATTCCATGTAATTTCGTGTAATTTTACTGAAATTTAAAGGAATTATGGAAAAGTAAATTAAGTGAATTTCGCACACTCTTACTCAAAACATCCAAATAAATAGAGATTCATTTTTAAATCCATAATGTTCCACAATTGCTTTTATCCTGAAATGCACTGTGGAAAAAAATAAGGGAAACACCACACGGTTTTTGACTGCTCAAATAGAAAAAGGAAAATGGCAGGGAGAGCTCATTGAGCAAGAGGGTGGAGGCAAAAAACAGGATCCAGCAACAGTCTGTATTTGGGCTTTCATGGATATAATGGCATCCACCTTTACCCCCCAATTTTTTACCTTATTCACTGTATATTGGGGGGGGGGGTGACATGTCAGAAGGCCACCATTGTTTCCACTCTTCCTGAGATGGAGACCCAAAGAAGATATTTTTAGATTTCTCAGAGTTGTATTTTAATTGATTTTGTTTAAGCCAAGAAAAGACTCCAGACAGGCATTCTTGTATCTACTCCCCTTCTCACATGTGAACAGTAGCTGCGTATCGTCAGCGTAGGAAATTATTGTTGCGTCACATGCTTCGACCAACGGGGCGAGGGGGGCCATGTAAAGATTAAAAAGTGTTGGGCTCAGGATGGAGCCCTGCGGAACACCCACTTTCAGCTGGGGGATAGGAGTGGCAAAAGGAGGGGACCAGACCTCTTGGTGTCTATCCTCCAAAAAGGAGGAGAACCACTTGAATACCATGCCTCCCAGGCCGCATTCCTGCAGTCTATGCAGGAGTCAGTAATGGGGCATGGTGTAGAAAGCTGCAGATAGGTCCAGACGAATCAGCACCACTTTACCTCCTTTCTCTAGTTTCTCCTTTATGGACTCCGAGATTTCCAGCAAAGCAGTCTCCGTGCTGAAATTAGGTCTGGAGCCAGACTGGCTCTGGTGGAGAAAGTTATTAGATTCTACGTAGTCCATGATCACTGAGTTTACATATTTCTCTAGGATTTTCGAGAAAAAAGGGAGGTGTGAGATTGGTCTATAGTTTGTTGCTACGGGGGGGGGGCAGCAGAAGGCTTTTTCAGCAGTGGGAGGATTTTTGCACTCTTCCAGTTTGGAGGCACCTGGCCGTTACTTAGTGACGAATTCAAAATGGTATTGACAATTGGATTAATGATCTCAGCCACAGATGCCAGTGTTTTGGCCGGACATGGGTTGGTAGGTGAACCTGACTTTAGGCCCTTCATAATCTTCAAGGACGTCTCAAGTGGAAGGTAGGGGAACTGTGTGAAGGAGGGATCCATTGCAGGAGTGTCAGAGGGTAAAAAGACAGTGTCCCTTTCCTCTTCGGGAAGGCTCCACAAGAGTTTTGAATAGTTATAATTTTCTCTTGAAAGAATCACGCAAGCTGATTTGTCCATTCTAAAGTTGGGGTGAAGGGTCTAGCTAATTGCACTTGGGGAGGAAAAGTCTCTTACATTTTAAAACATTTCCTTACTATTGTTTCCAGATAACATACTTTTGGATGAAAAGACATTTTTCTTTTCCTCGTAAATTTTATTATGGTAGGCTTTTAAGGCTGCTTTGTAAATTTCTTTGTTCATCGTATTAAAATTGTTTCTCCATGTTCTTTCCAGATGTTTGCATGCACTTTTGCTCTGCCTGAGGGGTCATTAAACCATGGAGAGAACTGTCGAGCAGATTTAAAAGGGCGCTTGGTCAGAGGTGCGAGCTACCAGGTGCATTGCTGCAGCCAATTCTCTAAACAAAGGGTGTCACTCTCTGTGTTGCCACTGAGTGAAAGCGGGTGCAAGAGAAGCTCGACGCTCAGGGCTTCTGGGGTAATTCGGTAGAATGGTCTTGATGTAGAGGGACAGTGCATATCATGAGATTGAGGGCATCTTGCCAATTTGCACACCGTGAAACCTATCAAATGGTGATCTGTCCATGTTAAAGGGACAGGCTCATCTGTTTGAATCTTGACATTGGAGAAAATTTGATTGAGAGTGTGGCCCTTGTCATGGGTGGGATGAAAAGCCTAAGGGGGTAAGTTCAGAATATCAAGGGACCCAAACAGAGAGGTGGTCTCCTGCTCTACCGGGTTATCCATATGAATATTGAAGTCACCCAGTACCAGGAAATGCTTGTATCTGGGGACTAGCGACACGATTGAGTCATTGAGGGACTTGAGGAACTTCCCGGCATGACCAGGGGGTCAGTAATTCAAAGCTCCGGCCAGGGATTGGTGAGGCGAGAGTACACAGTGAAAACCTAAACATTCCGCCCCTTCCATTTCTACAATGGGAACTATGGTGCTGGGAAAGTCCTTTTTAATAATGATCGCTACTCCACCCTTGCCCCCAGCACAGTCCCTCCTCAAAATCTAATACCCTGGGGGGGAAACATCCTTTACAACGGACCGTTACAACGCGGTACCGTTACAATGCAGGATTTACAACGAAAGTCGTTACAACGACTTTCGCTGGAGGGCGCTCTAGGATAGGAGATAGTTTAATTTACTATCCAACACCTTCCCTACTATCCACAGGGACTGAAGTTGGAATAGTAAATTAAACTATTCACTATCCAGCGCCCCCCAACGCAAGTCGTTGTAACGACTTGCGTTGTTAAACCTGCGTCGTAAAGGTACGCGTTGTAACGGTACGCGTTGTACCGTCATACATCCCCCTGGGGAAATGTTGGTGGCAATAGTGGGGTTGGAGGTTTCGGTGAGCCAAGTTTATGTCAGAAACAAAATGTCCAGATTGGACTCTTGCAGTAGGTCATAAATGTGTAAGTCATGCTTATTTAAAGAGCGCATATTAAGTAGAAAATCCCTAACGTTTCCAATATTGCTAATCTGTGAGCCAGTACTGTGAGCTCTGGTGCCATGTATCTCCCCCCTGAATAGCTCTCCCGTTGCCTTTGAAGGCCACCCAATTACAATGGTTACACTTAGAGGTGGTGCCATCTGCATTCAAAGTGGTGGGATTATGGCAGCGTGAGTTCTGCCCATCTCCAAAAGCGTGATTCTACTGAACACTGTGCGCTTACCTTGGTGGGGTGTGGGACCGGCATCATGGCGGGCGCTGGCCACCTCCGGGACACTGACGGGCGCAGATGGGCTTGCCTTAGGCGCACCTTTGGCGCGCCTTCGCGCAGTACCCCGCCTTTTATAATCCAGAGCCGAGCAGCTGGGGGCTGACCTGAGAAGATGGCGGCACTCCAAGTCTCCTAAGAGAAACTGCCTACTTCCGGCTCGATTCCCACCCTTTCTCCAACACAGCAAATTCAAATTCCCACCAGGGTTACCATATTAAGGGTAAGGCATGGGAGTTCCAACAAGCTTGACTACTATAGTTTTTTACAAAAATACCACTTTGTTATGGGACCAGGGGACATTCGATCTCATAAGAGGTGGGAGTTTCACTAGAGATATTATTTTACACCTATTTTCCTACTACAGTCCTTCACATAAAAGAGCATAAGAAGGGAGAGGACCTTTAAAAATCGGTTCCGTCAGATGACCTCCTGCTAATCTCCCATTCTGCAAGCACAAAGTCCCCTTGACATGAGATGGTAGGTTCCGTTCCATGTTCTGGTGTGAACTTGGGCTTCTATTGGAATTCTCCAGGGCATATTATCAAGCCCATTATTGACGCTTTAGCAGCAGTTTTCGCCTGCTAAACCGGCGATAATTTTTAATGCCGTTCTTGATAATATGCCCCTAAGATTTTTCATTCCTACTGATAGTGGTGGTTTTGGTGGTGGTATTGGTGGTATTTGCGGTGGTGGTGTTTCATCTTGTGAATTTCATAAAAGACCTTTAACCACGTGTTCTCTAATATTCCCTGATTGTTCTTTTGATCATAAACATACAATCGTACCCAGAAATGTATTTCTGTCATCTTCAGTGTTTTGAAACAAATTCAACATCATAGAAAGAAGGAACCGGTTACTTCTGAATAAAAAACATACACTCGGCGAGTCTGAGATACTGTTAACGCCGTTCTTGATAATATGCCCCCAAATTTATTAATAGCGGAAAATTGTTGGTCATGTCAATATGTGAATGAGTCAGTGGGCCATGGTATTTAGGAATGCCAAAAGTAACATCACTCTAGTCAAATGTATATGAGAGAGTGGAATTGGTGATGATAAATGTGTGATAAACTCAATTCTATTACTGGTGCTTCTGGTTTTCACAGATAATTAAAATATCTCAGTGGGAGGAAAAAGAGTATTTCCAAGAGCTTTCCTTATAGCTTTCAATCTGAAAACACAATAGCACAATAACCTCTACTGTTGAAGAATAGGTGATAGATATGATATTGATAAAGAAAGGGAAAGTGTTGCACTTTAATTTACCTGTATTCATTTATTCTGAATGTTGATTCAGGTTAAGTGGACATGATTCTGATTTTTGTTTGTAACTCAATACAAATGAAATGTAGATAAAAAAAGAGTAAAAATCAGAAATTAACATAGGGTAGAGGGATTTCACTATTGACACTTTTGTGCCCTGTTTCTAAGAAAACTGTTACACTTATGTATGCATCTTTTACCTTATGAGATTATTTTCATTAACTATGTGAATAACCTTACATTAATTCCAGATATGGAAAGCACAGTTATTGCCAGTCCATAAATGGGCATTTGCCAGGAGGGTTTTGGTTCTAAACAAAATGAATGGAGACAAAATTGCTCGCAACCCGGCAAAAGTTACCAGTCCAATCAGAAGAACGGTATACAACGGTAACCACGCATTTTTTACAACGCGGTACCGCTACCACGCTACTTTTACCACGCAAGTCGGTACCACGACTTGCGCTGGGGGGCGCTCCAGGATAGTAAATAGATTAATTTACTATCCAACTCCTTTCCCTAGAGTCCACGGGGACTGGAGTTGGAATAGTAAATTAAAAAATGTACTAACCAGCGCCCCTCCACGCAAGTCGTTGTAACGACTTGCGTGGTAAAAGTAGCGTTGTAACGGTACGCGTTGTAAAAGTACGCGTGGTACCGTCATATATCCCAGAAAAACAGGATCCACTGGAACACCATGGATCTGTTTCCTTTTTTCTGGAGATTTCCATTACTGTAAAAATAGCTGAAATCTATTTTAAAGGATTGGGGCAAAATGAGTCATCAATGGAAAATTGGACCCAGAATGACAGATTACCTGATAATTCCTCATTTCTTAGTGGTTTAAAAGTGTTGAACTCGTATTGAGATGGATTTTCTCCACGCCTCAGGCTAAATATACTCTGGGTATCAGTACCTCCTGGGTTGAGTAACAGCCAGGAGTAACAGGCCACATTTAGGGCTACTTGTAATCCTGGCCAAGTATGGAAACATTTCCTCTTCATGATTGACAATGTGGGGACCCCGAATGAGCTCTTATTAATGCCCCCCAAAGTAGGGCAGAAGTTATGTATTCTGATTTATTCATCCTTACCCTTATATCAGAGGGGCCTTACAAAAAACCCAGATTTCTTCCATTTAAAAATGGTTGCTGGATTCAGAGGCTGAGTAGAATAATGCATCCACTGAACAGATAGTACCTGTGATTGACCCCTCCTAGTTCGCTCTGCCGTTCATCATTCAGAGGTTTATAGAATGTACCACTGAACAAAGTAACAATGGACATCCCCTCTCTGTTAAATCATATGATATGTTGCATTAAAGAAAATATCCCATCATCTAGAATATTTATGCGGATTGCAGGCCCTCAATGTCATCCATCGGGATCCACAAAGGAAGGGGAACTTTCCATCTGACCACAATTCAAGCTTATGGACCTTAGAATGCCTACGGTCCCATCAGCAAAGCTTGCATATGGTCCCATGCTCCCACTGAAGGATGGGGGACTGGTGCTCTGCAGTACACTCAAACCTAGCCTGGAACAGTCACTGTCTTTGCTTTCTCAGATGCACAGTATGATAATCTTTCCAATCAAATGGCTTGAGGTTAACACAAAGCCACATCTGGACAAGCAATCCTTGGGGCAGTTTGTGATGCTGCGGCCCTCAACGCCTTCTGTATTATGCCATGGGCTACCACCCTTATGCAGCTGCTGCTAATATTGCAGCATTACACCGAATGTGAGCCCCAGGGACACATTGTAGGGGCATATTTTCAAGGGCATTGCACTACCCGAGCGTCACTATTTCCAATGCTCTATTGGCGCAATGCCCTGCTCCATATTTATAAGGCAGTGCTAAGACACTTTGCATGGCTTTACACCGCTTTGTAAATATTGGCCTCATTGCTGCAGTTTTCTGTAGCATAGGGGCGTGCAATGGGTGTTGCTGTGGGTATGCCCGTGCAACACCCAAAGATTTTTTATGTTGCCTCAGATTTACAAAGATCTGTAAGTCTGAGGCAGCGCCAAAAACAGATGCCTTTGAAAAGGAGACTTTAGAGAGGGGCAACAAGGAGAAATACTTTTATTTATCCTCGTGTTTTGCTCTTTCTATATGTGCTGCATTCTTCAAATCACATTTAATGATTGTTTATATGCAGAAAGGTGTCCCTTCCTGCACAAACACAATCATCCCTGCAACATAGGCACCCTTGCACCATGGTGCAAGGGTGCCTGAGCTGGCGCTAGGCAGCTTTTTTAGTGCTGGCACAAGGGAAAACACAGGGGTGCGCCGTATTTTTGTCAATCCGGTACATCCCTGCATTTTTTAAATGACGCAGCATGGCGCTGCTAAATTGCTTGCAGCTCTGTGCAATTTAGTTGTAAATATGCCCCTATGTGTACCACTCAGGAAGTCGCTATTCACTGCCCCCCTCACAGCACCCCTTCAATGGAAGCACAGAAGGTGTATTGAGACCTTTCAGACAACCTCCCTATTAAAGGGTGCAGACTGCTATTCCCTCCTCCACTTTGTGGGGTGCACAGTGCTTCATTTGTTTCAAAAAAGGAAAGAAAAGAAAAGAAAAGAAGAGTGCAGGGGGCCAAAGGTTTTCTTATGAACCTGCTACTGAGGTACCCTGCTCCCTCGTCTTCCTTTTCATTTATCTCACTTTTGCTGATTCTTTTTCATCCCTGCTTTTTCACTTAGTCACTACTTTTCTATCTTTCTCGTCTTCCATCTTTTTCTCCTTTCTGTCTTTCTCTCTCTTGGCCTTAGTCAATGGCTGAAGATGAAAAATAAACATATTCTTTGTGTGTTTTTAGATGAAAAAAAAGCTCAGTGGACAAAATGGGTCCTGTGTTCATCCCCTAATCTGTGCTAATTGGCACATGTAGGCTCCCATCACCCTATTGCGTAAGATCGTTCTTCAAGGAGCACATACCTGTAGTGTTGCAGAGGCTGGAATGCCATCTGTGTGGGGTAGGAGGGCACTACTGCCCTTGCTATGGATCCTGAATGGTCCCACCAAAATGGGCGAAGTTTTAGACAGCACCTGTCCTTGTGGAGATCTTCAGAGTCCTTCTGAAGGGTCTTTGTGTCCATACATAATTTAGGGGTGTGCATCTCTGAATCATATTTAGGGGTGGGCATGATTCACATAATTATTATTAGGGGAAATTATGCAAAATTGCCAAAAACGATGTGAAATTACATGAAATGAGCTGGAATTATTGCGTCAAAAAATTGTCACAAGAATGTATTTCATGCTAGAATAGTTGCACAAGATCTTGTGTGCATTACACAACGCCTACAGACTATCATTTTGAAGAGGGCACCCCCAGACTGAAGCCTGCTCTCCGTTTCCCAATTCCCAACCATCCTGTCCAGTTTTTATGGTCTGACTTGACAGTGCAGCTGTCGCTCGACGATTATGTGCCCTTCACTAGAGAGGGGCTTTGGCTCTCCCCCAGATGTTGGGAGCCAGGAGTACATGTTGCAATTGGGCAGAAGTTGTGCGTTCCCATAAAAAAAAAGAGTTTGCCCTCCACACAGCTGTGATTAGGTTGTTTATCCAGCTGCCTGATGATTTTCAGGGGAGTACACACATGACATTGTAATATGTAAATGTAAAGTGTCTTAAATAACTAGATAATTTATGGTGTTTTTCTCTGGTAGCAGCAAAAATGGGAGGGGGCAGTCATTAACCTACGTGGATTTAAGGGCTGGCTTGACACTGCTTCATAAACCAGACCTATTGGCATTGCCAAATGCTTTTCTAAATTTCATTTTTCTTTCTGCCCTGTTCACCTGCTCCTGTGTTATAATGTTCTGTTTTTTGTTCCTCTTTTTGTCACCACTCTGCCCACCAGTCATAGCAGACGAAGGCTTCACAAACCTTTCCCACTGATTGTGCAGGCGTGACCCCCACAATATGTGGCAACATTCATTTTTATGTGCTGTGCCACCTCCCCCTATTGTTGGCGGCAGATGGCAGAAAACCAACTCTACTCGGGGTAAATGTGGCCCAACAGTCAGCATCACATCAGCATTATGCACACCCAGTGGCAGGTGATACGCCGCTGGGCTAGTGTCTTGGAATAGGATTAGGACCTGCTTGACCTGCTAGGCGTTGTGGTGGTGGTGAGCTGTAAGTGAGGTCTAACATTTCTTAATTTTATTTTTTTATTGCTTCGCAAAAGGCATTTTTTTGCAGTTAACTGCATGTGCATTTATATTCATATCTTTAAATTTGAGCATATTATGTATGTTGAATGTTTAATATGTAAGTTCTCTGAGAATGATATTTAAGGGCAGCACACATCGGAAGGCAATACTTTATACTAGCTTTTATTTTGATATACAGTAGCACCTTTGGTCTCAAAATTATTTATGACCCGGGTCATAATCATTATGATTTAGATTGCTTGAAAAGCAAATAATATTCAGTAGGGTATGCCTTTGATGAATTAGCACTTAAGCAAATCATTGATATGGATTATGCATATTTCATGACTTAAGGATTTAATATGGCAACTTTTACAAATTGACCAGTTGGTTCCATTCGAGAGGATTGAAAATACAAAGATTTTTGATTATATTCCTCATTTTTGTTTGTTGATAAGTTTTCTTGTTTATTGTTAACTATCCAGGCTTCTAACAGAGGTCTAGAGGCTGGGATATGTTGTTTGGAAGAAATACTCTGAGATGTTTCCTATGCCAAGGACCAAACTTGTGGCCCATGATGCAGCTGTGCTAGTACCAAATATGTTCTCTGTTGTGAAAATGTTTGTACGCCACACATGTTAGAATTGCCACTAGCTACATAAATTGAATAGAAAAAAAAAATATATATACATATACACACACAGATATATATGTATATTTATTGATCAGTGCGTAGTCATGGGAAGCAGCGAACTACAAATCCCAGTAGGCTAAAGACACTTGATTAACCAATAAAAGAACTATGCTTATCAGTGCATTTTGAGACTGCGGAACCCCGTGACTGCCAGGTTTTCTCTCGGATGAAGGAGCAGGCAGCTCCGAAACGCGTAAGAGACAGAGACTTTAAAATTACTTTGAAAAGTGAATGCCGGTTTTTGAAATAAAAGGGTTCTGTTGAACAATCCATTGTGGAGTGGCGTCCTCGAGCCTCAGGGCAACTCAGGTTGGATATATATATATATATATATATATATATATATATATATATATGTATATGTATATTACCTACTGGCGGTCGCCAGTAGGTAGTTATAGTTAGGATTGATTTCCATAGGGAAATCGCAACATTCTATTGGGAATAACTTTGGCGCCGGTTGAGGAATCTGCCTGAATTTTTCAGCAACTTTGCCTCGTGGCGCTCCGCTCCTTCTCTGAAAGTTTGGGGGGGATTCGTCAAGCGGGGGCCGAGATAAAAGGGGGGTCCCAAACGTGTTTTCCCCATGTTAATTTCCATAGGGCGGTCGGTCGCACTTTTAGCTCGAACGGCTGAATGGGTTTTCACCAAACTTGGCAAAATTGTAGGGACTGGTAGCCCGATGTGCCTTTGCTATGTCTCAAGATATGTGCTCCAGAAGATTTTGAGTAATTTAGGTTAAAAAAAATGTATATATCTGTAAGCGCGCCCCGGTACGCGCACACGGGAGCGCTCCGGGCGCGCCACGCGACTTGCGTACGGACAGTTGATTGGCTCTCGGGTGTCTGTAAACATTCCAAACAGTCCGCAGCGGCCGCCATCTTGTGTCTCGGTAGGATCGAGACACAAGAGGTGGCAAAAAACAAAGGGGGAAATGACCAAAAGGGGGCAGGGTAGAACCCCCCTCACCCCCTAGGTTTGATGTGGGGGCCATAAAAGGGCCCTGCGGGGCAACCATTTTTTAATTTGTTTTCGATTTTCGCGGCGGGAGCGCCCGGTACGCGCACCGGGGAGCGCAACGGAAAGCGCACAAAAGAGAAAAAAGAATGCCAGAGTTTAAAATTTTTAGCAACATTTTATAAAATTGAGGTAGTTCTGAAAAGAACTTTTTTTATTATTCTTTTTTTTTCTTTTGTATTTTTGAACAATTTTATATTTTTTTGTGTTTTTTAAGGGAACAAACAAAAAACAGGGAATTGGAAATGGCTCAACAGGAGCAAAAAAAAGAAAAGAATTAGTGCTTCCTTTTCTTGTTGCATTGGTGGTTGTCCACAGCATTATTTATTAAGGTGACACTAAGTTCACCATAACATAACGTTTTGCCACAGAAAATGCAAACAATTTTTATGGTGCCAAATTTTTGTTGTATATTTGGCACCATTTGGCGTCCTTCAGGACCAGAAAGTGAGTCTTCAGTAGAGGAGGTGCTGGCCACAGGGGGTGGGTTGTTCTGAAGTTCCTGTACTTCAGCGTGGGCTAAGTTATTGGGATGCAACCTCTCCATGTGGCGGATCATGGTAAAATTACCAAATTAATATTTTTGGGGGGGATTGCCCCTGGAGAGGACTGAGCCACAAATTAGACAGGTGACTTTGGGGGCGTTCACCTTTTTTTTGTCTTCAGGGAATGAAAAGAATTGCCAAATAAAGTGCACTTTAACGTGCCTTTTCCTTGGTTCTTCATGCAGGAAGCGCCTTGATTGTTCTTCTTCTTCCTCCTCTTCTTCTTCTCCTCCAAGGAACTGTGGTGGTGGACCTTCTTTTCTTGGTGGTGGTGGTGGTGGGGGGGGGGGGGTGCACCAGCTGCAGCTACAAGTGATGCCATTGCACATATGCTATGCGCACCGGGCCGCGCCGCGGAGCGCTTCCGGATGCGTTTACGCAGCGCGTCATAAGACACATCGCGTGGCATCGCGATACGTCGCGCTTACGCGACGCGCCATAAGACGCATCACGCGGCTACGCGATACGTCACGCTTACGCGACGTGCCACGATGTGGTTTTTCGTTCGCGGCAATAGCGCTACCGGGGCGCTCACCAGTACGCGCCCCGGGGCGCTTCGTAACATTGCGCTTACCCGTACATTCACCAATACGCGCCCCGGGAGCGCCCCGGGGCAAACAATAAAAAATAAATATATAAATATTTACACAATTTAAAATTTATTATAAAAATTATTACTTTTCATACCTATAGATATTTGCTATTAAAAAAACCTATGAAATTCACTGAAAAAACCATAGGTTTCACACCAGTTATAGTTAGGAATTAGCATTTAAAAAACCTATTAAATTCACTGCAAAAACCATAGGTTTTACACCAGTTATAGTTAGCCGGAAGTTTTACTCGCATAAAACCATTGAAATTCCCACGTTATAGTTAGTTGGACTCACTATAACTTGCGCGTGCAATGCACTGCTGATGACGTCACATATTACATGACTCATGACATGGTCAGTGACATCACTCATGACATCACTGATGACACCATCCTTGTGACAGAGTGACAGACCTCCTTTCACTGTAATGTAACCCTTGAAACACATATTCAAAAATAGAAACTAAAATGTTAAAAAAAATGGAGATACCCATACCAGTTACAACAACCAATTCAGTAATTCCACCATCTGTATACACATCCACTCATTCGCCAACAGTTTTATATAGTCACTCATACATATACTCACTCATCATATGTAGTGATACACCTATACATCCTGTTAGACACCGACATTCATCCAAAAGTTACTCACACACATACTCACACATGCAAATAAACTATTGAACATCCATTTATTTGCATATACAGCTATACACATACAACCACTTTTCTTCTGAGGAAACTTACACATACTTACTCTCTTAAACAATCACTTATAGAAACACATACTAATTTAAACCGGAACTCTTGCAATTCCTCACTCTTACATATACTCACTTATATATATCAATATTCACATATACTAGATTAAAACATATGTAGTTACTGATAAAGACACTAGTGAGATAGTCATTCACTCACTAACACACACATATACACACTCATCCACCCATACAGTCCAGCACATATGCTGTCTTCAAAACAGTTAGAAAGAGAGAGTCAATCATTCATTTATGTGTTAAGTAATACCCCCACCAAACCATACAGACACTTATACTGATACTAAAAAAACATCTAATAACCCATATACATACACATGTAGCTACTCACCAACCCATGCAACCACTTATACACAAAGTGAAACACTAATCCATATATTTAAATATTTAAACATTACTCACTAATATATGTATTCACTAAGATACACTTAATAAGCCAGTTAACCAATCAATTTTTTTTTTAAAAACATCCATGTAAACCCTTATTTAAACATTTATTCTTCCATCAACTTTTACATATACATATATAACACATAATTATTTTTTAAAAATACACACATTCACTGGATGGTGTCATCAGTGATGTCATGAGTGATGTCACTGACCATGTCATGAGTGATGTAATATGTGACGTCATCAGCAGTGCATTGCACGCGCAAGTTATAGTGAGTCCAACTAACTATAACGTGGAAATTTCAACGGTTTTATGCTAACTATAACTGGTGTAAAACCTATGGTTTTTTCAGTGAATTTAATAGGTTTTGTAAATGCTAATTCCTAACTATAACTGGTGTGAAACCTATGGTTTTTTCAGTGAATATATATATATATATATATATATACATATGCATATATATATACATATGCATATATATATATATATATATATATATATATATATATATATATATATATATATATATATATATATATATATATATAATGTATATATACATATAAAACCTACTGACGTTCGCCAGTAGGTAGTTATAGTTAGGAACTTGTTTGTATTTAAAAAGTGTTTTTTATTTTGCCAATATCTTTTGTGCGGTTTAACAAATCTTCGTGAACGTTTCAAAACTAATGCCAACTCACTTCAGCTGCTGTGTTGAATTTTTTGGGGTGATTTATCAAGCTAGGGCTGAGAAAAAGGGTGGGGTTCGATAACATGTTCTCCATGTTAATTTCGAGTGACATTTTTAGATACGGCTACAGCTTAAACTGCTAAACGGAATTACACCAAATTTGGCACAAAGGTAGCCCTTGGTTTAGAAAGCACTCTTTTTGAAATGTGGTGTAAATCCGTTCAGTAGTTCCTGAGAAATGTACACTTTTCTCAGATATACATAATGGCCACAGAGGAACCGCAAACACTCCTGATCTCGAGCCTGCGAGCTGATTGGCTGCCAACAGTTCCAACCAGGAAGTGTTGGCAGCCATCTGTGACTCCCCAGGGCTCTTTTTTAAATAAAGACATGGGGGGGGGGCTCCTGCCCCCCCATCCGGGCCTTGGGACCGCCAACTCCCCGGAGCTAATTTTGTGAAATACGGGGGCCACGGGGCCCCCCACAGCCCCAGGGACTACCACCTCCCTAGGGCTTTAATCATGTTGGGGGAGGGGCTGCATGGCCACCCTCATGGGCCATAAATGGACCTGGGGACCGCAACCCACCTAGGACCGGCTCCAACCGGGTAGGAGGCACATTTGCAGAGTGGTGGACAAAGGGGGCGGAATTACACCAAATTTGATCCTAAAACATCCTTTTCATTATTTGCTGTAAAATCTGTTTAGCAGTTTTTGAGAAATGTGTGTTTAAATAGGTGCTTAGGGTTAATTTTCCAGAAATATTAGTGATATCTGGACTGCTATGTTCAGCAGGACTCCAGTGGGACTCCAGCGGTGCCAAACAATTAAAAAATCCTCGAATCCCATTGGCCGAGGAAGTCTTTTCTCCTGTCACTCAATGGGGTGCCATGGTATCCCCTGGCAGTACTGCAGTGCCTCTTGAACTGATGGGCCAGCAGCAACATCTCAGAAAAATGTTGCCGTGACCATTAGAGGGCTCGAGTACTTGGAAAGTTTTTAAAAAAAGTATAGGAGGCCAGAGCAGGGACACCCTGACCCCCAGCAACGTGAGCCTGAAGAACATAACCAGAGATTAAAATAAAATAAAAAAATGAAAAAAACATTTGGCCTGCAGGTACCGCAGGACCCAGAGTGGCCAGTCTGTGAAATACTATGGTACTTTCGGGGGAATCTCCATGCAGGCTTTCACCCTATGGTACTGCAGTACTGTGGATGCTTCCTCGTGGAATCTTGAACAGTGCCTTGGTACCATCTGGTGGAAGCATACATGACGTGTACTCCAGATGTAAAAGGCAGATGAAAATATGGGTAGGGCATGCACACCCAAAGACCGTGCACAAGTGAGGTTGCCTGCATTTGAAGGGTTGGCCATTCGTCCAATTTAGAAAATGATTACAAAAAACTTAGAAATTCACTGAAAAGAACTAGGATTAAAGTACTGTTATAGTTAGGTAAGGTTTTAAGACTTTAACATACATTACAAGAAGCCTAGAAATTCAATGAAAAAAACAAAGGTTTACGTGACATTATAGTTACGTTGAAAACCCCCAAACCACTGAAATACACCTGATTTCTTTTTAGTGCAGCTACCAGTGGGCACTGATTGCATTTGGAATGTTCAGGCTTTCTTTAGAATTCATGAATAAATGATTGCTAAAAAAGCGGACAGTGGTAAGGGCCAGTGGACCTATGCTCTTCTGTAGCTGCATCTATTAGTTGATCTACTAAAGCACACTTGGACTTGATCATCCCTACTTAGGCAATTATATCTCTTCAGATGCTAAGTACTGAGAGCTCCTAAGGGAGGAAAGAAAGTCTCCAAATAATCGGACAGAGTCTCGGGAGGAAAATATGAAGGCACCTAAATCCTTCAAAGCCAAGGGTTATATACACCAATTATACATATCAAATAATAAAACAGCAAATTCAGAATGGTATAATAATGGTTAGGTCGCCTTGGCAAATCAAAAACAACTTTGCAATTATAAAAGTTCTTAACACTAACACATTTCTTTAAGGTAAGAGAAATGTTCCCCCTGCTTACTCACCAACTTCACTCTGAAGATGTACAACATAATATGAAACATTTCTGTTTTTCTGCACCCTTGCATTAGAGCTTTCAGTGGAAAATCCTTCAAATAGAAGCATCGGGTACAGGTTGGAAAGTTTCATTCACAATACATGGATTCTAATACAACTGTCTTTTGCGTCATAGCACTCTGTGCTCCCCAGAAACTGTGGGGATAGAAGACTCACAACGGGTCGCTGATTGGTAGGGGGCAATGATCAGGAGCAAGATGAGCAGAACACTAGAAACTACATTCCTTTTAAATAAATCATGTCTCACAGAAAGATGTGGCAGAACTATTCTTCGCTATTCACTCTTCTAAATAAATAATCAAATCGTTTTTTTTATTTCCAATTTTTTTAATTAGATTTTCTAATTCCACACTGTAAGAACAATTACATCTGCATAGCACCATCACCTAATAATTAACCACATAATAAATCACTAACCATACATGGCCCTCTACCCACATCTTGTCATGTTTTTGCGGGCAGCCTTATACAATATATATTGGCTTCTCCAATTGAGCACACAGTCCACTCCTGCCCTCCACTCTGCCAGGGAAGGGGCATTGGGAAGTTCCACCTATAAGTAATATCACGTTTAGTGACCTAGGTAGCACTGCCCACAGGTATTCGATCAGCCCGGGGGGAGGGGGGTGACAATCTCGTCAACCATGCCCGAGAGCGCCACTCTAGGGATTAGTTCAAATTCCCATTCCAAGACCTCGGAGAGCTCACATCTTATTCATTCCCAGTAAGGTGAGAGGATCGGGCAGGCGACAACCATGTGGTAAAAGTTGGTTGGGGTTGCTGAGCAATGAAAGCAAGCAAGGTGAGGTAAGGTATGTTGTGTGTAGAATAGGACATTTGTGGAGCTAACCTAGTCTCCCTCCAGTCTGCCTCATCCAATGGTGTTTAAGAGTGACAAAACTGGGATATGGCACCCTTATTAATGCATCCCTGGGGCAGTTTGGGGACTTAGTTCAAGGATGTCAGTGTCAGGAGGAATGTTGGCCATGAGGGTGAGGCCACAGTTGCAAATATTTGTGGAATTGCATCCAATTGCGGTTGTATCGGTCTTGTAAGTCTTGAAAAGTCAAGATGTATTTTCCAGCCCAGAGATCTCCCAGGACTGTCTGTGATGACTATCAAGTCCCATTCACGGAACCCCGTCAGCCTTGCCGCACACTTGAGCTATCACCCCCTCCAGAGGGAATTCATACCAGTCAGTCTACATTCCAACCAAAGAATCTCAATGCGACTCTCCAACAAAGGAAGACCACATGAGTGATGTCAGGAGAGTGTGGGGTACTGGGGGGCTATATAAAATATCACTGATGCGATCAAGCCCCAGAAGAGAGAGTTACCCTCAATAAGTTGGATTATCTTACCTGCTGCTAAACCAGTCATTAATGACAACTAATTGGGAAGCATTATAGTAGCACTGGAGGACCACCATTCTCACCCCATAATATGGGGATTGCCTACCACTGAGGAATGCGATTCGTGGCCAAATTACCGGACTAAAGACAGGAACGAATGGTGGAGTTTAGTGTATGGATGCATCAGGGGCAGATCATGAGTGGGAAGTGCTGAAATAAATACAAGAAGCACAGAAGAATCATTATATTAAAGGGGGCAAAGTGGCCGATCATGTGCAGGGGGAGCTGTGCCCACCTCTAGGTGTCTGTTTTCATCTTGGACACCAGTGGGGTCAGATTGAGTTGTCTTGTAAGTTCAGGGAGTTGGAAGATGTCAAACCCAAGGTATTTGAAGAAGAGGCGCTTCACCAGTATGTTGGACTGCCACATGTGGGTGCTAGCATCTCCTTGGACCGGGGCCAATATAGATTTGGCTGCATTCACCTGGAGACATGAGGCCTCACCAAATAATGTGAAGAATTCAAGACATCGGTCCCGGTGGTCTGAGGGTCAGCTAAGAACAGTAGGATGCTGTATGGGGCAATCCTGTCCTCTGGTCCTCCATCCCATGACCACCCGCTGAGTTGGGCATCACAGTGTATAATCCATGCCATGGTCTCTATCGCAAGGGCAAATAATAAAGGAGATAGGGGGCAGCCCTACCGTGTGCCCCTGCAAATAGGGAAGGAGTCAGAGAGGGAGCCCTTGACCCAGATTCGCGCATAGTGCTGGCGTTAAAGGGTACCAATAAGGGGCCTCATTCATCTCCCTAGTCCAGCGCACTCGAGAACTGCCTTGAGAATGGACCAGTCCACCACTTCAAGGGTCTTCTCTAAATCTAAAAGGAGTTGTGCCGCTGGGGGTTGGAATGCATCCAGCCTGGAGAGTGCCACCTGGACTCTCCTCATACAGGGTCTCATGCTGTGTCTGGGCATGAAGTCACATTGATTGTGATAAATTAAGTATGGTAAAGTAGGTTACAGCCAAATAACCAGGATTTTAGTGTAGAGCTTAATATCTGTGTTGATTAATGAGATGGGCCTGTACGAGGAGCACTACTCAGGATGGTGTCGTGGTTTAGGGATAGCAATTATAGAGGCTAGGTCGAACTGAGGATGGAATGTTCCCCGCTCTGGCACCTCCGTATAATGCGTGCGCAGGAATGGGGTCAATTGAGTATGGAATTCCCGATAGTACTCGACGGGTAATCCTTTGGGACTGGGACTGGGGGTCTTGTCAGAGGATATATCGGAGTGGGCCTGCATCTCGAAAATTAAAATTTGCATATTTCTCGGTGATATGCACACCGTTATTCAGGAAAGCACTTTAACATTGATTCTGTTATAGGGAAACCATTGGTGACATGCACACCACGTGTCAACAAGGTACTTTAATTCATTGTCATCCTCATTTTAAGAAAACTTTCCGTGACATTCACCGTGTGATGGTGAAACAAACTTATTTAACAAATTTATTTTGCTGGATTAATGGAATTCATGAGGTCAGTTTCATTTACATGCATTACCAGGTAATACCCTCACCTTTTTTTGCTTAGGATTGTTTCCATTATTAGCGTGCCTTGTCATTTTTAGTTAATAAGAGTACCAACGCATCATTTTCATCCTACCATTTATTACTTGCAATGTCTGGCATTGTTCCTCCACCTTCTTTTCTCTTGTTGTATTCTCCTGCTTCTCCTGCCTCTCACCATGGAATGTGGAATCTGGAATCATGCATTGCATGCAGTGGATTCCAGATTCCCTTCATTCCGACCTGGCGGTTGCTGAGGCAGGAGGCTCTGTACTTAACTCCTACTCTGAATAAATCCTGCCTTCTTCACCTACCTGATCTCCGGTGTGTCATTCATCTACGACAATTTGGCGACGATCCTGCGAGACCCACGGCTTCCTGCTGCCTGCTGACTGCTGACGGCCTGCCCTCAGTCACCGCGTCTTGTGCTGACTTTAGACGCTGCCGGAGCCCCTTCTACAATTTGGTGCACATCCTGGAGCTTCTCCCCTCTTCCCGAGGTTGCCGTGAGTTGTGCTTTTCTGCCCTTTCGCTTTCTAACGAAAGAAACCATTAATTGCCATTCAACGGCCTTCCCCGAACACACGTTGCCAGGCAACGCTAAGCATCGCGCGCACCTCGCGCTGAGGACAAACACCGCGCGCACCTTCACTCGCGCTGAAGCCCTCCAACGCTGCACGTCATTACGCCCTCACAGCACGCACGGCGGCCATTTTAAAGATAAAATCTTCATTTTGCCAACCACGACGTGAGTTACATTACCAATCACGTCACAAAAGCTGACTATAACCGTCTTAAACATAACTGGAGTATAAAAGACACGGTGCAGGACTATTTTATTCAGTTTTATTAATATAGTATAAGAAAAACATTATACTACTACTTACATAAAAAAAAAATAAAAAAAAAAAAAATTTTTTTTTTCTCTTTCTCCTCTTTAATAATAACTAACAATTACCATACAAACTTATTCAAGAAACGAACTCATCCCATGCAAACGTTCTATTGACATTGTACTTATTGAATCTACAACCTATCCTGCCTCAGCTTAATTCCGCATTGATCACCCTATAATTTCTCATTACCATGGCCACGACAGCCAATTCCACCATTGCACCTCCTCCCCCATTTTTAGCCGAAGGAGATACACCAGCCTTGGAATGGGAGGAATGGATTGGTGTCTTTGAAAATTATCTTGAAGCCATTGATGGCCTTAGATTTCCCTTGTCAAGAAAGAAAGCAATCTTATTAAATTCACTAGGCAAGGGTGGTCAACATGCATTCAAGTTTTTACCTGAATTACGTGGTGCAGATGGTGAACTAGTTGATAATCCTTATATGGAAGCGAAAATGAGACTTGAGAAATACTTCGGAAAGAAGGTGAACATTGTCATGCAGAGACACAAGTTTTACACTATGCCTCAAAAAGATAAAGAATCCATTGATCAAATGGTAACACGACTTAGGGAACTTTCACTTAAATGTGATTTTGGACCCATGACTGATCAGATGATCAGAGACCAATTAATCGTCCAATGCAAGAACAAAAGGATGCAGCAAAAACTTTGGGCTGCAAAGAATCCAAGCTTAACGGAAGCCATAGCCATTGCAAAAGTAGTGGAAGAGGCCGACAAATGCATGGAAGAAATGCACAGCTTGGATGTGAACAAGGATGATTCTATATGCGTCGTGAACAAAACAGACAAGAATCCCACTTCCGCAGATGTCAGACATAAAACTTTTGGTTCAACTGAGACAAAACCCAAAATTTCCAATTTTAGACAGAGAAACAGAAATTCTAATTTAGTTGGGAAAAGCAAATTTATGGGTTGTTTTCGCTGCGGTAGCATGGCTCATGCAGCCGACTTTGCAGGGTGTTTTGCCAGAGACAAAACCTGTATGAAATGTGGAAGAAAGGGTCACATTAGCAAGGCCTGCAGGTCGCCTTCTGTGAATAAGGTTGCTTTTGTAGATGATGAATATGTTCCCAATGAAATGTCTTTGTGCATTGAAGGCTGTGATGATGTGGGAACGTGCCTTTGTGTTGGTCTCCAGAGGCCGAAAGCAAAATTTATAGTAAATGGTGCTACCATAACGCTTCTCGTTGATCCGGGATCCATGCATTCCATATTTCCCATGTCATTATTCAAAAAACACTGGCCCGATGTAACACTTCAAGTGAGTGACATAATTCCTAAAGGGTATAGTGGGCAAATTATCAACATTAAAGGCGTTATGGATGCTTCATTTGAATTTAAAGGCAGATGTTCTCATGGTAAGGTATACATTTCAGATGACGGCCCGGCAATTTTGGGCTGGATACAACAGTACGATTTACACATTATTTTAGACCCGCGTTCTACTGAAAGTGTTTTAGTAATTGATGAATGTCATAGTATTGACTTTATTTTGGATAAATTTGCAAATGTTTTTCGCACAGATTTAGGCAAGTTGAGTGGTTACATGCATGTCATTAAACTAAAAAAAGATGCCTCTCCTGTAAGACACACTCTCAGGAGAATACCTATTGCCATTCGCAAGGAAGTAAAGGACATGTTAGATGACATGCAAAAACAGGATATTATAGAACCTGTAGAAGTCTCAGAATGGCTTTCGCCTGTTGTCGTTACTAAGAAAAAGGATGGGAAATTGCGTTTTTGTGTGGACCTTAGGTCCCTCAATCAGAACATAGTAGTGGATAAATTCCCACTCCCTAATATTTCCGAAATGGTACTGTTAATGGACAAAGCGAAAATTTTTAGTAAACTAGACCTCCGTTCAGCATATCACCAAGTAGTTCTTCATCCTAAGTCCAGAGAACTTACTGCTTTTGTCACTGTTGAGGGAGTATTCCAATTTAAAAGATTGCCCTTTGGGTTGGCAGCCAGCGTATTTCAACGAATGATGCATTCTTTGTTTGGGAGCCTGAAACAAGTACATTATTTTCAAGATGATGTTTTAGTGACAGGGATTGATGAATCTGAACACAACGATAATTTAGCCAAGGTATTGCATATCTTTTCTGATGCGGGTCTCACTCTTAGAAAAGATAAATGCCAGTTCATGTTAACAGAAATAGATTACCTAGGTTACACTATATCACATGCAGGTGTTAAACCCAAGGAAGACTTGTTGAAAGCCATCAGGTGTGCTCCCATTCCCACGAACAAAGAACAATTGAAATCGTTTCTGGGGTTAGTGGAATATTATTCTAAGTTTGTCCACAATTTTTCTCACAAGACTGAAGCTTTGAGGTTACTTCTCAAGAAAGGTGTTCAATTTGACTGGGGTTCTATGCAATCTGATTCCTTTGAAACGATCAAGTTAGAGATCGTCAATGCAGGTATTCTCTCCACATATGAACCAGGTAGAGATACGTTTGTGACCGTGGATGCAAGTGCGTATGGCATTGGGGCAGTCCTTTCTCAGAAGAAGGGTGACACAGAGAAAACAGTAGCTTTCGCTTCACGCACCTTAACGGTTTCAGAACGCAATTATGCGGTCATAGAACGTGAAGCGTTAGCTGCTGTTTGGGGTGTGTCGCACTTCCGTACTTATGTATGGGGCTCACACTTTTCACTGAGAACAGATCACAAGCCCCTCCTCAAAATACTTTCACCTGGTGGTGCAAGTAAAGGTTCTCCTCGGCTCATGAGGTTTGCTGCAAAGCTACAAGAGTATGATTTTTCGCTGCAGCACATCTCTGGTTGGAAGAACGTTCAAGCAGACTGCTTGTCCCGTCTCCCTGTTGATTGTGGGGAGTGCTATGATTTTGATGATGAGACTGTGTGCTTGGTTGATGATTTCAGTGATGTTTGCTCAAATGGTTTTAATTCCATATCTAGAGAAGAATGGCATCGAGCTGTTTTGGCCGATTCTGATTATGCAGAATTGATTAGCGCCATCCGGTTGGGGTGGAAGCGTGAGGGTGACATTAAATCTTCTTTACGCAGTTTCATACAAGTACAGGAGGAGCTTAGTGTAGGTAGCTCTGATGATTTTGTTTTGCGTGGTGAAAGATTTGTACCTCCTAATTCACTGAAGAAGAGATTATTTACTCTGGCCCATGAAGGTCACCTCGGTCAGAGTATGACTAGTAAACGCCTCAAGACCAACTTTTGGTGGCCAGGTCTAGATGATGATGTAAGGCGTTGGGTGGAGAACTGTATGATGTGCAAGGAGAGTGAAAAAAGGTTAAAAGTGAATTCACGTCCCTTGGGATCTATCTCTAGCTGCGAAGATTTACCTTGGAGCAAGGTTTGTTTGGACTTTATCGGTCCTATGGACTACTTGTCTGCTGATTGTCGGTTTGCAACAGTCCTTGTGGATGCGTGTTCTCGTTGGTTGAGTGTTAAGTTCATGAAGAATATAACCACGGAAAGTGTGATTGGGTATCTTAGGTCGGTTTTTATGAAAGAAAGTTTTCCGTGCGTATTGTTGACAGACAACGGTACACAATTGACGTCTTCCTCCATGCAAATTTTTCTTTCCAACCATGGTATTAGACACATGCATACGTCCTTATATAATCCACAGGGGAACGGCATTGTGGAGCGTATGAACAGACTTATTAAGGGTGTTATTCAACTGGCTTTGCAAGGTAAACGGAATGTTCGTAGTGCTGTGGAGGAGGCTGTTTGGTCTTATAATACCACAGTTCATAGTGTGACTAATAAAGTTCCCTTTGTGACTATGCGAGGTAGAATTCCCAAGACTAAGATGATTCCTCAGTGGTTATTGGAACTTAAGTCTCAAGGGTTTGAGTGCTCCCCTAACACTAATTCCATGCATGACAGATGTTTCAAAGGGAAGGTTGGTAAAGTTGATGTTGGTGATTATGTCAAAATCAAGTTAGGTAGAAAGGAGTCTGGAGCGAACAAATTTTCTGATCCGTTCAAAGTTAAAGAGGTGCACAAGTGGCATGTTGTACTTGAGAATGGCCAGAATTGGAACTTTAGAAGGATTGCTCTGTTTGCGAAAGGAAGTGGTGGCGTTGCCAAGAATGACTCGTGTGACTCTGAGAATGCTTCCTGTTCCAATGGTTCTGGAGTCGCAGTCGATCCCAAATCCATCCCTAGTGGATCTGAGCGAATTAACGAGCAGGTCAGTCTGCCTGCACAAGCAGACCCTCGTTCCTCAAGACAGCGTAATACTCCTAGGAAGTTTGATAACTTTGTGTTGTATTAATTCTTACTCTAACCTTCCTTTCCTGCTCCCATTTGCTATTCTTGTTTGATTATTGCATATTACACTATAGAGTAAGATTGAGAAATGTTATTCATGTAGTACAAGTTTTATCTTGTTTGTATAATACTTTCATTGCCATTCTTTATTATCTTTAGTAATTTCATTGCTTAGTTATGTTTGTGCTTTCTCACTGCACTTTCACTCTGCAAAGATACTTTGTTCCAAGCGTGAGTTTTACATGATCCTTTCATGATTGTAATCTGTAATTATATGGTTTATACTTCGTTCATTAAGAAGAGAGGATATGTTGTATTCTCCTGCTTCTCCTGCCTCTCACCATGGAATGTGGAATCTGGAATCATGCATTGCATGCAGTGGATTCCAGATTCCCTTCATTCCGACCTGGCGGTTGCTGAGGCAGGAGGCTCTGTACTTAACTCCTACTCTGAATAAATCCTGCCTTCTTCACCTACCTGATCTCCGGTGTGTCATTCATCTACGACATCTCTCATCTTCCGGAGAACCTCCAATGGCATGGGAAGTTTGGGAACCCGTTTTTCTAGCCTATGTGGACGTTTTAGAAGGAGATAAATGTGAACCTGAAAGGAAATTGTCATTGTTAAAACACTGTTTAAGGGGTTTTGATTTAAAAGAGTTTAAAACTTTACCTGCATTAGTCAATCCTGGGAGAATTAATGTGTACCAGTATGCTTCTTCTCAACTCAACCTTCGTTTTACGAATAAGAAGAATATAGTCATGGAAAGATTTATTTCTTACTCGCGCAAACAACAACCTGATGATTACATGTCAGCACTCAATCTTTGGCAATTTCTTGTGATTTTGAACATATCTCATATGAACAAGTTCTAAGAGATCAAATATTAATGAGAATAAACAGTAAAAAAGTTCAAGAAAAACTATGATCTACATCTTATTTATCATTAAACGCTGCCATTGGCATTGCAAAGTCCATCAAACATTCAGAAAAATTTGTAAAAGAAATTAGAGGCAGTTAGAAAGGCGATGTATTCAGTGTCAACAAGGAATCTAAGGATACAGAGAAACACAAAAAAAATGTATACTCAAAGGAATGACAATTCAAATAAATTTGAAAGCAAATATAAGAACACCAATACAAAATTTGAAAAACTGAACTTACAACTACTCTGTTTCAGATGTGGGAGTAATGGCCATTTAGCGAATTGCAAAGGATGTCCTGCATTTGACAGAGTGTATTCTAAATGTAATAAGAAAGGTAATTTAAGTAAGTTCTGTAAGACTGTGCCAAGGAATGTGAATTATATACAGTGCTTAGACAGTAATGACATTTCTTGTGATAATGATGAAAATGAGATCGACACAGTTATCTATGTCTGTGATGATGAAAGTTTTTCTAAATTTCCTTCATGTTTCATCAATGTAAATGGTGTCAAATTGAGTTTTTTAGTAGACTCATGTGCATGGTATTCTATCATCTCTTCAAAGCTTTTTTATGAAAAATGGCATAATAGACTTCTTTTTCCTCCTGATGTGTCTCTTGGAGTTTATACAGGACACAAAATTGATTTAATAGGTTATTTCTCAGTCAATTTAATTTTTTCAGGTCGGCGCACCTTCAGTAAAGTTTATGTTGCAAAGTCAGGGAAATCTCTTTTAGGATGGCCACATCAAGAGCATTTGGGCATCAGACTCGATCCCAGAGCTGATCCACCTGTGTATGCGGTTGATTCTTTTACTGAATCAAAATCAAATCTCATTTATAGTTTGATCTTAGAGTTTCCTAGTATATTCAGTGGAAAATTAGGGAAGTACCAAGGTTTTGAGCATGTTATCAAATCACATGAAAATTCTGTACCCATACGTCATAAAGTAAGAAATGTTCCCCTTTCCTACAGGGGCAAGTTGAAAGATATGCTCAAAAATCTTTGCGATTAGGGTATCATTGAACCCATAGAGTCTTCTCTATGGGTTTCTCCCATTGTTATTTCGGTCAAATCTTCAGGCGAATTCAGGCTATGTGGTGATTTACGCAGTCTAAATCATGCAATTTGGGTTGATGTTCATCCCCTACCCAATGTGCATGAAATAGTCAATCAACTTTGTCTGGTGCGCAAGTGTTCTCATGCATTGATTTAGCAAGTGTGTATCACTAAGTTGTTCTTGCTGAGGATTTGAAAAATGTAACCGCCTTTATTACACCAGAAGGTCTTTTTAGGTACTGTTGCATGCCCTTCACTCTTGCTAGTGCTGCTTCAGTATTCCAGAGATTGATGAAAGAAACTTTGGAGGGATTACCTGGTGCCATCGCATTTCAAGATGACATCTTAGTTGATGGCAAGGACGATAAGGAGCATGATTGCAATTTACACAATGTTATAGCTGCCTTATCTAAGAAAGGTCTCACTCTCCGTCTGGAAGAATGCAAGATCAAAGCGAAAGAAGTAAAATATCTTGGACATACCATTCGAGGAAAGGGCATTAAACCCAAACGCAAACACATCGATAGTATAATTAATGCTCCTGTTCCTTCTTCAAGAGAACAATTAGTTGTGTTTCTTGGTTTAATGGAATTTTATGCAAAATGTATTCCTAATTACTCAGCCATGGTAGATCCATTCAGATGTCTACTTGAGAAAAATGCTAAATTCTTTTGGTCTAGTGACATGTCTGATGCATTTGAAAATTTGAAAACATTTATTGTAAATGCACCATGTTTGAAACCCTTTGTTTGTGGAAAAAAATGCATTGTTATGGTTGATGCCAGTAATTTGGATTTGGTGTGTGTGTTACTACAGAAGGACAATGAAAATGAATGGATCATAGCATATGCTTCCAGAGCATTAAGAGAAGCAGAAAAACAATATTCCGTTATAGAAATATAATTACTTGCCTGTGTGTGGGGGGCAGAACATTTTAGAAGTTTTCAATGGGGCACTGAATTTATCATCAAAATTGATCACAAGCCACTTGTATTTTTAATGTCTCCACTTGTTTATGTTCATGGGGAGTTCTTGGTGGGGGTTAACGGGTGAGAGGGGGAGATGAGATGTACGTTGACATTGGACTGAAGAGGATGAATTAAACAACTCTTGTAACAAATTTACCTCGTTATTTTCATTATTATAAGATAAGAGTACCTTGCTTTTCTTACACTTACCTCTCCGCTATCAAACATTTTCCCTACTGTTGCAATCACTGGAGTTGGAATAGTAAATTAAATTGTTCTTCTATCCAACATTTACCCTACTTTAGCAGTCGATTGAGTAGGAATAGTAAATTGTACCCCTCCATTATCCAACACTTTCCCTACCCTTGCACTCACTGGATTGGGAATAGTAATTTTCCCCTCAGCTATCCAGAACTTTCCTTACTGTTACACTAACTGGAATGGGAATAGTAATTTTTACCCCTGCGCTATCCCCTACTTTCCTTACTGTTGCACTAACTGGAGTGGGAATAGTAATTTTTACTCTTTCGCTATGTAGTACTTTCCCTACTGTTGCACTCTTTGGAGTGGGAATAGTCATTTTTACGCCTCCTCTATCCAACACTTTCCCTACTGTTGCACTCTTTGAAGTGGGAATAGTAATTTTTACCCCTTCGCTATCCAACACTTTCCCTACTGTTGTATTTATTGTGTTGCAAAATGTACTTTTTAATTTTGTTTTAATAGTTTAATGTTTTAATTAATAATAGAATGTTTTTAAGTTGTAAATCATTGATATATGTATATATTTTATTTTAATATATTTTAAAAGTTTAAAAATGAAATAAAGATAACAGGTAATAAATTATTTTAAAGTAAACATATTTTAAATGTATACATTATTATGTTTGTGTGTTTATATTTTTTTAATCAGGTTCAATTTTTACATTTAGTTAAAATGTATATTACATTTAATTTATTTTGTTAAAGATAATATTAATATTGTATATTTTTAATATATATTATTTCATTTTCTTTATAATTTTAAATCAATATTGTTTACATCTATATTCTTAACTTCGATATTTTTGATTCACTATTTTTGTACTTACCTGTTTAAGTATAGGTAGTCGATATATTTACTATCTATTTTTTTTCTCGATACTTTTACCATCGATGTTTTTACCAACGATATTCTATCATTGAATCAGAATACATATTGTTTTTTACAGCTTTGGCAATGGCACTGAATCAGATAAATAATGCATGTTGAGTGACATGTAAGATGCTGTCTTATGCCATAGGTTCTTCTTGTAACAGAACTTATTACTAATGATGTTTGCAAAAGGTATTCAAATGAGTTGCTCCTGTTAGAATCCCATCAAAACATCCAATCATTAGTTAAACTTGCCTGACTTCAGCTTTCACAATCAGAGATCACAAATTTGGAGCTTTGCGATAAGCAATTACTGGCTGTTTTAGAAAATCCTTTTGTAATTGTTCAAAGTGGATAATAAAGGAAATATTTTTGCACTATGTTTTTGTAATTGGGAGCTGATGAATGATGTAGGAAGGTGGATATATGACTATGGTTGCCCCCAACTTTTTGCCTAGTGTTTAGCTGGTTTTTGACTTAATTGGCCGGGGATCCTGCTATCCAGGGCCCCAGGCTAATTGCTCTCTCCTTAAAATGGACTCCATGTACCTTAGTTACATACCAATGCACTCTAGGTGCATTACCAATTGGATCTGGTTCACCTTATAGGCCCCTGTAATAGTGTACCCTAGGTACCCAGGGCATAGATGTATCCAAGGCCTACCAGGGGCTGAAGCATGTATTATGCCACCCCTGGCCTGGCCTCCATATTTGACACAACTGGCTGATCACTCAGCTGGGGTAAGTTGGTGTAACCACCTCTTACTTAAATATAGTATATCTATATCTACCTTACATATGGACACATGGTAACCTATAAGTCACTCCTATGGCAGGCCTTAACAATCCTGGAGGCAGAGTGCTTGGTTTCATGTGAGATGGTGCTCTGGCATGAGCTGGGCCTGTCTGCAGCTTTCGGAACAACGTCCTTTAGCTGGCTCATGATATTGCCATACCATATACTCTTAAGTGCATTATGAACCTCGCGGTCAAATGCTATCTTTGGTTTGGCTTTATCAAAACATGTCGAGTAAGGTGTCATACGATTGGAATACTACCCCCTCACCAATTCTGGCGACGGGGGTAGCATTCCACCCTTCTAGAGGGACACGACATGTACCTAACCTGAAACCCGGGTAAAGTTAAACACGAGCCTCAGCATCACAAAATGGATGCTGCCACCACAGACACAAGTCTGACCTCCTGCTGCTGGGAGTCCTTCCAGCTTGGGAGGCTTGGACAAAGGGTTTCCTGTCAGGGGAGGTGCTTGCACCACCCCAGACAGGATTTTGTGTAGTGGGTTTGGGAGGGCTGAAAAGAATGAGACATGCCTGGGGCACACAAGGTGTCACTGTGCATATGCCAGTTCAAACCGGTCCTGGGGCTCTCCAGCCCCAGTCCTGGCGCGAAACTGGACAAAGGAAAGGGGGTGTAACCACCCCCCTTCCTGGTCCTACCCAGAGGAGGGACCTAGCAGGTAATCCGGCCCCTAGATTTGGAATAAGAGTAGGCACTGTGTCCCAAGACTTCAGATCATCCTGAACTCGACTTGAAACTAAGAAGAAGACTGGACTTCGACATTCTGCTGCACAGAAGACTGAAGAGCATCTCCCTTGTGGCCAAGGAGTGACCACCCTTTAAACACAGGCACCATCCAGCAACTCAACGTCTGCTTTGCCACTGCCTCCCGCCAGAGCCCGAGCCCAGAGCCCAACAAGACCTGGATTCCCAGACATCTCACAGCCCGATCCACAGTCCCTGAAAAGAAGAGACCCGTGGAGGCACCGAGAGATGTGGGACCGGCCATCTTGAAAGACCCCCGAGAAGCTGACTTCCCAGCACCTGAGGCATCCTTAACACTGTGCTTCGGGGTTTTAGAAGCCCCACCACCGAGCAGCATCTGCACCGAAGATCAGCCCCCCAGCATCTCCAAGTTCTGCGTGGGGCCTTTTGCATTTTGCCACTCGACGCGTCATCCCGGTTACTGGCCCATTGGCTAGTGGCCATCTTGGCGACGAAACCTACAATCAACACTGCTGGTCTGGTTGCTCCAGATTGGCCCTCGCTCCTGTAAAAAGGAGCAGCCCCTCTGACCTTGCTGGTCCGAGTAACAAGCTTTCTCCAACTTCTGCGTGACTTGCTTTTGCCAAAGCCTGTTTGCTTCAATCAAGTTGCCGACACCGCCATCAGCAAGAGCCTTTGTGGGACAGCTCGTTATTGACTCTTGGACGTCGCTGACCTCTTCGTGTCCACGTGGCTGCGGAGACAAGCTTCCTTTCTTCAACTGTTGGCACCGGACATCGCCTGGTTCCCTCCTGGTTCCACGGTAGTCACTGGCTAGTGACTTTGAACATTGTCCCCTCTGCTTTCAGGTCTTCACATCTTCAGATCCACCCTTGGATCCACCGGAACTCTTCCCGACTGGCCGCCTGCAGCATCTTCATCTTCAGGCTCCATTGAACCACACGACGAAACCCGATGCACTTTGAACCCTATGCACCCGCTTCCTGTGGGTGAGGTAACGCTGGCACTCCGGTGCTCCTGTTGAGAGAAACATCTCTAGTGTCTAGGTTTTAAGTTGTTAGGTTCTGGTCCATCCGGAAGGTTCCCTTTTCAGTAACTTTGTACTTTTTACGCACCCATTGAAAGTCTATGGGCGCCCACGTGTAACTTCAAGCACTGCACACGCATCCTGTGGGGCTCCTGGTCACTAACTATTGTTAGCTCCTCGCAGTCCCAGCGATTCCCAAGGGCCTAGGCCTCCTTCCTTTTAGATACGTGGTTCTTATACCACTATTTTAGTATATGGTTTGAGTGGCCACCAGGGCCTATCCATATTGTGCAACTTTTGTATATTTAAACACTGTTTTGTTTTAACGCATTTGCTTCTGTGCTCATAAAGAGTATAGGGGGTACTTGTAGTAAATAAATATATATATATTTTCAATATATATCTGTGTGGTGTCCTTTCATTTGGTATTCAAGGAGAGTGTATATGGTAAAACAGCTTGCTTCACATGCCTTTACAGAGTTAGCACACCCTGACTACAACTACTAGATAGGTTTAGTAGGTAAACACCAGTGTAGGTAGATTGCAACACATCCACCCACACTAGAGCAATGTCTGGAGCAGAGGGGTCCACTGGACCTATCCCTGTTGAGAGTGACCCTCCAAGGGCACCATCCAAATTTGCTATGTTAAACTTTAAAGAGACGAGGCAGCTGTGTACCTTAAGAGGTCTCAAGACGGGTCAGAACCCTACCACAGCACACCTCAGAGAGCTTTTAGACCAGTCTGAAGCTCTAAAGACCTCCAATCCTGACCCCAAAGGGTCTAGAGAAGGAGGCTCTCCCTCTGAAGATGATAACACTGATGCCCCTGTCCCTGTTGTCCAGATAGATGAGGAAAACCAGAACACTGGGGATACTCAGCCTGAGGATGAGGAGGAGGAAGAGGAGGAAGAAGAAAGTGATTCTGATGATGAGAGACTTAGTCAGGTGCCAGTCAGGAGACTTAGCCAGGCTAACTTAAGCCAATTTGGGACTGAGTCAGGGTTAAACCCACTCAGACCCCCAAGTGGACTTAACCAGGAGACTAGAAGGAGAAGGAATCACTCAGGTGAATGTAAATGTAAATGTAAATGTGTTGGACTTGTAAAGCGCACAGCTGCCCGTGAGCGTCCCGGCGCTGAAGACCGCTGGGGAACCCGTCCTGGCTTTCCCTGTGAGATGGTCCCTTCTGGGTATCTCCTAGGTGAAACCAGGCATCCCCGGCGTCTGTGGGGGGCCGTTGTAGAGATGAGGCAAGCTTAATGCCCAGAGTTGCCGAGTGTGATCCCTGGTTAGAGTAGGCACCGAGGCGAGAATTGTCGAGTCCGCTTACCCTGGTCCACGACCCTGCCACGTCGGGAATTGAACCCTGGTCCCAGGCCGTTCTCTGCTTCGTTCTCTGCTTCCTGGTCTGCCGCCTCTAACCAGTGAGCCACACCTCTCCACTAATGAATCTAACACTTCCCATGCTTCTAGAGGTTCTCATGGTCACTCCAGAAGGAGAATGACAACCCCTCAGAGGAAGGAACATGAGGCCAACATGAGAGAGGCTGAGCTTAGGATCCAGAAGCGAGGGCTAGAAGTAGCGCTGATCCAAGAGAAACTTGCTAAAGCATGACAGCCTAGAGAGAGTGGATTAGGATCCACTGGTGGCAGCACTATCCCTAAGGATAAAGACAGGTCCTATGACAATAGACACCTGAGTAAGATTGTGCCCCCCCTACAAAGCTAGGGATGACATCCACAAATGGATAACTGCACTTGAGAGGGCCTGCAGAGTACAGCAGATCCCTCAGGAGCAGTGGGTAGCAATCTTGTGGCTCTCCTTTGAAGGTAGAGGCAGAGACAGACTCCTCACAGTTAGTGATGAGGATTCTAGAAACTACCTGGTCCTGAAGAATGCTCTGGTTGATGGGTTAGCCTTAACCACTGAACAGTACAGGTTGATGTTCAGAGAGACCCAGAAGACACAGACTCAGGGCTGGTCAGAATTTGTTGAATGTGCCACTAAGGCTCCGGAGGGCTGGTTGCTGGGAAGTAAGGTTACAGACTATACAGGATTGTATAATTTGATGATGAGAGAGCAAACCTTACATAATTGTCAAAACCAGCTTCTACATCAGCACCTGGTGGACTCTGATCTGACCTCTCCACAAGAATTGGGTAAGAGGTCAGACAAATGGGTCAGAACCAGGATCAGGCCTAAGAACCAGGGTGGTGACCAAAAGAAAGAGACTACCAAGCCTCAAGAGAAAGGTGGGGATAAATCCAAAGAGAACACTTCCCCAGGGCCCCAAAACTCCAATGAGGGGGGTGGGTCCCAAAACACTTCCTCTAACCAGAGGAAACCTTATTGCCATGCCTGCAAACAGGTAGGACATTGGAAAACTGACAGCAGTTGCCCAAAGTCCAACAATAAGGAGAACATACCCCCAAGTTATACTCCCAAACCCCCTGTTACTATTAGTAGTAATCCCCCAGGTGGTGGGAGTGCCCCCAAGAATGTGGCTGGGTTTACTTTGGGTTCACAGGGGAACGCTGGCCTAACCGGGTCCCCTACCACAGCAACTCTAGTCTGTGAGGATGGCATGGGGTTTGCCAACTTCACTGACTGTCCCAACACTTTGGGCAGGTACAGACAGGAGCCCCACATCAATGGCCAGAAAGTTGAGGCCTACAGAGGCACAGGGGCTAGTGTCACCATGGTGGTTGACCATCTAGTCCCCTCTGTTCAACTTATACCTGGATTCACTTACCAGGTAACCAACATTGATGGAGTGCAGAGAAGTCATCCCATGGCAGTAGTCAATCTTAGTTGGGGAGATGTCACTGGCCCCAAGAGAGTGGCAGTGTCTAACAACCTACCTGTAGATTGCTTACTGGGGAATGACTTAGGAATCTCAGCCTGGGCTCAGGTGGAACAGGAAACCCATTCTAGAATGATAGGCCTTCCCAGAAAGGTTAGTGGGGCTGTAACAGTTGCAGCCCCAGTCCAAGCAGATTTCCTCCCTGAGAAGGTTGGAAGGGCTGTGGTAGCCACAGCCCAGGCTCAGACAGACTTCCCTGAAAAGGTTGGCAGGGCTGTGACAGTCCAGCCCACACCCAGACTGAGTGCCTTCCTGAAAAGGTTGGTAGGGCTGTAATGGTCTCAGCCCAGACTCAGACAGATTTTAGTGTTGTGAAGCCTGAAACTATGGATCACTCCACTCAGACAGAGAGCATTGGGGAGGAAGAAAAGTCTCCCTCCCACCAGACATTAGGTGAGAGTCAGCCTCCTCAGGGAACTGACCCTACCCCTTGTGAAGGAACTGCCCCAGAGGTAGTCAGGCCTAGCCTGGCAGAACCTCTTCTGTCAGTGGACCCTTCCAAAGTGGAACCCAGTCTGGAGCAGGTAACCTGCCCCTCTCTACCCTGCCTCACTCAGCCCCGGGCTGTGGAGGACAGGGAGGCCAGTGGACCCCAAAGGGCCCGCTATCCCCAGGAACCCCCCATCGGCTGATTAGGGGCACCAAAACTAGCAGCCCTAGCCAGGTGAAAATTCCTGAAAGCCCTGAGGGATCCCTCTTAAAATTAGTTAGGGACCTCCCCCAGAGGGACTCTGTTGGGCACAGCCAAACCTGGGATTTAAAAGCCCCAAACCTGACCTATCCCTCCAGTAAGCCCACAAAAGGGCCCCAACCTCCAGCTTTAGGTAGCCAGAGGTTGACCCTGAGAGCACAGTGCAACTCAGTCAAGGAAAGAAAGGCACACATGGTGGAGAGTGACTGGAGGAAGCTGAGTCCTACAGAGGAATCTCACTTCAATACTCCATCTCAACACCAGCCTTTTACTTTGCCAAAACACACCACAGGTAGAGATTCTCTATGGTGGAGACCCTCCGATACCCTTAGGGTGATGGATTGCTTAGTGGACCATGAGACAGGGGGTAACCAGGCCAGAGCTGGTACTTCCTTATATGGCCACTTAGGCAATATAGGCTTACCTGGTCAAGGATAGCCTTATCTCCTTTCGTTTGGGGGTGTTGTGTTGGAAGGTGGATATCTGACTATGGTTGCCCCCAACTTTTTGCCTAGTGTTTAGCTGGTTTTTGACTTAGTTGCTTAATTTTTCTGCTGACTGTTGTCCCTGGCAGAGGGCTCACCTGGCTACCACTGTTCCCCAGGCTTTGCTGTCCTCCCTCCTGCCGCCGCAGCCAGACATCTTGCGGCCGCCGTGTGGAGGGGGACTACACTCCCCAGCCTGCACTGCTTCCAGCCGGAAGCCGACGCCGTTGTTCCCGCGCCCGGAGGCGCTTGAAATTACTGGCAGCCCCGGTGGAGCGGGTGCTTCATTTTTCTGCTGACTGTTGTCCCTGGCAGGGGGCTCACCTGGCTACCGCTGTTCCCCAGGCTTTGCTGTCCTCCCTCCCACCGCCGCAGCCAGACATCTTGTGGCCGCCGTGCGGAGGGGGACTACACTCCCCAGCCTGCACTGCTTCCAGCCGGAAGCCGACGCCGTTGTTCCCGCGCCCGGAGGCGCTTGAAATTACCGGCAGCCCCTGCGTCGCGGGAGCGCGCGGGAGCGCCCGGGGCGAAGCCCGGGCAAAGGGCGGGCCGTCTGTGGCCGTCCGGGGCTGGCCAAGGCTGGGCTGGGCCCCTTCTCTTTGTTGTGTTGCATCGGACTACGTTTTAAGTAAGGGCTGTATTGTCCATTTGTGATGTTTGATTGAACTTCAGGATTCTTGCCTACTATTCACCTGGGTCTAGTCTATAATAATATAAGTTTGTCCTCCTGGATTTGTTTTTATCTTTTTAGCCATGAGTATATCGTAGTGCTCCAGACTAATTGACTGTATGTAAAATCCTTTTCTTTTTCCTTTTTCCCCTCATGACTCTGACGTTTAAGGAGCATCTTTCCTGTGTCCCTGTTGCTCCTAGGAACCGTAGTAGTGTCAAAAGTGGTCCCCGAACCAATATCTCTGGGCTGTCGAGGGGACGGGACTGTGAGGACCAGCACTCTGTGCGGACTGTTTAGGTTGTAGCTGGTCCTCTTCCCACTCCTTCTCATATTTAGCCAGAAAACCCCGTTTATTCACACTGTTATTTTTAATAGTTATTTATTGTTTGTACTAGTGACAGTGGATCTTCTGCTTTTTAGACCATGAGTACGCGCGGAAGCAGAAGTAAAACGGCGGCAGGGGGAGCCTCTCTAACGGGCACATTGGATAATTTTATAATCAGGGCAAACACATTTATAGACCATGAAATTTTTGATTTGGAGCGTAGAGTGTCTCGGGATTTGACTGCGGCGAGGCGATCCTCTCTGGGCCTCCTCGCCGCAGCTAAAACTCCTGAGCAGCACGGGGTTACCGATCTGACTGAGACACGTGCTGTGCGTTATAGTCTGCCCAACACGGTCGATCTGTCAGCATCCCATTTACTATCAGACTCCCAAATCAGCTTGGAATTAGAAAAAACTCTGATACTGGACCTTAATCTCACTCAAGAGGAGAAAAGCCCCAGCCAGCTGAGGCAGAGGAGGGAAGGGGCCATTCCTAAAAGGCCCAAAACTCCTAAAATTCCTAAGCCAAGAAAACCTAAGGACAGGGGCGATATACGTAAAGGAAATCGGTGTGAAACTGTCCAAACGCTGCAGGTAGATAATAATCCCCTAAGCACCACTGCCTCAAAAGAGGGCACCACCTCTGAAGCGGTAGTGGTATCAACCAACTTAGCTGAGAGGAGTGTTAATGGTAATGTTGATAAGGATGATAGTTTACTCTTGTCAAAGCTGGGGGAGCTCTTCAAACTCTTTTTATCCCCGCTTGAGACAAGATTATCTAACATCGAAAAGCTGATAGCCAACTTGGGTGCTCTGCCCAAAAATACTTTGCCCCAGGCAGCACCCAAAGTAGGGGGCACCAAACAAATCAATACTAAACCTGTAGGCCCAGTAGCTAAAAATTTGCCAGCACCAGCAACCATCACCAAATCTAAAACTATACCAGCCCCTGAGAAGATAACTGCAGACAATCCCAAAGTTTGTGGTCTTCCCCCACGAGTGGCGACTACATCACCGAGGGCGAATACCTTACAATCTAGAGAGGCCAGGAATCAAGGGCCACGGGACAGGGCACGAGCTGTTAATTTGCCACCTGAGGCAAACCCTTATGTTGTAGTCATGACCGGAGTACCAGAATTGGGTGACGCTGCTGAAGAATCTAATTGGTCTCTAGTAAATAAGGTACAACACTGGCTCAATTCTAACCGCCCTCTACCTCCCCACCGCACAAGTAAGATCCTGACGGTACGTAGGGTACCTTGGGTGGGTCATGAGAGGAAAACGGTTCAGGGCGATTGCGTCCTGATCAATTTTGAGGACCCGTATGTGGCCGAGCACATATGTTCTTGGAACACGCAAAACAACCTTGAGGGAATCCAACCTAAAAGACTTTCTTCCTTTTACCCCTCAAGAAATTGCCGTACCCGCGAGGAAAATTACCACGAGAATTGGCACAGAATAGGGCAGCTTGAGCGGGGAGGGGACTGGAGGGCAAGGGGGAGGTGGCCCAACAGGGATTTAGATCATAGAGAAGACTGGGAAGGATTTATGACCACAAACAGGTTTAGCTGTTTGGATATGGTCGATTGACGGTCATCAAATATTAGCCAGACAACAAGAAAGGGTGTACGTACTACAAAATCAAATAGCACAGCCTCCGGCTCTATAAATGCTTGTTTAAACACTCAAAATGTGCAGCTGTCGAAAGACAAATCTGTTATCCTAAATATAAGCCCAATAACGACAGAGTCAAACATCTTTGCTGATCCACCGACCAATTTTACTGTAGAAACAGATGTAACTCCTAAAATAAGTCCTAATTACCTTGATGAACTAACGGTGGGCGATGGAACAATAATAGGAGACGTTGTAGAAATCCCGCCTCTGATGAACATAACCCCATCGTTGGGTGTAGATCTTCCACCAGATGTAAATAGGGGTAGGTTGACTTTGACTTCCTGGAACGTAGCAGGCTTGTCTAGCAAAGTAAAAGATCCAATCTTCCTAGCCTATATTTATAATTTTGATGTAATTTGTCTCCAGGAATGCTGGGAAAAGTCTGAGATCCACTTAAATGGGTACCGCACCTTTTTTTCCCCGGCACAACAGTCCAGAAGGGGCAGAGCTTCAGGCGGCTTATGCACCTTCATATCTAACACTGCCAACCTGGCTGCTAAATGGTTCCCCAGTAAGAGTAATAACCAGTATTATCAGGCACTTACTCTTAAGGTAGGTGGGAAGCAGCTTATCAGACTGATTAATTTATACAATAACATCCCTGGAGGTGATTGCATGCGGGTTTTAGACGAGTTAAACACAGAATTACGTGGAGAAATTGGTACAGCGCAAGAGGAAAGGTGTACTGTGGTGACAGGAGATTTTAACTGCCATCTCTGCCCCCACGGAAACCTAAATATATGCGGCATGGTTAATCTGAAGGGAGATCCATGTTCCCACTTTGAGCACTCCACGTTGGGAAATTTGCTCAATAACTTGATATTTGAACAAGACCTAGGGTTTGTAAACGAGCTTTGTATCCCCCAGGAAAAGTTTCAACCAACCTTTAACGGCAAGGGATCCAAGTCAGTGATTGATTATACCCTGATCACTACAAGCTATCACTGCAATGTTATAACGTTTAAAACAGAGGATATTGCTCTTAGTGACCATTTCCCTATTAGCTCAACTTTTAATTGGGGCGAAAAATGTGGCCAGCAATCTAATGTAATAGATAACCTGTACAGCCATGGGATTGCTTTGAATAGAATAAACGGCTATTCAATAAAGTGGAGTAAGGTGGAACCCATAGGGTTTCTTGAAAGTCTGTTAACAGACCACCAATCAGACTTTATGATCTGTCTCGGGGAAAACTTAAATCCCAAAGAGGTTACGTTAGCTTTTCAAAACATCACTCTACATATCAGTAGCAAGTTAACAGGAACTATACGGGGAGGGGGTAATCCTAAGGCTGAGGGGTGGTTTAGCTCCGAATGCAGTAGGGCACACTCACAATTAAAGAATACCCTAAAGAGCGTCCCTAGAAATTCCCAAGCTATTAAGTCTGCAAGAGCAACTTACAAATTAGCACTGCAGAAATGAAAAAAGGAATTAAAAGAGACAGCTTGGATGGAGGAGCTACGCAAGCAACCAAGATGGCCGCATAAGCTCCCGGCTCCATCGACCTCCGTCGCTGGCGGACTTATCCTGAACTTAATCCTGACCTCCCACCAGACTCCCGTGTGTCTGAATCGTTGCTGAGCCCAGGGGGGCAATCCCGGAGTTTTCATCGCCTTTATTGACGAAGTTACACCGTCTTTTATTTTTGGGCCTCCTCCAGTGTGTAAGCCGGGGCCTCGAGTACTGACCCAGCCGGGTTTCAGTTGAACAACATCGGCTGCGGGTGCCCGGCAGAGTCCGGTCTCATCGGAGTGGAACATATTCTCTATCCTGGTGGTGGTCTTTGGTCCCTGCGAATACTGGACGAACGGCGACGAGACGTGGTTGCCACGGTGGGTGGGGGCCAGGTCCCGGGACCCTGCTGCAGCCCTCGGGGTCCGCGGGTGGGGCCGCCGCTCTCGGCAGTGGTGTAAAGGTTGCCAAGGCTGTGAGTCGCCAATCGCCTCCGTCCACTCCGCGCCTGTTGGTTCCCCCGGAGTAGCCGGCCTCCGGGGTTGAAGATCTGATTTGTTATCGTTCGCGCGGAGATGGATCGGACGGTGTGCGGACCGACCCTGGGGACCGTAATGGCCGCCATCGGGGCTCTTCGCCTGCAAATGGAGGCTGCTCTCCACAATTTGTCTGCGCGCCTTGAGACTGTTTGTTTGAGACCGGACTCCAGCCTTGTGTCAGACCCGCAACATACGGTTACCCCCGCGAAGCTTGATTTACCTCGAGGGGAGAACCCCGAATATGTTCTGGAACTGGTGCCAATTGTACCCGCACGATTACAGCGTTACGTTACTGGAGCCCCTGAACACCTAGCAAGATCGGCGAAGTCATCGCACGCACAGGACTCACTTCTTCCTTCTCTTCTGAAGACCTCCACTGATATTTTTTGGATTGACTTTCGTGTATCCGATAGACTTCGAGACTTAACCTTTTTGACTCTTTCAGGCTATATTGATCTCCTTTTTCAACCACGCTTTGACTCTTTTGCTACTATATTGGTTCTACTGGATGGAGTTTGTGCAATGGATCGTAAGGGCCAGGGCTGACTTTTACTTGAATTCGATACAGTGACTTTCTTTTGGCTCTGCTGGGTTGTATCTGTGGGAGTGCGGGCCCGATGGAATTCTTATTGTCTGTGTTTGGTGTGACTGCTACGAGTAAAAAGGGATTTGTTGCCTCTGTGGTATCGGGGGCTGGGCGTGACGGTCTTTTCTTTGTCGGTGGCTCCCCTATTGGTTTGCTTATTCGTCTGTTATAACTTGCTTAATACCACGGTAGGGGATGTCCGCTTTTGGCGGGGGGGAGGGGAGTCCGGGAGCCCGTATCGTCTTGTAATACATCTCCTCCATCTTTTCCCTTCCTTGGGGTGTAGTTTAGGGGGCGACAGGCACGCTGCTAGTGGGGTTAGGTCGTAGCCATCTGCAGGGGTGCAGGGTGGGAGGTTGAGGGTTTTTTATTTTTATTTTTCCTTTATTTTGTTCTATGACCTTTCTATTCCCTTTTCCCTTCTTCACAAGAGATGTGGCATATTCTCCTGATCTTTTTGTTCCTCATACCCGGGTGTCGCGTGTCCAATCTGCATATCCTGTATTCCTGGTGGGCGGGTTCTGAAACGGTTTGCTTATGGTTATCTGTATCGTAATGTTTTGCCTCAGCTCTCAGCTGGTATTGATATTTTTCGGATGCTTGTGATTGTAATGTATTTCCTCAATTCCTTCGCCCGTTCACCGCTATACTATGTCCCACCAAATGACACCCGTTATGTATATTTTTACTCTTGTGTTATAATCAATAAAAATATATATAAAAAAAAAAGAGACAGCTTGGATAGCCTTGCTCAAGGCATCCTCCTTGAGGGATAACACCGCCTTTTGGTGTGCAGTTAATGCCCCTTTCTTTGCAGAGAGGAAATGCAATACCATTGAGATCGCCATTGAGGAGACTGTCTGGGTTAACCATTTCACAGAGCTCTACAAGAAGGATGATCTGGTCATCCTGGGTAGCAGTAGTACTGACCAGCTTGACATTCTTGAACCTGCCACCCAATCTTCCTTCCCATTGGATATAGTTTTTTCTTTGGAAGAGGTAGAGTTGGCCGTTGCAGATAGTTCAAACTGTAAAGCCCCAGGCCCAGACGGCATTCCTATTGATATTTATAAGGCAAACACTGCTCTTTGTGCACCGCTGCTGACCAACATGTTAAATAGCTATAATAAAAGCGGTTTTCCTTCCACTTGGCAGGATGCCATTGTAGTACCCATATTCAAAAAGGGAGATCGAAATGATCCCAAATGTTATCGCCCCATCTCCCTGCTCGACTCTTTAATGAAAATTGCAGGTCGAGTTATTTTAAACAGATTACAGATATGGGCTAACGAGGAGAGTATATTATCTAAATTCCAATATGGTTTCAAGCCTGGTCTGGGTACCATCGAACAAGGACATAACTTGTCGATGTTGATAGAAAAATACAAGACGGCCAAAAAGGGAAATTTATTTATAACGTTCATCGATCTCAGTTCAGCGTTTGACTGTCTGAGCCACGAAGTTTTATGGGATACTTTGGAAACCGTGGGAGTTGATGTAAATATTTGTAATTTTCTCAAGGAGTTATACAGGCTGGCTGGGGCAAGGGTGCGCCATGGCAAGAAAGGTGAATGCACCAAAAAATTTTTTATCAAGAAGGGTGTACGGCAGGGTTGTATCCTTGCTCCCTTTCTTTTTAACCTCTATATTAACAGCGTAGCTGACCATCTAAGAAAATTGGCTCTGGATTTCCCCCAAGTTGAAGGTGCCGCAGTCCCTATTCTGCTTTATGCAGATGATGCGGCTATTATGGCAAGAACCCAATTAGGCCTCCAGCAGGCATTAGTTAGTTTCACAGAATTTATGGGATCTAGGGGCCTAAAAATTAATATTGGGAAAACCTTTACCATGTGCTGCACTTAAAAAAAAATTGTAGCTTGTAATAGATTTTTAAACCAGTCAAAGATAGCAAATACTAGTACCTTTTCTTATCTGGGGGTTGTTTTTAACAATAAGGGGACTTGGGTTACAGCTAAAACCACCAGGTGCTGAGCTTTCTCACGTGCCATTGGGGCACTCATACAGTTCGCTAACAAATTGGGAGGTAGACCAACTCGCATTCTGCTCGATATTTATAGAGCTAAATGCGTGTCGACTGTTACCTATGGAGCTGGTATCTGGGGCATTGCGAACTGCCACGAAATCCAGTTGAAGGAAAATAATTTCCTTAGATACTTGTTAGCTGTCCCCAGATCTACCTCAACTTACGTTTGCCATATGGAACTGGCCACGCCTTATATATCTGATATTATTAAGACCAGCCCTGTGTTGCTGTGGCACAAAATTTGGACCTCTGTTGAAACTAATTTTAACAGGGAAATTATCAGAGACTGTATGCAACATGATGGGTTCAAAAACATCCAATGGCTTTCTTATGTGAAGGATTTCCTAATAAATATAGGACATCAGGAATTTTTTAACATGCCAGCATCTCTCTCCTCCATATCGAGAAAAATGTTAAAAGAACAATGTTTTATCTATCTGGCTGATCAACGTTGGACAATGGAGGGGAAGAAGACCTCAGTCCTGCATCATCACTCACTAATGCAGGATCCTGGCTGGCAGCTTTATCTGTCCCCTGAGCTGGCCAGTTATGATAGAATGCTATTGGCACGTTTGAGAATGGGTATTTATTTTAGGATGGTCACCTTCCCAACAATTAATGATTGGTCAAAAAACTTACCAAATTGCCCATGTGATAATCATTCTGTACAGTCCACAATTCACTGTATTCTTTTTTGCAAATTTTTTGAATGGGGTCGAAAAAGATACCGAATCCCACTGTTAAAACTTTGGGGATTAAAACAGTGCAGACCGGCACTTTTTAAAATTCTTTTACTACAGGATGAAACGACCATAAGAGCTGTATCTAAATTCCTAAGATTCATAATTAGATGTAGATCTTCCATGGTTTGAATGAACTCTGCATTGCACTCTTGCACTTTGACTGTAACCGTATTATATCCTACTAGATAAATTAGATAAATGAACTTGGACAGAGAAAGCCTTACTTTGCACCTATTTCTTGCCCCCATATTTTTACAAATATTTGAATGTATTATCTTAAAATTGTAACCATCCTTTGTACTATAATGAAATATTATTTTTAAAAATGTTTGCATGCTTTTATGCCGTGCTTATATGATCCTTTTTAAGGTATCGAATAAAGCTATCTTTGACTTTGACTTTGACTTAGTTGGCCTGGGATCCTGCTATCCAGGGCCCCAGGCTAATTGCTCTCTCCTTAAAATGGACTCCATGTACCTTAGGTACATACCAATGCACTCTAGGTGCATTACCAATTGGATCTGGTTCACCTTATAGGCCCCTGTAATAGTGTACCCTAGGTACCCAGGGCATAGGTGTATCCAAGGACTACCAGGGGCTGAAGCATGTATTATGCCACCCCTGGCCTGGCCTCCATATTTGACACAACTGGCTGATCACTCAGCTGGGGTAAGTTGGTGTAACCACCTCTTACTTAGATATAGTATATCTATATCTACCTTATATATGGACACATGGTAACCTATAGGTCACTACTATAGCAGGCCTTAACAATTCTGGAGGCAGAGTGCTTGGTTTCATGTGAGATGGTGCTCTGGCATGAGCTGAGCCTGTCTGCAGCTTACGGAACAACGTCCTTTAGCTGGTTCATGAAATTGCCATACCATATACTCTTAAGTGCATTATGAACCTCGCGGTTAAATTCTATCTTTGGTTTGGCTTTATCAAAACATGTCGAGTAAGGTGTCATACGAATTGGAATACTACACCCTCGCCAATTCTGGTGACGGGGGTAGCATTCCACCCTTCTAGAGGGACACAACATGTACCTAACCTGAAACCCGGGTAAAGTTAAACACGAGCCTCAGCATCACAAAATGGATGCTGCCACCACAGACACAAGTCTGACCTCCTGCTGCTGGGAGTCCTTCCAGCTTGGGAGGCTTGGACAAAGGGTTTCCTGTCAGGGGAGGTGCTTGCACCACCCCAGACAGGATTTTGTGCAGTGGGTTTGGGAGGGCTGAAAAGAATGAGACATGCCTGGGGCACACAAGGTGTCACTGTGCATATGCCAGTTCAAACCGGTCCTGGGGTTCTCCAGCCCCAGTCCTGGCGCGAAACTGGACAAAGGAAAGGGGGTGTAACCACCCCCCTTCCTGGTCCCACCCAGAGGAGGGACCTAGCAGGTAATCCGGCCCCTAGATTTGGAATAAGAGTAGGAGCTGTGTCCCAAGACTTCAGATCATCCTGAACTTGACTTGAAACTAAGAAGAAGACTGGACTTCGACACCATGTGAACACAGGCACCATCCAGCAACTCGACGTCTGCTTTGCTGCCGCCTCCCGCCGGAGCCCAGAGCCTGACAAGACCTGGATTCCCAGACATCTCACAGCCCGATCCACAGTCCCTGAAAAGAAGAGACCCGTGGAGGCATCGAAAGACGTGGGACCGGCCATCTTGAAAGACCCCCGAGAAGCTGACTGCGCAGCACCCGAGGCATCCTCAATGCTGTGCTTTAGGGTTTGGGAAGCCCCAGCAGTGAGCAGCATCTGCACCAAAGATCAGCCCCCCAGCATCTCCACGATCTGCGTGGGGCCCTTTTGCATTTTGCCACTCGACGCGTCATCCCAGTTACTGGCCCGTTGGCTAGTGGCCATCTTGGCAATGAAATCTACAATCAACACCACTGGTCTAGTTGCTCCAGACTGGCCCTCGCTCCTGTAAAAAGGAGCAGCCCCCCTGACCTTGCTGGTCCGAGTAACAAGCTTTCTCCAACATTTGCGTGACTTGCTTTTGCCAAGGCCTGTTTGCTTCAATCAAGTTGCCGACACCGCCATCAGTGAGAGCCTGCGTGGGACAGCTTGTGATTGACTCCTGGACGTCGCTGACCTCTTCGTGTCCACGTGGCTGCAGAGACAAGCTTCCTTTCTTCACCTGTTGGCACCCGACATCACCTGGTTCCCTCCTGGTTCCACGGTAGTCACTGGCTAGTGACTTTGAACCTTGTCCCCTCTGCTTTCAGGTCTTCACATCTTCAGATCCACCCTTGGATCCACCGGTACTCTTCTCGACTGGCCGCCTGCAGCATCTTCATCTTCAGGCTCCATTGAACCACACGACGAAACCCGACGCACTTTGAACCCTATGCACCCGCTTCCTGTGGGTGAGGTAATGCTGGCACTCCGGTGCTCCTGTTGAGAGAAACATCTCTAGTGTCTAGGTTTTAAGTTGTTGGGTTCTGGTCCATCCGGAAGGTTTCCTTTGCAGTAACTTTGTACTTTTTACGCACCCATTGAAAGTCTATGGGCGCCCACGTGTAACTTCAAGCACTGCACACGCATCCAGTGGGCCTCCTGGTCACTAACTATTGTTAGCTCCTCGCAGTCCCAGCTATTCCCAAGGCCCTAGGCTTCCTTCCTTTTAGATACGTGGTTCTTATACCACTATTTTAGTATATGGTTTGAGTGGCCACCAGGGCCTATCCATATTGTGCAACTTTTGTATATTTAAACACTGTTTTGTTTTAACGCATTTGCTTCTGTGCTCATAAAGAGTATAGGGGGTACTTGTAGTGAATAAATATATATATATTTTCAATATATATCTGTGTGGTGTCCTTTCATTTGGTATTCAAGGAGAGTGTATATGGTAAAACAGCTTGCTTCACATGCCTTTACAGAGTTTAGCCTAAGACTGCTTTGTCCATGCTACCACTAGGATAGCTGGTCTATAAGGTTGACTTACAACCAATCATCATCAGGGTTGTTTGGACTGATACAAGGTGGTCACTAGAACTAGTGAACATCATATATCAGGCCAACTTCTCACAAATGATAGTCAACCACAAGTGGGATTCTGTCTCTCCTGTTTTGACTGTTAGTATTACAAATAAGTGCTTCCCTGCATAACAGCAAATAATTGTTAATATGTTGTGGTATAATAAGCAGAGGATAGCCTAGTGTTCAAAATAATCTTATAAGCTTTAGTAGATGTTCTTTACAAGGGCCCTCTTTGTGCAGATGTGTTTTTTTCTGAATGCTTGGCTGTAGATGATGCTGGGTTTAGTGTGGTGTGGGTGACATGGAAGGCCCTTGTATCTGAAGACAGTATTTACCCCTGAAGGTAAAGTTCTTTCATTAGGAGTTCAGATAATGCCATAAGACCATCCTCCTGTGGTATGTTGATGTATAATGATGTAACATCAAATGTAGCCAGGAGAGTGTCATCATCAAATGTTTGTGGGGTTTAAATTTTCAATAATCTGAAGGAAGTGACTGTCAACCTTAAAAATTGAAGGAAGTTCTGGAACAAGGTGCTTGAGGTGCAGGTCAACAAATAAATAGTCACTCTGTGGCTATATCATTGCTGGAGATGAAGGAACGCTCAGGATTGTTCATTTTGTGAATTTTGGGAAGCATATAAAATCTCCCAGGTCTTGGTTTAAGATGAACTGCTGTTGCTTCATCAATTACATTTAAGCTCCTGTACTTTACAGCCATGTTATTAATTTCTTTGTTCAAGTCTTCTGTGGGATCTGTTTCTAAAGGGTTGGAAATGCTGGAATCCATTAGTTGCCTCATCCGCTCCTTAATATATTCACTTATGTTCATAGTAACCACTGCACCACCTTTGTCTGTTGGTTTTATAATGACATTTATTCTCTGTTGAGGGTGATGGAGAAACGTACTTTCTTCTCTGGGAATGTTATCAAAAATCTGTTTAGGTGTTGATTCCTTGATGAGTTTGTTTATAGATAAAATGTATGTATCAAGAACAGGATTTCTTCCACATTGGGGAGTCAATGATTTGGGATGGTGGATCTTCTTAAATAGACCTGTGAGGTAGCTTGGTAGATCAACATCAGAATCATTGTTAAAGTATTCTGCAAGTCTGCAACTTTTCTCAAACGTTTTAGGGTGTTAAAAGTTTTAAGTGGCAAAATTATGATATTCCGTAGGCACAGGACAAAAATAGAAACCTTTGCTCAAGAGGTTTATTTCACCTGATAATAGAAGCCCTGCATTTAAATCAATAACTTTGTCTGATGTCTGCACAAAGAGCGAATGATGCGTTCCCTCCAGAATCCAAATTCAAAATGGCCAAGAACTCGACCTAGAACAAGGGGGGGGATTATTTCTGAACAGGAAGGGGGAGGTTCATTCAGCATCATCTCTCTTTATGTCATTTCCCTAGTAAACAAATGTATTTTATGCAAAAAAATATGCATGAATGGCCCGTTACAGTAAGAAATTCAACTCAAAATGCATTTCTCATAGTAGCCAGTGACTGACATTCTATAACAGTGCGTACAACAGCTGCTAGATTTGATAAAGTCAAGTTATTCTTGGGCTTTACACATCAAAATCCTAACACAAAATTGTCATGATTAAAGGCACTACAGTCACACACTGCTTATCCAAGTGGATTTATTAAGCCAGAGGTAAAAGCCCCCACCACAGCTTCGCCAGGCATAGCTGGTCCCTCAACCGACAAACCGTCCCGCAAAACACCATGACATCACCCCAGAAGACAAAGACATCACAAAGGGATTGAGCCCAAGCCAAGCTGGAACTGCCTAAGCACATTACAACAGAAATATCAAAAATAATATGAGATTACACAACTACAAAGGAAATTTTCCCAGGCATATATATAACACACAAGTGCTGTATTTTACTTAAGGCTTTTAAGAATGTAAAGACCATTTTATTGTGCAGGCTGCACTGTATTATCTTCCTTTTACTATATTACTTCACATAACCACTTACCAGTCAGTGGAGACATCTCCTTAATTCCTGTTTAGCTAATCTATTCCAATTTCTTCAATATCCCTATGGGAATGATGCCTATGCAGGACGTTCACAGCAGAGCATCTGCACAATTGCAGATTCTGTGATTGTTCCACCAGGAAACAGAATAAGTACTCCTATTAACACAAGAAAAAGCTAAGCGCCCATGGGGGACTGGAGATGGCCTGTCTGTCTGCAGTTTAGAATGGTAATGTATCCTGTTACAGATATTGCAGCTGATGTTCTGCACCGCTGCGGCCCTCACTGCTTGCCGCCACCAATGAACATCAAGATTACCCTAGACATACACAAAGAGATGCATGTAAACAGCAAAAGCTGGAAGGAATAATGTGTCAGCTTGTCACCATTAAGGATCGTAGAAGGATCAGAGGCCAATAGATCACAAGAGGCACAGATTATTTAAGGCAGATTGTAATGCATTTCCATGCAATTTCCTTCCTTGAGGGGACCTCAGACCTTTGTGAAGCACAGATACATAAATGTGGAAAGAAGGTACATTCCTCTGACGCATTCAGACATCCAATTTCCCTGCCTCCTGTGACACTGTAGGCCTTCTATGTTGTCAGATCTGTCCTTGCTTTCATCCCATTAAACAAAGGTATTTTAGGGTGTAAAGATAATGTTAAGGTCAAAAATACATAATTTATGGATAACAGGAATTCAAAGAGGAAATCCTAGAAGGTGTAAAAACATTTACTACTGCAGATTTTTCTTCTGCAAGTGAGTAGTACACAGTAATAAATGCAACACAAGAGGTGGCAAGTGGGCGGTCCACGGTGTTTTGTCTTTTAAGTTTGAGAATTGCCACAAATATAATAATTAGTGACAATTCCCAAACTCCAGTCCATCCTCTTCTCACTCTAGTAATGGCCTGTGGTTTACTCCGGACAAAAGGAGGAGTAGCTCTCCTTCTAGGATACGAAACAGAATAAATCACACCACATTAAGTGGCAGTGTGGAACAAGTTCCGCCCAATCTAAGAGCACACACGGACCTGTTGAGATTCAGGAAAGCCTTGAAGACTTCGGAGCATAGTTACGAGCCCCTTGCGCCACTTTTGCGCCACCGATGTGTCACTTCTGTGACGCAGCGGCGGTGTAAACCATGCGCCATGTTGGGCCCTATTGACAATGTGACGCATCTAGGGAGATGCGTCACTTTAGAAAGCCCTGTGCCACATGAAACCTGCGTCAGGTTTCATGTGGGCTTTCCGGCACAGGGGGGGGTTCCGGCCCAGTAAAGCCTCGGTAAAGTGCCTGAGTGAATTCTACAAGATTCCACTCAAGTCACTTTTCCGACACCACTGCGTCTAAACCTTGCGCCTGCTTGAAGTAGGCTTAAGGCGTGACGCACCACGGTATGTATGGGAAGGCCACGAGCATTGCTGGTGTTGCGTAACGCTTGCAGCATGACTTCAGCAACTGAGCCACCCTTACGACGGGAGATGCGTCACGCATCTGTTTATCCTTGCGTAACGATGCGCCACATAGTAAATGCAGGGCATCTGTGGTGGCGCAAGGGTAAACTTGCGTGACACATCTTACCTGGCGCATCCCTGCTGATTTACAGGGATGCGCCATTCGTTATATATCTGCCCCAGGGTTATTTCCAAAGCAGTAGTATTCTATTCTTTGTCCCCCCCCCCTCTAAACAACTTTATGCTTCCGCACCAGGATACCAGTCTGGTCACAGACTCACAGTGCACTTTACAAATGCTACAAATAATAACAGTGCAGGTGAAGAGTTTTCTCCACAGGGAAAATATTATTTTTCATTGAGAAGAAAAAATGTCCATACTTGCATGAAAGTCCATTCCCACAGTTCGAAATTCTAGGTTATGTAGAGTTCTGCTTAGTAGGAATAGGATCCTGTCATGTGAAATTGTCAGCAGCACATCTATAAATGTTTGTATTCTTGAGCTTTATAGGTGTACTGCTGGGAATATTTCAAAAAAATGTAAAACTATCTGACAGCAGAAATGTTAATCTCTGCCAGTGTTTGAAGGTGTTTTTCCTGCATAGAGCTCAGGCCTTTTGACATTTGGTGCAGTGGGACTTCAGTGCCACAAGGGCGAAATGTAATCTAAGGTGTATCCACCATTGAATTCAGGCACTGAATATATATACAATTTTGCACATTTCATAATGAATTGTGTTGCTTTGCTCATGGCTCAACTTGGATGACAAAACTCTTGTATATAGATTACTGCTGCCTTCCTGTGATTCAATAAGTATTCAAAACAGCGATGGCTTGAATGCTTGAATTAAACTCAGTCACTGATAATCAGGGCCGTATCCCAAACCAAAACAGGAACAGTCCAGCCAGAACTGCCAAGCTAGATCCTCCCTCAATCGGAAAACAAGCAACCCAGTACCAGCGATGTACTGACGGAGCCACCCGGCCCGTCCACACATGCACGCACGCACACACGTAAACACGCATGCACGCATTCATACACCCTGAGGGCGAGCCGGCCCGCAGGGTATAAATAAATGGGCGCGAGACCGCTCCTGGTCTTCGGCCCGTATCTACAGTTAGTGTCTGTGTGAAGTTATTCACAGAGTGAAGACTAGGCCCCACTCTGTGGCGTAGGCGTTCCCTTCCCTGTAACTCAGCAGTACAAGCTTGACCTTAATTACGGGCTCTTCAGCTGGGTACAGCTTGGTTCCTGTGACACAGTGTGCAGGGGAGCCATGCCTGAGCATGCACGTCCCACTTAGAGTGACACAAGTATACAAAACTGTGATTGATGGAATTGTTGATGTGATCTCAGCCACTGGTAATCACTCAAGCCACATCCCAATCCATCACTGCTTTGTACACCATGCCCCCTTAGTTTGGACCCGGCTATATACAAATTAGTTGTGACCTTGCTCCAACAGGAACAGTCCAGCCCGAACTGCCAAGCAGGTCCTCCCTGAAGCAGTACACAAGCAACCTAGGACCGGTTTCACCCTAGTTATGGGTTCATCAGGCAGGCACAGCTTAGTTTCAGTGACAATGTGTGCTCAGGACCCACGCCTGGGCATGCCCGTCCCACTTAGGGTGACACAATAAGTATATAAGACAGAGACAAATAGAATGCTTGAAGTAATCACTCAGGCCCCATCCCAATCCATTGTTATTTGCACACTATGGAACCTCAGTTTGGGTTTCGCTATATGCAATTCAATTAATTTGAGCATTTCAACCATGACCTTGTTGTTTTGCATATAATGCCCTAAGTGCTTCGGGTATGCCAAGACGTGGGTCCTGGTCTCACTGCCACTGAACCAGGCTATACCTGCCTGAAGAGACCTAAGTAGGGTGAAATCAGTCTTATTGTGTTCTAGTTCTGGGCGGACCTGGCCTGGCAGTTCCGAGTGGACTGTTCCCATGAGGAGCAGGGTCAAGACCGATTTGCATATTGCTGTTTACAAACTGAGGTGACATGGTGGGCAAAATAAATATGGATTGGGATGCAGCCAGAGCACATTCCAGTGACTGAGATTAGTTTGAGCATTTCTTCCATCATCTTGTTGTTTGTGCCTTCCTGTGATTTGCTTTGTGAATTTCAATTAACCCTTTAAGTGTGGCGCACGTTCAACGGACGTCGCGTGCACTACCTCGGTAGTGCTGCGCACGTCCGCTGAACATTCCGGCCCCGCCAGCGCAATAGAACGTTCCGCACCAGTGCGGAACGTTTAGCGCAGCGAAGGTGTTAAACAACCTCGCCATCTTGAAATGGTGTTATTTATGATTGCATGAGCAGCCATTCCAATACCATTAAATTACAAAAAACAGTCTTATATGCACAATGTCAGACATCTTGGGTTTTCACATTTTAGGTAAACAGCAGGAAGCACTATGACAATGCATAAAGTACATGTCATTTACCTTTCATTACTTAATACAATTATCAACAGAGCTATAAAGCAGTCGCAAGTGGTTGAGTCATGCATTAGGAAGTAACCCCTTTAATGAGTGGACTTCCGTCCTATATTAAGGAGTTTGGCTTATGCATATTTAGCCCCTTCCAGCTGTGTAGTTGTTTCTCTGTGCCTTTTCCATGCCCTGCCTCCCTCCAACACTCGATTATCTAGAGAAATCTGGATGTCAGGAGATTTGGCAAGAGTTCGTTGATGATGTTAGTAGGGTGGAGTCCTACACTGACTAGCAAGACTGTCCGAGTCATACCCAATGCATCCTGGTAATTCCTATAAAAAGCAGTCTATCTACTCACAGTATCCAGTGTTTATAGTGTTTTCTTGAAAGTGTCAGCACAACCAACATGTAGCAAAGCTTCATAGGGGATCTTTGTGGCCCTAGATGCCGGCCCCGCCTGGGTTCTGATTAAGAGGCATCTCTTTACCTTCCCACTGATAAAGCCACTCCTTTGTAGCATTTGGTAGTTTTCAACTTCATTCAACTTTCCCACCATCTGGTTTTCTGTTGCTCTCCCTTTATCTATTGATGTCCAAATACCAGGAAACCACATAACAAGCACCTCTCCACGTTGGCTGATTAAAGGCAATGACCTGACAGAAATAATGCAGCATCTAGGGAGCAATTTGGTGTTTTCTCCACCCTTCTCAACATCTCAAGATGATTTATTTTCTCAATTTCAGTACTTGGACCAGAGTTCCTCACTCTTCACAGAGCTGTATCGCATGTTTTATCTCTGAGTGGAAAGATTTGGATAAGCAGTCCTTAACAAGGTTACTTTCTAAGCGTAATACCTCAACAAAATTTTGCAGAACAGATCCCTACGACTAGTGGGAAATTTGTTGGCCGGCTTGTCACCCTAAGGCAAGGTGATCTCTGAAGATGCATGCCCTATCAACCTGTAGATAAGAAGATAGAGGGTGCAGTGAGGAGGACATATGCCGCTTCAAATTTTGCCATTCGGGCCTAATGCCTACACTGAGTGCTCTGCATTGTCACTACTGCTAAGCAGTGGTATAACAAAAAATGGCCCCTATGCAGAATGTGATAAGGGGGCCCTGAATTGTCCATATTTCACAGATATTCATTGACCTTGAGCTTAATGGGGACCCACTTGAACAGTTGGGGGGGGGGACAGTTGGGGCCTCCCTGCACTGCAGATGCTGCAGGAACATTTTTCATGCCCTGCCTTAAAGGCTTCCAAACATTGGCAGACAGCATGCAAAAGGGTGTGGATTCTTTATTGGCACTCTCAGTAATGGAAGAGCAGGTGAGTTTTTGTGGGACATTTCTATTGACAATTTGTGTTCGTCTTCTGCTGCCTCTGTTGCTTCTATTGCCTTCCATAATCATACTTCGATGTGTTGTAGGAAAATTGATGCATTCCAGAAGGCTATTCTCATGAAGCCAAGATTCGGGGATCTAAAGTGTTTGGCCAGCAACTTGAGGAGTTGGTGAAAAAGTCAGCGAGGAGTAAGAAACTAATGATGCCAATTTGATCTTTGTCCAGAGAGCTTGCGTGTCCTGGAACTTCCCGGGGAAATAACCAGGCCTTATGAGGCAATGGCCATGGCTGGGGGACCCCCTCTTGCCGACAAGAACAATACCTTCTTCTTCCTCAACCCCTCATCCTCCCCCAAAGGCATATAGCTATGCTTCCTCTGCTCCTGCTGGGGAGCATCTTTTGCTGTTTAATATAGACCTGACTGGCATTGATCACATATGCATGGCCTGTGGACAGTTTTGCAAGAGGTTACCAAATACCTTTTCTGGCATATCCTCCTCGTCATTTTCATCAGGCACCAATGCTTCAATGTCTTATCAGACATCAAGCTCTAAAACTGGGAATTTAGCTTCTGGTGCACAAGGCTGCAGAAATTACATATGCTGATTCATGTACATTTTTCAGAAATGTTTCAGTTTGCAAGGGGCAGTGACCATTTTCAATTACAATGTTACCTTAGGTCTTGCTCCAGCATCATGAGTTTTTAAGATCCTTTTAGCTCCTGTAGAGGGTATCTTAACTGCATCTGTAATTCAAGTGTATCCTTACCTACAGGATTGTCTAACACCTTCTTCTTCTCTTTCCAAGGTGGATGAAGACATCCAGCAAACTTGCAGAGTGCTACGGGAGCACAACTTTCTTTTCAACTGCAAATGTCACTCCTCAACGCTCCACAATGTCTCCGGTTCATTGGGGAGATGTTCCGCATATACCTGGGGCAGGTGTTTTTGACGAAGGCGAGCAAGAGAAAGTTATCTTCTCATCTGGAGAATCTTCTATGAAAGAACTCCAGGCGAGATGACTCCACTCTCTCAATAATGCCTAGGGGTCATCTTCACCTTTAACCTTTGGTCCACCATCCACTGAAATTCTGGAATCCAGTATCACATGACTGTGAGGCTCTCATTCCAGTGATTGTGAAAATCACGCCTGGACTCTTTAAATCTAAGCAGATATTTCCAAATGTCATCTACTCCCATGTTGGTTGTCATGACTGATGCCAGCATTAGAGGAATGAATGAATGAATGAATTAAGTTTTATTTTTTTGCATAATTACTTAAAATCTTTGCAGAATTGCAGTACATTATCCAGAATTACTTTAAAATACGTATCTCACGACATTATAAAACATTTATCTAAAGGTGTATAATAATTAAGAATTGTCATTTGGTCAGTAACACAAGACCATGTCTAAAATATGACCTTGTTCTTAAATTCATTGTTCTTAAAATTAAATATCAGCAAAGGCCCGTATTCCCTAGGTTTTCATGGGAAGTTAATTCTTACGGCCATATGTATCAAGCCTTTTGTGACTCGCAAACGAATTTCGGCCTATGCAAATCGCAAACGGCCTTTTTTTATGTTTTGGGATGTATGAAACATTTCCAAAATAAGGAATTGCAAACTTGTGCGATTCCTTATTTTGCCATAGCATTTGGGGAATCGCAATTTTACGATTCCTTAAATGCTATGTATGCAGCATGTATGGCTAGCGAATTTTGGTTATGAATTCGCAAATTACCACCAACTTGTAGATGATGGTAACTTGCGAATTCCTCCAAAAATGCACAATATGGCAGTTTTAAAGGTGGCATGTGATGCACACACATGCCCATAGGGCATGTATGTGCGCCATATGCACACACGGGAAACATCCTTTACAACGCAACTTTTACCACGCAGTGCCTTTACGACGCAACTTTTACAACGCAAACCATTACAACGCATTGCGCTGGGGTGCGCTCTAGGATAGGGAATAGGTTTAATGTACTATCCAACACCTTCCCTACTATCCACGGGGACTGGAGTTGGAATAGTAAATTAAACTATTCACTATCCAGCGCCCTAAAGCACTATGCGTTGTAATGGTATGCGTTGTAAAACTTGCGATGTAAAAGCATGCGTGGTAAAAGTATGCGTTGTAATGTCGTACATCCGCACACACATGTAGATTTCAGGGGTGCAGCAGGGTGTCTTTGAGACACCCCTGCACCCTTGGAATAATTCTCAAATTGCGATTAGCAAATTGCGAAATTGCAATTTGAGAATTATTTTGCAATAGGAATGCATTGGAAAATATTCCTTAATTGTGAATTTGCAAAATGCGAATTCGCAAATAAGGAAGAGTAAGGAATCGCTAAAAAAAAGCGATTTTTTTTCACACATACCATTTTGCAATTCCTAAATAGCGATTCCTTAAAAATCGCTATTTAGGAATCGCAAAATACTTTCATGATACATATGGCCCCAAGTTCATTGTGGGGCTTATAGGTGCCGTGCAATTCTTTCCTTGGAAGGTCTATTCGCCATACTGCTCCTCTGTGACGTTTCCGATTAGGGCCCTTCGTGTCATGTTCATATATTTGCCAAATTTGGCCAGGTCTGAAGGCTCTATACTTGACTGAAGCAGTGCCACTGCATCTGCTTATCTTCTGGTCCCATGTCTCAGGAACATTGGTTTTAACAGAATACATTGATGCTGTAGTAATGCAGGGCAGCAGCATAGTGGATGTACCAATGATTCAGCCCTATAATTACACAGCCTGCAATTGACTATATTGTTCAATGATTTCGAAGCCGTGTTCAGTTCTTTTATTGGTAGGGGGACTAGGCCGGCCCATTGAATTTCCTTCAAACACTTCCTTCCTAGAGGACTGTTCATGTATGGCTGGCTGGATTTTATATGACTCGTATGCTTTAGTTAGGCCGGCCAGACCTCTGTTTACAAGCATGAGAGGATGGGAGCAATTTTCAGGTGATTCCACACCCAGGGCAAATGATCAGCTCAATAGCCAGTCCTATCCTTAAATTGTAGGGATTTAACAGTCGTCCAGAGAGCCGTCCTTCACTTTTCTCCTCTTATTCACATCAACCAGTTTGTGTCTTAACCAACAACCATGTGGTAAGGTCTTCTATCAAATGCCAGGGGAGGGATGCATTTGATCATCAGCTCTGGCTCTCTTTTTCCCAAGATTTTACTTTGGTCAGCAGGGGATCTCCTATCTCTCTTAGCAGTGTATGATTTGGGGAAAGAGATTGGGACTGCAGACTTTGTGACTTTCCCCTCAGCAGAGACCCAATCCATCTGTCCCCTTCTGTGCCTGAAAATCACATAGATATTCTGCCTCCCCTGCCTAGATCTATTTACAAAAGAAATCTCCTTATAGTCTTCAGAGTCCTACATGAGGCCTCACATATCTTTCTTCAAAGGTCATTTTTCTAATGGCTTTCTGTTCGGGGAGAAGAATTAGTGAAATTGGTGTCTTACTTTTGTCCCCACCTAGATTGTTTCCAGATAAAGTGATCGTTAGGCTAAGTCCCTCACTGCTCCCGAAACTTTAAAGTAGATTCTATTACTCTGAAGACACAATCCTACCTGCATTTATCTCCAAATCCATCCTCAGTTGAAGAATGTTCACTCCATACTCTGGATGTTCACAGGGCTGTTTGTATCTAAATAGGACAGCCACTTTCTGGAGAGTTGACTCTCTCTTTGTCACCTTTGGTGTTTGGGGAAGAAGTAATGCTTTCTTCTTTTTCCACTTTTTCTAGATAGATTAAGTTAGACATCTCCAAAGCCTATGCAGCTCCCTTCTTCAATTCAATGAGGATCTATGAGGGTAATGTCTACCTCCTAGGCAGCATCTTTTAAAGGCATCTGTTGTGCTACTACCTGGTCTGCTCCACACACGTTTATGCTCCACTCCTGTCTACAGTTTAGATAGCGTTTTTTTCTGCAGATCCTGGCTCCGCATCTTGCCCTCAGTACATGACATTTAGAAATGTTTTCTTTATCTGAAATAGTCACAGGTGTTGCCTCTCATTACTGTGGTGTATTTCATTTGGATATGACTCAATACATCAATGTTTTCTGCTTGGATATTTCTCAGGGTAAGGTTTGTACTAGAAAGACATACGAGGAGTTAATAATATGGTTACTTACTGGTAATCTCTTCATGACGTTGAGTCCAGTTCTCCCTAGCCACAGTTCTGAACCCCTCCCTCCCTAAACCCATCAGTTTTTGGTAGATGATTTCTTGATGCATTTTTCTGATTTAGACTTGCTTGATTATGACAAGGTTTGACGGCTGTGAGTTCTTCTTTTAGAGAGCTGTGTGTATTGGGTACCATATAGGGAGTAGACTTGTAGGTTGAACTAGGTAAACAATATTCTGAGGCCTACAGATAACTTATGCTGTAAGGACTTTGACGAGGAAGACATGGACTTGGAGTAATGCAGATTACCAGTAAGCAACCAGACCAACACTGAAAAAAGTACTACGTTTCAAAGAAGCACTAGATATTGTAAATCTTACCATCGTAAATTCAATGTCAAACATCTGTTGCATGAGTTTGATAGGAATTATATACACATGTTTTTACAACAGCTGTGTAATGCTGAAATACACGCTGTAAAATCTTCCTTACAAAGGGTTTTTTTTTTAAACAAATTTTATTGACAGATTGCACACAAGGCGCAGCACCCCGAGCTCCGGAGATAACTGCGAGTCAGATACTCAGCATCAAAGGATTGGCAATCTATACATCATTTTAAGTCAAAGAATAGCATCAAACTTAACCACTCTACACCCCCCCTTCCCTCCAAGCCCCCCTTCCCCCAACTCCCCCGCCCAGAACCCACCCATCCCGGTCGCACGCTATCGTCTCACATGTCCTATAGACCACGCGTTGTTCAGATAATACATACACACCTCCCATCTCGGCCCCTTTATACCACGTCCTATTCAACCTCCCGTTCCACCGTAGGCTCCAGCCACAGGCCCTGATAGTCCGCCCAGCGCCTCCATATCCTATAATGTTTTCTCGGGCAGCCTCGGGCCACAAACATTGGTAGTTCCAGCCCCATCAAAAGTCTAGCCCTTTCTTCCACACCATAACAGAGGGAGCCCAGGGATCTTTCCATGCTTTGACTACATCTCGTTTGGCCAGAGTTAAACCTAATAACAGTAAGTGCCTCTTATATATATTCCACCCCACCCCCTCCAACACATGTAGTAAACCTAACTGTGGTGTGCAAGGGAGTTCCCACCCTAGGATCTCGGATATACAATCCCACACCCCATTCCAGAACCTAGCCAATGAACTACAATTCCATACCGTGTGGATCAACGTCCCCACCTCCTGGCCACACCGGAGACAGTCTGGGGATGCTATCAAACCTGCCCACCACAACCTCTCTCTCCTAAAGTAGACCCTATGCAAATATTTGAATTGAATGAGCCGCAAGCGCATCACTATGGCCGCACCCCTAGGGGCCTCCAGCGCCTCCCGCCAGTCCTCTTCCTCCAATGCCCCCACATCTCGTTCTCAGGACTCCCGAAATTTCAACAGTGTGGTGGAGCAGTGCGTAACTAACGTCTGATATATGTGAGATATCTTTTTGTCCCCCACGTCACCCATAAATACCTTGGCCTCTAATGGACTAAATTCTGGGAGGGAGTCAAGACCCTCTAGGCTCGGTGTAATCGCATGGCGGAATTGCAGATACTTAAAAAATTGGGACCGGGGCATACCATATTCCTCGCGCATATCCTGGAAGGATTTAAGCGTCGTTCCCGACATCACATTTCCTAACGTCGATATGCCAATATCATCCCAGCCCCTGAAGCCGGGGAGAGACGCCAATGCCGGCAGACGACCATTATGCCACAAGGGGGTCTCCTCAGTCAGCGTGCCCCACCATCCCATACAACGTAGGGCCTGCCTCCAGATCCGAAACACTACCTGGGTAGCCGGCGGAACCGTATGTTGGGTGTTTGAGTCGTTCCAAGGCATATGCCGAGTCCCTCCTGTCCCCATACCACCATTCGTTCAGGACCAGGAGATGGGAGGCTTGGTAATAAGAAAGGATATTGGAGGTTGCCAAACCACCATAGTATGTCGACAAGAAACAAGTGCGCAGCGCAACCCGCACTGCGCCTCCTGCCCATAGAACTGCCCCTGCGCCGAGTCCACTTGTCGAAACCATTGGGGGGAGATCGGATAGGGGTGGTTCTGTAATTTGTAGAGCAATTGAGGAAGGGCCACCATTTTAAAGATAGCCGACCTACCATAAATGGTGAGGGGCATTCGGGACCACGTCTTCATCTCCATCCGGACCCGATCCCAAACAGGCACCAGGTTACGCTCCCAGGAGGCTTTCGTTTATGTGACTATCTCTCAGTCTAAAAGAGGGGGTGTAGACTGAAGGTTAATCTCCTTACTTGGGTATCTAGAAATGTGTTATTTAATTATTGCTCTTCATTGCTTCACTGGAATCCTGTTGGATCCTCTCAGCTTTTCATCCTTCAGAGGTCGATAAAATAAGTTCCATTGAATTGGGTAAAAAGAATGCCTGATACCAGTCAATAGAGCCAAAATAACGTTTGTGGGTGTATGTGTGCTAGTCACATAGGCTTGTTGTGTTATAGCTAAGTAAATATTTCTGAATCCAAGTTATCCTAATGTGTGACCATAGTGGTCCTCCAACGCCTTGGACTTATGATTCTTGTGTTTAATTGGATGGCTACATTCTCTCAATTTCAGTGTGAAGTTCAAAGCCTTGTTATCAACAGCAGTAATTCCTCTTAACAGCCAACCTGCTCATTATGGCACTACCAGATCATAGCCCTGGTGAATCCCTATGAGAAGTGGTCTCAGGGTCTTCAAACAAAGACTTTATCATAAATGCAACCGAATTATGGATTTTTGGGGACCAACATGCAGATTTTGGTGCGGATTGCACAACAATCTGCCTGCTCCTGAATACCAGGCATTTTTCTTTCATGAATATTGGCAGGTTTGACCTGCTGATATTTATCACAAAACTCATAATTGCAATATAACTGAACTGCTCATAATGAGGGCCTGCATCTAATAACAGTGTTTCTGTGACATTAAAAATAGATATAAATAAAACAAAATCTCCTCAAGGAAATTAGTGTTACTTGTAAGACATATGTATTTTTATATTCTACAAGAAGAATATTACCTTTAAAATAGTCATATATATATGCACCCTCTCTTCTGATCGTGCCTGAAATTTATTCAAAAGGAATATACTTGCTTAGTGATTCCTCAACTGAAAAGAGACGTTTTCCTTCCTACTTTTGCAGCATTGTGTTTCCTACTTAGCTAATTTAAAGTCCCCACAGGTATTTTCAGAAGGTCAGGCAAAGTGCCTTGTAATCTCTTTAGAAAGGAAATTGATTTGTGATCATTTACTCCTAGAGGAACCTCATTACAAGATGTAATGTGTTGTGGGTATATTTAGGTGTGTGGGAGACATTACATTTCTGGGGGAGACTATAACAGCCTTGGGAACTTTCACTGACCTTAACCTCTTGACTGCGCCGCAAATTCCGCCACAGTTCTGGACATTCCAATCGCGGGGGTGGTCATGACGGCTCCCGGCCATCATGAGCACACGCCCACCATGAATCATGACGGCCGGGGGCCGTCATGACCATGGAAGAGGCTATAGAAGTGCCCACAGGCTTTGATAAATGTATGCATTTGCATCGTTCTGAAGTGAAATAGCAAGATAGGAGGGCATGTCGTCACAGTCTGTAAGTATGCATTAGTGTTAATTACATTCTGGAAAGTAATAAGAAAATGTGTGAAAAAACACGAATCTTGCATCTTCATGCACCTAACAAGCATGGCTGGGAGAGAAAAAAAGAACGAATAAACAAAATCTTCTTAGAGACATTCATAGACCTCGAAAAGCAACTAGACTAATCAGAAACCATTATTTTTGCTGCAGGCAATTAATAAACTTTTGTTCAGAAAAACAAATATTTCTTGGACTTTTCAATGTGGAGGACACTTTCTTTTACTATTGTCTGTATGTCAAATGATTCCTTCATCTCTTTATATAAGTTGCGTATGTCATGATTCAGTCTTTTCTGATACATAATTGACCTTAACCAAGTTTTCAGTTGGTGGACACCAATGAAGTCTCTCTCAGCCTCAAAGAAGATACTGGAATAGCTAAGATAACCAGTTGTAGCTTCTCAAGCTTCCGAATCTATGAAAAATATATATTTTTCTGTTGGATGTCTTTTTCTAAAGGAAGTCTGTAAGTTCATAATATAGTTAATTTTGGCGAGGATGGTAAAGGGTCAATTTCTTGGTATTGAGCAATTGTGTCTTATGTGTGTCTCTTCACCCATATTAGAGGTTTCGGTCCATACCCCATTCTCTACAATGAGTCCAAGTCTTTTTGAAAGATATAACTGTAATCACTGTAATTAATTGAGTGTGCTAAATGCATCATGCTGCAAGGAGGTCACCATCCCTCTATTACCTTGACTAAACATTGACTGCCCACTGTTGCAACTCTTGGAGAGTTATTTGCATTACGGCTTATTGAATTGGAATTTAAGAGTATCTTAGGTATTGGGACACCAATAATAAACACAGTATCTAGTGGACTTGGCCCTCCATGCAGGGTCGCCCCCAAAATATTTACCTCCTCCTTTCCTGTTTTCTGAACCGGCTTTTCGTGTCTTTTATTATCCTGTGCAATTTACCACTGCTAACCAGTGGCACGGTGCCTGTGCTCTCTACTTTAAACATGGTGAAATTGGCTTACATTTGATTGGCACATATAATTTATATATAAGTAAAGTGGTACTACTAGTAGGCCTGCCACCCTTATTGTGTCACCCACTTAAGTAGCCCTTTAAAACATGTCTCACATCTGCCACTGTAGCCTAAAGTACACTTTTAAACTGTCATTTAAACATGAAAAATTGAACCTTTTGCTATGTCAAAAGCTTCCTATGAAAAATACATAAAAGTCACACCTACGGTAGGCCCTAAACAAACCGCAGTGCAATGTGCAGTGTATTTAAAAGGTTGGTCACATGCTTTTAAGTTTTACATGTCCTGGTAGTGAAAAACTCTTAAATTCATTTTTCACTACTGCAAGGCCTGCCTCTACCTTGGGATAACATTGGGTTAGCGTATTACATTTAATAAGTGATGACTTCCAATTGGGAACATTTAGGAAGGTCGACTTTGGTATCTAAAAAAAGGGTAATTTAAAGCCCACTTTAAGGGCAAATTTAGATTTTAAGTCACAATTCTGAAAATACCACTTTTAGAAAGTTGGTATTTACTGGTCCAAACTATTTTGTCAGTAAAGTCAAGAAATTTTCCTTAGTAAACCTATATACCACACCACATACAAAACCACTTTGCATGTCAATTGGTCACCAACCACACTCTGGGGCATATTTACAGAAAAAGTATAGAAGACGGCGCTGCAATAAATTTAGTAGCACCGTGCTGCATCCATTAAAAACCGCAAGGATGTCCTGTATTCGCAAGAATATGGCGCACCTCTGTGCTTTCCCTTGCACCAGCACTCAAAAAGCCATGGGGCAAGGCTGCCTGCTTTTAGGGATGATTGTTCATGTGCAGGAAGGGACACCTACCTGCACATAAACAATCATTAAAGGTGATATGCTCCTTCGCTGTGTGCTGTAGAATTACATAGAGCAAAACATTAGGAGAAATAAAAGCATTTCTCCTTGTTGCACCACTCTAACACTTGCTTTTCAAAGGAGTTAGTTTTTGGCCCTGCCTCAGATTTACAGATCCTTATAAAGCTGGGGCAGAGTTAAAAAGCAATGGGTGTTGTGATTGAAAGCCCAAAGCAACCACAAAACTGAAAGCAACACCCATTGCATGCACTTTTGACGCAGAAAACTGCGTGACAGGGTACAATATTTACAATGCGGCGTTAATCCACACAAAGTGGCTTAGTGCCACATTATAAATATGGAGCAGGGCATTGCACCACAGGTGCGTCATAAAAAGTAATGCTCCGTTGGTGCAATGCCCTTGTAAATATGCCCCTCTGTTTGTAACATCTTGTTTACCAGAAAAAGTACCACATGAAATTGTGGAAAGTACACAAAGCTTTAATGTTATAATGTATGATACAGCATTAATACATATATACTCTTTTTCAATGTCTATAGATAACTTTAAACATTGTTAAAAAAATTTATACATCATAAATAACATACAATATCTTATAAAAACAAATCTATACTGCAAAAATAAAATTTGTAAAAAACAGGAGAAGAAAATATACTAAAGTGTTGTTGATCCACTTTAAAAACCAACAGAGAATCATAATGTATTTGATGTCTCATCTATGGTTTCTTAGTGTCAAGCAGATTCTGCACACTTATACGTCAACGTGTCTCAGTGGAAAAATCAATATCACCCACCTTCTTCAGGACAGTACAAATGATTCAGTCACAATTTCTATGAAAAAGTATATGGAACATACATTATTTAAAATGTATATAGTACATTTGATTAAAAAATCGATTTTCTCAATACAACCATTCATTAAAAGAAAGTGCACAACCCATCCCAAGTGGTACTCACTTGTGTGCAACATTAAACCCAGATTATTCTGCCACTCATTCCATGTGCTTATCTCCATTTCTATGGATCCATCCTGTTTCAAATACCCTTATATAAGTGTTGAGTGTTCACTTATGAACTCATGCACACATCCTTCCTTTTTCACATGGTCACATCCAGCCCATTTATCTAACTATACTGCAACTAATCTCATTTACAACTCTTACAAATTTAGCACATTCACCCAATTATCACGAGGTGGCCCTAATATGGAATCCCTCCCATGCTGATGAGTTATGTATTCAACTCACCTATAGAGAAGACCATGTGTATCAAACTCTGATTTTGCGATTCTTAAATTGCGATTTTTTACTAATCGCTATTTGAGAATCGCTAAACGCTATGTATGTAGGATTTGCAAATAATTTTGCGATTCACAATTAAGGAATACCTCCAAATTCATTCATATGGGCCTAGAGGACACCCTGTTGCACCCCTGAAATGTGCATGTGTGCACATGTGGCACACATACATGCCCTAATGGCATATATGTGCGCCACATGGCACTTTGAAAAATGCAAAAAAGTGCATTTTTCAGAGAAATCGCAAATTACCAGCCAACTTGAAGTTGGTGGTAATTTGCTATTCCTTAAAGCCAAATTGCACTTTTTCTGTGCTTCTTACATTGCATTTAAGGAATAGCAATTTGCGATTCCTTAAATGCAATCGCAAAATAGGGAATCGCAAATTTTGCAGACCCTTATTTGTGAGGCAGTTTTTCTTTCATACATACCACTAAGCCCAATTGAGATTGCAAATGCCAAAATTATGCGAATTTTTGCATGTGCAGTCGAAATTTGGAATGATACATATGGCCCCAAGAGTGCACATTTGTGGCCTTCATATGGATACAAATCATCCAATGGTGACAGTCCTCTCTAAAATCAGAAGCTCACTTAGACATATACGTCTATTTCAGGCAATGTCAAGTAAGTAGAGAGAAGCTATAAGTAAATACACTATCATTTGTTCATAAATATATATTTAAACCTTTTATACGTCACTCCACTTGATCTCTAGGGGCACATGCATCAACGAAAATACCGATCGTAGACAGGCCGATTTGCAGAATCGGCCCCTTTGCGACTGGTATTTTTGCATTTGGGACGCATCAACCCAAATACAAATTCACAATTCATGTAATCGCAAATTTTGGGATTACTTAAATTGCAAATGCATTTAGGGAATCACAAATTGCAATTACCTATTTGGAATGCAACAAGTATTTCCTAAATGCGACTTCGCATTTAGGAAACGCAAATTTCCATCAATTACAATTTGATGGTAATTCGCGAAAACTTGTGCATTTATCAAAGTGCCATGTAGCACACAAACATGCCCTTAGGGCATGTTTGTGTACCATATGTGTACACATGCCATTTTTGGTGGTGCATCAGGGTGGCCTTTTGGCCCCCTTGCACCCTTGAAATTGCATGCAGTTTGCGAACACCAATTTGGGCCGCTAGGCCCATAGGAATGAATGGAAAGCTATTCCTTAATTGCGAATAGCAATTTGAAATTCGCAATTAAGGAATATGTAGGAACCACTAATATTTTAGTGAAACCTACATGCATAGGCAAGTGCGATTCCATAATTGCGATTTCATAATAATCGCAATTATGGAATAGCAATTGCCTACAATGATGCATGTGCCCCTTTGTTCTTATCTTTCAATTGTGTAATTACATCAGTATGAAAGGTTCCAACAGACCCTTGGGTTTATACCTCGAATAAGGTGTATTACAAGGATATTTCTTCCTTCTATTTGATAACTATATTCAGGGTAATGTGGCCTTTGTTTTATAAACTTCCGTTTTTGTAACTTTATTATGTCCATGACTTCTTACCTCTATATATAGATATGTAAAGGCTACTCAAGGTCCAACTGTTCTATGGCTGCCACACTGCTCACTGCCAATAAATAAACAGAAACCCTTTGAATGTATGACGTTACAACGAATTCCGTTGCAACGCATGCCTTTACCACGGATGCGTTACAACGGAATTCGTTTACCACGCATAACATTTACCTCGATTGCTTGCGTGGTGACGTCATACGTCGTTAAGAGAAAGCGGAAGTTTATTTTCCGATTTCTCTTAAACGACGCTGATTAAATACATAACCCGACGTGACATCAGGTGAGTTTTTTTTGGGGGGGGAGACCCCCCCAAGCCCCCCTTTTTTTACTTTTTACCTTTACTACAAACCTCGTAGTAAAGGTATGCGTGGTAAAGGTTTTCGTGGTAACCACGCATGCGTTGTACTGCATGCGTGGTTAACGATTTCGTGGAAACGGCTTCGTTGTAATGGCCGTTTCCCAAACCCTTTCAGATATATGGGGCAGTTACCATTGTCATAGTCCCCGTTTGACTCAAATATACACCAAAGATTTCCTATTTTGGATCAAAAAATATTTTTCCCTGAATGTCGATTAAGATAATTTATTCTCACACCTCGAATAGGAGTTGGCATTCGATCTTCAAAGTGATACTGGACATTTCACTTTTTTTTCAGTCCAAATCTACCTTGTTTAAATTCCCAGCGGTCACCGTGAAAGCCATGCCGCTTCTGTACTGCGATAAAGCTTTACAGCTGAGCACCGGGTTGTTAGTTACCAACCAGTGCAGCTCTAAATCAGAAAGCCAGTATTATAGTGCATGCATGTCATTCAGGAAAGAAGTGTGTAAAAACACACAGTCCAAATTTTATGAAGTGCGCCACTCTGAGCTGGATTAGAGTTTGCTCCAAGTGTCCTGAAGCCAGGAGTAGAACTGCAAATCGGGATGGCTCTGGAAACTCAAATTGGCAAAGCAAAGTAAAGCACAGGCCCTGAGGAACTTTCTATAGTATACATCGGTCATACGCTGGGCAGATGTGAAACAAAGAGAGTACGACCTTTGTATTTTTTAAGGGTATTAGTATGAAGCCAAACAAGAGAAAGTGCAGAATATTGAAGTATCCCAGGCTCTGTATGCGAAAAGGAAAAATATGATGTGATAAGAAAAAATACTGCGGTACATTTCCCATTCCAATCATCAAGAGAAACTGTGTAGAACAGAAGGTTCACAAAGAAGATATTGTTATTAATACTCCAGGTTGTAGAGAACAGTTGAGTTATCTGGAGGGTCCTGATGAAGGTGGTCTTCATTGCTGTTTCTTTCCACCGAAACGCGTTGGCCAAATCCTTGTAAAACCTCACCCATCTGGGTTCATGTTGGACAACAGATAAAGAGAGAAATTAGATTGTTTTGTGAGTTTGCGTAATTTAAGTGGTGTATGGGAATGAGTGTGAATGAATGGTTGTAAATAGGGTGTTCTCTACCTGGAATATGAGTTATTAATATGTTGTATTGGTAGAATTGTGTTTAGGAACAAATGTTTAGATGAAAACAAATGCTTCTTTAAATGAGAAAATAGTAAATAATTCTTTGTATAATGTTGTAATACGAAAGAAAGAAATCAAATGAAAAGATGAAATAATTTAAATAAAAAATAATGTAAAAAAAGGAAAAACATTGTGATGTGTTGTTACCCTGTGAATTAGAGGTTATGCCCTGAGAGAATAATTTAAAGGTCATGAGGGAGCTCTGTTGATTATTGTATGTATTGGTTCTTTCCCCTCTTCTCCCTGACCTCAAAGTAAACCCTAGAGGGGGTCCCCTAAAACAACTACTAGTGCTGGAAAGACCAACATCAAAAGACCTCAGTTTCTTCAGAGCGCGACATGCGCCTGCAGTACATTAGCCATGAGACATACAAAATTGTCTCATGTGTTTTAGCCCAGTGCGCCTCTCCATACCATGCTCTTTTGACATACCTGGCAGATTCCGTGGTTCGGCTCAGGGGTGGCTCTAGGCTCATGGCGGCCCTGGGCTGGGAGCTTAGGTAAGGGGCCCCGTAAGAGGGGGGTCCGGGCGGGACAGAGCGCGGAGGCCAGTGAATGGGGGGGGGCAAAGGCCACCAAATCCCTGCCAGGGGCCGCCACGCACAAATATGTATCCATCCTCAGAGGATTATTATATTAAGGATATATATTGGCATGGTGGCCCCTGGGGTTTGGTGGCCCTGTGCAGGTGCACAGCTTGCACATGCCTAAGGCCTCCCCTGTTCGGCTGGAGGTTTGATTTGGATAAAAGAAACTACCCACTGTAGAAGTCCTATTAATTACCCATGCTGATTGCCTCAGGTATATGTGACCCACCAGTAAACTTAAGCGTGATGCTATGAACTTTCCTGAAAGTTCGTCCTTTTCAGCCTCTTGGCTCCATCTTTGAATGTGCAAGTACATGTGCTTAAACAATTTTGGGGTTATCACCATTATTATGGACCACACAACTCTTCACTTAATTGCTACAGAAACATTTAGAAACCTGATCTTTACAGTTATCTAGCTGCCTCAAAATTCTTCTATGTAAAACTATAAATTACTGGAATTAAATTGTGGCGGCAACTAGAGTTATTAGCATGGATTTCTATTGGCAGATCCTTTTGGGCTCTTTTTTTCACCTTTATTGAAAACCCCAACACACCAACCTTAAGAGTCCCATAAAACAAGTACAAAATATAGAACCAAAGTCCTAGAAATACATTTGTCATGGTGGGTCCTGCTGTGACCATAACCCATCTGAATCATCACTTTTGGATAGTTACCATCTTTTTATGGCGGATGTTGCATCAATGTTCATGCTATAAGGCGTTCCCACCCTTCTCTACTGTTAAGGCCTCATCCAACAGTGTTGAATTTAGGCATAAACCATTACTGCATATGTTTCCTTTTCATGTCTCTATTGCCACCTCTTTTTCTAGCAGTAATTTTCTCCAAAATAAACCAATGGGATTCACGGTTTCCATGGCCATTCTCAATGAAGAAATCCACCAATGGAGCATTACTCTTTTTCATCCTGTTCGCTTATTTATGTTTATTTACCTTTATCCTAAGTTCCCTGCCAGTCTCTCCAACATATCCAAGGCCACATGGGCACACTATGAGATAGACAATAGTTGTGTTATGGCAATTGTTAAAGAGTTCGTCATAAATTTAACTCCTCGGCAGTCTACTGTTTTAGCTTAATGCACTGATCATAAATACTGCAGTAGGGATGGGAGACGAATTCTGCTCCACCCACTCCATGCTCCAGGTAGAGCGCTGAGTTCTGACAAGCTCTGCAAAGCAGCGTGGAATGGGGTGTTTTCTCCAGCATGGATCTGCAGCATTAAGTTGGCGAGCGCAGGTGTGGAAAATCATATGTTAGACCACCTCTGGGCGAGATTTCTCAACGCAGGCGTTCACCCCAGATCGCTAGCGCTTGCATTGAGAAACCTGCTGCTCGCGTGAGAAAACTACAGCTCGAGTAGAAGCAACATCTGCTTGTGCTGCACGTGGTTTTGTTTGCGCTGATTGTACAGTGAAGCACAAACTCTCGGCACAACAAATCAGTGCAAACAGTGCTACCTGCCGCACTCCGCCGCTTGCGGATCTCCGTGGAGTGCAGCAGAGTTTTTTGGCACTTTGTGGAGTTCCGCATTGCAGAACTCTGCCCAGGCCTATACAGCAGCCACCACATCTATAGTTCACAACTGCCCTTTCCTTTCCTAAGGTCACTTGTGTACAAGATACATCCTCTCTGTATGTGTGTACTAAGGTATTCCTCAAGTTTCTATTGCACCAAAAGGCTAAAATCATCTTCTCTTCACTATTCAAGATATTCTAATTTTTGTGAAATGCATTTTTAATCCGGTTGCTAACTTCTGAAAAGTGACGTACAATGACAATTCAATTATTGCTCACTTCTTTTTTTTATCCTTCTTGAACATACTATCACTATCAAAACACCGTTCCCTTTTAGATGAATGGTTGATCAACGGTTTTGGATAGCCCCTTTCTCTCAACTTCTTTTTCAAATTCTATAGTGTCTATAAAAGTAAGCGACGTACAGTTTCTCCTAGGTTGCATGACTGAGTGCAGTTGGCTGTTGGCCTTTGTGTATTCCTCTCAGACAGTGAAAAAAAGGGGGATTAGGTGTTAGCAGGATGCAAGGAGCAGGGCTGCATCTTGGCCCAATTACATTTCAAAAGGGCTGCCGCTGAACACTCACACAGACCTTGACACTTGTCTATTGTCACCCTGTAGAAATGTGTAACTTTTGATGCAACATAGCACAGTAACCAAGTTGCTTTCCTGCATCAATAGGACAAAGTAGATAGAACAGCATCACAACCACTATGTTATGATGCCTGTTTTTGTCTCTCTGCTCTGGTGCACATTTGTCGGCCTTGTGTCTATGCACACATCCATGCGTTTTAGTGCATGTGCATGTGTGTCTGTGTGTGTTTGTGCATGTGATGTCAAGCAAGATTTTTGTAGTGAAAGGGTACCCTCTGTTAAAAAACCATGCTTTAACATAGTTTTTCCACTGTATGTATGCTGTAAAGTGCTATACATGGCAAAACTTTTAAAAGTTTAGAAAAAATTAATATTTACTTATTCTTTATGCCTGCCTCAAGGGCGTGTACGATTTTGACCAGAGTCCTAGCTACCATTTTATTTTTTAAATAAAGCTTTGCATCAAAAACCATGGGTGGTTGTAAGGGAAGGCACATGTACAACTCGTGGAAAGTACCCATGACGCAAAGTAGAGCTTAGCTCTACTTTGCGTTATGTTGGATATCTTTCCAATGCAAATCAGAATGTGTATTGTAAAGTACACACTTACTGGGTTTGTGCCACTTTTTTGAGATGGAAACCTGTCGACAAAAGTTAATAAATTTGCCCCTGAATGCTTTCTGTACATTTTCTGGCAGTATATCTTATACTGTGTGCAGCCTGTAATACATTTTTTAATTTTCCAACATATTCACAGTGCTTTCAATCCCAGGCTGGGACCTCATTAATGTATAAACACACGTCAGTAGTCCCCAGTGCACCAATCAGTTATTCATAAAGATAAAGTAATCATATTAATCTAGAGGTGAGTGAGCCACTGAAAGCTCAATGAGGCTCGAGCCTGAAGCCAGGCTCTGGTTCAGATCGAAGTCCCATTGGAACCCCGAGCCCATAATGAGCCATATGGCTTCTACCTGCCAACCTCACTCTAACCACATGTGCAAAAAGATAAAAACAAAACATTAGCATTTGAGGTAAAAAGGAGAAACAAATAAATACAAATTTAGGTGCTGATTTGTACAAAGCGAAACCAGAAAACCTGAATTAATAATGGCGTCTCCGCTTATGAAAATTGTGTGATCTTAGGCAAATGTTTGATTTTACCGATCTTTCTTTTCTTCAGAATTGCATATGAAAGCACTTTCAAATACATGAGTTCAGAGTACCAGCTGTACAAAACATATTGATTGTGTTACATTTAATAGACTATAATGTTGGTCTATTTATAAGAATATGAGCTGCATAAACGATTCACTTGACAACTCAGAACAGGAATGGTTGTCAGCAGGATGCCCTTTTGTTACGTTAATATATACAACAATGTGTTTTGGCCTCTCCAATCCTATACCTTTTTATTTCTTTCATTTTATTTTTTTCTGTCTGGCAACATTCTTTTACTGCTGGGAGTTGCTGGAGAGAATTTGTAAAGGCCTGGTCCCTTCTAGACACGGAGAATCTCTTGAATCGGGGAACAATGTTTACAACGCAACTTTTACAACGCACTACTATTACAACAAAACTTTTACAACGCAACATCCATTACAATGCATGCCATTACAACACAACCATTACAACGCATGACACTACAACGCATACCACTACAACGCATGTCATTACAATGCAGTCATTACAACGCATACCATTACAACGCATACCATCCAAACACATAGCAACCTTAGACTATCCAACACTTGCCCTACTGTTGCACCCCCCTGGAGTTAGAATAGTAATGTTTACCCCTACACTATCCAACACTTACCCTACTCTTGCACCCCCTGGAGTTAGAATAGTAATTTTTACCCCTACACTATCCAACACTTACCCTACTGTTGCACCCCCCTGGAGTTAGAATAGTAAATTTTAACCCTACCACTTTACCATATATGCAATGTAATGGTATGCGTTGTAATGGTATGCGTTGAAAAGGTAGTACGCGCTGTAGTGGAATGTGTTGTAAAGGTAGTTTTTAGAGATGCGTTGTAATCGCATGCGTTGTATTGGAATACGTTGTAATGGATGTTGCGTTGTAAAAAATGCATTGTAAAGGTATGCGTTGTAAAAGTATGTGTTGCAATGACATACATCCCTTGAATCAGGTGGTCCAGTACTTACTTCCGGGACGTCTCATTAATGTGCTTGCGATATCATGTGACATCACACTTTGATGAGTGGAACAGGAAAGGACTTCTAGCCCTTCCCAGATCCTTCCCAGCATTTGGCTAGTGAGTAGAGCTACAGAAGGGGCTTATTACAGCTATCAGTCCCCTACATGTTTAAAAACAGTTTTAATAAACACTGCTCAGTGCAGTGCTATAATGTGACGTATTAATGTCAAAACATCCACGTTTCCACTTTTAAATGTTTCCACTTTTAATTGTAATTTTTTTACATGTTTACACATGTTTGCACTTGTTTTCCCTACGTTGTACACTTTTATTTAATTTTGAAGAGATTTCATGATATTTTAAGTGATGTTTGGTGTATGATTTTCATGGCAAACCTTTTCAGGACTCGGCCAAGCCAGAACTTAGGCTCAGCTCTGACTCAGCTGGGCCTGGTAATTTGTTAGCTTGCTCATCTCCATGTTAAACCAACTGGGCTTTACTCTCAGAACAATGCATTTCCCACAGATGAGTATATCTTGTATTTATTTTTGATTTAAGCTGTCTGCAATTATATTTTGCATACAGTTACTGCCCATGGCGAGAGCCACTAGGATTATGTGACAGGAAGGACCAAATTATGTGACAGCATTCAATAAATTATACAGCAGGAAAAGCAAATTATGCTGAATAATGTGACACTTTTTGTGATGGTATTACTTCATTATATTGCCATTTTTAGAGGTGGATGAGCCCCTGAAATCTGGAGCTAAGCTCCAGTCTGAGCCCTGTCTCTGGCTCAGTTTTTGGTTCTGATGGATCCTCGTGCCCTTAACGAGCCAAGCTTTCATGTGGCTTCTATCTGCCTCCCCCTTTCACCCAGGATGTGGTGTTACAGTCAGAGCCACCGGCTTAAATCTCAATGTTGGCTCAACATCCTGTGATTCTGGGCAAATCACTTACTCTACCCATGCCTATAAGCAATAAATGTGTAATTTAACTAGTTGATCATGTAAATCGCTCCATTGCCTATGGATTGAGTTCACGCTTTATAAAAACGGAAAAATTTACAAAGAGGTAAAAAAAAAACTTAACATGAAGAAAGACAAATAGATAACCCATTTCCTGGATGATTAGTATAAAGTATAACCAGAAAACCTGGATAAATTGCCGCTTCCCCAATTAAATTGTGTGATCTTAGGCAAATATTTTATTTCACCAAAGCTCTTATTTCATCATTATCACATAGGAAAGCACTTTCAAATATGTGAGTTCAGAATATAATTTGTAAAAAAAACTATTGTGCTTTATTTCATAGACCATATTGTTGCTCTTTAATATTCTGGGCCACGTTCGGGGTTTGCATAACAGTTGTCTTGCCTCTTAGTGCAGTAAAGGTTTATGCTTAAAAGTATCAGTTTTAGAAGTACTTCTCAGTTCAGTGCTATGATGTGACGTATTAACGTCAAAGTTTCAATTGTTAAAGAAAAACACTTTTTTTAACTTTCTGGAGTGATGTTTGATGTGTGATTTCCATAGCAAACGTGTTCAGGGCTCAGTTTGTGGTTGGGCTCTAAGATCTGAGCCAGACCCTCAGCTTGGCTCTCCCTGTAAATTTGTTGGCTCACCCACCTCTAGCCATTTTTACAAATCGTAACACTGTATGGGCAAAGACGTCACCTCATTAGTACCAGTTTAATGCCCATCGGGTGCATATATGTTCTATGTGATGTTCACAGTTGTACTTCTACAATGTAGTTTTACAGCTCATACGCATGAATTTGAGGTTAAAAAGAGAGAGAGATAGGTTGCTCTTGAAAGAGTCTGAGGTATGGATAGAAAGAAATGTGTGGGCGTCATGTGACCTATGAAGAGTACCAACCTTCAGAGTTGCAAATCAAGTGCTTCAGGCAGTTAAATGGCCCATAAATTCATCCAATCACCCCCCAAAAACAGCTTTCTTAGAAGAAAAATGCGACATGCACTTTGCAATGGAACAGGTCCACAGCACCCACAATATACATTAATAAAGGCAACAATTACCTGGAATGAGATGAGCGGAGGACATGGAGGGCCGAGCCATTAAATAAAATCATTTATAGAACCTAAGGGCAGAATATAACTTTTTTCATTAAAAATTCTGTTTAAATAGTGCCTTCAGTTATGAATGGTTTCAAGGCACTAAGAAAATGGGAAAAACATCATTAACATTTGTATTCTGTCATACATATTTATGTGACAGCTTCATGGGACTCACCAGGTTTAAGATAGCTCTATTGAAAGCCAATGTAATGCAATGTAACTGTCTTGCTCAGTTATATTTTTAAAGGCTACTCGCACAACCTCTCCTTTGTAGGAGTTAAGAGTGTGATAAGGTACTACTGCAGTGTATTTGCCAATGGGGAGAGATATGCTAATGGAGCCAATAATCTTTGTTTATTTGTCCCCGCCAAATCTTTAAATGACGCCTTGCAAGTGAGCCGAAGAGAGTGCAAGACATCAAAGGCACAGGAAGCAATTAAAAAACAAAAAACAAAGCTTACTCTACTTTTGAAAGGCATTTGAATGACCTATGAAGTACTAGAGTACAGCACACACATCAGATATGAACCCTCTGTGTCATGGAAGCGGCAGCAGCATTGGCTGCAGCACAGAAGGTGGGTGGGGAAGGTGATCTGAAGCCCTTTTAGTACAATGGGCGTTGTATTCTTGAATGCGGGAAAGGGACATGCTGAACTTAAGTCAGCAGCCTGGTTATACTTCATTCTTTTTTTGTTGCTGATGCTTTTAATGTACGGAAGAACAAATTAAGTAAAAACTGGGGCTTCATTGCTGTTTCTTTTTAAACTTCAGGGTTGTTTGTCCCGCTCGTCTACCCCACCCTTGTCCCCTCGATCCCCCACCTCCAAATTCTGGTGGGATAAATCTCCTACACTTCCACATTTCCTACTCCTATAGGTGTATTGGTACCTACACCAGGTACCTGTATTTAACATATGTACATAGTGATTTCTGTTTGACTTATGTCTGATCCTGCACAATGTGCGCTTCATTAGCAGGCAGAATCAATGCTGTTTAATTTAATTTTATAGACTTCTCAAATTGTGTATAACAAAGGCTTCAGGTGTATGTGAGAATGATGATTGGCAGGAGAGTCTTACCCACCATTTTACGTTGGTATTAGCAACTGTAGCAAAGTTTCTCATTGAATGGATAATGCCAGTTTTACTGGATTTTTCAACAAATGCATCAACTTCAAAGAAAACATAATTCTACCATAATATGAATATAATAGGAGGGATTCTGTAAGTGGTTAAACTTTTGTTATGTTTGATGTTTACTTCATTATTTAGAAATGAGTAGAGAAGTAAACACAGGGAGTTTACCCACCCTGAGCAGTAAGGAGTTTAAGATGTCTTGTTAAAGACAGGATGAGTGTCATACTGTTGACATTCTGGAGTGCATGAAGTTGAGTCAGCTTTGTGTTATATCCAATCTACTGTAAACAATCCACTTCCTTAAAGCATCATTAAATCTTTTTCTTTGAAAGAAAGAATAGCTACTATGGGATGGTGTTAAAATACTTGGTTTTGTGTTCCAAATATCACCCCTAAGTAAGTATGATATGGGGCAAACCTTTACATTACTTGTAAAGTCTATAGCAGGGCTCTCCAAAGTCAGTCCTGGGGGGGCTGGATCCATGCCAGATCTTTAGCATATCCACATTTAAATAAATATACTTACCTTAAAAATCTGGCATGGATCTTGGCCTCCAGTACTGACTTTGGAGGACCCTGGTCTACAGCTTAGGAAGTGGATTAAATATTTCTAATTCAGATGTTCTTCTTTCTGTCTTCACTTTCATTCTCTTCTGCCTTTATTCAGAGTTTAGGAATATTTTGTTATATGTGGATGAAGGATAATTGTTAACACCAACAGCCACGGCCCGTGAAGGGAGTTTTGGTGGGGCGGAGAGGCGGGGCGGGGGAGGGGCCGGGTGGGGGGGTGCTAAAAACCGGAGTATGGATAATTGAAGGTAAGTAAGCAATTTAATTAATAAAACAAATTTCGTAGCACGCCCTGCATCACAAAATGTGATGCAGGGCGCACTACTAAATTCGTGCTTCTCATGTGCAGGATTAATTGTGTGCTTTAGTTAGTGGGGGCTTGTTAACTACCGCTTTGGGTTGTATGTGGGTATGTGGGTGTCCCAGACCTGATGCACCGAGTCTTTGTAAGGATTTAGAGGCCATTACACGTAGCAACATCTGGTGCTGGACCTTCATGCTCTGACACTCCTTTTTGCTTGGATGAGACGCCGGTTAAACAGAGGTGGTCACCGTGCAGGATTCCAGGCTTAAAACGCTGCAAGTAAGTGTACCACAGTTACTGCAACTACCCTTGGCGGGGTCGTACACAATTCTTCATACACAATTGGGGGGTGTTATCTCAGGATGCGTGGGTCTTACAGACTATTCCAGGATTTCATCTAGAGTTCTGCTAGACACCTTTTCAAGACAGATACCCCAGACACCTAAATTTTTCCCAAGAAGAGTGTGTTTTTATGGATGCAGAAATAGAGGAGTTGCTGCAGAAATGTGCGATTGCCTATTGCGACAAAAGGGTCGTGGGGTCACAGGTTAGTTTTAAACCTGAGAGAGTTCAATTATTTTATGGTCTACAAACATTTCAAGATGGAAGGCATCCATCTGTTGCCCGATCTTTAAAGTAGGTGGATTGGATGGTCCAGCTGGACCTAAAGGACGACAACTTAACGATCCCTATCTACCCCCCTCATTGTCGATTCCTTCAGTTTCAATGGTGGAACCGATGGTTGGAATATTTGGTCCTTCCTTTCGGGCTTTCCTCAGCACCATGGTGTTTCACCAAGTCGCTGAAACACAAGGAATTTGCATGATAGTGTATCTAGACGATATTCTTATCATGGCTCAGACTCTGGCTTTGGCCAAACTTCATTTGCAGATGACGATCTCCCTTCTGCAAAAAATATGGGGTTTGTGATCAACAATCCCAATTCAGCTTTATCCCCCATCTAGTCGATAGACTTCCTAGGATTTGTCATAGATTCACAGACTGCTCAACTGTGTTTTCCCAAGTCAAAGCTACAGGACCTCATGAAAGAGATCACCTCAGTATTATCCAAACAGGTGGTATCTCTACTAACACTTGCAAGGATAGTGGAGTTATTGACATCCTCAATACAGGCGATATTTTCAGGCCCGCTGCACTATCGGTCCCTTCAGAGATTAAAGATTCAGCATCTACGTAAAGGACTTTCATACATAGATCTAGTTCCCCTAACACAAGAAGTCAGGTGGTTAAGTCACGTGGAGGCCTAGAATGGCAGCGCCATCTTCGGTTCTCAACCAGAGGTAGGTATAGAGTCAGACACCAGCCGATGGGCCTGAGTAGCGCATTGCGGAGATATCTCCACAGGAGATCGATGGTCTCTTCAAGAACAATCACTCCACATCAATTGCCTGGAGCTGTTAGCACGGTTGTTAGCAATACGAACTCTCTCCCCCACACAAGTGTCATTTTGCATCCGATGGACAATATCTCAGCAGTGAGATATTTCAACAAGTTGGGAGGTACAAGGTTGTCACTACTTGTGGAATAGCAAAGGATTTCTGGCACTATTGCCTGAAACATCAGATATCGGTGGCTGGAGAATACATTCCGGGGCAGTCGCATACTGTTGCGGACTGGAATTCCAGGTATCTGAAGGATTACAGTGACTGGCAGCTCCAGCCACAACTGTTTCAATGGTTACAGAAAGTGTGGGGACTTTGCAAGATATATATTTTCGTATCCAGACTGAATCGACTACTGCAGACATTCTTCAGCTGTCCAGACCCCTTAGCGAGAGCAATGGATGCCTTCACCCAGAATTGGGCGCGGAACCTGAACTCCGCTTTTCCCCCATTCATCCTAATTTCCAGATTGACGTCTCCCAAGCTCGACACCAAGCGGAGGTGATACTGGTGACGCTGCTTTGGAAAGCGCAACCCTGGTTCCCAGTTCTGTTGGAAATGAGTTGCAATCTTCCCAGGATGCTCCCTTGGTCTCAGATGTTGCTCCAAGACCCTCATGGGGAACTGCACCCGTTGGTAACGTCGGGGCAGTTGTCCCTGATGGCATGGAGGCTTTCAGGCAACAGTAGGAAATTCCAGGAGTTTTAGACACAGCTTCTGAATTAAACAAGCTTGTACCCCTTCCACTCGAAAGAGATATTCTCCAGCTTGGAAATGCTGGGTATGTTGCTGCATGGAACGGCATATGGATGCCGTGGGGGCAGAGCTACCCCAGGTTGTGAATTTTTTATCTGAAAAAGCGTCAGAGGGCTTGGCATATCATTCCATCAACATTTTCAGATCCGTCATATCCGCAAGACATATCGAGGTAGATGGTAAGCCAATAGGCATGCATCCCGTTGTATGTAAATTGCTTAAGGGTATTAGAGTAGCAAATTCTCCAAAGCCAAAGTACTCATGTTTATGTGATGTATCTATAGTGCTAAATCTGTTTGATAAATGGCCCGATAATTCTCAGTTATCAAGAAAACAATTGCCTATAAACTAGCTATGTTATTGTGTCTCTCTGCTTGCAGACGTTCTTTGGATGTGAAGGCTCTAGAAACAACAGGTAGAGTATATACTCCAGTAGGAGTTTCTGTTACCATTACGAGCAGGACGAAAACAATATCAATTAGCATTGAGTATAATGCTTTTCCTAATAATGAGAAATTATGTGTGGTACAGTGTTTGAAGGCAAATGAGGAGAGTACACAGTCCGTGAGACCAGAAGGTTCCAATCAGCTATTGATCGCCTTGCAAAAACCATTCAAGTCAGTATCTAAGGTGACAATAGCGAGATGGTTAAAAATAGTCATCGAAGAAGCTGGGATAGATACTCAGGTGTTTGGAGCACATTCAGTGCGTGGCACTGTGGCATCTAAAACCTTTATGTTGGGTTCAACCATTCAGGATATTATGAGATATGATGATTGGTCATCTAAATCTGTGTTTAAACAATTGTATTATAAACCGGTGGGTGATATAATGACTGTGGTTTTTGATAAGCGTTAAACAAGCATAATCACAAGCCTCTGGTCCTGTACTAGAATAAAAAAATTTCTAGCATTCACGCCAATATTTCTCAATTCTATTAAAGACACGGAGGCGAGGATTATTCCACCAGGTGATATTACAATGGCTGTAATATATGCCCACCCACATGTATTTTATATTCTGTTTAACAGAAGTTAAGGGTTATCCTATGTTTTATTCATTTCAGGTTCTGAAAAACAGACAGAATGGATGTGCTTCTGGTTGAAGCAGATGTATAGCATTCCAGTTTGGTTATGGTTCTTCCACGTTGGAGGATGACAGTTTGGACATGACTTAATGGTATATTGGACTAAAAATTGGAGCAAAGAAAGAAGCTCAGGAAAAGGAAATGGTGACTCTTATAGGGTCAAACAAGATATGATGTAATGAGAAGCATCATGGCAAATGTTTCATAAAACGGTTTCATTGGCTGCTGTGAATAGCAATAAACGAAAGAGAAGCATAATCCTCGAGTCTGTGTCCTTAATAGAATTGAAAATTCTTGGCGCAAATGCTAGCAAATTTTGTATTCAGAGAGACATTAAGGCTCCTATGCAAGCCCAGCACATGATGGGCATAAGTCATCTGTAAAACAAAGTCTTACATCCCTTTGTATTGTGCAGCCCCAACCATGCCAGTGCCACAAGCCTGAGGGAGTGAAAAAATCTAATAAAAGCACAGCCAAACCTACGTTTGAAGTAGAATTTTCCTCCATAAATATTTTTGTGGCAAATCCTCGAGCAAAACTATTTTGACTTTTCAAATTTGTGGTTTATCAAACTTTAATAGCATAATCATTACTTTGTTTGCTTCACGTGGAAAGTAGTTTCGAAATTAGGAAATTGAAAAGTTGTAAAGATGTTCTATTATTTTACCCTATGATTCAACAAGCACAGTCATCTTGTCACCCAAATACCGAAAGGAATTCGTATGCAGTACCATCTGATCTAGAAAACTAAGAGGATTCGGGCCCCAAAACAGTATCATTGCTTTACATGTAAAATGTGGGAGAATTGGTCATCTGGTGACAACATTGAAAATCCTCTGCTGGAGGACCAGGGAAGCCATGGATCATCGAACCAAATTCTTCCAGCCAGTCCCTGAAAGAACCACGACAGAGACCACGGCCTGATGTCATTTGTAGCATCTTATTTTTTCAGGAGATTTAGTTGCAATTGTTCAGACTGGAACATACTTTTAATGTGGCGTTCTGACACTCACAAAGAAAGCGGAGTGATTTGATTTGGAGAACAAACTTTGGAGACAATACAATTCCAGTTTGTAATGGATTAGGCAAGAGTAGTGCTTCCAGCATTTTTTAGAACCACAGCCCAATTTTCAGAAGGACCAACTTTTGTGACCCAATGAGCTTTAATGGACATGAAGTGGGTGATATTTTAGTGTAACGAAAGTATTGTGTAGTAGCACAGTCTCATTTACAGACAGCACAATTTCAATTGAAACACCCCCTAAATTTGCACAGAAATAAAAATGTACTTACAAAACTATATTGCACACAAATGATAATGTGTGGAAATCGGGTTACAGAGAAAAAAAATTATTTGTCCATAAGTGTCTTGATTTTTTTTCATCCTAATAAAATCTGTGTTTTCATCCCACTTCAGAAGTACAAACAAATTGCTTTATTTTTGATTTCCTAACTGCTGAATATGTACAGTTCATTTATAGGTGTTTATTTACATTTTGTTGTGTTCTAAAAACATTACACCCATAGCCTTTCCTTTCACACTCCATCTACCCCAGCAAGATTTTTACATAATTGACTTTACTTTTCTTTCTCTGAATGGAAAGTGGGAGGAGTTTGTAAACACATGTGACAGGAAAAATAGAGAATCGATATGCATCTGTATTTATTACTTGGACTTTCTGACCCACCAGAAATCATATTGACCCACCAGAGTGTGGCAACTCACAGTTTGGGAGACGCTGGGCTAAAGGCAGTATTCTACCATCTAATTCCTAGTGTGAAAGCAGACACTAAAACATGAGGCATCTTTCTGTGTTTACATTTGATTATACAGTTGGGTGTCATCCACAAACCAGTAGTCCTGGACATCCACAGCTCAGGGCTCACCCCTCTCAGTCCATATAGAGGCTGAACAAGGGGTCAGGGGCAGGAAAGATACTTGGCTGATACCTAATGGAGGAGTCGTGTAGAGGAAATATTGTAAACGTTCAGGGCCCTATTTACGTGAAACTGATGTGATAATTTTGCTACGCCGAGTTGTTTTTGTTTCGAAGCACAGGGATGCAACATATTTACAGCTATATGTTGCATCTCTGTGCTTTTCCCTGCGGTTGCGCACAAACTTCTGCCATGTGCTGGTGCAGTGATCCTTGCACCATGTTGCAAGGATGACTGCGTCATGGGGAGATTGTTTTTGTGCAGGAAGGGGTGAATTCCTCTTCCAATGCGTGCTGTAGAATACAGAAAGCATTGGAAGAGGAAAAAACATGAGGAGAAATGAAACAATTTCTCATTGTTGCACCTCATAGCATTCAGGCGCATTTCCAGGTTTATGATTGCTCGTAAATCTGGAAATGGATCAGAGGATATGGATGTTTCGGTTAGAACACCCATAGTAACACCCATGCCCCTAGCATGTAAAGTGTTGCGTGAAAAGGGGCGATATTTCTAAGCACACGTAAAGTCACGCAAGGTGGCTTTACTTGTGCTTGTAAACATCGCGCAGCTGGTTGCGCTGCTGGTGTGTCACGCAACGTGACGCACCGGCGGCGCAACGTGCTTGTAAATAAGCCCCAAAATATTTTGGAACCGCCATCCAGAGGAGGCACAAACTAACTCATCACCGGACCTCTGATCTCAGGTTGAAAGTTTGTGAAACGAACCAATAATTCAATATTAGGTTACTCTACTCTGAGGGACTGAAGAGCATGCAAACATTTTATAATGATTTATGTATTACATTTTACATTTTACTATGGCACCACTCTACCCTGGGGTGTCGGCCTAGTCCAATGTAGAGAGATGCTGTGTAATAAGGGACGCAATAGTTTTTAATTACATTGAAAAAGTTGCACAGATAATGCTCTAAAAGACTATTGACATAGATTATTAAATGCCACTGCACAAGTCATGCAGGAATTAAAATAACGTTAAATAAGTAACCTTTAGTATTAAGGTAATAATCACCACCACAGGTCTCCCTAAAACAGCATGAATCTTCACTCAAATATCAGCTTTAAACATATTTTGGACATGCAGAAATGTGGTTAGAAAGTGTCAGCTTGTCATTTTCTAAAATACTCTGTTTGTAAATGCTGGCTCATTATTTTCAGCAATTACAATCACTTAAAAAAATCTCTATGCCTATTTCTAAACGTACACTGTTTTTGACCCCAAGCACAGGAATTTCATGTTTAGTAGATCAAAGTTTTTTTAGACAAATATCCTGTTGTCATTTTCTGAAAAACACACTAATTATGTCGTCAATTCTCAGCTTTTCATTGTTAGCAAAAAACAGATTTTGACCCCAGTCATCAGCTTGTCATTTTCTGAAATCGCTCTTATGTTGGCCTTGTAAGGAAATAAAATGTTTTGCCACATTCCCAATGTTTACACACTCTGGACATCTGAGTCTGAAATATACATAGGTCATTCATGGAGTCATTTAGTAGTCACCAGGGGTCGCTACTGTCCCCTGGTACTGCCTTTGTGACCCCTAGCATCAGCAGTGGCAAAATCCGTGCATGGTACAGAAGCAGCTCGTCCTTACGGACGTTGGTGGGGGCTTCACTCTTCTTCTTTTTTGTCAATTTTGTATTATACTACTAGTGAATAATGATATATTATTCACTATTCATTTAATTAGAAATGGAGTACAAATAGCTGGAATTTGACTTTCCCTGGTGATGGAGCGGTAAATTTCTTCTGGTAATTTCTCAATGCAAAACACTCATGCTACCTCTATTTTACCGATGAAAAGGTGTTGGGCCCTTAACACCATGTATTACCTTCAGGAAATTTTAAATAAACTTGAACAGTGAAAAATGCAATTATTATTCAAGCCAATGAAGAGAGTTGTTGAGTATTTTAAAGGGTTTTATTTTCTAGTCAAATTTTAATTTTTCTCTGACCCTTTATTCATTAGTAAAATATCAATCAGGTTACAGAATTTGGAAAACAGGAAAATAGCATTAATACAGAACACATTACAGTCTGCATATAAGCATTACATGTAGGAAAGAAAATGTGGCGCAAAATTCCTAAAGAGTTTCTAAGAAAAATAGTCTTGCAAGGCTAATCAATAATTAAATAGTTTGCAAAAATCTCCCATAAACAGAAATAAATGCATAAGACAAATAAATCTTTTCAGACCTAATTAATTAGTCAAAGCATAAACTTAAAGATTTAGCATCTAAATCTAAAAAAAGCCTTTCTATCTGTTGCTGCTCTTCTGCATCTCTCTGTGTCTGATAGAAGCTGCTCCTTGAAAGCACCCCCTCCTTCACAGACCTTAAAGGAATGTGGCCTGCCTTGCCAAAAATATGACGTGGAAGCAAGTAACCTCCCCCTGACTCTCCTCAGACACAAATTCCCTCACAAGGCTGCACTCATGACGATCTCGTACCTAGCCCATAGAATGTCTGGTCTAATCTGTTCCTTCTCTCAAGAGCTCACACGCCCCCCTGAAGCCTAATGAGCCTGGTAGCCAACCACGCCTCCAGAGAGGTCATTATTTATACTCTAATTCTCTTCCTTCCACAGCACAGTCTAGATGGATACTTTTAGCTAACTGGTACATTGGCACAATCACAAGAATGTACAGTTCAAAGTGGCCTTGACTCCTTCGTGGTTTGAGGGAGGCTGCCACAGTCTGCGCATGCACTCTTCTCTGAAAATGCAAGTCATAGCCTTGCTGGATTCACAGGCAGCCATGTTTTGTGTAGGCCCAAAACAAAACAAACACAAAGAGAATATTAATGTCATGTAAATCAGCCCATTATGTTTCCCTCCCTTATACTAATACCCCTTATAAATGTTTACCTAGCCAAGCTATTAGTGTAAAGCAGCTTTTTTCTAATTTGTGTACAACATGCAAAAATGTGCAATGTGCAACATAGCATTAAAATGCATTTAGTGTAAAATGTAAAAGCACACACAGTTAACCCCTTCGACGCTCATGACGAGCTGGGCTCGTCATGGCGTAGCCTCCTCGCACGCTCATGACGAGCCCAGCTCGTCACGTAAAGTGCGATTTTTAAAAACTCAGCGTACGGGCGGAATTCCGCCCGCACGCATGCGGTTAATACAGCATACACAGTTAATACAGCGCACACAGCAACATGCTTTAATGTTTTATATAGCTTTTCATGCAAAAAAGCATTTAGTCCCATGTGTAGCGTTTGGTGCATTATTAATTCTCACATATTATAAAAAGAGGTGTTATTAACTGAAAATGTTCATCAAAATTTGAAACAAGTCAAATTCCCTTACGACAGAAATAGTGAATTTAGTTTACAAGGGATGAGCTGGGAAGAGAGAAACACATTCTATTAATCTTCAAAGCTAAAAAGGCCACTTTTCTCTACACTGCAAAAACACATGTTAATTCAGGACAAGCATTTCAGACTGACTAGGCCTTACTTTCATATTTTTCATGGGCCATGTGTTTTAACTTGCACCAAAATGTGCGTGGCAATTTAAATGCAGTCTGTCTGAAGCACAAAAATAAAACACTGCCTGACTCCAGATGGAATCTGCTCCATCACTGGTAGCTGGTGAAAGTTAAAAAAAATGCTTTTAAATGTATGTATGTTGTGGCGTGCTTGCAGTTTTGAGTGTGTTTTGTAAGAGCGAGTGTTTATATGTGTGAAGGTGTTTGTATGTGTAGGTAGAGTATGTGTGTATGTGTGTATGTGTCACTGTGTGTGTATATGTAAATGTGTGTTTATGTGTAAGCATGTGTTTGTGTGAGTGAAAGTAAAGGCCAAGGGGCATGTGAATTCACTGCCGCTACTCCTAGTAGTTTGGTGAATTGACGTCCATGAGGGCAGACTGTCTAGGTTTGCACCACAATGTCCCAGCACAAACCGAGACAGTGCACCTGATTACACAAAAAAATGTACTGTCGTCTGCATAGGTGTGAACTTATGGCATGAATTATATATTGGCTGAAAAGGTACTATGTCGCAAAGGCAACAAAGTTCCCTTTCCACAATTAGTGGTGCTCCTGCCACATTTACATGTGGATGTACCTTAGGGTTAATCACAGCTGAGACTACGCTGTCTCCGCCATGATTAATCTCCTTCGACGGACCTGGGGTGTCAGGGTCATCAGAGAAATGGCTACATGTCTAACCACCCAATCTAGATGGTTGGACATGTAGCAATTATTTACTGTTCCTTACATATTGGTAAAACATGGCGGCCAGGAATAGTAAAACCCTCATAATGCACCTGCCTCCATGGGAGAAGCCTCCCACAGTGAAGGGGAAAATTACTTGTTATCTTTTCAAAAAGAAAATCCCTTTCTGGGATTGCATTTTTGAAAAGAAGAAAACACTGTTTGCTACTGAGGTACGTCCTTCCAATGTAGCCCTTAGCAAACAGTAAAATGAATTGACAGGAACCGCTGTGATGGCGGTTTCAGCCAATGCCTTTTTAATTGACCACTCGGTAGGTGGTCATTTATAAATCTGCTGGGAGGAGTAGTTTCGGCCTAACAGATGTAAAGTCCTCCAGCAGGCCAAGATAAAATACTCCATCCAAAAGCACATCAATTATACACTTTGACTTTCTGTAAGCATCTGAAGCCACTCCTGTGATACTGAAGCCCCAGGATAAAAACAATGGGCCACATGTAATAAAACCCTTTAGTACATCTGGTTGAGTGTCCACATATAGCCTTTTTGCACCCAGGGCACTTTGTTAATATGACCCCTGGGTGTGTGGACCTCTGCTGTGGCTGTAGCTTACTAAAAAGTCTTAGCAAAATGAGTTATATATTTAAAAGGCTAGTCATTTTTATTTCCAAATTGCCATAACTCTCCTCTGTTAAGACAACAAATTGTGTGCATGTTACCATTCAGCTCCAGAGTACAGGTAGGAGTGAATGATGTATTTGTCCCAAATATGCACAAAACAAAAAGCACTTGTGAATATTACCCTTCCTTCTGAAGGGTCAAGGGACTGAGCACATTTTATTCTTGCTTCTTTAGTAGGGCCTTGTATAAACTTCCAGAGTATGCCACCCAACAAATCCAAGTGTGTGTGATTATTACATCAACATAAGAATCACACAACAGGATTCCAGGAGGGGCAGTCCTCCTATAGCCACTGTGAATATTGATGCTGGGTTATTATATATTTTACTTAAAGCCAGGGCCACTGGAATCATGAGATTGTGTGTCTGCTGCGTTAACTGCATATTTAAACAAAGGAAACTGTTTCTAGCTGAAATAGTTCAAGGGTTATTAAAAAGGCAGTGACACGTGTTGCTGAGCGGTGAAAGTCTCTTTGCAAAGGTTGACTGGCCACCTTTCTGTGTCTTATTGCTATATTTAAACATGACTAATGAGGTGCAACAAATGTCTAGACATTGTTAACAAGTGATAAAATGACAAAATAATGAAATAATACAATCACAAAATATGGTGCATTATGCGGCATAGTTTCCTTTTCTTGCCACATAATTTAGGCCACCTTGCTGCATAATTTGACCCTCCCCTGTCACATAACTCCAGTGACCCAGCTCAAAGCACATGTTTGCACCAGCAAGGTGTGTAATTTAGTGCCCAAATAAGATACTAGACTGAGATAGCCTGCCAGAGGCGAGCAGTTAGTGCAACTATGTAGAAGCCAGGTCTATAGGTTACAGGATCATTTTCATTGGCTTGAAGTGACATTTTAAATGACAATTATTCTCATATACTACTAATTCTCCTCAACAAGATGTGTTGCATTGGCACATATTCAGACCTACAAATTTACTAAACATTTTCACCATTAGAGGAGGGCGGGGCGAGGTATTGCAGGGGCGTGGAGCTCAGTGTCGAGCATAGTCTGAGGTACTTTAATTTACTGCCACCCAAACCCAGTACTAAAAAACAGAGCTTCTGAGACTGCTGTCACTGTCATGTGGAGGTTTGACACCTTGCAATGGACATCGGCTGCGTAGAGCATCAAAACAATTAGCTGGAAACCTGCTCTCTTCAGGGGGTTCCAGCAACTTGTACACACACCTGTGAAGGGAGTAGCCATGGCCCTTGCAGGTAAGAGCGGTGGGGCAGTGGGGTTATCTGGGTGGGGGGGATTTCAACAGACAACGACGAGGGAAAATTAATTATTTATTTCAAACCTCCCCCCCCCCCCCGTGGTGATCTGTCGAATTCCCCCCAACCTGGCCTCACCGCTCTTACCTGCACAGGCTGCTGCTGGAAGGCAGCCGAAATCATGCAACACTATTGAGTGGAAAGGTATGCATATTTTGTGGGTAGCAAGAGCACCATGGACCCTAATGCAAAATGCAGAGAAAGAAAATACCCCCACTTCTTCCAGCCCTGTTGGGCAGTAAACTACAGAGATGGTTGTGCAACCCTGCCAAGTGACACGCAACAGGCGTTAGACAGGCATTTTTGTGACGTTCCACATCATTACATTAAAATGCATTGTCACGCATTTAAGTGCCTGATCACCTGCACCATGCCGAGCCAGAATGAGTGTTGTCCTCTCTTGGACTCTTGACGCGGTGAAGCTGGGCTCAACTAACTGCTTTAGCAGGAGCTGAGACCCTGCTGACCTGGCTGCCTGAACTTTCTGAGACTGACTCTCTGTAATATGGCCAGCCTGTAGATCGTTGTGCTTATCTGGGTATTGTCACATGAGCGTTGCTGTTTTCTGGCAATGTGATCAGGCGGCATCCCCAGTCAGTGTGACCTCTTTCCTTTGAAGGCTTGGCATAAGGCCTGCTGGTGGCACCTCTCTCAGAGGTTCTCACATGTCCTGTTAGTCCCCGGGTTGCACCAGGTCCCGCGTGGACACACTGTGTGTTGGGGAGGAGCCGTGTCAGGTCGGCGCATGCTGTGGCAGAATTGCCAATTTCCTGCCCACCGGCAGGCAGGCCCACACTGGCCGCAGCGGGCACCGGGCAATCCCCCGGTGCGCCGCACGGGTGGGGGGGCCGGTTTTGGGCCCCTGGGGTTCGTTTTTGCAGCATAGCTGCAAAATCAGCCCTGTAACAAAATTGGCCGAAAACTGGCCCTGGCAAAGAGCTCGGCTGCACCCCTAAGCCCCAGTGGGGGGGGGGGGGGGGGGGGGGCGGCCAAGCACTTTGCCAGGGCCGGTTTTGGTTCTCGGTCCAGCCCTGCACCCAGGAATTAATTGCTGTTGTGCAGCGGTCCCTGCATGGCTCTGAGTTAAACAGAAGGAGGCCACCTGCTCAACTCCTCCTGACCTAGGCCTGTGCAGTTGCTGTGCTGGACAGTTCCTCACCTCACCCTCCAGTCACCGGCCATCGGATAGATGACGTGCAGCAGCAGCATGAGCAGTGGGTACAGCAGCCTGGAGAAGGACTAGGCCAGGAGCGAAATCTACTACAAAACTCGCACTTCCCTACGGCACCCACACGGCAAGGGCCCCCAAGCCCGGGTGCTGAGTAAGGGAGTACCATGGGATTCACAGTTCTTTCTAGCTGCTGGCAATTTTCAATTTAAACACACCCCTCAAGGTACTGACAACACAGTGTAGTAGCTTTTTCTGGCATCCTATATTGCAAAGTTTTCAAAAAGTCATTGTATATGGTCAGTCTCTTGCATATGCCCGAAATATAAGATGATATCACACAAAAAGTAAGTTGCAGGTTTATCGAATATGATTTAAGTAAACAAAACAGTGACTTTTCATTCCTACTCTACAGTATTCTGGATCTCCACTTTGACTCCCCCCTCCCCCCCGCCCCCCCATCTCCCATGCAAGGCATGTTTATTCCCTGCAGTTTCCTGACAGCTCCTTCCCCCTTTGTGTGTGTTACTTATTGCCTGTCTGTTTCTATACTATTATTATGTTTAAATCCTTCGCTTCTTCAAGGTGCTGTGTGCATATTATGTTCTCTCTTCGGGGCTGTCACTGGAAACGTGGTGTGGGCGTAAGCGCAAACCACAGTGCCACCAGTTGCTGTGTCTTCGCTTTTTAGGTGAATTTTGTATTTCTTGTATTGCCCTTCCTCAAATTAACAAGAATTTCTGTGAAGATTATGATAAACTTTCAATGACTGCATTTATTTTATTTGCAAACTTTTGATAGCACTGTGCTGCAAGCTAAAATACAATTGGTCACTTTTCAGTACATTTAAGAAATCCAGGAAATTTGACAAACCTTTGGTCTGTAGAGCATTACAGAGCTCAAGTAACTATACCCACTATCGTACAAGCTGTAATTGTCTGTATGTTGTGGCCACTACCATTTTTTTTAAAAATATTCGATCCTTCTGAGACCACTAGAGGAGTGAGGTGGGAGCAGGTAGCGTTGCTGCTTCTGTGCAATCACTGTCACTCACAGATACAGATAAAGATGGAATTTCCCATCACCACTGGTGTTTTGCAGCAGTTTAGAATCTTCTTAGAGTTTCTGGTTGCTCAAATGGGTGTAATTTGTGATATATATATGCTTCCCTCGTCTTCATTGCTTGATTTTTGCTTGTGAGAAAGTGTCACTCATAGTTGTTGAATGTCACTCATAATTACACTGAAATTATGAAAATGTCACACATAGCAATCTGAAACCTTGGCAGCCATGCTTCTGAAGGTCACTGGGAACCCGCCCACATGTGGGCCTCGGGTGCAATGCATCCGCAGCACCATTGAGATCTGCACTCCCGACAAAAATAAAAGACAGCTTGGAAGCAGTAAGTCTGGCTCTGCCTCTCCTGCAGAACACTTTGTTTTTGTTATTCATCATCTTTAAAGGTCTTTGTCTCCTACCTGCTATTCTAAAAATCCTGAACCGTCTGCCCACCAGTTCTTTGAAAAATAATCCACCTCTGCAGTTCTGGGTGGGGTGCACCCACCTCATCTCGCCTTTGGAGTATAACACGTGTTTTAGGATGTCGCGTGCGCAGGTTTGTTGTTTACAAGGGTCAGAATGCGTCACTGAGGGAGCCTGCGCCTGGGAATATCCTAGCTCTTTCGTGTGCACGTTCAGCAGGCTCAATTGATCTCATTTTGCAATTTGCTGTTGTTGTGTGCGAAGTGAACAGGGGCAGGAGATGAAAAGTGGTGGGGAAATGTGTATGAGGAGGAGGAGGTTGTTGCTGTGAAATATCTCACAACCGAGCCCTACAAAAAATCACTCCTCATTGATTTCCTTTTCATTCTCATGTTTGATGTGAAATGTGATTGCCAATACCAGCTGTCAATAAGCTCTTCAATATAGAGCCTCATTACATTGACCAAAGCCTGAATCTCCCATGTCGCACAGATATTCATTGACGTTGGGCTGAATGGGAAGGGGGGGGTCCTCTGAATGGTGTAAAAGAAAGAAAGTCCCTAAACTGAGATGGGAACCTGTAAAAATATCACACATTTTGTACGAACTAAGCAGACTACACTGCCCTCCATCTTGCCTCAATGTCACAATGTATCACTTGATGGCTATTGCTGACTTTAGTTCTAAATAAAGTATCGCTAGTGTCCACATGTCTAAGCAGAGAGTGTTCTCAGATAAGTTTTCTCAATGCACTGAAACAAGGACATTTTCACCTGTCCCAGGATTTTGCTAAAACAATGTATCCCTTCAGGCATTTAGCTAATGCTGTGAGAATGACTAAATCTCAATGTATTTGAGTCATGATAGAATCCTTGATTGTATTCTGTAGTAAAATGTTTCTTCTAGCTTGTTCCCTGTTGGTGCAAATCCTGAGAACCATGTATTCCCACAGAATGTATGAAAGTCTTTGTCTAAAGTCCTAATAAAGTATCTGGAATTAGCTGGTGCATCGCCAGCAGAACCAGTGCATCTCTCTTAGTACCAATGATTCGCTGCCGTTGCATGGAAAAACCAGGCGCATCGCATTTCGGAACCAGCGCAGTGCCCTTGGAACCGATGCATCTTCTACTGTCAAAGCAGAGTCGATGCTTTCCCTTCTCAGCCATCGCATCGCCATTGGAACGGACACATCTCTATCATTGCATGGAAAAACTGCTGCATCGCCTTCTCTGTGAGGGCCGCCGCCACCTCATCACCTCGCATCTCCTCATTGTTGTTGACGCAACAAGGTACTATCTCAGCAGGACAAGCCTCTATAGCCGGCCCGCGCTCCTTCGCAGTAAGCCTGAAATGTTGAATTTGCCCTGGTCCAGCACGACCAGATATCACAAATAGGCTCTTATCGCTTCTAAGCACTATTTCACCGTTTATGCTTTAAAAAAACTCATTTCTGCAGTTCTACTAATTGGGCTTTTGAGGCGTTTTCACTGTTTTACTCTTTGAAGTATTAAACAGATAGTTTACACATTGCCTCTTAAGTTAAGCCTGACTGCTCTATGCCAAGTTACGAGAGGGTGAGCGCAGGTTAATTTAGGATGTTCTTGTGGCTTATTCTGACTAGGATTGTTGTTCCTCCTTGGACAGGGCATATACCTCTAGCAACCATAAACCCAGTTTCTAACAACTATCCTCCATCTTACCTCAACGTCACAATGTACCATGTGATGGCTATTGTTAGTTTTGTTTCTAAATAAAGTATCGCTTGTGTCCACATGACTAAGCAGCAAGGGATCTTGGAGAACTTTTCTTACTGTACTGAACCAATGAACTTTTCACCATCCCAAGCACTTGCTACAGTAATGTATCTGTCAAGCCGTTTAGCTAAAGCTGTGAGACTGACTAAATCTAAATTTATTACTGAATTCTTTAATGTATTCCGCAGTAAAATGTTTCTTCTAGCTTATTCCCTATTAGTGGAAATCCTGAAAACCATGTATTACCAAAGAATGTATGCCATTTGTCTAAAGCACTATTAAAGTATGTGGAGTTCTGTATGCAGGATAACTCCTTTCCCCACCTTTAGAATGCAAATTTATACCGAATTTCACTTAGAATTGTACCGAGTTCTTTGTACCTATGATTTGTATCCTCTGCTACTAAACACTCTTATGGCATATTTACTGTCTTCTGCCAACTTTTTTATATAAAGCTTTTAAATGGCAACCTTTGTCTGTCATTCTTAAGAGAATGATTCAGCATATTCATGTTAATTTACCAAACTAGAAATAGTGACAGATCTAGTCGGGGAGCACCAAAGTCTATATCAGGACTACACCGCTCCCGGTCCTAGCTAGAATTTAAGACTAGGTTATGCGCTGACACTCAGCAGTTTCCAAAAATAAATTATGGCTTGGATGCAATCATTCTGGCTCTACCTCTCAAGCAGAACATTTTGTTTTCCTTATTTACCATCTTTAAAGGTCTTTTCATGACATTTTTGCCTGCTTGTTATTCTGAAAATCCTGACTCATCTGCCCACCAGTTCTTTGAAACATAGTCAACATCTGGAGTTCTAGGTAGGGTGTGAACCAACACCACACTCTTGGAGAATGAAATGTGTAGTAGGATGTCACATGTACAGCTTTGTTGCTTATGAGATGAGGAGGGGCGGAATACATCACCGGGGGAATCTGCTCCCGGGAATATCCCAGGCTCTTTGGTGTGCTCATTCAGCAGGCTCAATTGATCTAATTTTGCAATTTGCTGTTGTTGTTTGTGGAGTGAATTGAGGCAGCAGATGAAAAGTGGGGGGGAAATGTGTTTGAGCAGGAGGTTGCTGCTGCGAAATATCTTACAATCGAGCCCTATAAACAATCATTCCTCCTTGATTTCTTTTTCATTGTCTTGTTTTTTGTGAAATGTGATTGCTAATACCGGTGCCTTGTATGCTCTTTAATATAGATCATCATTGCATTGGCCGAAGCCAATGGCATTGAGCAAATTGATTGCGCCTACCAGCAGAATGTGAAGAGGGGCCACTAAATCTCTCATGTCTCACAGAACCTTGTGTGGCATGGGAACAGGGAGCCCCTGAATGGTTCAACATCGTACTCACATCTGTTTCTCTACTTCACCTCATCTCTCTTACTACTGTGCTCTACTCCATTGCTCTCTGTGTGCCTCAACCTTCTTGATATTTGACCTTTCTATGTTTCTTCTCATTTTGCCTCTCTACCTAAACACTTCATGTGACTGTGCTTCCCTCAAAACCTCAATTTCATTCCAAGACTGAAATCTACCATTATGCATTATATCCTTTAACCCTTCCGCCGCGGTGCGGGTGATTTATGGCGCGGGCGTGGTTCGGACGGCCCCCGGCCCTCCTCCCAACACGCCCACCGTGACGTTGGACGGCCGGAGGCCGGCCAACGCACGCAAGGGGTTAATTCTACTTTTGTAGCAACTGTAAAGAATTTACAACACGTAAAAAAACACTAGTACTAGAACCTTCCAGTCCATAAATAAGCATTTCGCTGACCATTCCTCCTCTTTTGATTGCTGCTAAAGTGGAGACAAGTACCTGTTTTTTATATTCATTTGGTTGATGTATGGAATGTTGATTTATGAGGAATGTTTTTTTTGAGTGAGTGAATGGTGTTAATGGCAACCTAAGCTTCTAATTTATGGAAGCAAAGGCTATGGAATGAGAATTTGTTTGGTGATGTTTAACTTAAGGGTGTGAGTTAAAGTAAGAAATAAATGAGTGAGAATGTTTTTTTATATTTTCCTATTTCAAGCACTCTCTGCCGCTCTGTAACACCTTACATGTCTCACTATATTTAATTTTTTTCCTCTATGTATCTTTCTTTCTTGCTACCTCACCTTTCTCTCTTTACTTTACATTATGTTCCTATCTCATCACTCTCTCTACCACATAGTATCTGTAGAGCAACATGCCATTAATGATTGTTTATGTGCAGGAAGGTTGCCCTTCCTGCACATAAACAATCATAAAATAATGGTGATTTTCTACTTCTATGTGCACACATAGAAGCAGCATTTATTGATTGTTTATGTGCAGGAAAGAACACCTCCCTGCATATAAACAATCACTCCCTAAAACGCAGGCAACCTTGCGCTATGGCGCAAGGGTGTCTGTGTTGGCACTAGTCAGCTATTTTTTGTGCCAGAGCTAGGTAAAGCACAGGGTTATGCCATATTGCTATAAATACAGCCCATCCCTGCATTTTGGAAATGGCAGAGCGTGGCGCTGTAACATTTATCGCAGCTCCGCGCTCCGTCATTTCCTTGTACATATGGCCCTCAGTTTGAGCTTTTGGCTGTTTTTATGTACCATCATTTCTGAAGGTTTAATGTACAATGCAAAATATTGTGTCATCACAAGAGGGATTGAATTAGCTAAAATTATATAATAAATTCAAGGTCATTCTAAAGTAAAGGCTATAAAAATCCTTAAAATGGTACTCAAGGAGGCAGGAAAAGCGAATTAATGAGGATATTATCAGATTTTAACCAATGGGATTGTGAAAATCCTCAGGGCAGTCCTTTGATTTTAACTTTTGCAGCGAGAATGGCAGTTGCGATGGGGGCTATATTTGTAATTAGGAATCTCTGGCAATAAAATATACTATTTGTGGGCACATGCCGTCTTTTAATACTAAGCAAAAGTCCACAAATTATCCTGCAAGGCACCCTTACCCTCTCTGTCCTAAAAGGAAGGAACAGGCTGGTCAAGCACTGAATTCCATGCAAAATAGTGTTGTGAGAGAAAAAAGTCTGGAGCCAAGGGCAAAATTAAAAGGCTTCATTAATGCATTTTCAAACTCTGTTTATGGTAATAATTTGAGGTTTCACCTCTTTATGTGGCACCCCTTTTTTAAAAGTTAATGTAAATTTAATATTTTTTAGCATCACAAAGGTTTGAACTAGTCGGAAATGTGTAATCAATTCTTAAGGGCCTTTTAGGATGGCGGGCGGACTTTGGTCCGCCCGCCATCTTGGCGGTGCTGCGACCGGCCACCAGTGTTCCCGCACCGGCAATTATGATGCCACTGTCACAATGGCATCCCCCATCCACATCATTGTTGCGGGTGGTGCACACAGCACCGCCCGCCACAATTCCGTGGCAGCACATTGTGCATTTGCATGCACAACGTGGCAGGCACCGCATGGTGCATGCCACGTTGTGCATTCAAATCTAGGGGGGTATCATAGGTACCCCCATGTGCACCCCCCAACATCCTGGGGCCCGCAACAGGCCCCAACTACATAAACCACATGCCTTTCCATAGCGGCGAAAGGCTGCTTCCCGCCTGCATAGTAATAGGGATGGCGGTGTCTTGCAGACACCACCACCCTATTCAACCCTTTTCCGCCCGGTCCGTATGGTCTTCCCGTCCGCCGCGGTACCCCTTACATCATAATATGGCGGGGTGGGCGATAGATAATGGGTGGATCGCCACCACCATGTGGGCAGTGGCGATCCGTCCAACATTAAAATATACCCCTTAGTGTTCAGAAGGGGGTTCGTGCAAAATATGTCTTGCACAGGCCCCAATAATCCTTAAATTGGCACTGACACCCACACTAACAACAATTTTCAGCAAGACGCACAGCATGAACAACTATTCAATGTCACTTTGTACCAAAGGGCTCCTCTCCTGGGAAAGATTAGGATATGCATTAGAGTTTTCTCAAATAAATCGTGGTTCACAAACTTTTCTTAGAATTTCTAGCAATGCCTCTCCTACAGACCTTTTTTCTTACTTTAATAAGTCTGCTTTCTTGATGTTGTTGTCTGCGTGTTTTTCTGACAATCCCAACTTCTCTGCCCACTAGTTCTTTGGAAAAATACTCTATATATGCAGTCCTTGGTGACGCGCACACCCACTCGCTCCTGGAGAATGAAACGTGAATTTGAATATCACGCACACAGCTTGTTGTTTACGAGGAGACTCGAAAAACATCAAGGAGGTAGCTTAACCTTTGGAATATACTATGCTCTTTTAGATGTACCTTCTGCTTGTACAATGATTTCCTATTTGGTTTTGTATGTAGTTAATGGATGCAGGGCATGTAAGGAGGGGTACAAATGCAGGGCATGTAAGGAGGGGTACAAATGTATATGACAAGTTTATTACAATTATGAAGTGTCTCGCAATCGTGTACATAATCTCATTTTTTCATTTTCTTGGGTGTCATGTCATGTGATTAATATTCCTGGACACCATTAAGCCCTTTAGTATACATCACAAAATTCATAAGCAGGGTTGGTCCTAAATTAGGAGCAAAGGGGAGTGTATCCTTATAAGAAATTGGGTTATTAGTTGAGCGGGATGAGAGACCCAATCAAATAATAATAACATTTCTTGTCAGAATGAACCACAAAAGTCACTAAATAAACCTGTGCTGAACCCTGTGGTAACTTGGCACAAAAGCAGTCAGGCTTAACTTAGAGGCAATGTGTAAAGTATTTATAGAGAACTCAAATTGTCATAAAGTGCAAACAGTACACAAGAAAAATCCCAAACCAATTTAGAAAAAATGAGTACATTTTGATACATAAAAATGAAACCAAAAGGACAAAAACCCAAAAGGTAGAACTGGAGATATGAATTTTGAATAGTTCATTAGAAATAGCTCCAAATAGAAGCACAAAGCACTAATGAAGGTTATCTGGTTGCTCTGGACTGAGGCGAAGTCGAAAGGTAAGGCAGACTGCGATGGAGTGTGGGTCGGATACAGAGACCAGGTTCACCCAGGTAGAAACCTTTATGCCCTAACTTAGTCCAGTTTTGTGCAAGAAGGTTGTCATTGGTTGCACTGCTGTATCAGAGAGGGACTCATCGATAGTGGGTTGCTAAACTCACAGGCCTCCGTAGGAACTTCGGATGGGTGCTGTGGTCAGCGGTAGCATAAAGAACTAGTTGATGAATGAATCTTTGCATTGGTGGGAAATGCATGGTGATCGTTGTTGACAAAAAGAGCTCCAGGAGGTGAAGCCCAGGGTCTGTATCCATGAAAGTCTTGTCAGATTCGGATGTTGGTCTTGCGTTGGCCTTGGTGAAATCAGTTAATGTGGATGAGGAGACTGGGGACAGTTCTTTTTAATGCAAAGAGCCCATAGCCTCTAGTTTTTCACCTGGAGTCCTGTTCTTGCTATTTAGGGTTGTGAGTACACTCAAACGCCAACTAATGGTCCTGGGCCTGGGGGGTTACTCTTGGGGGTAAGGACTCACTCCAGCAGAGACCAACAGCAGGGGAGAAGCAGGTTCAGTTGGTACTGGACAACTAGACAGTTGCAGAGAAAAGCCTCTGGGAGCTTGTTGTATCGATGTAGCTCAAACAACAGGAAGCCAGCCAATTAACCCTTGGGCTCAATTCTGGGATCCTGGGTTCAAGACAAGCAGGTCCAGTAATCCTTCAGGCTTCAGACCTTCTTCTGAGTCTCTGGAGGTCCTAGAGTGTTCTGATTTGATGTTCTGAGGGTGCAACTTATATACACAGTGTCAGCTTGTGTCTCGGACACCCACATTATCTTACTTGTTCTGGTCAGTTCTTCCCTTTTATATGGGGTATGGCTCCAAATTGTCTAACAAAACAAAGTGCAGGCACGCCCAGGACTGGGCTGCATTTGCCAGTAACAAGGTAGGCATATTCTTAACTTAGGAAGAGGCTAGGTAGAGCCCTCAGGCCACCTTTGAAACTCAGGTCGATCAGGGTGCAACCACCCCTATGCCATCCTGTTCAGGAAAGGAACACCCTCCCCACACACACAAGGCCCTTTTGGGCCCTATCTGGAAGGAAATCATATTAACCACAGGAGATCCATTAACAGTCATGTGATCTGTACCCTGGCCAAAAGGCACTTTTGGTTTAGGCAGAAAAAGACCAACTTTCTAAATGTCAAAAAACAACATCCAAAGAGCCAATACTGATAACTTCTTATAACAAAACTTCGTAGGTGAACAGATATAAATCAATGTCACCAAAGTCTATTTTTATCAGAAAATCCTTTTTTAATTCAATTTCATAAGAAGGAACACATTTACATTTTCATTAAAATGTAAATCAATTTGTTAGGCCAACACATGCAAAACACACATTAATTTAACTTTGAGTCAAAACACAAAATCAATAAATACACAACATATTGGGGAAAAAAACATCAATAACAAATTCATTTGACAACATTTAAACATAGACTGAGACAACATAGAACAAATGACACAGAACAAATCAACATTCATGAAATAAACAGTGGTTTGATTACATATATTATTTATAGAGTATCACAACTTGATCAACAAACAGTGTGAATTTTTAACAAAGCGGTCTCCTGCACTGAAACAAATTTACTAAATTTAATTGATTTTATCGACCAGGCAGAAAACTCAGACATCAAAATTTATAATCTCACTTGTTTGGATTAGAAGTGACTAGCTGAAGTTATCACGTATTAGGTGTAATAAGGCAACCCAGTGTTAGTCTATGGGAGAGCTAGCCTTGCTGCAGTAAAAGACAACGTTGTTTTTTCCCCCTTCCAGTACATACCTAAGATATGCATACCTGCCCAACGTTTTAAATACAGGGCACTCTGCCCCATGAGCCTTTAGGGCCTATCCTAGTGGTGGTTTACAAGTATTATTAACGAAGGTTTAGTACTGGCAAAAGGTTTACTGTGCCAGTTCGAAGTGGCATTCTAAAATCGCACTACAGGCTGAAGAGGCAGGCCTTAGACATATTTTACAATGCTACTTTAGTGGGTGGCATAACGAGTGCTGCAGCCCACTAATAACATTTAACTTACAGGTCCTGGGTACATGTATCACCTTCTACTAGGGACTGCTAAGTAACTATTTAGACAAAGGAAAATATAAAGATTTGGGGTGAACATGAAGAAAGGGCCAGGTCCAACCGTCCCTGAATGGAGGTTACAATTATTGTAAAAAAAAAAATTACCACACACATTTCTCTCAGTAAAACCTGGCATAATGTATTAATTGAATATCAAAATTTTCCAGCTTTGAATGGGAAAACCATGCAGTCTTACAGCATGTTTCCCCCATTCTTAGATACAGAGTAGGAAGGGAGAGCAATTAACAAACTTGGTAAATGCAACGCTCTACAGAATACACATTTAAAGGGTGTGGTACTACCTACCCAAATGACACACCAGTTTAATCAAAGCCATCGTAGGGCATGCTTCCACTGAATACCATGTGAAGGGTCGTTGGGGCTAAGTACCTCTGTAGGTGGTGTAGAAATACCAATGTTTTTAATACTCAGAAATGTTGTTTAGAAGTAACATTTGTCCTCAAAATCTATAAGGAGTACATTCTTGAATTAAGAGTTTGATTTGTAGAATACCTAGGTGCCATTTCAGTCGATTTGCCTTCTCCAACAAGGAAAATCAGCATAGCTGGATTTCAGCACCAGGCATGCAGTTCTTTATCAACAAAACCTATGTCGACATCTCGAAATCTGTGCAGGATAGTCACCAATGTCTCTCTCTGCTGGTAGAATATGTGAGAACTGGAAATGTACTCCAAAAGTGGATATACACCATTAATGTCCTCATGTCTAGTCTAACAGAAATGCTGGATTATATATTAGCATGCTAGGAAAACTATCCATACCTTTCTAATAGAGTCCTCCACAACTTTCTTGGGTGTCGTGCAAGGAAGAACCTCTTCCACTGGGAGTGGGTCAATCCCTCTAGATTGGGTGGTTGGACAACCAATGTTCCTGATGGAGTTACCTCTGTGCCTGAGAGTCAACAGTAATCCTGCCGGCATGTTGTAACAGAAAAGCTCCCATTACAAGTGGCACGACTGGGAAGGCGATTATTATTGCAGCTTTTAAAATCTGGTACCACGGGCAATGGAATTTTTGTACTCAAAATCTGCCTATTAAATTTTGACCTAATACACAAATATCAGCCATGAGACACAAATTGTGAAGCCCATATGGACTGGTGTACAGTGGAATAGCCTTGCATGTCGACCAGAATAAGTAATCATGAGGAAAGCATTGAGAAACAACAATAAGGATACAGCATCACTAGGAAACTGCATTAGGGCAAAAACAATAAAGCTTGTCAGCAAGGATCAAGTAACAACCACATGATGCAGTAAAATGTAGTGGTCAAAGCCGATCTAGGTCCCCAGACAAATATCGGGGTAGCCCGAGGTGAGTGAGTGCATATCATGGGATCCCTGCTCAGACGTCAACAAGGCAGGTTCTAATAAAAGGTGTGATAATTATCGCCTATAACAAGGTATGTCCCTTAAAATAGGGCCTAGCATGCTGATTTTGGTGCAAAAAACAAAATGTACTGATAGTTACTGTGTACTTATTTGCCCTGTTAAAAAATGGCAGATTTTGCCTGCTGAAGTTTATCTGGGGAAAATTGCAAGGCATGGAAGCCTTGCTTGAGCAAAGAATATCTCAGAGGAGACATAGCCTCCTCAAGCCAGTCCACTTAGCATTATCTTGACAGACTTTTGGTGTGTCCTCAGGTGTTGTTTTCATTTGATTTATCCTAATATACATTTTGCAAAAATGACTTGTAGTTTCACGTAATTTTCCTGAAATATGAATTAAAATTTTAAATTTTTGCCACTGCAATGCTTGTTAAGAGCAAGTGCAGAGAAGGCATTAAAAAAGAATAACAGACATGTACAGCGATTCACTAAAACCCCGGGTATCGTGGATGTAACAGCAAACACTGTTTGACCCCTTCAGACATTATATGCTTGATAATTGGTCCCATCTCCAGCCCCTTCACTGTCTAAGATATGTGCTGACATGCTTGGGAAAAAGCAAGAAGTTGAAAAGAGAACAATTGAGCATAGCTTTCAGATCCCAGTCTATTTCCTGTTTGTACTGCCAGCGTAATGCCCCTAAAAACAGGTGTAGCAAGAGTAATGCTATAAGTACTATAGTACAAGCCAAAGGTAGAGTTGCTACCCCAGGCTCCCTCTAGTCAACCTCATGCGATTAGCTCTTCTTGTTCCTGCCGCGTCTTCTTGGTCTTTGGACTTGGGCAATTGGAATATGAACCTACTTGCATGGAGCCTATAGAAATCATTTGTCAAAGCTCCTCTCACTCTTTTTGGTGCCAGTTTGAGGGTCTTCCTGCTTCATGGGGTAACCAGTAGCCTTCATACACCCCAATTCAAAAAAAATCCAACTTTACCCGGATGGACTATGCAACTACCAGACTATCAGTGCTTGCTCTAACATGATTTTTTGTTCTCCAAAGAACAGTACTGTGACAGCTTCGAAGAGCACATCAAACTACACCACTTAATCCAACCGTAACACCACTTACTCAAACCATATCAATGTGGATTTCAACCACACAAAAGTATAGAAACCTACAGATATCACTCAATCAATCATTGATAATGGTGATGCATGCCACAGTTTAACCTGTCAGGTGCTTTGATACCTTTGATCAACAAGTCTTACTTTAGCCCCAACCTGCCACCCCAGTCACACATGGGAATCACCAACACTATTATTATAAACTGGTTCACGTCAAACTCTCTGGCCGAAAATAAATATGTAGCATGAAACCTCTCGTTTTCCATCAATTTCTATCAGTTATTGAACTTAGGGTAGTTCTATTCTCACTCCCATGAATTAACATTTACATGGCAGAGTTCTTCTCATTCAACAAGACATATCTACCTGTTAATATACTGAGTACGGCCAACTACATCTTAAAGTGCTGTCATTGAATGACATCCTACACCACAGATCATGCCTGGACCTCATTCAAATTTGGATGTCTGCAATATACTTGAAACTCCACCCAACTTAGACTGAGACCCTCTTAGACCTGTCTTCCTTAAGGTGGGCTTCCCCTAAAAGTTTTGCCTTCCGTCTCCATTTTTCTGATCTAGTTTTTCCTGGCCTTAGGACTGCCCACTTTACCACTGATAACCAGTGCTGAAGTGTATATGCTCACTCCTTAAAACATGGCACCATTGGCTTACCCCCAACTGGCATATTTCATTTACTTGTAAGCCCCTAGTAAAGTGGCACTACTTGTGCCCAGAGCTTGTAAATTAAATGCTGCTAGCGGACTACAGCACTGATTACCCTTCCCACTTAAGTAGCCTTTAAAATGTCCCAGGCCTGCTTTCGCAGCCTCTGTGTGTGCAGTTTGTAACTGCCATTTTGACCTGTCAACCCTTTAGCCATGCCAAAACCTGCATTTTTTATACACATAAGTTACCCCTGTGGTAGGCCCTGGAAAGGCCAGAGGGCCTGAATAAGCTGTGTCCTGTCTTCACACAAAGGGCTTCATACCCCCTGTAGTAAGTCTTGAGCCGGGAAGGGGAAGGCAGGATGCCTGGGGATTTTGAAGTGAAATCTCTAGAAGCTTCCCCCCCCCACTCCACAGGAACAACTGGGTAAGTACTGGACCTCAAACAGCAAATCATCAGTACACTTCTGGACCTGTAGCTACTCTGCCAGGAAGAATAACTGCTGCCCTGCTGGACTACTGCCTTCCTGTACTGCTGCCTTGCTGCGATGACCTGCTGCCTGCTGCCCTCTTGCCTGGGTGAGAAGGACTGGATCTGCATCTCTTGAACCCAGAACCCAAGAGTTACTCCAAGGGCTAGTTGGCTTGCCTCCTGATATGAAGCCTCATGGACACAACAGGCTTCCAACAACATTGCACCTACACCTGGACTCTGGTATCTGTGAGTCTACCCTTCCAAGTGGTACCACCCCAGTCCAGGACTGCAGAAGTGGGCCTAAGGTGCTCTGCCAACCTCCATGATCCAGCGGAAACAACGCATCTCCTCTGCTCTGTGGGGCAACACGAACAGAACTGGCGCATTGCCACTGCTGCATGGGCCAGTACCCTCGTTAAGACCCGCATTGCAGCGCAGTCCATGATCGCACTACACAATGCATCCTTGGCGCAGGCCTTCACACCTCCTGTCAAAGATGATGCAGGCTTTGCTGTCTCATAGCTGCTTGGACCAGCTGTTTCACCCCGACTGTACGACACATCCTCCATGCCGGACTTCGCATTACAAAACCTCATTGATGGGATCCTCGACAGTCCCACAAGATCTCACACCGCAGCCTTGCCACAGCTTGTAGCAACTCATCGCTTCGGCTGTGCGCGGCATCTTCAATTCAGATCCTCACAACTCTCCGCAATTCAGGATTTAAGGTAATCTGTTCAGCGGGTCTAACTGGGTCCCTGTAGCCAGCTTAGGCTCCATCACTATCAGCCTCAAATAGTGACTTTGTCCCGGTCCGGTGCCACCAGATATAGACAGTTGACGCTTTATGCCTTTTTTCTCTCTTTTTATTTAAATATTTAAAATTGAATATCTCCAGTTCTACTGATTGGATTGTTTTTGTTTTGGTCTTGTTTGTTTAATTAAAAATTACTCTATTATTCGAAATCGGTTGTGGGATGCTTTCTTAGTGTGTTTTCATTGTGTTGCTGTTTGAAGTATTGCACACATACTTTACATGTTGCCTCAGAGTTAAGCCTGACTGCTCTGTGCCATGCTACCTGAGGGTTGAGCACAGGGTAATTTAGGATTTGCCTGTGACTTCACCCTGTGAAGAATTGCGGTTGCTGCTTGAGAAGTGTTTCACCCCCCTCAACCAGTAGCCCAATTTCTTACAGACCCTGATTTAGATTTTGGTGTTTTGGACTTTCATTAAAGGAAGTCTGGTTCACCCAGCATGGTGTTTTATCAGCACTTTATTTAACAGAGTTACCTGCTCTATATTTCATTTTGTTACAACTCCATATAAATAAAAGTGGCACTAGTTTTGTGCCCGTCAGTTCATTATGACACAGAAGTTGGATGCTGGTCAGTATGCATACTGATTCATGAGCTCTGAATATTCGCCACAATGAGGTATTTAAAACAAGGCATTGTGTGGCCTTCCCCCTTCTTCACTATAGGAAGACATATGTGCATGTCTTTCTATTCTTAATGCCCCCATACTTCTGCAATTTGTTTAACTGATAGACCCTTTCCTCTTTACTTATCTGTTTTACCAGGCAACCTCATATTCAATGAGAAAATTGATAACATCATGGCTGGGTTGTACTCCCGGGGGCTATGCTGTCTGAGGCAGCTTTGCCATCTGATGCTGTTGATGAGAAGGTGGAGGGGGCAGTGAAACGGTCCTATGAGCTTTAAAGTAGGTGTTCTGTGCTAATGCTTAATCCAGTTATGCCATTCAGTCCCTCTTTAAGGACTTCCATTCCTTGGTGGATAAGGTACAGGACAGTGTAGATTTCTCCTGGCATTGATTGAACAACTTGTGTAGTTTCTTTCCGACATCAAATCTGACCATCTCCGTGCATCTGCCGCGGCTTCACGCACTGCCAATGCAGCCCAGGCCAACATCTGGATGCACTTGTGGTTATCAGATGCTGCTTTTGGGCTGAATCTCATCTCTTGTCTCTATGAGCAGTTATTCTTTCAAGGAGGGAGAATGGTCCTGCCGATGTTCTGAGGCAGCGGTTTCCATCCTCTGCGATGATGTGTCTGGATCCGGTGAGCTTTCAGTCCATTCATTGTCAGTTCAGTCACTCTTGGCTGGATTTGTTCACCAATGAGGAGAATGCCCTTCTTTCCCACTTTTGTTGTCAGGTTCCATCCTCAAGAGCCTGGGCAGTAGATGCTCTGGCTGTTCTCTGGCCCAGGGGTCTCCTTTGTTGTTTTCCACCCATCCCTCTTCTACCTCAGGTGGTTCAGAGGGTGGTTCAGGAACAGGTGGAAATCCTGTTCATTGCCGCTATTTGGCTGAGGCGCCCTTGGTTCCCTTGTCTTCTCCATCTGTCAGGCAGTCCTCATTGGGTTTTGTCATTCCACCCATCCCCGCTGCAGCAGTCCCTTCTTCCACTGGACACTCTTTGCAGGTTGAGGCTTGTGATTTGGCACTTGAGAGGCAGTTCCTCTTAGAACAAGGGTGCTGTTTGGATGTTGCTGCGCTGATCCAGCAGTCCTGGCGGCCCTCTACCCTTAAGACTTATGGCCGTGATTGGCAGAGGTTTTCTGTCTGGTATCAGGATAAGGGGTTGTCATCTTCCTCTTGTGATGCTACAGCAATGTAGGAGTTCCTTCTGGACTATTTTCAGCTGGGTTTACCTGTCTCTACTCTCAGTAGTCTGTGGGCAGCTTTTCAGGTTTTTTGTGGGGCTGGTGTTTTGTCTGTTGCCCGTCTGGCGGCTCGCTTGCTACAGAGCTGTTTTCTTCGGCATCCTCTTGTTCATTCCCCGTTGCGACTTTGGGACATGACTCCGGTTCTGTAGAGATTGTAGGGTGCTCCATTTGAGCCTTTTGAAGTCCGCTGACTTCAAGTTTCTTTCGGCCAAGGTTGTATTTCTGGTGGCCATTTTCTCTGGACGACCGGTTGGGAAGATTGAAGTATTGTTGTCCTCCCCTCCATTCCTTAGTGTTTTTTGCAGACAAGGTGGTGCTTTGTACTAGTCCGGTATTTCTCCCTAAGGTAGTATCCTCTTTTCATTTGGATTCTGATATTGTTTTGCCTACTGTTTGTCTTTCTCCTGTGTCTGATGAAGAGGTGCATTTCCATTCCCTTTACATTGTGCTCTTTCTATGTCTTTGCAATGCACTGTTGTGTTTCCCAAGTCAGATGCCTTGTTTGTCTCCCATGGTCTGGCAAAGACAGGTTTGAAGCCTTCTCTCTCTATTTTGTCCCATTTCTCATTCCTATTCCTTGGCTAGCCAGCCTGTCCCGGAGTCTTTCCCTGTGAGGTTTACTAGGGGTGTTTCTACCTCCTGGGCTGAATTTTAGGGGGCTTCAATTCAAGGCATGTACTTTGCTCCACTTGGGCTCTGACCTACACGTTTATGACCCAGAACCCTGTGCATTTGGGTATTGATAGCTTCTCTGATTTTGGTGCTGCTGCTTTGAGTTCTGTGGGTCCTCCTGCAGTGAGTTTTTTTTGGGTCATTGCATTAAATTTACTTGTTTCGCTTTATTCGTGATACATTTTGTCAAAATCAGTTTCTTGGCTTGAATACACACTCATATGTAAGGACTGTGAGAGGAAGACGGATCTTGAGGTAATGCCAGTCCTGAGATCCTGCCCACCTCTTCCCATTGTTCAACTAATTTCTTTCATTGCTGAATTATTTCAGGAAGTCCTTCCCAGAAAGTGAGGTATTTTTACTCATACGGATGGGGGCCATCTTGAATTGGGAAGTAAAGTCATGTTTGGTAATTAGGTGCTGCATGATTGGATATAAACTCATACATAAGGACTGTGACAAGGAAGACCAGGACTCAAGTAATGAAAACTACTTACCGGTAAGTAACCGGGCATTATCAGGTTTAGGGTTCTTTCCTCATTTCACTGTTTTAATGTAATTGTTTTTTTCTAAAATTCTTGTTAATGTCTTACAATGCATTTTTGAAAATCTATTTCAGGAACTCGATTACATTTTTTGTGATTTCTGGCTCTTTGGAACGTTCTGACTGATAGGTTTGTTCTGTGAATATGTGATATAACAAACTAGGGAGATTCTTGTTGGTTAGCACTCAGGCAACACCCCCAGCCTTCGATGTACTGTACAGAAGATCCTTTAGTATTGCATGGATATGTGCTGCTGCTTTTTTGGGCACAGATTGGCATTTAACAGAGGTGCTGGCAGAGAGTGGTGGCAGTGAAGGGAAATTCTGTAAATTAAAGCAACACTCATGTCCTCTCTCCTAGCTGAAAGTGGAGCCTGGACAGGAAATGAGGGAGCACTCTGCAGCCCCAGTGTGCCACTTACCTTCCTGTGCTAAGAAATAGGTAATCAGGTTTTCATGCCCATAATTACACAAACACAGCTCCCCTCCTTCTCCCTGGCAGTAACAACGCCATTACTGTTGCATGATCCAAGGCAGGAGAGCAGGACGCTGTCCTACTTGAAAATTAATCAATGTCAGTTTCTCCTAAGAGGCTACTACAGTTTGCTGGTTTAGTCTATAATGTGAACACCTTAAGTGCGAAAGTTGGTTTGATTTAGAGTAGTTCTAAGTTCACATTGGGTTTATATAAGTGTATTTCCTGAGTTGTTTGGAACAGCAATGCCCTCTTCACTCCCGGAGGGGACTGATTCAGCGCTCTTGGCCCCTCTCCAAGGCTCAGATTCAGTGGCGGCTGCCTGCGAGGGAGAGTGGTGGGCGGGGCAAAACGATAAACTGGATTAACTTCATGTGGTTTTAATGTTAAAGGGGCAGATTTACAAGCCCTCTGCGCCACCACTATGTCACTTTTCATGACGTACTGGTGGCGCAGGGGGCTCCTCCATATTTACAAGGAGAGGCAAAGCCACCCTGCAAGACTTTTTCTCTCCTTGTTAATATGGACCCTACACATGCAGCACTGTGCGTTGAAAGGAGTGTTCCATGGGTGTTGCAGTGGGTGTTCCCACGCAACACCCATGGAACAGACACATCTCCAGATTTACGAGAAATCGTAAATCTGGAGATGCGTGTAAATGCTACGCTACCCTAGAGGTGGCGTAGCGAGGCGCAAAAAGGAGAAATGCTTTCATTTCTCCTTGTTTTTTCCTCTTTCAATGCGTGCTGCATTCTACAGCATGCATTGAAAGAGGAAAAAGCCTCTTGTGATTGTTTTTGTGCAGGAAGGTGTCCCTTCCTGCATGAAAACAATCTCCCCATGACGCAGGCATCCTTGCACCATGGTGCAAGGGTGCCTGCGCCGGCGCATGGCTGCAGTTTGTGCGCCAACGCAGGGGGAAGCACAGAGATGCGACATATTCTTGTAAATATGTTGCATCTCTGTGCTTTCCAAACTAACGCAGCACGGCACAGCAAAATGACTTGCTGCGCCGTGCTGTGTTAATTTGTAGTAAATCTGCCCCAAAATGTTTAACTGTAAAACTGTAATGTAATGCATGTTGGCGATTTAGGGATACATACAGACATAAACTACATTAAAAAAAGAAATAAAAGTCACTTTAACTCCATCCTAGCGCTGGTCCTGATGTTCTTCTTTCCTCCAGCGAGACCCAGCCAAGTCTCATGCTGTGAGAGCAGTGCCAGGATTGGATGGAGCAGGCCCTCTCAGCACTCCAAAGAGCATGGAGGCCTTTGCTCGGTCTCAACCCAGTTGTCCAAGGCAGCTGGTTTGAGAGGTTTAAAGTGTGCATGTATGGCTGCCGACGGCTGGCCAAAGAGACTTGAGTGCTTGTGACGAGCTCAGCTCGTCATGAGGCACAGTGCAGCTGCACTCATGACGAGCTGAGCTCGTCACGGGCGTTGGAACGTTCGCACGCGGGGATAATTTCCCCGCTGTGCTGAATGTTCCAAAACGGGTGACTGTGACGAGCTCAGCTCGTCATGAGTGCAGCTCCACTGTGCCTCATGACGAGCTGAGCTCGTCACAAGCACAGCGGCGCCGCGCGCAGCCCCCCTGACTCCCGGACGGCGGGGGGAAAACACCCCGCAGTGAAGGGGTTAAAGTGCCCAGTCCATCACTCCTCTCTGCTGCTTCTAGTCAGGAGCGGCCCGCACCTGTCCTGAGACTCGGCTCCTGACGGGGATTTGCAGAGTCAATGAAAAATAAAATGGTCATAACATTTATTTCTATTTTCCATTTTATTTTAACTAGTGGGGCAACGTTCCTCTGCCGTGGGGTAAATAGAGGGGGCAGTGGACAGTAACACATAAGTAGAGGTGCTGAGAGTGAGTTGGTTTGTATGTGGAGGAGGGATGATGAGTGCGGGGCGATGGGAACAGGAAAACCAAATGGTCCTCTGGTATAAGGCTGGAGGATTAAATGGATGAATGCAACTATGAATAGATGGAAAAATAAACTATCGCAGGAAAGAAGAGTCCCATACAGCTAATTTCCTCAAATTCCGTTGCTGTAAAGCGCCTTCAAGCTCTCGTGTGCAAAACGGAGTGGGTACAAAAAATGGAACTGTTTTTCTCAATTAGGGTGGTTTTGTCCATGCCATGGCTGTTCACATAAACTGAGTGGGAGTGTAAGTTAATAGGTTAATGAGTGGATGAGTGAGACCACGAGGCATCGAAATCCTGAATAAATAAATGAAGAAAAAGGCGATGGGACAGGAAATGAGTGAGAAGCGAATAGATGGCACTCATGTGTATTCAAGGGTGAAACGATGATTGTAAACTAACTAAAGAGGGGTGATATGAGGAAAGTGTGCATAAAAAAGTGTATGTATGACTGGGATAATATGATGATCATATTGATATGTATGTTGTCTGCAGTTTCTTCCTTTTCAATCCTTACACAGGAAGCAATTTTGCTCCCTCTGTCTTACAACTGTCCAAATCAATTCAAAGAAAAGACAAAACTGTTACTCACCCTTGAGTCTTGTCTGGTCCTAAAAACACTCCTAGGTCCTGCATCAGATTCTGAAATGCTTGCCTTGCCTCCCACAACTGGTGAAGCCATCCTCACCAATGAACAGGGAATCATCAAAATAACAGGTTACCATGTTAAAGCCTCGCCTCAAGGTAAAAATCTAGTGCAGAAAAGAACTCAAAAACTGAGTACACCAAATGCAACATACTATCAATAAAAATCATATCTTACAATTGGAAAACTAAAAATTTAAAATGTTTCCAGATGGACCAATAACAATCTAAAAGCTGACTTTAATGCCAGACTTTGACCAACTCTACATCCGTACCACAACTCCTCACCCAAGCTATCTGATTATGAAATTGTTTTCCTCTCACTTTTCTTAACATCTTTACCGTGGCTATGTGAGTCTGGCTTACCTTGTTAGGTCTCGCCTGGCGATGCAGCGCGAAAGCGCTGTCGCCAGCGAGATCTTTTGTTACTGACTTGCTTCCCAAGTGGTACAGACTGGTGCACGAGCCGATTGGGGTCTGTGGACGCGCTTACATATACACGCACACAAACAGCCCCTGCTTTCGCTTTCCCTTGATGCACGTTAATTTAGGCTTGCATGCAGTAACGGTGCACACACACACAGCCACCCCCCTGCTTTCGCTTCGCCTTACTTAGGCCACACGCACGCATGCACACACACACACACGCGCACACACAGACACACACACACAAACACACGTGCGCACACACAGACACAAACGCGCGCACACACACACCCCCACCCCCGTACAACTAAGCCCCACTCACCGCATTGGCGGCCTCAGCCACCACTCCTGACTTCTGCAGCCATCGCGGGGCTCTCCCTCAGGCATGGGATCACCGCGTCACCTCTGCTCCTCTGGGCCAGCCACTCCGTGGGTGCGGGCTTCCCGAAGAAGATGGAAGTCACGCCCCACGACAGGCGTGACGCTCTAGAACGTCCGGTTTCGGGATGTGCACGCTCAGGGCTTGTTTATTTAGCGCTCGTCTCACGGCTTGTTTATTTAGCGATCGTTCATAGATTGGTAAATTTAAAAAATGGCACCTGCATCATTTCTTAGTGTAGCTTAAATGTCACTAAGCCGTATGTGCACACCTACAAAATAACACGGGCAGATCATTGGGTGATGTTTTTGGTCCAGTGCTGGACAGCATCGGCAACAAAAAAACTTTGATTTTTGGGAGCGCTGGACAGCATCAGAGACATCACTGGCAAAGTCAGTAAGTGCATTAGGCAAGAGCATGCTTATCTTATTTATATTTAGTGTCAGCTTGTATTGTCGTGGCTTTATTACTACAGTTACCCTTTGCTAATAACCTTGTGTCGGCCTTACGTATTTCTGTTTCATAGAATTTCAATGGTGCCAACTGATTTCTAAAACCTTGCCCACCCCCTGGTACCTCTGGGAGAGCCAAGTCTTTAGGCCAGCCTGCCCTAATTTTGGTGACTCAGAGAGTTCCTTGAAGACGCCTTCTATCCCATAAAGCCCTGGTTTTACCATGATCCCGCCCCTCTTGCGCACATCTCCCGTCACACTCGCGTTTTTTTAATTCCCCTTAAAGCCCTGGTTTTACCATGATCCCGCCCCTCTTTTGCCTGCGTTCACTGCAGAGAGCGCAGACCCGCAGGAATCTATCAACGCCGAAACGCGTTACCTGCAGAATAAAATGAGGATTTTCAGACCCTGCGAGTGCTACATATTCTTTCTTGGATTCTATGTGTAGCGTGGGGCCGCCCCCTGTGTAATGACCGCACATGTCACTGAGTTCGGTAGAGCATTTTGGTGGACTTTGGAGAAAGATATATATTTTTCTTCCCCCTCGTTGCGCTTCCCCTGTTAGTTTGCATGTTGTTGCTTACTTTTACAGTGCCTATTCCACTCCTTACTCTTTCTACTTGAGTGTCAGATATTTCCCATTAGGATTGTTTGCATTGTCATATCATCAACAGAATTGCTTTGTGCCTTTACCTCTATTAAACTTACAAATATTAATCTTCCTGGTCTACGCAAGTAGTCTTTTTAATATCCGGTTTCTTTAAATTAATTTTGCTTTCATTATATGTTCAGACACCCTGACATAAAATTCAGCATGACCAGCAGTAATAATCGCTTAACCTTTTTGGATGTGGAAGTGCTACATGAGGATGGTAAGCTAGTCACCACCCTACATCGCAAACAAACTGATAAAAACACGATTCTACACTACCGAAGTTATCACCCGAAAAGTTTGAAATCAAACCTACCCTACAGTCAATTGTTATGAATTAGACGTAACTGTTCGAGAAAAGAGGACTACGAAATACACGCAGAAATACTGTGTGACCAATTGATCAAACGAGGATACCCGAAAAAAATGTTGAAACATGCCACCAAACGTGCATGGTTCACGCCTAGAGATGTGTTGCTTACAAAAAAAGAAAAAAAAACCCTAGAACAACTAGTTTGTGTCACCACGTTTGGCCCACTTACTAATAAATTCAAAGCCATTGTATTAAAAAACTGGCATCTGCTGTCCAACTTAGACATACCTTTCCCAAAGCCCTTGTTCGCCCTAAAAAAGAACAAAAACATCGGACAACAAATAATCCGAGCGGACCTGGGCATTGCGCAACCAAAAAAAGATCTACCCACATTGTGGAAATTGGACCCAGTCAAAGGACACCATAAATGCGGTAACTGCATTTCATGTACGAACACCATCGAAGGCTCCACCTTTGACCATCATAGTAACAGATGGACCCATGTGGAATTCACAAACTGCAAAAGCAAAAATGTAGTTTATGTAATTATTTGTCCATGCGACAAACTTTACATTGGAAAAACTACGCAACAAGTTTCACAAAGATTGGCTCAACACAGATCTAGGATAAAACAAAAAGTTCTCAATGCACCGATAGTACAACATTGCATTGACCTCGGGCACACAGAAAAAGATTTGAAGTGGTCTGTGCTATCCAAAATCAAAGTCCCGACTAGAGGAGGTAATGTAGAAGAACTACTATCAAAAAGAGAAGCATATCTAATTTTAAAATATGACTGCGTGAGTGCAGGGCTGAATGAACATACTGAATGCCAAAATCAGTAACTGGGTCGCAGGTAGTTTAGACCACTGTAACATCGAGAAGCACGTTCTGGACTACAAGTCCCACAATCATGAAGTCACATGTTTAAATCTAATGTTCTCGTGAGACTTGAGCTTTCACTCACCAGAGGAATCCGAAGCAGACAGCGGCGTCTCGCAAACACTCTACAGGTAAATGCCCCCAAGCGCGTTAACTAGATATCGTTTTAAAACACCAGGATATCGTAATACTAAGATTCCCGTTCCGTTTATTATTTTCAGCATTTAACTGCATACCCGGAACAAATAAAGAATTGTGTAACGCCCCGTTCAGCAGAGGCCCGGCGCCCGGCACATCCTGAAACAGAGTGCAAGTAGGTGCTCACTTTTACATTAAAAAGCACAAAACGTAAATGATGCTTAAATAATTGTCCCACTAAAACGTAACGTTACTTACACCCTTCAGGAACAATCATAAATCAAGAGGTGGCACCCCAGGCCCTCACAAGCCAGGCGCTCCGCGCCCAACTGAGCATTATTAAGTAAGTGGGGACATGTTCATTTACCTGTAGAGCAATGTGAAGCTCCCGCTTTACACTTTCCAGAGAATATTAAAAACACATGTCTGTTGACATTTCAGCTCCGGCGACAGTCAACAATATATACAGAAATCTACAATTTATTCGAAAACGCTCTGCCTGGAAACCACGTGAGTGAAGCTCCCATTAATGTTAATAATTAGTATCACAAAACATTAGTAAGAAACAGACATCATATTACTGCTTTTATTGCAGAATACAAGGAGTCCCTCAAGAGATTGAACACACGAAGTTTCAAATTGAGCAACAAGGTAACAATAATTGAAGCTTAACCAAGCTAGTGACAACAGTAGTAAGGGTCCAAATTCTAATAAGCCCCCTGCTTATATTTACATAGGTACCCAGCCCCGAAGCCCTGAGGAAGAGCCTGAACAAGCAGAGAGACAGGCTCAGAAACGCGTCGGCTTACAGGCTTCCCATTCGTTCTAAATTCGAATGTCTTATGGTTGCGCATATGGCTTTGCTTTGTACATAATCAAACACAAACTGAATTTGCATTGTAATACTTGCCTTTGCGCCTATCAGGTCGGAATATTGATAAATAAGCATCTTAGTGGCCTGATTTAGAAATTGTGGACAGGGTACTTCCATAAAAGAAAAAATCTTATTTTTTGAAATCTTAGGTTGAAATCGTTATGAATGTTCACTTTTTTGTAATGTATAGCAATGTATGTTTGTAGTTACATGTAAATATATGTGTCTGTGTGCAGGACAGTGAGTAATCCTTCGGACTGTCAGAATTATGTACAAACTGAAACAATTTTTCTTCTTTATCCATTTATAATAAAAAATGCATATCTAAGGATTAAATACCTCAGTATATGCCTCTGCTCTAAATAAAAAAGATAGCAGAGTAAAAACTTGTGACCGGGTTCTCTTCTTTTCCTCAATTAAATATTGTCCTACCCGGCCACACTACAGGACATAACCTCCCCTTTTCAAAAATTCATTATATGTTCAGCACACTCGCTATTCCTTTGAAGCTACTCCTCCCACACTAACGCAACATAAACGCAAGTCCATCCACACTCCAGTCTCCAATATTTAGTGACCCTTTGATGTACAGGTATGAAGATAAAGCTTGCGCACAGGTGCAAAGCCTCCTCCAGACCTCGGTTCTTCTCCATGCTGATGGGCACCGTTGATTCTGCAGTGTTACACTTTGCTTCTTTCACGTCCCAGACATCCCACAGAAATGCTGCGGAAGTCCATGACTCAGCCAAAATGTTTGTATTTTGCAAGTCAGGCATTTTATTCGGATCCTGTTGTCATCTTGGGCTCGTCTGTTAGCAAAATTAAGTACAAAGCGTTCAACTTTGATGTTGGAGATACCATCTAGTTGTTGAATTGCACAGAATCAAACTGGTATAGGGCTTAATCCCAGCTTCCCTGCTTGATGAAATTGTGTGATCCTAGTCAAATACTTTATTTCGCCGAGTGGAGGTGGGCGAGCAAACAAATTAACAGGGTCAGCCGAGCCAAGGGTCCAGCTTGGCTCTATTAGTCGGTGTTCACCGAACTCTGAAAATGTTTGCAATGTAAATCACACAGCAAAAAAAACGCAAAATATGATGAGATCGCTTCAAAAGTAGAAAAAATTGTATTCCTTTAACATGTGGATTGTTTTACTTTAATACGGTACTTTTAGCGTTTTTCTTTTACTAAGTGCATGACAAAGATACTGAATTGTAGCAGAATGAGCCCTTGCAGCTGCCCCAATGGTACCTTGTAGGAACGCAGCTGGTATTTTGCTGGGTACCAAGTCTGCACTGTGTGTGCAGGAGAACAACAGTTAGACTCACAGCCACTGCAGCAGCAGAGATATGCATTTATGGTTCAGACTAAATAGCGTAACGGGTTGTGCAATTTTCATTGTTAGTAATATTTTCTACAGCTGAGCACCATAACTGTTTGTAGAAAAAATGGGAGGCTCCTACTGAACAACACACAACCACACACACAACCACAACGACACACACACAACCACACACACAACCACACACACAACCACAACCACACACACACAACCACACCCACAACCACATACACAATCACAACCATGCACACAACCACACACACAACCACACACACAACCACACACACCATTCGTCAGTGCACGCTTTCACCAGGCACAGACACCACCAGTCGTCAGTGCACGCTTTAACCAGGCACACACACACCACCAGCCATCAGTGCACGCTTCCACCAGTTACACACACACTACCAGCCATCAGTTCATGCTTTCACCAGGCACACACACCACCAGCCGTCAGTGTACGCTATCACCAGGTACACACACACCACCAGCCATCAGTGTACGCTTCCACCAGGTACACACACCACCAGCCATCAGTGCACGCTTCCACCAGGCACACACACCACCAGCCATTAGTGCACGCTTCCACCAGGTACACACACCACCAGTGCACAATTTCTACAGGTACACACACCACCAGCCATCAGTGCACACATCAATTGTTAACGCATCCACAATTAACTATGGTAGCAATCACAGTACGGCGCACTTTACTTTTAAACATATTCATCTAAAGCGCAGCATGCCACCATTGCTACAAAAATAAATATACATTTTTTTGGCCTACAATTTATAGACTTTTGTTGCAATTAGTGTTGCAATATTTAGCAATGCCAATAGCTCAAACTTAATTAATGCGAGACCTATTGCATTGCAAATGCTTGTTTTTTTAAACATGTTTTTATTTATTGAGGGCTCAAACCTTCGGGTTTCAGAAAGTCAGTACAGAAACATCAATCTCTCAGCTCATATCAATTGTATAAAGTAACAATAAATTTAGTACAAACATTTTTGACATATAGCTAAGATTGTAACGGAAAAATATGCATGATGGAATAATACCTCTCGAACTAGGAGAGCATACTAATTTAAAGCATCAACATCTCTACTCTGTACAATGCATATAACAAGTTTAGATTTCTTAAAAAAACTATCACAAAAACAAAATTACATAAACAATCCCCCCTCCCTCCCTCTTGTCACATACAAAAAGAATCTCCGGCCTTGCTATAAGTCACTCCACCCAATTGCTCTATACAGCTGTGTGTTTAAGACAGGAGAGTCCGAACGCCGGTACCCCTGACTCATCCTCAGCTCGGATTACATATGTGCCCTCCCATCGCTGCGTGTCAGAGGCAATCTCCAAGGGGGCCTCTAACATCAAAGCATACCAGGTCCTAGCATCTTCTTCCAACTGATCATCCCTCCTAACCCTCTTCGTACAGATGCAATCTGCTGTTGCCCATTCCCGGAGCCCATCCAGTGGATCGATATCCGTCATTTGGCCAGCACTAACCCCAGTTGGAGAAATCTACATGTAAGCTTCTTTCCCTTGGGACAGGGGAGTAAGACTAACATTATCTCTTTAATAGACTGTGGTAGCGTCCGTAACTCAGCGCAATCTCTCTAGTATGGCGTCCCAAAACGAAATCAGTCTCGGGCAATCCTGAGTCTGGCTTACCTTGCCCTACATCTTCCTTTCCATCAATTTTGCCTTTCTTACCAGCAGCCTATGCTCTGCCATTGTCATCAATCGAATTAACGTCCACCCCAACTGGAGCCACCCACAAAACTTCACAGTTATCTTGTACCACCACATTACCAAGGATGCTTACCATTTTGTCACTCCTGGCATGATAAGGGCTGGCTGAATTTGCTCCCTTTGGTGCATCATTACAACTTCTTGCTTGCTTTCACCAAATTTTCACAGTCATCCTGGGGCTCGACTTACTCCTGCAAAGCGCAAACACTTCTTCCTCTGTTAACCGTTCTTCCCTTCCCTTTACCTCCACAGTCCCTCCAAATTAATTTCTAACACCCACTTGGTTATGTTGCACAATCTCACCGTGGTCTAATTCATTGTCATCCTTCATCAAAATCCAGCTGTTCCACCAACTGCACTTCATCCATATTTTCTGTAAAACCCACCCCAAACTCATGTTAGAGAACTCTCCATCACCAATATTACCATTGTCCTTCCACTGTACTTTATTGGCTGTTTTCGCTTTCAGACCCTTTTCTTGTGTTGGACCAGCACCCTCAGGTGGCTCTAAATTGGCTGGTGTCAGGATACCACCATGGGCATTTGCTACCAGAATAGCAGGGCCATATCTGTCATGTCTGCTAAATGCTGACAGCACGTCCATACTGGAGGCACCACCAATCTCCCTTGGCTGAACTAAGCTTAACAATTCCTACCTCCATCTCCAACCCTAATTCAATGTCAAAGTTCTTAAGCTTGTGCTATCTCCCCTTCTTTGATGTCCGATATTGCGGTCGCTCAGACTCGGGGAAAGCAAGATGGAGTGGATGCCACCTACGGCCTTTTCTCTGTTGCACAATTTATTCCCATGCCATTGATAGCACCTGCGCCCCCTGCTGACCATGCACTGCCACTGTAATGTTACTGCACTGCTGGGCTTCAGCACTACCAGCCACCCCCCCTCCTTCCTGATGTCATCCTGTAGAAATCTCACCTCCACCTATGCTGCTTGAAAAACTGTCTCCGTAAGGCCTTAGCCCCACACAGGTCCATGACTGCTGCAGGGCACACCATTAGGCCCCTACCCCCACTCTGCATATTAACTTTTTTATGGTACATAACAACAGTACCGGCTCGGGGAGGGAGTGCCGTGGGGCGGTATGGCGGGGGAGGGGCAGGGATGGGGGTAGTAAACTCCAGCATACGGCCGACCCGAGTAATGTAAATAAATAAATAAATAAAACGAATTTCATTGCACGGGCTGAAACGCATTTGGCGTTTCAGCGCGCGCAATAAAATTTGTTTTATTTATTTCTTTACATTACTCTGGTCGGCCGTAAGCCGGAGTTTACTAACACCCACCCCGCCCATCCCCCTCCCCGCCCCACCGCCCCGCGGCACTCCCTCTACAAGCCACTACTGCATGACAATACTGCTGCCCCCCCCAATACATCCGCTATCTTATCCCCTTTTTTCATCATGCACGTACTCACTCCATGGCGGTGAATACGCTAATCCTACCATGACAATTCCCCCGATGAACTCCTTCTTTGGTCTCGTCTAGCCCATCCATGCCTATGCCAATACCCCCTGTTGCAGAAGGTATTCCCTGCCCTAATCCTGAAGAATCTTTTAGGCTTCAACTACTCTCTTAGAGCTGAGCCATCCCCACCCAGATAGCCTATTTTTCCCCTCAACCTAACTTAAACTGGCTCTAGCCAAACAGACTAGCCTGGCTGACACTCAGAACAGTTTCAGGGCGTGACAAAGGCTATAGACCAAAATCAAACCCCACCTGAACCCACCCATCTCTTCTCTTAGCCAATGGCAACGCCAGAGTTGAGTGGCATGCACCAACTGCCCAAAAAGTCCGGGGGAGATATGGCCTAGTCCTCACTCCCCCTTGGTCCATTTTGCCAGAAATGAAGATCCATCACCAGCTGCTGGTCCCTATTTCCTGCTCATAGAGTAATTTCCCCATACCCATAAAAAGAAGACCACGTCCAGTGTCATTGCATCCTTCCTAATGTGGTTCAGTTCACATTTACCATTCCCAGAGAAGAGAGACAGATATTGCATTGCCAAGAACAAAAGGACAATCTGCCTTGTTTGTGACTAAATGACTAGACTGGAGAAAGATTGACAGTGCTGTGATCTGCCCTATTACTGAGGTCACACGATTAGATTTCCCAAAGCCGCAGAGCTACTAATGCGGCCATCTGTCTGATGGAAAAGGAGAAAATGGACAGGCATCTCTCATCGAGGGACAAGCACCATCCTCTGAGAGGCATTTGGAGAACAACTGAATTTACTGATGACTCACAGGGTTTATAAGGAGCCTACTCCACTTCCCACTCACTCTGCCCCCCAAAGCAAGACACACACAGCAATTAAAAATGGGCGTAGTTTAGTCAATAGGATTGGAGAAGGGGGGAGCATCAGATTTCTTGATCATCATGCTGGCGTATAATATTAAAATACATTATATGACAAGCAGGGCACATGAGAGAGGCTGAAGAGGCAGTGGAAAGAGAGAGGAATACGAATTAATAGGAGTACTAAATGAGAGAAACACAATATTTAGTAAAATAAACATTTTAGGGCTTTCAAAACAGAGACGAGAGAGTGAGAGTGGGTGTGTGTGTACTTTTGTCAGTGTGTGCATGCAGAAATCCAAGGTGGAATCTGTCAGACACCTCACCATACCTGACTGAAATCACCTGACTATTCATCTTAAAATACATTAATAAGGGGTGTGTAACACCCCAAAGACCGCCCCTCCTCCCTGAAGGTACGCCCCTGCAATTATTTACATTTGTAAGAGCTTGTTTTACCCTAAAATGTTGTAGAACATAAGGATCAGAATTGTCATGATTATATTACGGATGGCAAAAGTGAATACAATCAGAGATAAAAACACAAAGAAAATCAAACACTAGGGTTTTTTAGGGAGAATCCTGGCCTACATTAGTTCTCAGACATGCTAAGCTACGTCAAACTGTCTGGTCATATCTGGGTGAAGTTTGTATGGCTGGACCACAGGTCTATTGGCTGAAAATGAGATGTGCCTGGAAACAGTGCATACCTGGTAAGAATTGGGCTCAGTAGCTTAGTGCCATGTTGCTGAGCAAGGTGGCATGGCAATCACTCATCCTAAGAAGTTCTTGCAAAACATCAGGGTATAAAGCATCAGTATGTCAGTAATGATTAGTAATATTGTAGTCATACCCAGTTAGCGAAGGCCCTTCTTTAAAGAAAGCATTGTGGCATCATGTTGTTATGACAATATGCATACAAACAAAATAAAGCCCTAGGCTTAACCCTGGAAGGAGGTTTGTAAAGCTAGTTGGTTAGGTATTGTAGCATAATTAGAAAGCCACTATATTCAGGGCCACTGAACGTATGCAATTTTGTGGCTGTGGTGTTTTCCATAAAATTATGGATTTTCCGCATTTTCCATGCAATCCATCATCTGCTGCATATTCTGCAGATTTCAACCAAAAAAATGTTTTTAGCTCACTGGGTTCAAATGTTACAAAAAGTGTGGCTGCACAGTGGAAGGCCCTTGGCCACCTTTCTCTTGCTTATGTCTGTATTTGGGTGTCAAAATGGTGAAAGGCTACTCTGTGTTTCACTGTGCAGATGAAACCTTTGTCTAGATAGTGTTAACGTGTAAACATTGAGAAACAATGATGTAATATTACACTAAATGTGCCACATTGCTCTGCATAATTAGCCTTTTGTTGCCTCATAAATTAGCTAATAACCCTGCTTCATAATCTGGTCCTCCCCTGTCACATGCTAGTGGCCCTGTCTATATGATACAATGTTGATACTCTTGTATCACATGATACAAGGAATGATATTATGACTAAAGGCCTTGGTGCGAATTTACCAGTGTGGGAGCGGGCCGCCATGCCAGCGCCCTGCTCCCACACTGCCAAAGTAGTACTGACAGCACCCGCCAGATTACGAGTTTCCTCGTGTCTGGCGGGTGGTGCTTTAGCGGTTCCATGGCGGTGCCCATTAAAAAGGCACCGCAAGCACCGAAGGATGTTCCTGCATGGCATGGACTGTGCAGTCCATACTGTGCAGTAAAGGGAGTCAATGCACACAGGGTGGCACATCGTCGCCCCCCCCCCCACCCACAAGCACCCCATGGCCCTGAGGAAACAGAGGGCAGTGAGGAAACTCTGAATATGCTCAGCGGTGCCACACCGGCGCCACCAGCATAATATGGCCTTTCACAGCCACTCGATCGCCGCAGGATCCATGATCCCCAGCGGTTGTGGCGGGCCTGTGGCAATCCCACCACTGTAATCGTAATATGGTGGGTGGACTGCCAGTCTGGCAGTCCAGGGACAGCCACTATGTGTTCGGTGGTCCAAATCATAATCAGCCCGTTAATCGTCATTGGGATGTATGAAAACCATGCCACAATAGTAGGGGTGTGCAAAATTTTTATTAAGCCATCACAATAGGGCAAAGCTGAGAAACTGCTGCCTGTGTGTTCCATTGTTCACAGCTCCGTGTTTACTGATTAATGTGAATGTAAACCTGCAGTTGGAAATTTAGAAATTCAACTGAAGGAGTATGCCATTAACTAGAATGGGCTGGAGTAATTGCAGGGTCTACCTGGGGCTGTATTACACAAGGTGCACCAAGGGTGCAAAGTGCGTTTGCACACACTATGCGCGCCCCCGGGGATCGTGGTATTACAGAAAGGGCCGCAGATGCTTGTGCAGCCGTTTTGTAATACAGATGGTGCTGGTGCACATAAAGCACCAGCGCTTTCTTCTGAGGGAGATCCCTCATTTGCATTGGGGATTGTCCCCATGCAAATGAGGGAATCCCTATGCTTCTGTGCCCGAGCCCTATTACAGACGCAGGCACAGAGGCAAAGAAGCTGTCAGGGGGCGCACTGACAATGCTCCACCTAATAGTTTGACACACTGTCAGTGCACACCCTGATAGCAGCCCTCTGGGTGGATCAAAATGTTCCCTCTGTAAGTGTTCCACTTGTCCCATATTTGTTCCCATTTTTTGGGGCATTCCCGATGGATATATGCTGCCCCCTTGGCCACCATTGCCATATCCATGTCCCCACGTAATCCTCGATATGTAGGTGTGAGTTGAGCTCCCCTATGTTTAACTATATTACGCTTTGCCAACATCATACCTAGCATTGCCCAATCTCGACCCACATAGTTTAGATCTGTTGGCTCCCAATTGTTTAAGATACATCTCTTGGGCTCAGGGGTAATTGTCACTCCACCAACTAGCGTTAGTAAGTTCATTATTGTCTCCCAGTAGGATAGTATTGCTGGGCATTCCTACATTGTGTGATAAAAGGTGCCTTCCCTCCTGCATTGTCTCAGGCAGAGTAGGTTGTCAATTTCCCCCATTTTATGAAGGGTTACTCTAATGTAGAAAATACGGTGGAGTATTTTCAGTTGCACCAATCTCAATTTGGAGGACATTGCCATTTCCTGAGGGGATGCTAGTGCATCCTGCCAATCCATCTCATCTAAGTCCCCCACCTCTCCTTGCCATTTTTCGCGGATGATTTTTGTGGGATTATGTTGGTTATTGGTTATTTTACGGTAGGTGGGGACGATGGCCTTTTTATTTATCCTCTAGTGGGGAGGCTTCGGGGAGTATAGTTCCCGTTGGGATGGCTTTTTGAAGTGCATGCCTAATTTTAAATGTATTGAAACGATTCTGCTGACGCCATCTAGTATTGTTCTCGGAGTTGTGCAAACGTAACTATTCCCCCTGCTGCCAAAGGTCCCCCACCGTTGAAATTCTGATTGAATCCCAGGGGCGGATCTACAAGGAAGTGCTGCAGGGTGGCACTGCAAGCTCTTTGTCTGCGCCACACTACTGCATTCTGAAGCACAGCAATGCAACATAGTTACAAGAATATGTCGCATCGCTGAGCTTCCCCCTACGCTGGCGCACAAACTGCAGCCATGCGCTGGCGCAGGCACCCTTGCACCATGGTGCAAGGATGCCTGCATCATGGGGAGATTGTTTTTGTGCAGTAAGGGGCACCTTCCTGCACAAAAACAATCACTACAGGCATTTTCCTCTTTCAATGCGTGCTGTAGAATGCAGCACACACTGAAAGAGGAAACAACTAGGAGAAATGAAAACATTTCTTCTCATTGCGCCTCGCTACGCCACCTCTAGGGTGGAGTAGCATTCAGACGCATCTCCAGATTAACAATATCTCGTAAATCTGGAGATGTGTCTTGTTCCATGGGTGTTGCGTGGGAACACCCAAAGCAACACCCATGGAACGCCCCTTCAACGCAAAGTGCTGCGTGTGAAAGGGCAGTATTTACAAGGAGAGGAAAAGTCACACAGGTTGGCTTTTCCTCTCCTTGTAAATATGAAGGAGCCCCCTGCGCCACCAGTACGTCACGAACAGTGACGTACTGGTGGCGCAGGGGACTTGTAAATCTGCCCCCAGTCTTTAAAGCCTTTACTTGTACCTAACCTGCCCAACCGCTGAGTTTCCCAGAGGGGAACCTTTAGTGTTATCTGATCGTCCCAACCCAGCTGTTTGAGTGCCTTGTGCCACACTTGTACTGTGTGTGTTGTGGGGCCCATTAGAGATGTCTTTCGAATTTTATTATATAGGTGTCTCATGACTCCACCCTCCCCTAAACTATTTCTATCGGTGCAGAATGCTGGGTCCGTTTGTGGGGCGTGAAGCCATTGATTTACCACAATCAGTTGGGAGGCCCAATAATATGTTTGTATGTTTGGAAGAGCAATTCCTCAATCGTACTAATCCTTTACTAATTTCTTCATGGCAATTCGGGCCGGTTTGCCGTCCCAAAGCAGGGTACGCTCTAAAATTAGACTGGGGGACCGGGAATGGGGTGTTTTGTAGGGCGTATAGGAATTTGGGGAGTGCCTTTTGATGAATTGCCATTGGATGGAATGCTGTTTGATGAATTGCCATTGGATGGAGTGTGGTTGATAAATTGCTTTTGTAACTTTAAGCTCCCTTGAGCCGCCGGCTGACGAGCCAGGGATCCCGCACCTACGCGCCTGAGTGGTACTATACCTGGCAGATATTTGGCAGCCATCGGCAACCCCAGTAAACGGCCTATCCCTGCTGACGAGGGGTGATACCCCGAAACACGTGTCCAGGGATGGCGAAAACAGCGAAGACAGCAGAAGATCAAAAGATGATGCATCGCGGAACACTTAACTACATTAACCAGAGTCCTTAGGGGCGATACCACCGGTGTGTGAGTAGTGTGCGACACCACCCCCCTTTTTGTAACTTTAAGCTCCCTTGAGCCGCCGGCTGACGAGCCAGGGATCCCGCACCTACGCGCCTGAGTGGTACTATACCTGGCAGATATTTGGCAGCCATCGGCAACCCCAGTACACGGCCTATCCCTGCTGACGAGGGGTGATACCCCGAAACACGTGTCCAGGGATGGCGAAGACAGCGAAGACAGCAGAAGATCGAAAGATGATGCATCGTGGAACACTTAACTACATTAACCAGAGTCCTTAGGGGCGATACCGCCGGTGTGTGAGTAGTGTGCGACCCCACCCCGCTTTTTGTTGCTTTTGGATGGAGTTCTGTAACTAAGGGTGGTCTTGAGAGGATCCCACAAGAGACAGTTGGAGAGAGATCTGAAAGTTTTGAATTCCAGTGAAAGACGTGGCCTGCGGGGTTGAATACAAGTTGACCACCCGATGCAAAAGTCCGGTTCAATCAATGAGTGGAGTACCAGCTCCAGCGACATGAACAAGGCCCAGTGAAATACGAGTCTGAACGTGAAAAAGGTGTGGCCCTGAGAAGCGTGAAGAAAGACCCTGTCTCTAAGAAGAAAATCAGTCAGGGCTCAACTTGGCTGAAAACTTTCATATTTTAGGGCTGCTGATATATCTGAATTTGTTCTCAGGCACTGTAATTGGGCATGAAGGGGGTGATTTACCAATTTTCCGCGCAATACAACGCAGCCTCCTGCAAGGCTGCGCTGCATTGCATGACAGTGCTCTCTCCTCCCTTGCGCCGGCTCTGATTACAGCTGCTGTGCGCCACGCACCACCTTAGCGTCATAGCGCTAGGGCGTGCGTGTGAGTATAGCATAGGTTTTGTACAGGAAGGGTACCCTTCATGTACAAAATACTATGCCTAGACACGAGGGAAAGCTTTTCCCACTTTGTATGTGTGTTGCACAGTGCAGCACGCATGCAAAGTCGGAAAAGGATGTAGAAATGAAAGCATTTTTCCTTCCTTGCCCCTAGTGTAAAAGGGCGCAGTTTTCTCACACTAAACCCTATCTGCTGTGTTTAGTAAATTGGGTTTAGTGTGAGAAACCTTGGGTGGTGGCATGAGAACGCCCATGCACCACCCCTGGCATGCCCCAATGGCGCAAAGTAATACGAAGCAGCACTATGCACTGCTTCGCAATACTTTTACGTTATTTCTAGCGCTAAACAAGTTTAGCACTGGAAAGTAAATTAGAAAAAAGATTTTGCGCCATTTTGCGTCACTTTTGTGACGCAAACACGGCACAAAAACTTAGTAAATCTCTGCCACTGTTTTAGAGTACAAGAGGAAAAGTAAAAAATGTTTTCTTTATATTTCCTTTAAATATGAGAGTTGCCCTAGTATCATTTAACGATTCTAAATCAAATTATGCAATATTATAGGAATAGCATATTTAAGTAAAGCAGTACTTGCATGTTTTTATATAAATTAACTGGCCTTGTGAAACCACAAACTAATAGTAAGAATTTTAATAAAGCTCCTGCACACTGCATACATAGAACTCACAGAGACTTTACCTTGATGGTTTAGCTGTATATATCCAGGACATAAATCAGCTTGACTTACCTTGCATCAGGTGGGGGAGTAAGTGTCCTCTCTCCTATTTACAAGCACAGAAGCATGTCCTACTAACTAAAGGGTTGATCAGAGGGGTAGTTGGGTAAGGGAATTGCCCTGACACCAAGTAATGCCAATCACGAATTAAATGAATAATGGTGCTCCGTGAATTGGTGTTCTTTGCTTCTCTAACTTGTACCACAGTTTCTTCTTCCCTGAACATATTCGTAGCACTAAGTCAGAGCTTTCCAATGCCAGGGTCTTATTCAAACTCTGTAGTGAAACTCAAGCTTTGACAAAGGTCTTGTTTTCAAGCCTCACCCAGTGGAGTTTGGAATCCCGGGTACCAGAGCTTGGGATTGTGTGTCTTTTGTACCATATCCTGAGCATCAGCGGCCAGAGGGGTATGGAGTCCCCGAGTGGATGGAGGAGGTCAGGTGGGCACAATAGTCTCTCACCTGGGCCCAGCCTGGCAAGAGTCACACTTTCCCAATCCATTACACTTCATGGTAAAAGGTTATTTTCCCCCTTGGTGTGCAGGGGCTCCCAGTAACAGTGATGAAGCTGTGAAGTGCCTGGTGCCAGTGAGAAGGTTCAATATTTTGACTGCTCATTCAGCTGCAGGCTACCACAGCCTTTATGGTTCGATTGTGGTGCTGGAAACATGGGGCTGTGCGCACGACAGTCTACCTGAGAAACTAAAATGAGATTGCCAATTAGAATGAGAAGATAATATGAAATTGCCTTGTCTGGACCATGCCTCTGATAGCAGAAAAACAGTAAACGTGTCAATCAATTTCCACATGAGTTAGTGCCTGACTAAGTGTAAAATATGTTTGTGGTGTGCAGAAGCGGTTCTAAAGGTTCAATGATCCTTGATCAATGTTTCTCTCTTCATTGTAGGCAGATGGCTCATATCGCTAATAAAAATTAACAAAATACTGCCATTTCTCTGGGAGGTTTGTGGTGTGTAAAGTTATAAAGATGAGCATCTTCCAACTTCGGACCTGATATAGATGTTGGTGGACGGGTGACTTTGTCAGAACAATGAAGATATCCTGTACATCTAAGTATTAATCCCTTTATATCCTATGGGATTTATATGTTGGCGTACAGGGTTTCCGTCACCGTTGTGACGGAGTAGCACATCCGCCAAGATCTAAATCAAGCCTTTTGTGTCATTTGTCCTTAAATATTGCCACATTTGTGAAAAGCAAAAGGAGTGGAGATAAAAGAGCTCTGCACCACAGTCAGGAGACCACGGTCAGGAGACTATTCCTGTGCAACAACTCAGAGCTGTAATGTAATGTAAGATAGATTTGTAGAGTGCTGCCTTTCACCTGTGAGGGTATCCAGGCGCTGAAACTGTGAGCAGCCCTCCTCTGGCATTTCCCCACCGCAGGAGGATCCAGTCAAAAGTGCAGGATTACCAACACAAGGGATCCACCAATGCTGTTTGGCAGCTGTTGGCCCGCTGCTGCTCCAGACTAAGGGCAGCACTGTTTGGAAGCAAATAAATCAAGCCTGCTGGCATCCAATGTCAGGAATCCCCATAGCTGCATATCCTACCCTTCCTTGGTGGAACATATGCTGGAGGTCAAAGCTAACTTCTCAAAAGACAAATTCTGGTGAAGCCAGGAATCTACCACCATCTTTGTGAAGGAGATTAACCCAAAATCAATGTACTTTTCAACAAAGTTATAACTTTATCCACCTCAAACTCTGCCCCTTTGGACAAAATGCAAGACTGGCAATTCACCCCATAAACCCTTGGTTGGAGCAGGGGTGCGATTTGGCTCGGCCATCAAATAACCGTGTCTGACAATTTTAATCAGAACACTGTGTCCAACCTTATGTTGTCGTGTCTAGGTTCAGCTCAGTTCAACGACTAATGGTTACATTTATAAAGAAGGTTATGCTGCTATACTTAAACAACCAATTTTCTTCTTGTTTCTCAAGAATATAGTTCCATTTCTCCAAGCAGTATGTGGCCTCATTTCTGCTGACATTGCACCTGCAATTACTGAACTTGTACTTTTGCAATATTCACACGTTCGATCTCAAGACACTTTTCAATTTTCTGCAAGCATATCAGCGCAATATATCAAATGTATTATTTCCACTTTGTTTGCCATCTTTTTAAATTAAGCTAGAGCCAGAGTACATCTGCAAGAGAGCTCATTTCGCTTCAGGTCGCCTTGTTGAGTGAGCGAATCAGTTACATTTTCAGATATTGTTGTGTCGTTAAATTCAAGCAAGCGTTCTTCACTTTTCTCAAGTGTGTTTCTTGCTTGCCAATATTGTATCTTGAAGTCTGTTTCACTTAGAAATTTATTTTTTGTAACAGAAAACATTTTTTTTGCTTTTTCTTTGATTTTCTGAACTATTGTAAATTTACTTTGCTAGTGTGTTTGATGTTTCTTCTTTACAAGTGTCAATCGCCCGCATAGACCTCAACAAGGAAGCAACTCCCACAGTGCAGGGAACAGCAGGTGGGTTGGCTCTTCTAAATTGGGCCTAATGCTGGCTGAATGTCTCAGCAACACAGTTACCTACACCTGCTCCCTGACAAAAAGTGACATCTCTGACATTACAGAGAGAAAGAATGAGCTGGTTTTGTCTTATAGCCACGTTGTCCTTCTAAATGGTCTCCAGTTTGCACCAGTACTGCAAAGCAGCGGCGGCCGTTCCATTAGAGCGGAGGAGCACCGACCCCCCTGCCACCACCAGTAAATAGAACGTTAATAAAACAAGTTTTAAACACTTTTTAGTATCGTTTTATTTTAATTCCCCTCGACCCGCCCCCAGGACTCTGACCAGTCTTGGGGGCGGGTCTAGGGGATGACACTGCTGGTGAGGGAGTGGCGGGCACTCCCTTCACTACGCATGAGGTGTTTGGCTGGCCGCCTCATGCCGGCCAAACCCCTCATGCGCAGTGTAGCTCTTTCCAACCTCAGCTGCATTGCTGGGCCTCGAGAGAGCAGGTACAGGCACCCAGTCTGCATGGGAGCGCAAGCTGCGGACAAATAGGCCAATACTGAAGCTGCTTTCATGCGAGAGCACCTTCAGGATTGGCAACAGGTCAGGCTGGCAGCCTGTGACCCAGAGCCATTAAGGTACGTTTAAGTTTATTAATTATTATTTTTTTTTTTTTAACTAAAACATTCCCCACCTTTCTCTTCCCTCCCACCTCCTGCATCCCTCATCCGGTCCAGCCCGCCCCTCACTTTGGCAGGGGATGGGCCACTACTGCTGCAAAGCACTGCACACGCTCCACAACACATAAAGAAAGGAGAAGGGGCCTAAATTCTAGAGCCTCTTGACCCAGGGTATTTAAGCTAAAATATCATCAACAAATATATTGTCTGACAGAAATATCATGTCATAAATATTGACTGAAATATTGTCCCATGTGGTGTAGATTTTCTACTAGTAACTCAATTGGGGCTCCATTTTTGTAAATGATTCAAACACAATATTCTAGTATCTTACCCCACCGGTGTGCGGGCAAATAGACCCCTACAATTGATTATCAGCTAGCATCAAATGTCAGTCTCCCCACAGCCTGGAGAGGGAATAGTAACTAACATCATTTATGGGTGTTGGTTCACTGTGAGGGTCCCTCCTGTACAATGCAGCCTTGAATTCTGCCAGAGGAAGCAGTCACAGGAAATGCAAGAGCATTACCCGGTGGGATTTAGATTCAAGTCCACTTGACAGGAAAGATAGTGGGTCAGACAGGAGGCCCAAGATTAAGGCAGAAACGCTCAGTTCACAATGCTTTGTGAAACTTTTCAGTGTAGCAGCAAGTCTGCATGCCCCACACTCCTTTATACAGGGAAATTATTCCATAAAGTCCTCCTGTAAACAAATGCGAGCAAGTTTGTGCTGTCTGTGTAAACAACACACTGACTTGCACAAAATTCCAAAGCAGACTACGGTATGGCCACATATCACATGTCCATCCTACACAAACCCTCCTGCACACAATGCAATGCTCTCATAAACACCTGATGAAAAATGGAATATAATCCATTCAATCTGCATAGCTTGGATTATGACCTGAGGGTCAAGCATGTCTTTCCATATCAAATGAAAGGAGGGTGGGAGCACACTATCTCACATCCCAGCACTCAATTCGCCCTAATGCATCATGGTAAATGCAGTGCATGATAGCGCTTACTTCAGTGACAGCCTTTAGTTTTTTTGCCCGTATTGGTGCAGCCAGTGCAGTGCCTCTGTAGACATGTCTTAAAATAGTTGTCCTTCTTCAGTAGAGAGCAACACTTCCTTTTGGGGGTGCTGGAGATGCTGCTGAAAGTCTTCTTAGGTCTCTGTACCACTTACTGGGTGCAGGTGCATCAACCAGAGCTCTTCGGCTCATTAGCTCAAGGGAGCCTTTTCAAACCGGAGGAGGGTGGGCACACACTGCCTCAAATCCAAGCACACAGTTTGCCCCAATGCATCATGGTAAACGCAGTGCATGATAACACTTACTTCAGTAACAGTCTTTAGTTTTTCACCCGTGTTGGGGCAGCCAGTGCTGTGTCACTCTAGAAACTGGGGCAAACTGAGTGCTAAGATCTGAGAAGAGTGCTCCCACCCGCCTCATGTTTTGTCTTATCATTGTCAGCTGTATGTCAGAATATCTTGTACAGAAGTATTGACAGACATAAATATAGTGACCTATATATCCTTTACAAAAATGCCGTCCAATTGGTTATAAATTCTAATGGAGAAATATTTTTTTAATCAACATTTAGTGTATGATATTCATGGTAGACCACTATATTCCAGCACCATGCAGTCTTGGTACTGAACATGTTACATTTTTCTCTCAAAACAATTAGACCTGCATGTACTAGTAAGACCTCTGATACCTGTCTCTCTCCACTGCCTCAAGAATCCGGAGTTCAGGCTCCTCCCTTATAGGGGCAGATCTTTCTGCCTCGTACGACTAAGCTAATGAAATCCCCACTCTTGGAGTTGGGGTAGCCTGGGCACCATATTCCCTTTTGTCAAACTCTGAAAGCCGATCCCTGCGCCTGCTTCTCCGTATTGGTTGTATTATGTCCAATTTCCATCCCTATGTCTTAGTTTCTAGCACCAAGAGATATCATAAGCATGTAAATAAATACATGCAATCTAGCGACTGGTCCAAAATGTTTAAGTAGGAAATATTCTGCCAATCATCAGTAAGCTGCCTAGACCATCATTGCTTCCAACAGTCGAACCTGTGTGCTCAGTCCAATGTGCAGTCAATATAGCGCCTGATGCACGCCTTGAAGCAGGTGGCATTATGTCACATGCAAAGTAGTCAACCTACACACGTACTCTTGCAAACATATCATGTTCCCCCAAAGTTGTTATGAAACGAAGCATGGGCACAATGTAGCATACTCTGTGTAACGTGGAATCAGCAAAAGATGGTGAAAAATCTGTCTGCAAGCTGGTGCAAGATCCGGTCTATGGGGCAGATGTACTAAGCAACTCATTAACACAATGGCAATCTGCACAAAATTCAGCTGTGTTGGACGATTTGCTCAAACTCAAGCTGTGCATTACTCAAAAACTTTGCACGCTAATGACATCATTGGCCATACAATTTACTGTTGTACCAAGGTGCAAATTCTATTGAGCAATATCTGGCATGACGTTTGTACTCGAAGCATACCCTTGAGTACAATTGTCTTTAAACATGCAGCAATCCAAGGATACATTGCATAACTTGTATACCTTTGTCAAGTTTTACATGTTTTGTATATTGTAAAATCATGAATTGTTGCCTATCACAACTTTTGATCGTTCCTTGCACAAGTTTTCATTTTGAACTAGCATTTCACACAATTCTAGGTTGCAGAATTTAGCATGAATTTAAGAGGTATCAGTTTGCCTAAACGACAATAGATAACTGCGTAAATCCCACCCATGATGCCATTTTGCAACCATTACCCGGAAAGTATGGAATCACTTGTGCGGATTTTTGGTGGAAAAAATCTTTGGGAAAGGGTGACAATGCAAACAGTAAGTTCTGGGATCACCAAAGAAAAGTGCAGCCAGTAAAGATTAAAACTAGCTCGGATGTGTAATAATTTTATTCCTGGGCCATCTGGCTAGGGTTCAAAATGTGAGGGATGGTGGTGAAATGAGAAAATTAAGATTCCTTCACCCCTTCTTACTGCAAAAGTGTCGACATGTTTCAGCAGCTGTAACCATGCCCAAGGTGTCGGGTCACTCGGGCATTCATCAGGACCCTCATGATCCCAAAATGCATCTCCCTCCTATCCTGATTTAGGTATCTCTGGGATTTGTCCTTTCCAAAATAGGGTTTATCTAAATCACACTCTTTCCATAATCGATTTCCACTGAGTGAGATGCTAGAAAGAGCGAGATATAGGGAGCGGCCCCCTAATAGTCAAACTTTCATCAGGGTGGGTCCGCTGCCTGGAAATTTTCCATCTCTTTCCTTGAGAGATGGAGAATCCTTCCATCCTTCACGTTTGTAACATTTAAAAGCACCGACATAGCAGTTGAATGGTCCCAAGCACTCCTGGTACACTTGAGGGGTAAAGACATCCACAAACCCCTAGTAGAGGTAGCCCAAGTCATTTGCAACACTGATTAGAGCTGTGAATAAACATTTTGAGCAAATGGCAAACAGAGGTTATGAAAGGTTTGTATTTAGATAAGCCCTCTAAGAACCCAATGAATCAATCCATACTTCCCATGGCCGGTTCAAAGAGCTTGCGTGCACAAGCAGCTTTTATGATGAGCAAGAGGAATTGTGGCTATTGTGGAGGACTACCCCACAGGCCGAATGAGTGCCTACCAAAGTCAGGAATGCACAGCCTGTGGTAAGTAAAACAATTTTGCAAAAGTCTGCAGGTCTTCAAAACAAAAGCTTTTGAAGGAAACCGATCAAACTGTCACAGAGACCCCAAGCGACCCATAGGACATTACCAATGACAATGCAAAATGCAAAGTCCACAACATTTTTGCAGTCAGGCCGACCAGCTCTACACGCCGACTGCTCCCTCAGTGCCAGATACAAGTAGAACCTCACACAGTATCCGCAATGGTCGAAATGGGGATGTATGACGTTACAACGCATGCTTTTACCACGCATGCTGTTACAACGCAGTTTTTACAATGCAAACCTTTACAACGCATAGCGCTTTGGGGTGCTGGATAGTGAATAGTTTAATTTACTATTCCAACTCCAGTCCCCGTGGACACTAGGGAAGGTGTTGGATAGTAAATTAAATCTATTCCCTATCCTAGAGCGCCCCCCAGCGCAATGCGTTGTAATGGTTTTCGTTGTAAAACCTGCTTTGTAAAAGCACTGCGTTGTAAAAGTTTCGTTGTAAAGGATGTTTCCCTCGAAATGGGAGCCTCCATAGACCTCATGTCTGCCGACACTTACCACGCATTGGCAAGACATCTGGAGAAGGCCAAAATAAAAGTCTTTGCGTATGGCCAGTTGCAATCCCTTTCCATGCTAGGGAGTTTCAATTTGTCAGTGTCCAACAGAGTGTGAGCATTGACACCACAATCCATGTGGCAGATGGAGGACATGGAATGCCAGTCAACGGGCACAGTGAAGAAACTCTGGACTTATTCTCTTTCCCATTCGGAGTGCAAATCATAGAGCTTTCAAACATCCTTGCAGAGTTTTCAGGAGTGTTCCAAGGGTTCTGTTGCTTAAAAGGGAAAGAGTTGAGACTGCACATCGATTAATCCATTCAACCAATGGCCCTGCATCACAGGTGCATCGCATTCCAACTCAGACCATAACGGGAGAAATACCTGGAAAAGCTTGAACGAGCTGGCATCATTCAAAAGGTAAATGGCCCCACACTGGTGGTATACCCAATCGTGATGGCTTAGAAGCAAAAACAACTTGGGGAGGTCCACATCTGCGTGAACATGCGGCTCCTAAATGCTGCAATCAAACGAGAATGCCATCTGATTCCCCTGGTTAATAATATAATTGGAGAACTCAGTTGAGCAAAGTGGATCTCAAAAGTTGACCTTCGCTCTGGATACCACAAGCTACTGCTCCACCTTGAATCAAGGTACATAACAACATTCTCAACCCATGTCGGTCTTAGGAGATATCGTTCCCTCAATTTTGGGATATCCAGTGCGCTGAAGTATTCCAAAATTCAGGAAATGCTTGCCGGTCTGTTGGGGTCATCAATGTCAGTGATGACATTTTAATTTTTGCCAAATCCATGGGAGAACACCATGCATACCTGTGATGCTTCCTCCAAAGAATCCAAGTCTCAAGGCTAACTCTTCATTGCGAAAAGTGTGATTTTTTAAAACAACAGATCAGGTTCTTCAGATATACATTGTAGACCAATTGAGTGGCACCAGACCCAGAGAAAGTATGTGATGTGCAGAAGGCACCCACCCGCACTACTATGTTGGAGATATAAAGCTTCCTGGGAATGGTGACCTAAGGGAGATTCCACTTCCTACCCAACCTCACAGTCCTCACCCTGCCCCTCTGTGAACTCACACAGATCATAATCCTGGGGACGTGGGGTACAGTGCAAGAAGAAGCCTTTCAAAAGAAAAAAGAAGTCCTTTTTGCCTACACCACGCTGTCCAATTTCGGTCCACTGAAACCGATGAACATCGCAGTTGATGCGAGCCCAAAAGGACTTGGAGCCATTCTCTCCCAACAGCAACGGCAACGTGTCTGGACTCCCTTTGCCTATGCCAACAGGTTCCTCACTGTGATGGAACAATGGTATCTGCAGATTCATACATTGGGCCTGCAACCATTTTCATTTATATGTCTATGGACACCGTTTTGTGGCCACCCCTGACCACAAACCCTTGTGTACCAGTTCCAAGGCTCAGCATCCAAACTGCAACCTCACATTGAGAGATTAATGCTTCAACTACAGGAGTACGATTGCTGTGTTGTATCCCAGCTTGTTGCAAACAATCCAGTGGACTACCTCTCCCGTCAACCCCCGCACTTCCACACAGAAGGAAGATGAAGAGGAAACAGAAAAATATGTCCTTTATGTTGCAGAGAGGTCAAGGTCACGCCTGCTGTCCCTTGATACAATACTGCTGGTCACCAAGGTGACGAATGCCTACAGCTGACAATTTCGGTGAGCCAACCAGGGAGATAAGACATGCTAAAGGAACACCTATCCCAGAGAACCTCAGGGGCGAAAAGGGTTCTGGAGACCCTGTTCAATGTATGCCATGAACTAACGAGTGACACCAGTAGGTTGTTGATAAAAGGACCCCGCCTAGTGATACCGTCCAGCTTAACAGACCAAGTCATGCAACTTGCCCACCATGTCCACCAAGGCCAAGAACTGGCGCCGAACTAAAGTCTGGTATGGATGAGATAGTAGAGGCAGCAGTGCAGTCTTGCAAATGCTGCCAGTGTCTGGATCCGCCAAAACACTTGCACCAATGTTCACAGAGCCTGGCAACCAGCAGCCTTGGGAGTGCACCATTTTGGATTTTGGTCATTTCCCTGATGGCGATACACCTTAATTTTAATCAATGACTACACCAAGAATCCGGAAATTGAACTTGTCGGATCCCAAACAGCCTCTGATGATATTGCACACACTGAACAAGAGGACCCACATTGCCCATGCTGATCAACAACCCATAGAAAGAGCCATCTATTCTATGAATTCCTTCAAGAATATTTACAGACCCCACACTCCACCACCAGTCAAGCCTCAGAACAAGCCAGCATGGGATGGGTAGTCACTGACACCATACCTCACCTCCCGGAGTGGGCGCCAGAACCCATTGATGATTCTAGAGTTCTTCACAGAAGGAGAGAGACAAACAATCGAGCCAGCACTAGTCGGAGAATTCGGTCCTCTAACATTCAACCAGGTGACTTGGTATTTGTAAAAGACCGAAATCCAGGAAGCAGGTTCAGACTGCCTTTGGAGTATCACCCGTGGGTCATCATCAGGCCAAGAGGCACCATGGTCAAAGCCCATAGACGAGACGAAGAAATCACTTGTAAAATCTTTTTCTTTCAAAGAGCCAGTGGATAATTCCAGGAGGAAACCACCGCCTCCACCTGTTCTACCTAATTGCCAGAGAGTGATGCATGGGTGACATCACTCCCTGCTCAAATCCAAGCAGATGACCCCAATAGTCTAGGCAGAGCAAGGTCAAGCCAAGTCACATTGGATGAAGTCACTGAGGGCATCTCGACGACGACATCCACTACCCAGAGCTCATCAAGTCAAAGTGACCATCCAAAATACCACCTGTGATACAATCCTGTGCCTTCCACCCATTTCAAGGAATTCCTGTTGTAAACACTCTACAGTCTATGAGCTAGCCCTAAAATAAGGACACACTGTCTCAACCTGGTAAACTGTTTGCAATCCATTTGCGGGGCAAACAACCATGTTCCAAAGTTGTTGTTTGTTGGGTTTATTAAATTGGTTGAGGAATGTAATTTGCACCCACATGCATGCGGTTTTTGGTATGTCAAGGCTCATCGCGGGTGCTGCTAATAAAAGTGCTGGGGCATGGCTGAAGAAGTCAGTCGCGTGCCAGCACCAAGCAAGATCTGTGTTGTGGCTGTGATTATTTGGTGCAACATATGTTGGCCCAGTGTCCCCAGCCCAACATCCCACTTGCCACATAGCCGACAGAGATTATTCTAGTTGTAGGGGGAAATTGATGCTTTCCTAAAGGGTGATTGATTCTCCCCAACTCAACCCTCCTTTTATGTTAGGGTTGGCGGTGTGGGGGATCAACAGCACTTCAAAATTCAGTAATGAACAATCTAGGGTCAAAGAACAACCCCTTGTAGTGTTTTGTGTCAGTACCACTTTTGAATGCCAACAAACACAATCAAAATTTCACTGGCAACCTGCAGTTTTCCCCTTGTAGCCACAAAGCATCCTATGTCTAGAAAAAAGCTGCAGTACAAAAGAATGGACTTAATTGAGTTGTCCAAAATCACACGAATTTCAGCCAAGTGAAAAGTTATAATTCGATCTCAGGCCCCAAGGTTTCAAAGTTGCCATCTAAGTGCCTAGGCCACGACTCCTTGCTCGGGTTGATTGTTATGGAGTTTTAATAAGGTTTTAATATCAGCCTTGACTAGGCTTTTCAAGTTAAAATAGGATGGCAGCCCTTCTGTTTTGACGGTAGCACACTCTAGCTCGACAAGCCAGGTGGCAGTATATAAACAAATGCTCTGTACACGTTTATGTAAAGACAAGGAGCACCCAAACAAGATGCAGAAATAATCGTTTAATGAAACAGCACACATCACATAAAAGGCAAAGTAAAAGCATATGCATGCCCGTATATTTATATAAACCATCACGCACTAAAAATGTAATTGTGAGGCCTTTTGTAGTTATTTGGTATCACCATAAATTGGGCATTAAGACTACATGATAATTAACAGCCTGAGTCTCTTTCTAATGAAACTTTTGTTTAGAGAGTACCCACAAAAGTCTACTATGCATCCCTCCCCTTGTGGACAGATCAGATTTAATACGAGAATTCACAGGTACATGCATCATTGTTGCCGTTTGCGATTCCTTAATTGCGAAAATGAAGGAATCGCAATTAAGGAATCGCAAACGGCAATGCATCAATATTTCGCAATTTTTTTAGCGAATCCTTAATTTTCCTTAATTGCGATTCACAATTTGCGAATCGCAATTAAGGAATCCCTTCCCATTGATTCCTATGGACCAAAAGGCCCATAGGAATGAATGGGAAGACAATCTCAATTTGCGATTCGCAATTAGCTAATCGCAAATTGAGATTGCGATTTCAAGGCTGCAGGGGTGTCCAAAGGACACCATGTTGCACCCCTAAAATCAATCTATGCACCTATGTTGTGCCCACACATGCCCTTAGGGCATGTGTGGGCACAACATGAAACTTTGAAAAATGCACAAAAGTGCATTTTTCAAAGTTTTCGCAAATTACCATGAGGTTCAACCTCATGGTAATTTGCTCCCCTTAATTGCGAAATCGCAATTTTTAAATGTTTCATGCATTGCATTTAAGGAATTGCAAAATGCGATTCCTTAAATGCAATCACAATTTGAGAATTCGCAAATATGTGCGAATTCTTAAATTGCGAGGGCCTTGTACCTTCATGCATTCCAAAAAAGGATTTTGCGATCGCAAACGACCGATTTTTGCGATTCGCACCGTTTGCGTTTGCAAAATCCTTTGATGCATGTACCTGTCAGTTCTTTATTATGTTGGAATGTCACCATAGCAACAGAGACAGGGCGAATCTGGGTAAGCTAAATTCGGCACGATGGTAGTGCCTAGCTAGGAAGTGTTTCCTAGTGCCAAATGGACCTCACAGGCAGTATGCACTTGCCTTGAGCATGCTATATGATTAAATAGGGGATACTCACTGACTCCCAAACCAATATCGCTCTGTGGAATGGGTTCACTCCAGCCCACTTACCATCCCTGGCTGTCTTGCTGTAGGTTGCCTCTAGAAAATGTGGTTTCGACTAACAGACTTAAGAGAGCCAGTTAATAATCAGGAGAAAGATAAATTACAAGAAATTCATAAAATGTGTCCCAGATGTACTAAGGATTAGTGGGGCTTTTGCACGACGCAATGGGATGCTACATGAAGCAAATTAGCATGAACAGCGACAATGAACTTTCATGGGTAAAACTGGGGCTCCCAAATCTTTTTTAATTTTACAGGAACAGTTCCTATATACTTTTTTGTTAAACAAAACAACCATACTTGGACGGCTAATGCTAACCATTGGATGTCTCAGGCTAAAAGGGAAGTTAGAAGAGTCTCCTGTATATACTGTGAAGCGAGGAAGATGCAGACAGGGATAAAAGAAGCACACCTTCTCGCCAGGGTGCCTGTAACCTGAAAGAAATGTAAATGTGCAGTTGGTTAATATGCACATTTAAAGGCTGCTTGAGAAACAATCTGTTCCTTAAATTGGTGGTAGTAATTTGAAGTTTCCTTGTAAATATGATGTATTTTTGAGTGGTAATGTGTGCGCATTTGCATCTAAGTTGTGGAGTGTGTATTTCCAGTGGAAACTTGCAAAAAGGTTTGCACTAGGGACAGTCTGATTACATATTATTAAAAATATACAGAATTTGAAGGTATCTTTTTGCACATTATTCAAGATCCCATCTTATATTGTGTATAATACGATTTTAAAATAACAATTTGCATATGCACAGTGTTTTCAGTTGTGGCCCTGGACATTGCAATTATTGCCCAATGGGCCAATCTGAATTCAGTTCAGTGATTCTCTGGCTGCGCAAAGACACCTGCAGTGATTGCATTAAAGGACGGAACTTTCCTTTGGAAAAAGAGTGCATTTGAAAAACAATACTTTAACTTGCATTTATTTTTCATTTAAGGTGTTTACATTTTGGATGCCTTAATCTGAAGGTAAAAGGTTAACAAAATAGTTACAGATCATTGTGTTCTTTTTATCCACTTCCCTGACCCCGCCCCCACACTCACTGGCCCCGCTCATAATACATTAAGGATCAAAGTTACCAGACTTTTTTTTATGCATTTCAGCCACTGGGGTAAACACATTTTTACATTTACAGTGGATGTGAGGACAGTATTATACCTATGCAAAGAGGGCACAGAGGTGCAGGAACAACTCAACCATCCCTTAGAAACCATAAAATAACAAATCAACTAAAGTCATGCAAAAGTGCTTCACTTAGTGTGAGTCTCAAATCAGATGCAAACAACCAGCAAAAAGCAAATTATGTGATATTTCCATGAGCAAAACAGGTAATTTCCTGAACATTCTAATGATAATTTCCTACTAGGAGGGTATTGTAATCAATTAATGGACTCCTTTCTTGATCGGCATTCCTCAGCTGAATTTGTTCCTAACAGTGCTCATAAGGCTTTTAAAAATAACATTTCACAGAGCTCCCTATCTGACTCTTGGAGATTGTTTAATCCAGTTCTTTGAGAGTTCTCTCTTTACTCGACCACTCGACATTCGTAAGCTAGAATGACTATATATTTTTAAATAAAAGTGTGATTCAACATTTGGTTAATTCGGAAATTTTGGACAAACCTAGAAATCCTGCACAGCAATAATAGGAAATCTCAATGAAGATTTAATAAGTCCCTGCTTTCAGAAAAAACTTTCATTACCAGTGACAGAAGCTTTCTTTCTCAAAGAATATTTTGATCATAATATTACAAGGGACACTCCTTTCCGCATGCAATTGAAGCAGCGTCTCGAGGTTTTATAACAATTAACATCTATTATTGATAACATTAATAGGTTAGAACATAAATGCTATACTAAAACACAAAAAATATGATCTGGATGAGTTAATGGTGGCTAAAATGCAGTTGAACAAATACACTACTGAAAATGTATGTGAGATTCGTCTTAAAATGAATACTAGGTATTATGGTGGGAGGAATAGAGCTGGCTCTCGATTGGCTAATTGTCTAAAATGCAAAAGGGAAATGTCAGTTGTGAAATCTATTGTGAGTGAAACGTTGAGAGATTCTGATATTACTGCTTGCTTTGCAAACTGCTTCCAAAATATACACTTTCCTGAGACCAATCCTTCTGAGGTGCCCATTATTTTCTACTTCTTTAGGCCTAAGAATACAGATAACAAAGATTTGTCTCCTCCAAAAAAATTGAAGAGTTATACTCTGCTATTAAAGTTCTCCCAACAGGGAAAGCACTGCATCCAGATGGATTCACATGACAATTATATTCGCAATTTCCAAAAATTCTGTTTCCTTTGCTCTTTAAGCTTAAGGCCTTGTAGTAGTGAAACATTATTTTAAGAGTTTTTCACTACCAGGAAATGTCAAACTTATGAGCACATGTCCAAATGTTTAAATGCACTGCACCCTGCCCTTGGGGCTCTCCAGGACATACTTTATGGGGGACTTATGTGTATTAAAAAGGAAGGTTTGGGCCTAGCAAAAGGTTTATTTTGCCAGGTTGAAAATGCAGTTTAAAACAGCATGCACACAGGCTGCGATGGCAGGCCTGAGATATGTTTAAAGTACCACTTAAGTGGATGGCACAATCAATGCTGCAGGCCCTCCAGTAGCATTTAAATTTCAGGCCCTGGGCACAGGTAGTGCCACTTTACTAGGGACTTACAAGTAAATTAAATATGCCAATTGGGTATAATCCAACTCAACATGTTTTAAGGAGAGTGCACAAGCACTTTAGCACTGGTTAGCAATGGTAAAGTACGCAGAGTCCTAAGGCCAGCAGCAACTAAGTCAGCAACAAAGGAGGTCTGAAGGCAGAAAGTTAGGGATGACCCTTTGGAAAGGGCAAAGTTCAACAAGTACACTCTGTTTGGTCTCTAGCATACTGATAGGAAAATATGTAGACCTCTTAATAACAAAATGCTTTACAGATCATTACTTCTAACTGGAAATCCCCCAAAAGTATATCTACTACCTTTTGGTGGAATTTAGCATGTCACAACCACAGATTGGACAGATTTAATCTAATCTCCCTACAGTTAGCAGTTAAACGTGCCAAACTGTGGTTACCAATTACCAATTATTTATTTCATAGTGCTATCGTTAATGCTATTATGTCTTTACAAGACTAACCACTTTTCTTGATGAAAAACATCAATGTATAAGTTATCATTCATTTAATGTTTCACTCAGACTTTAATAGCATATTGTGTTGTCATCTCTTACTTTATCATACATTTGTCTCAACATGTACTTGATATTCTTCTTACTTTCTTCTTTCCACTCTCTTTTGTCTCCTTTTTTATTCTCCTTCTACATTTCTATCTTCCTTTCTATTACATCATCACTCCTTATATTGCCTTTTTGGTGACATACTCATTTTGATATTTTTTACGTATGTTTATCTTGATATATGGTTGACATCCTATTAGGTTGTTGACTATGTGATGTACTGACTTATGTTTTGATTCATTGTTTTGATTCTTCAATAAAAAAATGAAAAAACTTTAATTTCCATGAAATTGCATCCATTATGTGGTTTACCCTTGGGCAATTGTCTTCAGTTACAAATGTGTACTAGAGATGCGCACTGGTAGATGAAGCTCATACATTTGAACCATCCCTCCACATTAAATCGTCAGGACATTTTTATCCAAAGGTGACCCAAAATAATAAGGGCGAGTGGCAAGAAAGAAGTATGGAAAGGCGCAATTTTGCTGTAAATAATAATGCACCATGAGAAATTTGTGTGCAGAATTATGTTGCACAAATATTTCAAAAAGTGGGTCTATAGAAGAAAGAGCTGGAAAGTATAAGTGTGCAAAATTTTACTCCCACAGTCCGATTTGGAAAGGTGGAATAGTTTACATTCTCTTGAAATTGTAAATAATTACACCATCTCAGAACTTTGCCTGTGGTCATAATTTCTGAAACAAAAATGGCTTTCTGATAGATTTTTCAATTCTCCCTTGTAAAGGATTTGCACTTTTTTCTCCTACGAAAGGTACTATTTTTTTGGATTTGTAACAAGTTTTTATTGTTTAAAAGTTTGCTAAGTTGAAGAAAAATCCTTTAAAAATGCTCTAAAATGTAGACCATGAAAACTGGTATGTTTGTCTACCTCCTACTTAGGAAGTAGGAGAAAGAGAAGCAGAAGTAAGGAGACATAGGTAGAGACAGAAATTAAACTGGAGGAAACAAAACACAGAAAAATTCGAAAGCATTAAAAAATCTCTCGATTCAATTAGGTACGTGTGTATGTTTGGTCAACAAGATGTGCCAGTGGTATCATTAATAGTGCAAATTCATGTATGTGCACCAGAATTAGCACTTTGTAAATCGATTTGCTTGCTCAAAATCTGGAGTAATAATATTTGGGTTTAAAGATGCTCCTAAAGGAGGGAAAGTGGGTCTTCCCGAATTGGAATACTTTGCATAAAAGGTAAACACTCACAAACCTTTGAGCTGCCATCTGCATATGACTAGAAAAGTACTGCAGTCAAGAGAGGAGTACATCTGTATCTAGGGTGGGGATGGATAGGGAATATTAGCAAAATGTATGGGATAGTAGGTGAAGGAGTTTCTCCAGAAGGAAAGATAGGAAAAAAGGTAAAAGTTATCAAGTGCACTTTGATTTAGGGAATTTTGTGTGTGTATATTTCAGGAGCGAGCAATTCAGTTAAGAGGGTGGGGCAGACTCAACAGACGACGATGAGGGAAAATTAATTTCAATTTTCCCTCGTTGTCGTCTGTCGATTCCCATTCCCACTGCCCCACCACTCCTACCTGCACGGCCCGCTCCTGGTATATTTGTTCTTTGAGAAATAGCATTCAAAAAAACTTTCAGGGAAGTGCCTATATTAACTGTGAAAAAGTAATATAGTTGCCCCAGACATTGGATTAAAACTGCTCGGGTAAATTTTAATCTGGTTTTAAGACTAGGTTCATTTCAGAGAAACAGCTAGAGAGGAAGAGAGAAATAAACTGAAGACTTGCTAGCAAACAGAAGCAGCAAGAATGAGATTGCAGGAGACACAACCACATAATGCCCATGGTCTGTCACAAGAAGTGATGCCTTCTCCACCAGGTGACTTACAGATGGTTTGGAAGGAGATCCATTCATTCACAAGGAGGTACACTTCAGCAATACCCTTTAGAACAATAATTATTACATTTATATAGCACACTCGACCACATAGCTGGCCTCTAGGCACTGAAAACAGCCTTTAATTAGTTTCCAGCTCAATAATATTCAGTATATTGACCTTGGAAGAACAAAAGGGTGAGTAGACCCCCTGGAATTCAAACCCTGTGACCTTCAGATCTCTATTATGGATGCATTAGTCCACAAAACTATCTCACCAGCTATGCTGCCCTACTTTGAGTTTCTGTCTGGAGATAGGTTTAACCCCTTCCATGCTGCAGCGATTTTCCCCCTGTGCTGCAAAATCGCGAGTGGATGGATGTATGACAACCCCCAGCCGTCATCAGCACATGAGCACTGTAGTGCATGACGGGTGGGGGCCGTCATCAGCATGCAAGGGGTTAAAGAGGTAGTGAAAAGAGACGAATGCCTAGCTTTTCTTCCCAAGTATAAGAACTGTGACAGCCAATGGGAATGGTGAGGAAGCAGAGGGATTTGAAATGTTTCTAATTTAAGCAGAGGGAATGGAATGAGAGTAAGAGGCTCATTGAGCTGTCACAGGGAAATACAACCAAGTATCAACTAAGAATACTTCAGAGGCTCCAAAGCTGGAAGTCCTATTTTAAACACACTGCAGTCTCTGGACATCTTTGGCTTCCTGCCAAAATGTTGTAAGGATGTGTGGGCTCTTTCCATATCCAAAATGTCCACAAATGGCTAAACTGAACCAATGATTAGTTTTGCATACCCCACTGTCTACCACAAAACACTGTAGTCACTACTTTCATTTCCCCATGGGTTCTGAAACAGCCATAAAAAGCACAAGCACTTAACAAAAGAAAACACGAAAAAGCTATAAATAAATGCATGGAAGGCTAGAACTAGACTCCAAATGCATTACAGAGCGCAGCAGCTCAGGGAAAGACTATAATGAGATGCTAATGAATTTACTTATTCATACTTTTTTCCGTAATGCAATATACCCCCAAGGATATTAACAAGCTTTATAACTGGTGAGCCTGGGTAAAAGAGCATATGTGAACTATTATAAATCTTACTCTGTAAGTGTAGTATTATTTTTGGGTAGATTACACTGCAAAATTGTTGAAAGAATGAGACAAGAAAGTTCTTTCCAGAATTTAAGTAAGCCATCAATTACACTCATGACTGCAAAGGGAGTATTCTGACTGCATGGAATGACCTTGTGAAGGAGCAGGCATGGATGTGGTCCTTTAACAGCTGCTGATGCTCTGTCTCTTTTTTTTGGGTTTATTAAAATGTACTCATTTTCATACAATACACAAATCATATACTCACATGTAAAGTGTAATTTTTCACGTTATAGTTGACCATTGTTTGAGTGTATTCACATTAAGTTAGCCATAGTTAGTGTAGTCCTCAGTTTAACCACTCACACTAACACTGAACTTTATTTTGTCTGTTATGATTCTGTCTTCTTTTTTCTCTTGTTTCAGAAGCTACGGGGCACATGCAGCATTGAAAATTGCGTTCGCAAACGGTGCGAATCGCAAAATTCACCCGTTTGCGAATGCAATTTCAGCTTTTGGGATGCATCATCTTTTTTGTACTTTTTTGCAATTTCCAGAATCGCAATTCTTTTGCGATTCCTTAAAATGTTGTCGCAGTTAAGGAATCGCAAATATTGGCCGAAAATGTGCATGCATGAAAATTCGCAAATTGTGATTCCTCATAAATTCGCAAATTGCAATTCTTAAAATTAGAAGAAGTCAGACCAGGTGGTAAAATGTGAGACACAATCAAAACAGGTGGAAATAATAATAATAATAATGCTGATGCTTGTATAGCGCGAACAGCTACCTCTCGAGGAGGTGTCCCGGCGCTAAATCATTTGGATAGTACTTAAGGGGCTCCACAATGGCTCAAAAAAGTCTCACAATGGCAGCACTCTTCGTCGTGGCACGGAGGCTGAGGCTGAGAGCAGCAGCAATGAGGAGAAGGAGGATACAGGAGAGGATTTTTAGAGTGTGGGCCACCTTACTAGGGCAGACAGAAGATGAAATATATGATAAGTATAGACTCAATGCTGACAAAATCTTGGATTGGATTGCTGAATTAGACCCAATCTTGCAGACACGCAGGACACACGCCATACCCACACATGTGAAGGTCTTGTGATCCCCACACCTCCTTGCATCGGGGTACTTCCAGAGTGTCATAGATAGTGCTGGAGGTGTGTACCAAAGTTCCCTTTCACGTTTTTTCAATGCTTTCTTCAATGCCACGTTGCAAAGGATAAGGCATCACATTACATTTCTTAGCACACCTCAGGATTTGCTACAAACAAAATTAGATTTTTACAATATGGCACATTTTCCCAATGTGATTGGCTGTATAGACGGCACGCATGTCCCCATTTGTCCTCCGTCAGAAAATGAGTAGATTTACCGTAACCGGAAATGTTACCATTCACTGAACATTCAAGTGATGTGCAATTAAAGAACTATCATTACTGACTTTGTTGCAAGTTACCCTGGCAGTGCCCATGATTCGTATATTTTCAGGCATAGTGGCATCCACACACGACTGCTTTCTGTTGAATTTGGAGATGGATATTTGCTTAGTAAATATTGTTTTTCTAATTGTTGCACATCTCTGTACCATGGCGTCACATTGGACTCCTAATTTGTGTTTTCCATCCCATTCCATAGGTGACAGTGTATACGCTGTGAGGTCATTCATTCTAACTCCCTATCTGAATCCAGCTACACGGAAAGAACAGCACTACAACAATGCACACATAGCAACCCGCAACGCAATTGAGGGAACATTTGGTGTACTGAAGTCTCGGTTTCGTACACTACATAAGACTGGCGGGGCTTTACAATATCGTCCTGAAATTTGCTGTAAAATAGTTGCAACATGTGTCATGTTGCACAACATAGCCACTAGAAGAGACTTAGCACTGGAGGATGATGATGTACTGCCTCAAGTTAATAACCAGCCGCAACAACCACAACCAAGACTACGTGGACCTGACGCAGCAAAGGGGAGAAGAAGAAGGACAGAGATAACTCAACATTACTTTTGACGTAGGTAAGGACTACACAACACATCTCGTGCATAACTGTAATGTTTTAATCGTAAATGTAATTGCAAAGATTCAGTTTACTTAAGACATCATAACGCATGCAGTGTGCTGACAGCAAGTTAAAATGCATTTACTGTTCACAGTCAAAGCTATGGAGTCTCTTCAGACGTCCCTTGTTCCAGACCCATATGGGTCACTGAGTCATATCCTACTTCTTGCGCCCACGCACTCCTTATGCCTTTCCTGTATTTCTCCCATCATCCGTAGTTGGGCTCTCTGCACTGCCATGTCTTCTGGTGCTACGGCGTCCCCCGGCCACAACAGGTTCAAGCAGGCTACTCACATTTGAGCCCCCATCACTTCCACCACCATGCAGTAGGCTTCCACTTGCAGCATCAGTCTGCATACCCTCTACAACATTCATGACCTTCATCATGCCCTTGGCAACATCTCCACAACATTGTGTAATCTCCACTTGCATGGCAACAGCACGTTTTGAAAGCTGCGCATTAGTGTGGCAAAGACGGTTGATTGACCTGGTGTAACCCTGCATGCTGGACATTGCCCTATGATGCCTACGGTCACTTGCTAGTTGCTGCGCTTGTAGTGTTTTATCCATTGCCTCCATTGCTGTAGCCACACGGTCCAGTTTGTCAGATGTTGCCCTATGTCTTTCCTCAATCACATTGGACATGTGCGAAGACAGTTGTGTATGGCACCAATGTACTGACTGATTTTCACCATTTTACCTTTCATGACACGTATGTCTTTGCCTGGCAGGCGCTGCAATTTAAGAATTTTGACCTCCACAACACTGGCGTTCCTCTCCTCATCATCTGCTCTTTGGCTCTGGGAATGTCGCGGCCTGCGCCTGTACTTTTGTTGCAACCTACTCCGCCTGCTCTGCTGTGTTTGTGGGGTTGCTGGTGTTGGATCAGCCTGTTGTTCTGGAATATGTACATCCAGGTCATTCTCACACCCTGACTTGCAGTTGACGCCACTGTTCCCTCTAAGGCGCACGCGTGCGCACCGCTCCTGACCTCACCGCGCATCACCTCACGTGGAGGGCGCACACGGTCAGGACGTCGCGCCGCCGGCCGCTTTGAAAGAAGCCGAGCGGCACGAATGCGGCAGAGCGGTCATGAGGTGTGCAGGTAAGGAGGTGGCGAGAGGGCTTGTGGCGCTTGAAGCTATGAGGAAGGGCGGGGCAGACTCTGGCCTTTTGTTTAAGTATTGATGTTAATCAGAGCCCCTTCACGGGCTCCGATTAACAGTAATACTTAAACAAAAGGCCAGAGTCATCCCCGTGCTTTCCTAACAAAAGAGTAGACAGTTTCCAGACAAAGCGTGTGTTTGGAAACTGCGTACGCTTTTGTTAGGAAAGGGCTCTGATTAACAGCAATACTTAAACAAAAGGCCACAGCATAGCTGCCAAGGTTTCAAATTGCTATGTGTGACATTTTCATAATTTCATTGTAATTTCGAGTAACATTTCAACAACTATGAGTGACACTTTATCGGAAGCAAAAATCAAGCATGAAACATATGGAGAAACATATAAATATAAAAAATAACACCCATTTGAGCAACAAGACACTCTAAGAAGTGCACTAACAGGGAGGGGCCTGCCTGTGAAAAGCGCGCTGCTCTGCCAAACAATGCTGCCCGTGCTGAGTGGCGCCCTGAGTAAAAGCAGCCACGAAAACTAAAAAAAAACATCAGCCAAATCTAACGGTATGTGTAGAGATGAAATCCAGTGTGGAAACCAGCACATTTACACCATGTGCCAATGTTGGCAACTTAGGCTCCATTATAACATGATCTTTTTGTGTGACAGCCAGCCTTGCAGTGCTAATAATTGCTACATTAATGGAATCCTACCTAACCTACATACATACTGATTATAACACAGGGGTTTCGTTTCCATTTAGTTGCCTCTGTTTTATGCTACTAGTATCGGAGTGGGACAGAGGGCAGAAGGGCACCAAAATGAGTGGGACAGAGGGCCGAAAGGCAAAAAAACGAGTGGGACAGAGGGCAAAAGGGCACCAAAAACGAGTGGGAAAGAGGGCAGAAAGGCAAAAAAACGAGTGGGACAGAGGGCAGAAGGGCACCAAATACAAGGGAAAAACGAGTGGAACACAGGACAGAAAGGAAAACGAGTGGGACAGAGGGCAGAAGGGCACCAAAAACGAGTGGGACAGAGGGCAGAAGGGTACCAAAACGAGTGGGACAGAGGGCAGAAGGGCACCAAAAACAAGTGGGACAGAGGGCAGAAGAGCACCAAAAACAAGTGGGACAGAGGGCAGAAGGGCACCAAACCGAGTGGGACAGAGGGCAGAAGGGCACCAAAACGAGTGGGACAGAGGGCAAAAGGGCACCAAAAATGAGTGGGACAGAGGGCAGAAGGGCACCAAAAATGAGTGGGACAGAGGGCAGAAGGGCACCAAAAATGAATGGGACAGAGGGCAGAAGGGCACCAAAAACGAGTGGCATTTGGCGCCGCAGACACGCGATGTTTGGTTCCTGGCGCACATAGCCATGGTTGCAGCGCACAGAGACCCTCCACTACCGCACACAGAGGAAAAAAATTAGAAGGAACATTGGTTCGCGCACTCTGCTTCTGTGACTTCTATGTGCAATTATTGGTGATGATGTGGGTGAGTTTGAGTCATCTGCCTCTGGAAAGTCCTGACAGGGGAACTCGGCCCCTTCATTGCCATTACTGTCCTGTTCTGTATCTATGATTGAAACAGTGCAAAAAGTCTGTTACTTTTTTAATTTGCACTTGTGACTATGTAAAATCCAGTCATTGCAAATAAACACCTCCATTTAGCATGACATGTCTCCTAATCTTTCATACAAAATGTGCAATGATCACTTTCGAACTCATTGCCTCTGTACTTCACACTAACTTTTGCCTGACTACAACTCCAATGATGCATTGGTACAGTTAGTACATGGGGTTGTGGATATTGCTGTTTCATACGTATCAATTACTAGATTAGGGGAATATATTCTTAGCTACTATGACTCCCTTAGGGGTCTCTTGCACTCACAGTTGCATGCAATACACATGATGTTGTGCTCTTACCTTTGGATGTGCCGACATGGTCTGAGGTGTCAATTTCTGTGACACCAACAACTGCCTCTGTTGCAAGGGTGCCTTCCACCAAGTCCTCAAGTGGGGTATTAGGCCTATCCCTGGATGGTCCACCGCCGGTCCTTTTGGCTGCCTTTATCCTGTTTGCAATCCTTTCTTTTGCACGACTGCGCAGATCATACCAGCGCTTTTGTAAATTGTTAATGTCACGGTGGGCAACACCAACTGCATTAACTTTTGCTTGGATTCCAAGCCACAGTTTCCTTTCAACAGCTTCTGGCACTTTCATTGATTTTTTTGCCAAACAGCTGCTCCTGCCTCATGGTCACTTCCTCAATCAAAATTTCCAGTTCCTGGTCACTGAATTTAATTTTCCTTTTCCTAGCCTGTAGTTGTTCTCCTGCATTTTCTGAGGCCATTTCCCCTTTTGCTGCTGGCTCACACTCAGCTCCAGTTGCTCCAAACTCTGCTCCAACTGCCAACTGTCTCTCCTCCAGCTCTCCCTGGGAACAGGTGTGTTCAATCAGTAGACTTGCTTCCTGGTTGTGATGTAATAGGAATGCAGCAATATGGGTAAATCGCAATTTGCAAAATCACAGTTTACGATTTCGCAAATACAGGTTCTCTAAAATTATGCGATTCGGTAGAAATTGCGATTTTTACAGAATCGCAAAAAAAATGCAATCATGCAATGCATTTTGCGATTCCTTATTTGCGATTCCTTATTTTTCGCAAATAAGGAATCGCAAAAGCAAATGTTGATGCATGTGCCCCTAAGTTCCAAGCTGCAGTAATTTTAAACTAATTACCTGTTTTAAATGATTGGTTACTGAGAGTAAAGCTTATCAGAATGCCTTTCACAAAGAGTGAATAGTAATATTCCACACCTGGGACAAGCTGACCAAGAAGTACCATCCTGTATGAGATATCTTCCAAAGTTCACGCAGCTTAAACCATCCATTGTGTCATACCTGGAAAGAAAACTGGTAAATGTTATCAGCACTGTGTGTTTCTGATTCATTGCGTCATACTGATAACCGCGAGGGGTATAGCAGATTGTTGAGAATGTCATACTTTAATTGTGCATTGCTAAGTTAGATTCAGATAATTGTTCCCATTTGCTCAAAGCAGATGCCCCTTTCCATGATCTTCAGACCTATTGCTTGCCTGTGACGCTACTCACAGAGTTAAACTCCTGAGCAAATCCTTTCTCATTGCCCTAAATGAATCTTCATTTGATTCTGGCATTTAGAGGCTTCATTTACTGATACTTTCTGCTCAGCAATTCCCCTCACTCTTTTGATGTTTTTAGGTTAGCTTTAGGACATTTCCCTTCAGGGGAAACTGAATCTTATTCAGTTCGCATATGACCATCTTCAAATAACTCGTCTTTGTAATTTCTATTATGACTTGCTTTGGATTATGGTGAACAATGCTCTTGTAAGATCATTATTGATTAATGACTGATTTAAATGATTTGAGTTTGGAAATTTGCTAATCTGCTAACAAAACCTTCATGGTTTGCAAATCTACTTTTCTCTGTTGTCCTTTTGAGGCCTACTGTGCTTCGCAGTTATTGTTGTACAGTTGACGATCTGATGTTAAGCCTCAGTTTAAGACAGCAGTCCATCCACTCAAATGCAGGGTGTACTTAAATTTGCACCAACGATTCGTACAATGCAAACCACATCCCATGCTGCTTCACAGGTTAGGAATTGGTATTGACAGATGAGTCTGTTCAACTCACTATTCGCTGCAACAGGGAGCTTGTACACGAAGTAGGTTAGCTGCTTCACGTAGAGCACTTCCAGAGTTATCATGTTTTCATATATCAGTCCAAATCTTTCCTAAAAAAACTAAGACTGCTGACATAGTATACTACTAATAGGTAGGAGCAAATCTCAAGAAAAGGTTAAAAATATGCATTTTTCCATTGATGATGGGCAGCACATAAATGGCAAAATGCTTAGATTGCCTCAAACTTTAAAATGCTTAATTTGTTTCCAGATATATAACACGTTCAATCAACACTCCTAAACAATGGGCAACTTTGTGCTGAAAATGATGCTTGAACGTCTAAAACTAGTTATAATTTTCAATGAAAGTCAGGTTCCTGGAGCATGGTGGGGGAGATATGTTTCACTTACTTAAAAAGTATGAATTGTAAGAGCCGACCAACATGATTTTCTTGCGTCTCAGTTCTGACACAGATGTGTGGCAGCAGACAATATGCGAGTGCTATAAATGGCCTGGCAGTAATAGTCATGTACAAATACCATGGGGTAATTTCACCCACTCCTTGAGTCACAGCACCATGGATAACCTTTAGTGCAGACATACACTTTTTAAAGCTTGAGGGTAACAGAAAATCATCAAATTTCTCGAGTCAATAAGCCTAGGCAGTTCTATGCTGGTGTAGAAACTTCTGATAGAAAAATGTCCTAAATACTTTCCCTTTGCAGAAAAATTATTCCACCATGGGGTTCTCCTCTGGCACATAGTCCTCCACAAGAACATAGGGGCATATTATCAAGGGGGTTTATCTCCGCTTTTTTGGCTTTAAAAGCCAAGAAAGCAAAGATAAAATTATCTCCCTATTACCTAGCTGTCGCTAACACCAGTTAGCGACAGCTAGTAGGAGATAGCGACCATCTTGGGCCCCACTTTGCATGTCAGTGATATTTATCACTAATGACATGCAAAGTGGGCGTGCCAATATGTTAGCGACTGGAAACAGTCGCTAACATTGCTATCTCCTATTACCAACTTTTGGAGATATTCGTGCTAAGCGCGAATATCTCCAAAAGCTAACACCTGCCCTGAGCAGTTCTTAGCCATGTTATCCAATGGGAGGTGGATAACATGGCTAAGAGCATTAGCTCGGTAATGCATGAATATCGCGGACTTTTCAGCGATATTCATGCATTGCGGCTGTTTTTTATCGAATTTGCGATAAACCTTGGTAATACCAAGGATTATCTGCGGTAAAAATCGCCGCAGCTCAGCGGTAAAATGTTGTCTCTAACCAAGCAATAGCGATAATTATCGCTATTGCTTGGTAATATGCCCCATAGTCCTTCAAAAGAGGATTAACCAATTCCTCTAACATTCAATTTAAGTCAAGCCTAATGATCCCATGGTTCCCTTCCTGTGCTACTTTGACTCCTGTGTGGCACCAGGAGGGAGATGGCAGCCTGAGGTATTTTCCCTGCACTGGTGTCACATGTTAAGCCTTTGGATTTTAATCTTCATTGAGGTGCAAGGTTACACTCCCACATAAACTAAATTCCTCTACAATTGCAATATCCATTTTTAGAGAAACCTGCAGGTCTTCAGTGGAGGACCTGAGAACATTGATCCAGGCACAGATCATTCCACACCTAAGCAGTGGGAAGCTCTGTCTTGCGGTTTCTCCAAATCCTTAATGTCGCCTTTAATATCTATACTACACTCTGCAGCCCTGCAAGTTGCCAGGGTCAGCAAGTTTAAATGAAAAGCACAGTTTTTGAGCTCACTCCTTTAGTCCCACAGTTTCTAAAGGCTATTCTTTAAAGTTGGTTGCCTGACCTAACGGACCCTTTTGGACAAATGGTTTCTTTGGCTAGATGGGCAGTTGTATTTATAGGGCAGATAATTTCTAGACATAAGGCTTTCTCCAGCTGAAGATCACACACTTTTGACTTTTTGGCCATTTTTCCACCTTCCACAACAGCGGAGGCCATTATACCGTAGTGAGCCACCTACTTTATTTGTAGATACAAGTCTGCCTCCCTGTTGGAGATCTCTGTGCCTTCAGCTCAACTGTATGATGCTTAGGGACCTAGGCCCTCATGCAGCCATGCAAAGGACATAGACACATAGTTAGTGTAGCTGGAACTGGCCCAGGGTACATGCGCCCAGCTTCTTTTAACAGTTTCACGCGACCGGTGACACCTGTGATGGATGGGTGTCAGGTGAGTGTGGAAGCCAGTGGCCTCAAGGAGTGGCTGGTGGAAACTCATTATTGTAGAAACAAACAGACGGTTACCAGCCGATCACTACAAACCACTAGAGTGGCAGTCGTTCCAGTGGCAGGACAGTGCACCCATTGGGCAAGCAGGTTTCTCTGGCCAAATTTGCCATACTATTTTGTTTTTCTAAACAAGCTCCCAAAGAATGAGTTTCTTTCACTTAGAAACACAAATAAATAATGCCCATGACTCACAGGGAGAATTCTAACTCCATGTGCAAGTTATTGTGACTTCTTTTCTGCCGGGTCAACCAAACCTTACATGGAAGACCCGGCTAGGGAAACAAATGTGGGTCACTCTGTCCTAAACATGGCTGGGTGACAATCACTGTGTAATGGTGGTTTGGTGGTCCAGTTGCGTATGAGCTGCTCGTTATAAGTTTCCAATAGCAATGCTCCACCAACCGAACACAATTGCGTTTTCCTACCTCTAAATGGGATGGCAGTCTAGGAGGACATGCATCTGCTGTTTTTAGCTCTAAATTAGGCCCTAAGGGCCTCATTTATGAAAAGTGACGCATCGCTGCGTGAAAACAGCAATGCGTCACTTTTCACTGCGCTCTCCCTGCGACATGATTGATGCGTCATATTTATAATATGACGCATCATGTCACAAGGAGTTACAGATACGTCAGTATTTCTGACGTATCTGTAGGCGCAAAAGTGACGCATTGCTGGAGTGTGTCACAAAAGTGACGCAACTCCAGCAATGCTTCCTTTCACATGGGGAAAGCCCCATGTGAAAGGGCTTGCGTCAGTCTTACGCCTGCTGTGAGGCAGGCGCAAGATTTTGACGCAACAGCATCCTAAAAGTGACGCAGTGAAATCTCATAGATTTCACTGCGTCACTATTACAAGGCTTTTTGCGGGTGAACGCCCCCTCTGCATACATTATACCTGACGCAGGTATAATGTAGCGCAGGGGTTTACAAAGTGACGCATCTGCTTAGATGCGTCACTTTGTAAATAGTGCGCATCAGGAGGTATGTTCTACGCCGCCGATGCGTCACAAAAAGTGACGCATTGGAAGCGCAAAACTCACGCAAGGCCTCATAAATGAGGCCCTAAGTGTTTATTGAATATTTGAAGGTTCCGTTGTTTCGTATGTGTCGGAGTGGGTAAAGAATTGTTTTCTTACTTATGTATTTTTTGTATGCCTTTTTTTCACATTATAATGTTTTGAAATTTCATAGAATTTTGTGAAGCATGCTGATGCCTAAGGGCTGGTACACCGCTTCAAATCTATAAAAAATAACACAAATAAAATACGCCAATAAAAATAAGGAGAGAGTTCTTTAGGTGAGGTTTGAAGATTTTCAGAGGAAAACCCGAAAGTATTCTGACAAAGTTCCAGTACTTTTAATAAAATTTCACAATCCGTTTTAGTCTCCTGCAGCAAAAAGAAAGAACATTCCCTTGTGTGAAGCATCTATTAAAAAGCTTTTCAGCTGAAATTGCAGCTCTCAGACAAGTACAGATACACCTCAGAAATGCCTTTGTGTTTATTATCCTTTCATGTCCTGACTGGCTGATTAAAAACATTGAAATCCCTTCTGCTGAGGAAGTTTTGAGAATGTATTTTATTTCTTTTTGTCTTTCTCAGGTTTTAACAATAATGATGTCACAGCAGTGAAGGGTTTTGCTGTGTACACTTGAGTGGTCACTTTGTGCCCATGGACTATCCTATCTTATAGCTATGCTTTTCATCAATTTAGAAAAGTTAATATTTAGCTCCTTAGTCCTAGGTAAATATATATTCCAAAAATGATTCTCTCCAGTAGGAAAGCACATATGATGTTGGTAGGCCCAAAAACAAAGTGCTGCAGCTGGTACTTCCCCAGGCTGACTATTCGACAACCAGTATCTAGAGCAGGCCTGCAGTGGTTAACTTCTACCCCATTCACTATCCGCACTAGCCCAACCCAGACACACAGAACTAGAGTGTGTGACATGTCTACCAGTGCCTCCTGCTTCTCCTTCTTCTCCTTCTTCAATTTCTTGATTTTCTTCTTCCTTATTTTTATACCTTATACCTTGATGCTGATTTTTACGGGGACCGAAATGACTTCAATGGGCACGTCTGCCCATTGAAGTAATTTCGGTCCCTGTAAAAATCAGCAACAAGGTATAAGGTATAAAAAAGTCTGGAATTTGACAGAAAACCCTCCTCCTCCTGAAGGAACAGAGTGGATAGACCTCTCTGGAATCTACCTGTGTAAGACGAGGCTCAGCTAGGGATTGTTGAATTTGGAGGTCATATATATTAGTGAAAGACTGTTGACCTCCAAATTCAGCAGTCCCTACAATATACACACACTTCAATTTCCAGTTGTCGTAACACCGGACACTGACACCGCAGGTTATTAAAAAATCGCACATTTTATTTAGCTGTTGGCACTGTTGCAACGCTTTGCGGCAGTGTTACGCACTGAGTACCGTTTCTGCTTGTATTTTTATCACATTTGGCTGATCACATGACTTATGAGACATGGAAAACATACTTCTTTCGTTACCAAGCAGAGCACATTATTTGCAACAATGCAAAAATACTCGTATTACTTCGTATACCATAACATTTTTTTTAAGATAATTCTTAATTTTGGGGTATTACGATTGACTGATAATCATTTTAGAATACTTTGTTTTGCTTTTTTATAGTTTTTTTGTTTTGCATTCTTTACCTTCAAAGAAAAAAAAAATCTGCTCATTATTTGTATGTTTCCATAGTTGCATTAACAATCTAATTATTGCACTGCCCAAACATTTTTTCCTCAAGGTTCTTTACCGTATATTGCCCATTTGCTTAATACACATTTTGGTAAATTTTTAATCCAATTTTAACCCCTTCACTGCGGCGGCTATTCCGCCGCAGTGCTAAGGGGGCGGGGCAGCCGCGCGGCGGGCGCATGCTGGTGACGGAACCGCTCTGTCACCAGCCGCGGTTGCGCTGTGCTCATGACGGAGCGGTTCCGTCACGGCCCCGCCCGCTCAATGGAACGCTCAGCGCAGGCGCGGAATCCACTCCGCGCAGGCGTGCCGAGCGGGCCGTGACGGAACCGTTCCGTCATCAGCACAGCGCGACCGCAGCTGATGACGGAGTGGTTCCGTCACCAGCAGGGGAGGGGTTAATGCAAGTGCCTAAGAGGGAAAAGTTATTTCTGCATCAAATAAACAGCGTATAGTTTTATGCCATATGTTAAAGTGCTAGTGCTCCATATTATTGTTCAATTTAAATCCTCATTGAACATAAATAAAAGTTCAATCATTCAATATTGCACATTCCATTTCGGCCTATGAAAGTGCAGGTGCCTAGAGGGAAGAACTATCCTTCAATATTGCACCATTTGACAACAATAAAAGTGCAAGGTCTTATTACTGTCAATCTAACTGGTGCTATACACACACCATGAAGTGAAATTGTAATGCTTTGCAAAAACATGACTATAAAATCAGATAATAGCTGTTCATCCACACACAGGGGTCGATTCCGATTCGGTAAAATGCCCTCCGAATAGCCGTACGGAGCTTTTTTTCCCGTACGATTCATATGCAGAACCGTACCCGTGCGTACAATGTAGTACGATGTGTACCGAAAGTAGTTCTCCGAAGACCGTACAACTCACTAATTCGTTCGAATCGCATTCGGAACATGAGGTACGTGATATCCATACTGATCGAAGCTGCATTTTCTGACCAGATTTCACCTCGAAATGCATACGAAATGGACCCCCCCGGGTACGGTGCATACACCCCATGATTGCAGGGGTACGGTGTGTAGGGGTACGATGCATACACCCCTGGATTTCAGGGGTATGATGCGTATGTCCCCGTGCATACACCCCATGACCATAGGTGTACGATGCGTACACCCCGTGCGTACAACCCTAGATTTCAGGGGTACGTTGTGTATGTGATAGTGTTGCCCTCCATACAAATAGCTCATACGCGACGTTTACCGTACGAATCGCGTACTCATTCCCCGGTCCAGATCGTACTTGGTGGGTCGTACAAAACTTTTACGAATCGTACGGTTCACTGTGCGGGTCGATGTTGTACGGATTTAACCTTCATATTCGTACGGTTCGCAATGATTTGGACGCATTTTCTCGCAACGGATCGTACTACGCGATTTGGACCGATTCGTACGATCTCAATCTCTTGTGCCAATACAGATCGTAGGTTTTTTATGTTCTGGCTCAGAGATGACCGGGCTTGGCAGTTTGGGCTGGGCGGCCCCTTTTAGAGCAGTACCAAGGCTAATTTGCATAGGACCAGGTCTAATCTGAAGTAATATGGTGAGCAAAACAACAATGGATTGGAATGCTACCTCGAATGATTGCCAGTGCCTAGACATTTTTCAAGCATTCCTTCCATTATCTTTTGTGCGTTTTCAAACTATTTTGCATCCTGATTTATTGCGCAACTGAAAATTGAGGTCAATCATCAACCACAAGATTATCCACCAGGGGCTCCTTCTCTCCAATTTGACATAACAGCCCCAACAAGGGTTGAAAGTTGGCAATGCACAGGAATGTAATAGATCTTCCATTTATGCTGAGGTGGTTGGATTCGGTACTATAAAACCTTTAGCAAACGCTTCTCCATTGGTTCAATCAGCGTAAAGGGATCTGTGCAGCTCTTCACCGTAAATTTACTTATCAAGAAAGTTGTCTGCTCCAGATTATTCCTCTCTAGAGACAGAGTGGTCAACGGTTTAGTATTCAAATTATGTAGGCTCTTCTTGACCGCTTGTGCCCCTAATCACATCACGATCAGGCAGGTCTGGGAAGTGATTTTGAGGGCTCGGTTTCTGAGCAAGGATGGATCCTTGTCTTACAAAGGGTGGCCAATGCTTTAATGTGAGTACAATATGTTGGCTGAACCTTCAGTGCCCTATGGATGTGGTACCACATCATTTATTTTGGTAACAGTGTGGGGGCGGGCATTATATGCGCGCTCCTTTGCTCTGAAATAGTGGACGCTGTCAATCCATGGAATAAAGTTGCATGAGCTCGTCCTCCAGGACGCCATAGCCTTGCAATGTGTGATTCTATCTCTCCCCTCATTGTTTTCTTCCTGGTTGCAAGGGGAGAGATGTGCATTAATTACTGGGCGCATTGAGTGGCAGAACGAGCAGGACGTGGTTTACTATGTAATGTTATGTTATTTTAATTTATTACGCGCTCAAATCAGTCCAAAAGGTGTATCTCAGTGCAAGACCAAGACAATCGGCGGCAGGCAAAAAAGCACTCTTAAAATAGGTAGGTCCTAAGCGTTTTTCCGTGAAATTCCGCGCACACCGTGAAATGGCTTGCTTTCTATAGACCTAACTCATTCAACGATTTTGAATTATGAAATGTAAATACACAGCATATATATGTGTCTTTCATTTGCCATTAATGCTGTCACACGAGTATGTTTGATATTTATGTGAGTGCTAATTCACAACAGACACTCTGGATTAATATGTTGTCTTGTGGGTAATATTCTTTCAGGCCTGGTATCACTGTTTTCTGTTGTTTGCTCCCTGTTACTTATTTACCCACTCCATGACTGTTTTACAATTCTAAAAAATATGCTACAGTTTGGACCATGTAAAGATTTTGCATGTTGTTTATGTGGCCAATGCAAGCTTCTAAGCACAACCTAACATTTTCTTTTTTCTTCCTTCGAGCAGTGTTTTTTCTGTTCTTCGTGTGACTTATTTCATCCTTCTGACTCTGAACCCATGTATTGATTTCTTTTGCCTTTGTCACTGTTTTATTTTATCTTCAAAGTGAGGAATGCAGTCTGTTCTGCCTTAGTCGTTCTTATAAAAATGCACAATAACAACTATTTCATTAACCCCTTCGGGGCTCGTCATGAGCGTAACGTGCTGTGCGCTGATGACGAGCTGAGCTCGTCATGTTACGCGGTAATTTGCAAAACGCAGCGCGCAGCGGGAAAACCGCTAGCGCGCATGCGGTTAAAAAGTGTAGGCTTCAAGTTTAGAAAATAATTACACACAGGTTCCAAGTCGAATAGGATTGTTCCTGGCAGCCTGGACATAAATATAAAGGGTCCTATTTATGTGAAACTAACGCAGCCTGGTACCGCAAGTCATATTGCTGCACTGTGCTGCGTTAATTTCAAAGCACATGGATGCGACATATTTACAACAATATGTCACAACTCTTTGATTTTCCCTGTCCTGGTGCACAAATTGATGCCATGTGCCAGTGCAGGCCCCCTTGCACCATGGTGCAAGAAGGCCTGCATTGTGGGGAGATTGTTTTTGTGCAGCAGGTAGCACCTTCCTGCAAAAAAACAATCAATTGAGGTGATTTCCAATTCCAGTGCGTGCTGTAGAATATGGAAAAAAACGAAGAGAAATTAAAACATTTCTCCTCGTTGTGCCTCGCAGCACCACCCCACCACCCCTGGGGTGGCGTAACATTCTGATGCATTTCCAGGTTTATGAATGCTCGTAAATCTGGAAATGCATCAGTGGGCATGAGTGTTGCGTGGGAACACCCACAGCAACACCCATGTCACACCCCTAACACGCAAAGTGTTGTGGGAAAAGGGGTCATATTTACAGGCGCACGCAGGGCCGGACTGGCCGTAGCGGGCCGCACGGGAGGGGGCAGGTTTGAAAGGTTTTGCCAGCTGCAAAATCGGCCCTGTAACAAAATCAGCCATAAGCCAGCCCTGGCAAAGAGCTCGGTAGCACCCACAACCCCCCCGGGGGGGGCGGTCGAGCACTTTGCCAGGGCCGGTTTTGGTTCCCAGTCTGGCCCTGGGCACACGTAATGCCACACAGGGTGGCTTTACATGTGCTTGTAAATATCATGCAGCAGGTTGCGCCGCTGGTGCATCATGCAACGTGGCACACCGGCGGCTCAAGGACCTTGTAAATAAGACCCAAAGTTTACAATACCAGTATAATGTACAATAATTTACCTGTTAGATTGACAGATCAAAACCATTTAAAATGGCTCATCCAGTGCTTGAGGAAACAGAAGTGGTACAAAGAATATAATCAACACAGGCATGCATGCATTTTAAATGTGAGTTCCAACCGTGATGGGGGGTCACCCATGGGAGTAGTGCTGCATTTCTAGCTGCAGTTTACATTGTGAGACCCACCCAGTGCTGGTGGTGCCAGAATGCCCTAGTCTTGCAATATGGAAGCACTAACCATTCAAAGTAGTCAACAATATTAACCTTTAGGGCCAGATGTACTAAGTTTTTTCATTTCAGGCTTAAGTGTGACACATTTAGGAATTTACAGGGGGTAAGACTTGCTTACTTGCTGGAAAAAAGTTTTTTTTACTCTGCTACGTGAATAGGGACTTCTTAGCCTTGGAAATTCATGAGTTGATCACGACTAACTCTAGACTAGCCCAACTAAACATCCACTAATAGAAATTGCTTTGCTAATAAGGCCATAAGCAGTAATAACCAGAGGGATCCATTCTGCTAGTATCTCCTACATTAGTGGATTTTTATTGCAAAGATCACTGTTTTGGAATCTTTCAAGCTCCAGTCTAGAGTATTACTAACAGTGATTATTTTCTACTACGCCGGCTGAGAACCATCAGGAAAATTTGGCTGATCCTTTTTTGTATAACGCTTGACACCACAGTATTTGCACTTTTCAAACGCGATCATTAACCGCTGTTTCTACTTCCTAATTTGTGGTACTCAACGTATCTATTTGTTGTTTGCGGCTCTCCCACTGAAGATGCTCAAGTAGGAACACACCTCAAGAATTATGTGCTACACACCCCTATACACCTACCCAGTCCTCTACAATATCCCTAATAAAAATGGACAGGCTATCAGAGAACCTAAACAAAGGAACTACCTCCTAGTAGGGAGGTCCAAGCATGACATACATCTCTCCATCCAATGGTCCAAAGCTCATAAAGGATCAAACACCAGAAGGGTGTTTCTACAGATGTCCCACTTTCTGCATTCTCGTACAGGCTTATGGTCTCAGTTCCTCCCAAGCGTTACTCTGGCTCTCTTGGCATGTGCTCCCATTGGCACCAAATCTCATGTTCAACAGATGCAGGCTACAAGTTTGGATAGGCTTTCTAAACATTTGTCTCCTTTGTCTCCAGCCATCCACTGGGAGCCTCTTTCTAGATTGTAGATAATATCCGCCATTCTAAAGCGTCCATCTAGGATGTAGATAATGTTATGGATAATGATAGCACCTGTTGTTGTCTTCACTTAGAAACTGTAGAAGCCGGCAATGAAGCTCTATATAAAAAACATGTAATCGTTCCAATTATTATAAGATTTATTTTCCATCCTCTGTAGTCATAGCGTTGTATCTTTTAGCATCAGGTGTCCCTCAGAAGTGTTGTTAAAGGCCATGTTAGCTATCTATCAACACATCCATTAAAGTTTCTGACCACGCCCCAGATTATCAAATGTAGCACCAAGAAGTTATAGGAAAGGTAGATTATGTGATCAATAAGTAGTTGGAATATAATAAATAAAAGCTGGGGCTGTACTTAAATTAATTGAAAGTATTTATAAAGCACTCTATCATCCCCTAAGGGAAAAATCCTGTACATCGCGGTGATTACACCGCGATGACTTTAGAACGCTGCCATTACATTGCACTGGAGGGCACTATACCTAAGGAATAGTAAGATTTACTTTTCCAACGCCTTCCCTACTGTACGTAGACTGGTGTTGGAATAGTAAATCTTACTACTCCTAAGTCCAGCGCCCCCCAGCGCAAGTCGATGTAATGACTTGCGTTGTAAAAACTGTGATGTTACTTATCACGATAATTTTTATTGCGTTGTAACATCACATATTCATCCCCTAAGGGATATCCCAGCGCTGAGCCAATGATACCAAACTCCATATACTAGCCACCACTAGAGTTGATATCACTAAGGCTTAGCAGGTGTATCGGTCACAGTGTTGCATTGTAGTCTTCCTAAAGGTGTATATACCAATGGGTTTGTGACACAGAATAGGGTTTTTTATGTCTGTGTAGAGGTGTGGTGTAGGACGACAGTTGACCAATCATATGCTCTGCATTTGCGGTGTTTGTTCTCACTACACAAGGATGAATCTGGGTAATAATAGTGAGAATTATAAACTATTGAACAGCCTCATAGCACCTTGTGAAAATAATGAGAACATTTAAGAAAGATAATGTAGCAAAAAGTGACAACGGGTCACTGCATCGCCAATGTATTTCTTATGTCTTCTTAATTATCATATAGATTTATTTAAGCATGTGATATTAAAAGATATAGAAAAAGTACAATTTCTTTTGAATGCTCATGTGCGCCATATATAAACAATGCATATCCAGGCTCATAACTTCTTTGACTATTGATGCTAATGAGCCTTAAAGATGTAGGGGTGAAGGTTTATGCTAAGTTTGTACTTTATAGTCTAAAGGAATGGTCAGAGGAGAAAAGTGTAATCCCAGTAGAACTAAATGGCTTTAAGGGAGGTCACTCTTCAGTGCACCTCTGCTTTAGTCTATGATCAATTGGCTGGAAGCCGTTAGAGATTAAAGGCATTTTGTTTTGCTGATTTGTCGAATTTCTGGCAGCATATTACTTAGTTAATCAAGAGATACTCTGGGACAGACTAAAAGAGTTGGTGATGCCAGGTGGCTCACTAGGACGTTTGAAAGAACTTCATAGGGAGACTTGGACCATAATGGCATGTTATCTGAGGAAATACCCCTTAAAATGGGCTGCCTCAAGTTTGCATATTGGCTCCTTCTTGGTTAACACTTTATCTCATGAATTTGCCTTCAGTTTTATTGAGTACAGTTTCATTTCTTCCAAAGATGGGAGGACGTCATGCGTCATGTCTATGTCCTGATGTAGATGGCCTGGTAATTATTAGGGTTGGGCGATAAACTACGCTGCTCTGGTGGAGTTGGCAGAGTTTTGCCCGCAGGATTCCGGGAAAACTCCACCAACTGCCATTTGCTGGAGTTTTTCCTAGCGGATTGCTCACCAATGTTACGTTGGCGAGTGAGAAAATTGAGCGCTATGCCGCCTTCGGGCGAGATTTCTCAGTTCAGGCAGTCAAGGCATGACGCTACCACTCGCATTGAGAAAGCTGCCACTAGTGTAGAAAATCTACTCGAGCGGCAGAAGGAAGCATCGCCCTCTGGTGTGCCGCGTGGTGCAGTTCATGCTAATTTTACAGTGCGAGACAAAGAACCGGCAGTCAAAATCAGTGCGAGCAGCACGACATACCGAATTCCGCTGCTCATGGAACTCCGCGGAATCTCGCAGAGTTTAAAGATTAAAGCGATTTCCACCCACATCTAGTAATTATGAGCTTGATGCAAATAGGTCTAAAAAGAAAATTATATGCATTCCACGAATATTGTGAAAGAAAGAAAGAATTCCAATGGTATTTCGGTAAAACAAAAGCAGAGAAAGTTAACTTCTGTAGATACTTGTGGATGCATTTCCCAGCAAAGTTAAGTTGAAAACACTTCTTGAAACAATGAAGTAATGCGCACTACCAACTATTGGGGTGTACAGTAAACTCTGGGAAGATTATGGGAGCCCCAAGTTATTGTCAGTTTTGACAGCATTTAAAGCAATGACCCAGACCAAATTGCTATATGGTAGGGACATTTTATGTATGAGTGGGACCCATATCTGGGTCGGGATGGAGGGGCATAGTACTCCATAATGAATCTACATAAGTCATCAAAAGTCCTGGTGATAAGAATGGAGACAAGTATGACATCTGAAATCTATTATCTATAAGGTTAACCTTACAATTTTGGAACAGAATACTAAGTTCTCTAGAAGATAAAATTAAACCAACCTTATTGTTGAAATGAAGTGTCAAAAAGTGATTTTAGATGGGCTGTTGGACAAAGAGAGTGATTGGAGAAGATCATGGTACAGCTCTCTCTAACCTCTCCCATATAACATCCCCAATTCAGCTGTCAGAATTCGAATAAGAATAAGGACAGATGAAGTTTCCATAGAACACATTTTTAATTATTTATTAAAGAAGCAGTCCTCAACTCCTGTGTGAGATTTCTGAAGAAGTAATAATCTTTTCCATATATTTCTGCCTTACCGAACCCTGAGATGAGACATGTAATTTTAAAATTCAGAATTGATTGAAATTCTTTTTATGTTTGACCTGAGATGGCAAAATGCTTAAAAGAATCAGAGGCCGGGGATTGTAACTGTGGATTATGGGCCTCATTTACTACAAAATGACGCAATGCGGCTCAGCAAGCCATTTAGCAGCAATGAGCTGCATCATTTTAAATGCTCATGGATGCGTCATATTAATACCAATACAATGGATCCGTGTGCTTTCCCCTAGACCAGGGAAAAGTCACAAGTGCAGGCTGACCACAATTGACCGTGGGTAGGATATATGGACCAGGCTAGTACAGCTGAAATGTTTCCTCCTAAGTCTGAGTCAAAGAGTTCCGTTCGCATTGGAGGACGCAACAAGGAGGAACCAGGTATTGCAGATGGTAGTCGATGTAGCGCGAACACCAGGCCTGGTATCTGGGTGGTCATCTTTTTATTGCAAAGAGTCGGTCAAGCATTGTGGGTGACTATGGCTGCAGCTTTCTATTGGTGGTCTTCACTGGCTGTTGTTGCTGTAGCTTGAAGTGCAGGTCTCACATTGCAGGTCACCTCAGCTAATTGTTGATGGCCCAAAGATCAGGTTTCGCTGGAGTTTTGTATTGGCAGTTGTTGCAGGTGGTATAGTTTTGCCACAAATGGGCCTGGTCGCAGTCATGATGAGCCCACACTTCAGAATTACAATCTTTTCTTTAGGAGTGCACTCTGATGTCATCCAAGGGCCCAAAACCTGGTGAGGCACCTCTTTGGCATCAGGGACTCACTCCAGCAGAAGCAAGCAGGCTTAGGCAAGCCCAGTTGCAGGTTCAGGCTGGTCCATTTGCAGCAGGTCAGGCGGACAGTTACATGAAGGCCTCTGGGGATCGTTGTGTCCTTGTAGCTCACACAGGAGGTCAGTCAACTAACCCTCTGGTTAGGCTGGGATGAAGGCACGCTGGTCCAGTCTTCTCTCTCAGACAGCAAAGCTGTCCTTCATGAAGCAGAGCAGTCCTCTGGCAACAGGGCAGTCGTTCTTCAGTAGCTTCCATTGGTCCAGAAGTTTCCTGATAAGAGGCCCTGGAGGTCCAAAATGTAAAATGCTAGCCTTTATGTGAAGTGTCTCTCTGTCCTACCCCCACATCTGGTTCTGGAAAGTTATTTCCCTTCCCCTGTCAAGGCTCCAGACTGTATGGGGGTCACAAAAGCGGCATTTGCAGAATTGTAAATGGAAATCTGACTTCACCATTAAAGAGGTTTTAAAATGACTCTTAGTTTGAGAGTAAATAGTCAATTGCTACCTGTTCCCAATCCAAAGTTAGTACTTATTAAATGTAATTGGGGACTAACGCTCGTTGGGGGTACCGCAAGCCTGGGCCGACCTGCACAGACCCACAGACACCTTGCCATCCAGTTTTGCTCTCCCCCGCCGCCGCTCCACACATCGCGGCCGCCGAGAGGGGGGAGCGTCTTTGGGACTCCATTTCCCAGCGTCCCCTGCTGACATCCGGGGACGCTGACAGCCGCGCTTAACTCCCGCGCCCGGAGGCGCATAAGAGTGAGCTGCTCCAGTGGCCGAGCGGGGACCAACGCTCGTTGGGGGTACCGCAAGCCTGGGCCGACCTGAACAGACCCACAGACACCTTGCCATCCAGTTTTGCTCTCCCCCGCCGCCGCTCCACACATCGCGGCCGCTGAGAGGGGGGAGCGTCTTTGGGACTCCATTTCCCAGCGTCCCCTGCTGACATCCGGGGACGCTGACAGCTGCGCCTGACTCCCGCGCCCGGAGGCGCATAAGAGTGAGCTGCTCCTCCCGCCTCGCGGGACGCGTGCGGGCGGCGCCGGGCTGAGCCGGGGCAGAGGGCGGGCCGTCTGTGGTCGTCCGAGGCCGATCAAGGCCGGGCTGGGCCACCCCCCTTGATTTCAAGTCATCAAAAAGGTACTCTATCTTTGATCCTGATTATTTGTCCATTAACTGTGAGGATAACAACACGACGATCCCACCACTATTGAATTGACTAACTAAAACGCCTCAAATAACAAAAGACTTTGGACTGGGTGAAGGGCAGGCACTGACTGGCTTAGTACTGTTGTGATATTGATCAGCAGGAAACCAGAAGGGTCAGGGTTGAGAGATATTCGACTGAAATGTAATCATCACCAAACCCCCAAAAACACGCTCACCTACGAGCAAAGCTCACTTAGATGGTACTCCAAATCAGGTCATAGAAATAAATGATGCTCCACCCAATAAAATCAAAAAACCTACTGCAATAGACCTAATGCTGAGGAAAGTCTCTGGGGAGATTGAGCGTATGGAAAGGAGTTTGTCCTCCTCACCAATTCCCATACTAGTTACCCCCACACAACGTAGGGTTTTAAGCCCATCTGTAAGTCCCAACATAGTGACAGAGAGCAATTCAATCGAGGGCATTCCCTGCGCTCAACAGGTAGCACAGTCTGGGGCAGACGACTCAAGGGACAGCAATCCTATCACACATAATAGACCCAAACAACGGGGGCGGGGTAAGGGACAGCTCAGGAAAAATAAATCAAACATAGGAGCTTGTCGATCCAAAAATAGACAAGAGGTCATTCCTGAAGAAGTAGCACCATTTCATGTAAACCCCCCAGGGTGGATAGATGAGGTAATTGGAAACCTAAAAAAACAACTGGAAGTCTTCATCATTGGTCAGATAAAACCGTTAGTAAGTAGAATAGACAAAATAGCCAATGAATTGATCAAACAGAGCAAGGCAAAGGGCCCAATATGTAATAATTCCACCATAGGCTCCAACCAAACCACAAACATGGTCACTGGTCAAATAGCGGTCAACAACAACTGTGTTAGTGACACACAACACACGATCGCTCAGGTACATGTTCCTCCTAAGGCCCCGGCCTTTCAAGAGAGGGAAAACCCCCAAAACGAGGGAACTAAACATACAGATAAAGCCCAACAGCAAACTGTCACACAAATAGGGCAAGTAGTCCATCACACAAGACAAGGCCCAACAAGTTTACCTCAAAATGACTATGCTTCTCATGATAGACCAGAAAGTCCACTACCCCATATAAATCTACCCCCGGAAGCCTGACCCTATGTTATTGTATTTGCAGGGGTGCCTGAACTCAGGGCTGCAGAAAAAGAATCACACCTAGAACTTAAATCCAAAATCACAAAATGGTTGAACAGCCATAGACCACTGAACACTGGGAAAATTGGGGAGATTTTATATGTAAGACGAGTGAACTGGCTAGGAAGCAGAAAGAAAGACATAATAGGGGACTGCATTGTGGCAAATTTCAGAGATGTCAACCTGGTGGAATACATTCTGGGAAACACAAACAGAAACCATACCAGCACCATTTGCACCCTCCCTTTGGGATATTTTTACCCAAGGAGGCGGAGCACTTATAATTTGATCTATCCAATGTGGAATACAGAAAGGGCACCTTATAGACAAATGGACAGAATGCTTAACCACCCAGGCCAGTTCATACCACCCCGTGATTACCCACAGTGGAGAAATAGATTTGCCCCCTTACATTCGATCGATGAAAACGACTGACTACCCCCTGCAGAGAATGGGCAAGAAAAGACGACTACAGGGGATGGATCTGTATGTACTATGAAGTGGGTGGGTGTAAGCCGGGAAGACCTGAGGATTGAAGACCACCCAATACAGAGGGATGGGGTTGCTAGCGAGCTAAAATCTTACAAAAGTACGGAGACCCAATGTCCAGGCCCCACAGGGAGGGAAAGATTCCAAGACAGGGCTAGCTATATTGTCCTGGAATATTGCGGGCCTGGGGGGGGAATTTGATAGCAAGGATTAGAGGGAGTACAACACTGGCTTCCATATTATAGCTTTACAGGAGACCTGGGCATGTGATCTCTCTCCCTATCAGTTGGATGGCTATAAATGCTTCTCTGCGCCTGCGCGGGAAGGTAGATCAGGTAGGGCAAAGGGAGGGCTTGCCTTATATGTCGATTTAGACTTAAAAGGCACATGGACGCAACCCCCCTGGGTATCAGACACTTTACAAGCAGTGGCATTCCAGGGACATGGACAGAGGTTCCTAATATTTAAATTCTATAACTCAGGGCTGATTGATGGGAATTACCCAGTGATACAAGAACTGGGTAAGATTAAGTGAAGAAACTGACCGAAGGCAGGGGGCCCGGAACCAATTATTCTGATCATGGGAGATTTTAACTGCCACCTGTGCCAAAAACTTCTCCCGTGAGCCCTGATTGGTCCACTTGCTCTCTAGAAGCTGGTCCACACTTTGAACATAATAAAGAGGGGACACTGCTTATGATGCTACTTGATAGGTTTGCTCTCACCCACACTATTGACCTGATGGCTCTGGGAGCAGGAGACACTCTTACACCAACATTCAAGGGAAGAGGCTGCTCATCCATTATAGATTTCATTATAATATCCACAATTGCAAAAGAGCAGGTTAAAGAGGTCAGCGACCATAATCCCCTAATCCTTGAAATCCCATATAATGGGGTGACGGTAAGGAACGCCTCTATAGATACTGAAATCCGTCCAACGGATCAGGGGAGGCGCTTAAGATGGGCAAAGATCAACGCTCAACAATTTTATAGCACCTTAATAGAAAGAGGGAAAGCACAAACAGAGGCCTGCCTAGATCTTACAATAGAAGGCAGAGATGTGGTCCTGGCATTTGAGTCCTTAACTAAGGTGGTTGATGGTCTACTAAAAACAAAATGCCCTGTAAAGGAATCACTAACCCCACGATGGTTTGACTCTAATTGTTCGCGGGCTTTGAGGGAGCTAAAATTGTGCCTTAAGACTCGCCCAAGAGATAAGAATAAAGTTGCTTTATGTAGGCGCAATTACAGAATGAAGGTTAAACAGAGAAAGATCACGCTTCAAAAGGAAGTCTGGGCAGACCTGAGGGAAGCTGGGGAACATAGGGACTATACCCAATTTTGGAGAATCATCAATAGCCCCTGTTTCCAAGACTCTAGTTCCCCTGTTATTAGCACTAACATACTCCCAGAACAATGGGTTACCCACTTTGAGAGTCTATATAACCATCAGGGCAAGATACTAGGCTGAATCCTGGGAGGGGGCGAGACCTACGGAATTAGAATTCTCTCTACAGGAAATTACGAAGGCAATTCAAGGTCTGACCCAAAATAAGGCACCAGGCCCAAGCGGGACCCCCCCCGGATCTTTATCTAAGTAATATTGAATTATGGGCGCCAATCATGACCAGAGTATTAAATGCAGCGATAAAATTTGGACTCCCGTGATCTTGGTCTACGGCATTAATTGTCCCTATCTATAAGAAAGGTAGTAGAGACAACCAGCAATGCTACAGACCAATCTCGCTGATAGATGTGTCTGCCAAACTACTAGGACGAGCATTCCTAAATCGCCTTCCTGAATGAACAGAAGAGCACCACACCCTAGCAGACACCCAATACGGATTCAGAACGGGCAAATCAACTGGTGACCAATGTCTCAATCTTTACCTACTAGTTGCCAAATATACAAAAGCCAGTAACGGAACGGTATATATGGGGTTTATGGACTTGGCGGCGGCCTTTGATAATGTCATAGAAATAAACTTTGGGCCCTGATGTTCAATTTGGGAATTGATCCAGAACTCATAAACATCCTAAAAGAACTACACTGGAACACCACTGCCAAAGTTCGCTATAGCGCGGGGGGGTGAGTACCGATCCCTTCCCGTGCACTGGCGGAGTGAGGCAGGGGTGTATCCTGGCCCCTTTTCTATTTTCTCTTTACATAAATGACCTAGAGAGCACATTGTCGGCTCTGGAGACTGACTGTCCCAAAGCAGGATCGCGTCATATACCAGTACTGTTGTACGCGGATGACACGGTCCTGCTTGCAGGAACAGCACTGAGCCTGCAACACTTGGTCAATGGATTTGTAAAGTTCATGGAGAATCTTATTCTCTCCGTGAACTTGACCAAATCCTTTGTAATGGGGGCAGGGAAAAAAGCCACTAAGAAATTTGCATTCAAAATAGGAACTCATGTGCTAGAAACTGTTAATATATTTTCATATCTGGGTCTTTTGTTCGATGGAGAGATTAGGTTTGCCTCCTTGCTGGAGGAAAGGTGTAGGAACCTGGTCTCAGCAAACGGTGCCATTTTAAATTTTGCACGTAGGCTGGGCCGCTGGTCACCAGAGCAAATAATGTCGCTGTACAGAGCGGTTAGCACCGCCAAAGCCACATATGGGGCAGAGGTCTGGGGCTTTAGGGATGTACACCAGTTACAAGTAGAGGAAGATAAGTTCCTACGTAAGATTCTGAAGACCCCACAGAGCATCCCAGCAGCAATAGCACACGCAGAGCTTGGTATCCCATATATTACTGATCAGATAAAAGTGAGACCCATTCTGACCTGGTTGCGAATCTGGGTAAACCCAGAAGCAGAGCTCAGTAGGCAAATAGTTAAAGACTGTCTACAGAAAGACAAGTGCCTACAAATCCCCTGGCTAAAATATGTTAAAGACTCACTAGGGAGCATAGATCATCAAATATTGTTCACTGATCCGTCTTTGATTAATATTTCTTGCAAACAACGGACCCAAAAACTGCTACTAGGAAAATATGATTCGAGCAGGAAACAGCTTGACTCTACAAAAACATCTGTAGCTGCACACTCTTTAGTAAGCAACGGAGAGGGTATGGAATCATACTTATTTTTAATATATAACCAACAAGATAGATTTTTAATGTGCCGTTTTAGGCTCAATCTGTTACCCAATATCTTAGCTTACCCGTCTGGTTTTACTTTAACAATTGAGCAGAAGGGTGACTGCGGCTGCGACAATAGGTCTCCGCAGGACACCCTTCATTTTGTATTGTTATGTCCATTTTATCGAACCCCTCGCCGTAGTTTCCTTGTAGACATTTTAAAAGAGTCAAAACTTCGTCATGCTAAAACTGCTCTATTATTTCTGCAAAGAGCTACTGACATGCGCACCTTATGTTCTATTACGAGTTTTTTAAAAATTGCTGTCAAGTTAAGAAACACCAGAGACTGATCTTGGATGTATATAACTTTATTTTATAAGCTTTTATAACTATATCAATTGTGTTTTTAAAATGTTATGGTTCAGAAATGCAATGTAACTGTTGATTTGTATTATGTATGTTTATGATGGTTTTTTATCATCGAAATAAAAATGTACTGAACTGAACTGAAATGTAATTGGGTAACCCAGCGTTAGTGGGAGAGTGGAACCTTTCAACAATGAAACATGACATTAGGAGTTTCTCATTGCCAGGACATGTAAAATTTAAACACACATTTCCTATTTTGTTTTAAATACAATGCACCCTGCACTATGAGCCTTTAATGACAGCCTTAGCTGTTACTGATAAGTATTTTTAAGGAAGAGTTAGACTTGGCAAAAAGATGTATTTTGCTAGGTCAAAAGGGTTGTTTAATAGTGCATTACAGGCTGCAAAGACAGGCCTGAGACATGCTTTTAAAGGCTACTTTTAGTGAGTCGAACAACAAAACCAAATGCCAAGCTGCTACTATTCAAACAAAATTGATACCAGATGTAAAAAATGACCATCAATACACCCTAAAGCAGAGGTCTTCAAACTTTTTGATGCCGAGACCCCCTTGTAAAACCTTTTTAGGCGTAAGGACCCCCTTACGACAAAAGATTCTAGAAACTGGTACTCCTCATCATCAACTATCGACAACCATAAATGCGCCTGTTAGACCTCATCACATCCATCCATCATTCATCCACCCACACTTTCACACATCCATCCTTCATCCATCCACCCTTTCATCCTTCCATCCATACGTCCATCCTTTACCTATCCACCCATCTATTCATCCACCCACCTTTTCACACATCCATCATTCATCCATGCAACCTTTTACCCATCCATCCATACATCCATCCTTCATCCATCCACCCTTTCATCCTTCCATCCATACATCCATCCACCATTTCACCTATCCATCCTTCATCCATCCACCCTTTCATTATTCCATACATCCATCCACCCTTTCATCCATACATCCATCCTTCATCCACCTACCCTTTCATCCATCCATCCACCCATCATTCATCCCCCCACCTTTTCACACATCCATCCATCCATCCATCATTCATCCATGCAACCTTTTATCCACCCATACATCCATCCTTCATCCATCTACCTTTTTGTCCTTCCATCCATCCACCCTTTCATCCATCCACCCTTTCATCCATCCACCCTTTCATCCATCCATCCTTCATCCATCCACCTACCCTTTCATCCATCCATCCACCCATCATTCATCCCCCACCTTTTCACACATCCATCCATACATCCATCCTTCATCCAGCCACCCTTTCATCCATCCATTCACCCATCATTCATCCACCCACCTTTTCACACATCCATCATTCATCCATGCAACCTTTTTATCCATCCATACATCCATCCTTCATCCATCTACCTTTTTGTCCTTCCATCCATACATCCTTCATCCATCCACCCTTTCATCCTTCCATCCATACATCCATTTCACCTATCCATCCTTCATCCATCCACCCTTTCATTATTCCATCCATACATCCATCCACCCTTTCATCCATACATCCATCCTTCATCCACCTACCCTTTCATCCATCCATCCACCCATCATTCATCCCCCCACCTTTTCACACATCCATCCATGCATCCATCATTCATCCATGCAACCTTTTATCCACCCATACATCCATCCTTCATCCATCTACCTTTTTGTCCTTCCATCCATACATACATCCTTCATCCATCCACCCTTTCATCCATCCATCCTTCATCCATCCACCTACCCTTTCATCCATCCATCCACCCATCATTCATCCCCCACCTTTTCACACATCCATCCATACATCCATCCTTCATCCAGCCACCCTTTCATCCATCCATTCACCCATCATTCATCCACCCACCTTTTCACACATCCATCATTCATCCATGCAACCTTTTTATCCATCCATACATCCATCCTTCATCCATCTACCCTTTTGTCCATCCATCCATCCATACATCCTTCATCCATCCACCCTTTCATGCATCCATCCACCCACCTTTTCACACATCCATCCATCCTTCATCCATCCACCCTTTCATCTTTACATCCATCCACTCATCATTCATCCACCCACCTTTTCACACATCCATCTATTCATCCTTACATCCACCCATCCATCCTTCATCCTTCCATCCATCATCCACCCACCCTTCATCCTTCCATCCACACATACATTCATCCTTCATCCACCCACCTTTTCTGTGCCTCTCTCATGGGGGTGGGGTCAGTATCTCTCTGCGTCTTCTTCCTTCTTCTTCCTCTCTCATGGGAGGGCATCTCTGTGCTTCCCTGCTTGGGGGGAGGGCTAGGGGGGGAGCAGACAGGCTGTATAAACACCTCACCATGAAGAACAGTCTCAGGCACATTTCTCCTGCACAGGCTCCAGGTATGAGGGCTCGTGGGACTTGAACCAATGACTCTAATCTCCTTCTGCTGTTTACTATGTGTGTTTGTAAAGCGCTCTGATACCTACGGGTTAAGCTAGCGCTATATAAAACGTAAAAAATAAAAATAAACCCCACAGCTAAGTCCATTGATTGAACTCCAAGGGCTACAGCCTCCTCCCCCAGACCCCCCCCCCCCCCCACTCCCCAGCACGTGTAAGTGAGCCCGGCTGAAACAGCTTCGGGACACACAGAAAGGCACACCCGAGTACTTCACAGGTCTTTAGAAGACCTTTACTTGTTAATGAGGCGTGAATTAGGCCTCCGCCGTTATCACCCGGCCTCAATCAGCCTGACGCCAGGAACTGCTGCACGCTCCAACAAAATCTGCGACCCCCTTCCCAGGACTCCACGACCCCCCTGGGGGTCGCGCCCCACAGATTGAAGACCTCTGCCCTAAAGCATATTCGTTGCTTTTTTAATTTTTTGAAAACATTTTTATCTCTTCATTCTTTCAAAGGAAAATTTTTTCAGTTCAAGATCAAGGTTCAATTTCATCAACAATACCTGATTCGGGACACTGCTCTATGACCCACCCATTGTTACAAAAATTCCTCAATAGGCAACTGGTCCCACCAAAGTGAAATATGTAATCAAGTAGCAAGTCCTGGCCATAGCGCTTTTGCCTGTCAATGACACCATCCTCCATGTGGCTAGTTATACTCACTGATCCAAAAGGGCAAGCAACTTTCAGAAAAATGTGAGAGTTTGGCCTCCTGGAAATCAAAGTTCACATCTGGGCCCTGATTTACTAAGGCTCTGCGCTTGCACAAAGTGATGCAACGTTGTGCAATCTGACACAAAGTCTTGCAAGAGCATTTACTCTCCAACATGGAATATGTTTTGCTCTGGAAAGGTACCCTTTTTCTTAATGCAAAAACCTGTTGTGCTGCTTTGTATTGTGTCAAGGGGGTGTTACTAGGGCAAATCAGTCCAAATACCCACCGTTTTTTACACAAAGCCCAACCTACTAAGATATCTGTACCAAGCTTTGCATTAACAGTTAGCACCCCTTTAAAGCAGGTGTTAACGAATGTGTTTGTTTAAAAAAAATGCCTTATATGTGTACAGCCATGTATAACACACATCCAATTAGTGAAATACCTCTGAGTTTGGCTAGGCATAGAATCTGCATTCCAAGGGTGAGCTTCCAGTACAGCTCCCATGTAAGACAGCTCAAGCTCTCCTCTGTACCATGGTGTGAGGCTGTGTGTAATGCAATGCAGCCTATTGGTGCTCTAGTGGAGAGGGAGACACTCTGCAATCCGACTTTGCAGATATAGCTCAGAACTCTATTTTTTACTAATGCAGTACAGCACAGTTTTTTGCATTAAAAATTGTAAATCTGGTCCTCATATGCTGGTGTGCAGTACCACCTCCAGGCGGTCACCTCATTCTACACCAGACCAGCACTCTGCACTGACCACTGACCTCTCCTCGACTGCAAAGCTGGTCAACCGGAGAAACTGCCTCAATGCAAATACATCCCACACAGTGCTAAGGCCCCCCTTCACGCTTAAGCCTCCTTTCCTGACAATTGCAAACTCTAGATTGAAACTTGTAATTTTCAGCAGCAGTCAGCCATAATAGTTGCAAAATTAATGAACTTGATCATTCCACAAGGAGTTATCTATTTGGATTATGAAATCAATCTCACACTAGATTATTGTTGCTGGATATTTCTGTGTCATTATGAATGTGATAATATATGCAATGCTTTCAAAAGAGAAGTTGGTGAATCATATGTGCCCAGAAATGTTGCGATACAAAAACGGTACGAAGATATTGATCATAATGAATACATAATTATCAAGGTAATAGACATTCTCTATGATGTCAATGAATGTTTGTTACATTACAGTTATCAACCAGTTACACTGAGTGTAAGCAGCACCAAAGGAAGCAATTGCATAACAGTGAAGGTCTCTTTTGCAAAAAACATATAGTTACCCAAAGTATTCTTCGTATTTATCATAACAAGATTCATTGCCTAGAAGTTCTACACAACACCAGTCAAGCTTACCTCAGACACCACCTCAACTTTTACCAACCCACAAGACACCTTCGATCTGCATCCCACGCAAGAGCACACATCCATCACACCCAGAAGACCAGAAGTGTAGGACGCCCCTTCTGATACCTCGCAGCCAAGACCTGAAAAGACCCTCCTCGGGGGCCCGCAATGGGCTCCCGAAGGCATTCCGCGCATGCCTTTCCATGGCGGAGTCTCCGCCATGGAAAGGCATGTCACCGCAAGCATGTTAATATGGATTGGCGGTGCCTGCAAGGCACCGCCACCATATTCACTGCTTTTTCCGCCCGGTCAGCAATCCGACCTGCGGAAAAGCGTCGGACCGTCTTTCCGTACCATACTAATATGGCGGGGGTAAAACAGGATATCTGGCAGGCAGATCGGAATTTCCGGGCCGGCGGTGGGGATCCGCCAGATATCCTAATGGGCCCCATTGTTTTGTTTCAAACTATGCAATGGGAAATACAGAAAATATTAGCAAGTATACTACATAAAGAGGATTAGAATTCCCAAGTTCAACATTATAACCATACTAAAAGTATTTTCTTGTTTTCAGATATCAGCACTTCCGGCGTGCAGAATAGGGCCAGCTGTGGAACCAGGCACATCAATTTTCTCTTTTTTTTCTCCCTTTTGCTCTCTCACTCTTGTCCCATTCCCTCTTCCTGGATCTACTGTTAACCTACACAGTAGTAGTGTGAGGTTGGTTGCGGGTTCAGTGAAATGTGGAAACTCCCATCATTGTAGCTGAATCTGGATTGCAAGGATAGTGCATCTGTCATATCCCTCATGATGCAGCTATTCAAGTCTTTCCCGTTGCAGCTTGATACTGGAATCAGCGTCTGATTTGAGGTTCCTTACGCTGCTCCGGGAATTGCTTATATCTAGACTTCCTGTGTCCTGGGAAGTATCGGTCTTCAATATCTGTTAGGGAAAAATAAATAGGTTTTTTTATACACACATTTTAGTTGCATAATTACAACATTCACGATTTAGCAATATTGTCTAATTAGTCAGTTCATTTCCTGACTGTCAAAATCTTTTAATCATTTATGTACAGTACAAATGTTCCTTCTTTTTGCTCTGGCTTCAGCAATTTTTCCAGAGTCTACATAGATAATCAAAAAATCTTTCTCTGGAAAACAAGCAACATCATCAATAACCAGAGGAAACATTACTTCAACAGTGAACATCTCGGTCTTGGACATTTTACAGTCTTAACTGGAATCTGGGTTACCCCAATAGTTTTTATGGGATTCTCCTCATAGATGGTTATAATTCTTCTCATTTCATAAAAGCTAATACAGTGATTCCTTGTAATTCCTGGTTTAGTTCATTAAACATTTTTTGGGAAATTAAGATACAAATACTCATAAATCAACTAAAACTCCAATCTGCCTTTGCTTATCACCTAACTCATCTGGGGAATAATACCTGTTCCCTTCAGGAGTATGTTTTACATAGAATTGTCAATTTTCTGATATTGCTACTTTTAATTCTGCCTTGTCCAAGCGATGGATCTTTTTAGACTTATTAATATTTTCACTTTCTCTTTATTCTTTGAAAGTGAATTTTGGGTTATCCCTTCTTATCAACTATAGAGAAGTTGAGATTTAAGAAGTTTCTTCTGAGGAACTCTTGTCAAAAGCTTATTCAGAATTAGATGTCTAGAGGGACTGAATTACATTTATGTGATTCCTAAACCTGGTGGAGCCTAGCTCTAATGATTCTTGATTCTCCAAGAGATTTCTCCATGGGGAATTAAGGCCCCCCCCCTTTGACATTGTTTTGAGATATAATTTGCTCAGTTCTGGTTGAAGGGCGTTAATGATAACCTCTACTATGGTCTTTATTGTGGCTTCCACAGCAGACCTACCTGCCAAAGAACCCCCTTCCATGTTGTCAATTTGAACAATTCTATCCAGGAATTACTTCTTTTGATAGGTGATGTTGTGGAGTTCCCTTGTACTGGGGAGTTTCCCTAATAGATGAGTCCCTTTTAGCAACCCATAGATTTTGTTGCTCAACGAGGGGGATTATATCTTCTAGATTATCAGCAAAGTTCAGGGTGCAGAGCTTTCCCTTTTCTGTACATCTAGACTTTCCTTGTTACCTTCACTTCTCATCTCCCTTGATGGGGCACCCCCTTCATTGCAAATCTCATGTTGGTGTGTTGATTCACTGATATCTTGGAGGACCTTTTAACAATACGATCTCTTAACGTAAAGTCACCCAGAATTGACCCCTCATATGGCCAGTCTCTTTGGGCTTTTGGTGGTGGTGATCTGGATCGTAGGGGTACAGGATATGTACAATGGAGCAATTCACATTCCATGTCCTCAGCATTTTCTCTATTTACTCGTAGTGACTTTTACACTTTAGATACGTTACATGTTTGATCGCTATCGCCTGTAGAGTTTCCATCTCCTCATCTGCAGTTTTCTCATTCCCTAAGAAGCTTCCTTGTACATTTGGATTCTTCTGGGAATTCAGGGGTTGAATTGGGGTATTTCATTTTATTTGGAAGGTTCCACCTTGGGTTTCAATGACGGGAAATTCTTTGGACCTCCTAGGGCTTCGAAATAATTGCTTTCTGTATTGGGTGCCTCGTCCTTTTTTCTTCTGGGGCATACGCTAGGAACAATTTCACTATTAGTTTCAATGAATGTTGAATTTCTTGTTTTGATTCTTGTGTAACATCTTCACCATCACAAGTTTGACGACCCTTGGTTACTTTTTCAACACAGAAGATTTTGTTTATGTTTAATTTCCGGAGTGAAAATATGGGAATAAGCTACCTTGTGGATCAGCTGACACTCACTTTGATTGATGTTTAGAGTCTCTTTCTATAGTTTTCAAGACGTACAGGGAAAGCGAGAAAAGGATTTATGAGTAAACTTTTGTTATTTCTTTCAGCTACACAAGCATTCCCCCTATTGACAATGAAATAGTTTGCTGCCCTACCTTTGGGAACCCAATTCCAATTTCTAGTGGATTTAGTCTTCCCTGATCATTGTATTCAGGGGGTATATTGTTTGCCTCAGTAGTGTTTTGGGCCTTTTGAATCTGTACACAAGGTTGAAAATCACATCATGGCATTCATGAAAGGCTCTTTGTCAAGCTTGCATTTGAAAAGTTAATTTAGTGTTTTCATTGTGTGCATTTTCATGGCTTGCGCTCCATCTGTTTGGAAAGGGAAACATCCTTTACATCAAGGTGATTACACCGCGATGCATTTAGAACGCTGCCATTACAATGCAAGCGTTACATCGACTTGCACTGGAGGGCGCTAGGAGGGCGCTATAACCTAAGGAATAGTAAGATTTACTATTCCAGCACCTTCCCTACTGTTCGGAGACTGGTGATGATATAGTAAATCTTACTACTCCTAAGTTCAGCGCCCTACAGCGCAAGTCGTTGTAACGATTTGCGTTGTAAAAACTGCGATGTTACATGCCGCAATTATTTTGATTGCGTTGTAACATCACATATTCGTTTGGAAAAACCTGGTTTTCCTTTTCAGTAATAATAAACTATTTTTGTAAATTTAGGTACCTGCGTCTTCATTTTTGGTCTTCGAAATTGGTTCTGCCTGTTTTGGGTAGTGGTTGGAAATTGAATAGCATGGTGTGGTTGTGTTTCTTTTCTTCTGATTTGCATGCATTTTATGTGCTTGAATTTTTTATTGAGCACGAGATCACATAACGTGCACTGGTTGGAACAGAATTCTACATGCAGTACAATTCAATGGCTTGCATTTTTTTTTTTAATAATTTCTTTTTATTAGAGTGAAAAACATAAAAGCCAATTACAGGTACCTTACTTCACGGAACATAATACAATTACACCATCATAGAATAAATCAATGGGCGTTCCCCAGGGCAAAGACGATGCTATGAATAGTTGCTGTTGTGCGGTCGTGTTAAAACAGGAGAAACATTCTTTTCAGATCAGCCAGCTTTAATCACAGACCCCACCACCCCGAGAGACCGAAGCGTTACAGACAGGATATTTCCGAGTGGCAGGAGTGCGTAAGGCAAGAGAACTAAAAGTGAAACTACGACCGCAACAATCATGCAAAACTAACACACGATACATTCTACAAGTCAATGCAAGCAATATCATCCCTGGGACCCATCCACCCATCGAGCAGGCTTACCCCATAGGAAGGCACCCGATATCAGGATATTAATAGGATATTGAACACAGAAACAAACAAAGACAATACAAAACCCCCCAAACCCCCACCCTGCACCCCTGCATATGGCTTTCGCCTAACCCCAACTAGCAGTGTGCCTGTCGCCCCATCTAACTAGGTTCTAAAAGTAGAAAAAAGGAAGTGTGGAGGAGGATATCTTCATATAGGCTCCCAGTCTCCCCTCCCCTCCGCCAGAAACAAGCCACCCCTGTGAATTAGCTAAAAATTTGTTTAAAGAACATCAACAAAACAGACAGGGGAAGCCGTAAACACCGCCCAACTTTCCGTGATCATAATGATGACAAATCCTGCATATATTGAAGCCACAATCTTAAACCCAGTCCGTAAATCTCATCCCTGGCCCTTCCGATCTTTCATGCGAACCCTTTCCATACGAACCACCGCATTAACAGGAGAGTCAAGGAGCACCAAGAGTTCGGAAAAGTTAAATCTGGAAAGAGTCAAAAGTATTAAGCCCCTGTGGGTTCCTCCATACCCGACGATCTCCCTCACCCAGTTCGATTCCCAATGTCGTTTCCTTCTCGACCACGATAAATCAGCCAGGGAGGGGAAAAATGGTGTTGTGATCCGGAAACATTTTCCAAAATATTTTCCAAACACCCATCAACAACACCCTTCCCCCCCCGCTCCCCTCCCTCCCCCCCCTTACCTCCCCCCTCCCACAGGCAACCCTCCCCCCTTTCACAGGCAAATAGGTCACACATGACCTATGTGTGACTGCTATAGGTTGTAGTGTCACCTCCCTCTCCTTCCCTTGCTAAACCTAATCTTCTACCCTGAAGATGTATTGTGAGCCTGATCTATGGTCAGTATATTATCTTTTTCATCTATTGTTCTTCCCCCTGTGCTGCTCAGGCAATTCTGCTAGGAATTCCCCCGCCTTTATTTCCGAGAAGAACAACCTAGTTTGTCCTCCCAAAATAACTTTTAACTTTGCTGGGAACATTAAATATGCCTCTGCAGCCTGCCGCTGGAGAGGAGCAATAAGTTGCCTGAGCCGCCACCACCTTTCCACTGTCACGTGCCAAAAATCCGGCCTTGCAAAGAACATGACCCCCTCATATGTCTTTTTAGAATCTGGCCTGGCTTTCTCCATAATTTCCTGTCTTGCCAAGAAATTCCCAAAAACCACTAGCATGGCCCTGGGCAGAGTGTCCTGACTCCCATCCCATCTCTTTTTAATTGCAAGTGGAAACCTATGTGCCCTTTGGACCTCTAGCCCCCATTACCACTTAGCTTCGGGGAAGGCACCTTTCAACAGTTTGATAACATACCCTCTTGCATCCTGCCCCTCCACCCCTTCTTCTAGCCCAAGAAGTCTCACGTTGTTACACCTCTGGCGATTTTCGAAATCTTCAATTTTCCATTGAAGGTCCTCCACAGCCTTTGCCTGCTCCATCTTAAATGTCTGCCAGTCCGTTACCTCATCCTCGAGCCTGCCAGTTCTTTCCTCCACTTGCACCACTCGCTCCTCGACCTCCTCATACTTTTTGTTCACTTTTCTAATTGCTGCTTGTATCTATTTAGTGTCGTGCCTCGCTCTCCGACTTTCTGCCCTGGCTTCCCCCTGCATTTGTTTTAGGGTGTTAAACAACAGGTCCAGTGTGGCGCCCTGTGGAGATCCATTATCAATCCCCCCTGTTGCACCTTCCCCTTGAGTATCCTCCCGATACACACTGGAGGTGGCAGAGTAGTCCCATAAAAGTTTTTTGTTTGTGCTGGCTGGAGAGCCTCCCCCTCCTCGTCTTACCGCCGATTTTCTTCTTTTCTGCGTGTTTTTGTCCTTAGAACGACTACTTCCCTCTGAGTCTGAGCTAATGTCTGTAGTATCTTTGTCTTCCCCCTCGCTTGAAGGGGTGGAGTCCGAACTCTCATTGACCGAGAAAAATCTATCACCTTCTGGCGAGCCCCCTGTGGCCCCTTTGCGCTCCTTCTGTGAGTCCAAGCTTGCCAAGCTCCCCCACTTCGCACACTGATTCCGCCTGATATCATTGCTCAGCTCTGCCTCCACTTGTAGTAGCGCATCCATCATCTGGGCATTATTCAGGCTTTCTGCCCCCCCAGTAACACCCCTTGCGCCCTTCGGAGACCCACTGCTCACCGGTTGCTTGCTACTCATGTCCTGTATCTTCAGATCAGTTTCGGCCGTTCCGCGGGAAGCGTGCACTCTGTGGCTGTTCTCTCTGGTTGCACGGCTTTGTGCTTGCACCTTGAGGTTGCGCCTTCCTCGAGGACGGCGTTCTCTGTTCCAGCGTCTATACCAGCATCTTCCGAAGGAGGGTGACTCACCAGGGGCCTGGCTGCTGTTCCTGTCGGTAATTTCGTAATGAAGGACTCCGTCAAGGTAAGCTGCCTGAGATTGGAGTCTTTAGAACCTTTAAAATCTTTATTTATCGTCCGGATGTTATTTCGCGCCGAAGTGGTGGTGTCATTAAAGAATCCTTGTATTTCGTGCGGTGTTTCATTGCAGACCACCACGGCATGAGACGGCTTTGATTCCAGCTTCTTTTCTTTCTCTGCCTTCCTCTGCTGTGCTTTCAGGGCCGCACTTACTGCAGGGGTCGATCACTTGCTTGGTGGTGGCATCTTAGATACGGTCCCGATGCCTAGCGCCTTGGGGTTTTTCCTTATCCCTTTCTTGCCTCCCACGTTGAGACATTTCTCTAGATGTCCTAAGGCCGTACAGACTCCTCCAATACTCCTTCAAGATCCTCATTGCTGTCAGTACTCGCTGCTGTATGCGGAGCTCTGTACTGCTGCTTGGCCTTTGTTGATTCTTTGTAAACCGATAGATCAGCCACATATCTGCCTCAGAACTCCTTCTGCATTTTCCTGGTCAGGAGAGGGAGTAGAGCGCGACTGTCCTCTACAACCCAGTAGCGGCCATCTTGCCTCCAAAATTTTTCTTATGTCAGTTGCCTAGACATTTTTCAAGCATTCCTTCCATTACCTTTTGTGCGTTTCCAAACTATTTTGCATCCTGATTTATTGCGCAACTGAAAATTGAGGTCAATCATCAACCACAAGATTATCCACCAGGGGCTCCTTCTCTCCAGTTGGACATAAGAGACCCAACAAGGATTGAAAGTTGGCAATGCACAGGAATGTAATAGATCTTCCATTTATGCTGAGGTGGCTGGATTCGGTACTTTAAAACCTTTAGCAAACGCTTCTCCATTGGTTCAATCAGCGTAAAGGGATCTGTGCAACTCTTCACAATAACTTTACTTATCAAGAAAGTTGTCTGTCCCAGATTATTCCTCTCTAGAGAAAGAGTGGTCCGAGGTTTAGTATTCAAATTAGGTAGGCTCCTCTTGACCTCTGGTGCCCCTAAACACATCAAGATCAGTCAGGTCTGGGATGTGATTTTGAGGGCTCTGTTTCTGAGCAAGGACGGATCCTTGCCTTACAAAGGGTGGCCAATGCTTTAATGTGAGTACAATATGTTGGCTGAACCTTCAGTGTCCTACAGATGTAGTACCAAACCATTTATTTTGGTAACAGTGTGGGGACGGGCATTATATGCGGGCTCCTTTGCTCTGATATAGTGGACGTTGTCAATCCATGGAATAAAGTTGCGTGAGCTCGTCCTCCTTCTATCTCTCCCCTCATTGTTTTCCCCCTGGTTGCAAGGGGAGAGATGTGCATTAATTACTGGGCGCATTGAGTGGCAGACCGAGCAGGACGTGGTTTACAATGTTATATTATGTTATTTTAATTTATTACGCGCTCAAATCACTCCCAAAGGTGCATCTCAGTGCGAGACCAAGACAGTCGGCGACAGGCAAAAAAACACTCTTAAAATAGGTAGATCGTAAGCGTTTTTCCGCGAAATTCCGCGCACACCGTGAAATGACTTACTTTCTACAGACCTAACTCATTCAAGGATTTTGAAGTTATGAAATGTAAATACACAGCACATAAATATATATATATATATATATATATATATATATATATATATATATATATATATATATATATATATATATATATATATATATATATATATATATATGTCTTTCATTTGCCATGAATGCTGTCACACAAGCATGTTTGATATTTATGTGAGTGCTAATTCACAAGAGACACTCTGGATTAATATGTTGTCTTGTAGGTAATATTCTTTCAGGCCTGGTATCACTGTTTTCTTTTGTTTGCTCCTTGTTCATTATTTACCCACTTCATGACTATTTTACAGTTCTAAAACATATGCTACAGTTTGGACCATGTAAAGGTTTTGCTTCTAAGCACAACCTAACATTTTCTGTTTTTCTTCCTTCGAGCAGTGTTTATTCTGTACTTCGTCTGACTTATTTCATCCTTCTGACTCTGAACCCATGTATTGATTACTTTTGCCTTTGTCACTGTTTTATTTTCTCTTCAAAGTGAGGAATGCAGTCTGTTCTGCCTTAGTTGTTCTTATAAAAATGCACAATAAAAACTATTTCATTAAAAAGTGAAGGCTTCAAGTTTAGAAAATAATTACACACAGGTTCCAATTCGAATAGGATTGTTCCTGGCAGCCGGGACATAGACATAAAGGGTCCTGTTTATGAGAAACTAACGCAGCCCAGTGCCGCAAGTTATATTGCTGCACCATGCTGCGTTAATTTCGAAGCACAGGGATGCGACATATTTACAACAATATGTCACAACTCTTTGATTTTCCCTGTGCTGGTGCACAAACTGATGCCATGTGCAAGTGGCCTGCATTGTGGGGAGATTTTTTTTGTGCAGCAGGTAGCACCTTCCGGCAAAAAAACAATCAATTGAGGTGATTTCCATTTCCAGTGCGTGCTGTAGAATGCGGAAAAAAACAAAGAGAAATTAAAACATTTCTCCTTGTTGTGCCACGCTGCATCACCCCTGGGGTGGCGTAGCATTCTGATGCATTTCCAGGTTTATGAATGCTCGTAAATCTGGAAATGCATCAGTGGGCATGAGTGTTGCGTGGGAACACCCACAGCAACACCCATGTCACATCCCTAACACGCAAAGTGTTGTTTGAAAAGGGGTCAAATCAAATCAAATCAAAAATAGCTTTATTCGATTTTGTTTCATAAAAACCATAAAAGCACAATAAATAGATTAAAATATACATATTCATATGATCAGTATCCTACAAAATCCTTCTTAAGCCAAATTCATTATTAAAAATAAAAAGCTAGGTAAGTTATTTTTACAGGAATCGTGAACTCATTTAGTAAGATAATTAATGCATTGTATTCCTATATCTGATAATAGTTTTTAAAAATGACAATACAACAAACATAATTAGTTCATTCTCTAACATTTATAACCTCAAAAATGCCGTTCTACATTTTCTAAGTTCCCACTTCTTTAAAATGGGTATTAAAAATCTTTTCCTGGGAAAATCATAAAATTTACAGAAGAGTATACAGTGTAACATAGATTGGGTGGAAACATCATCGCATGGACAAGGTAGGAGGTTTTTAGACCATGAAGTTACCTCTAGAAAAGTAATCATTCTAAAAAAAGAGCCACTACGGAAACGAGTTATCAACATGCGTGAGTAACATCCTTGAACATGTATCAAATAAGGCTGGATACCGTTACACATAAGGCTGGATACATGAAAAGGGGTCATATTTACAGGCACACGCAGGGCCGGACTGGCCATAGCGGGTCGCATGTGTGGGGGAAGGTTTGGGGCCCCTGGGGGGCGTTTTTGTTACAGCTGCAAAATCGACCCTGTAACAAAATCGACCAAAAACTGGCCCTGGCAAAGAGCTTGGCAGCACCCACAAGGCACGGGGGGGGGGGGGCGAGCACTTTGCCAGGGCCGGTTTTGGTTCCCAGTCTGGCCCTGGGCACACGTAATGCCACACAGGGCGGCTTTACATGTGCTTCTAAATATCATGCAGCAGGTTGCGCCGCTGGTGCATCATGCAAGGTGGCACACCGGCGGCTCGAGGACCTTGTAAATAAGCCTCAAAGTTTACAATACCAGTATAATGTACAATACCTTTACCTGTTAGATTGACAGATCAAAAATATTTAAAATGGCTCATCCAGTGCTTGAGGAAACAGAGGTGCTACAAAGAATATAATCAACACAGGTAAAAATGCATTTTAAATGTGAGTCCCAAACGTGATGGGGGGGGTCACCCATGGGAGGAGCGCTGCATTTCTAGCTGCAGTTTACATTGTGAGACCCACCCAGTGCTAGTGGCGCCAGAATGCCCTAGGCTTGCAATATGGAAGCACTATCCATTCAAAGCAGTCAACAATATTAACCAAAATGTTTAATTCAAACTAAAAAAATGTGTATATTTAGTCTACTTTGCTAAACCTTCAGGGCCAGATGCACTAAGTTTTTTCATTTCAGGCTTAAGTGTGACTCATTTAGGATTTTACTCTGCTACGTGAATAGGGATTTCTTAGCGTTGGAAATTCATGAGTTGATCACGCCTAACTCTAGACTAGCCCAACTAAATATCCACTAATAGAAAATGCTTTGCTAATAAGGCCGTAAGCAGTAATAACCAGAAGGATCCATTCTGCTCGTATCTCCTACATTAGTGGATTTTTATTACAAAGATCACTGTTTTGGAATCTTTCAAGCTCCAGTCCGGAGTATTACTAACAGTTATTATTTTCTACTATGCCTGCTGAGAACCATCAGGAAACTGCCTGATCCATTTTTTTGTATAACGCTTGATACCACAGTATTTGCAATTTCTTAACGCGATCATTAACCGCTGTTTCTACTTCCTAATTTTGTGGTACTCAATGTATCTATCTGTTGTTTGTGGCTCTCCCACCCGAAGATGCTCAAGTAGGAACACACCACAAGAATTATGTGCTACACACCCCTATAGACCTACCCAGTCCTCTACAATTATCCTATTAATAACAATAAACAGGCTATCATAGAACCTAAACAAAGGAACTACCTCCTAGTAGGGAGGTCCAAGCATGGCATACATCTCTCCATCCAATGGTCCAAAGCTCATAAAGGATCGACCACCAGAAGGGTTTTTCTACAGATGTCCCACTTTCTACATTCTCGTACAGGCATATCGTCTCAGTTCCTCCCAAGCGCTACTCTGGTTCTCTTGGCATGTGCTCCCATTGGCTCCAAATCTCATGTTCAACAGATGCAGGCTACACGCTTGGATAGGCTTTCTAAACCTTTGTCTCCAACCATCCACTGGGAGCCTCTTTCTAGATTGTAGATAATGTCCACCATTCTAAAGCGTTCCTCTAGCATGTAGATAATGTTATGGATAATGATAGCACCTGTTGTTGTCTTCACTTAGAAACTGTAGAAGCCTGCAATGAAGCTCTATATAAAAAACCTATAATCATTCCAATTATTATTTGATTTATTTTCCATCCTCTGTAGTCATGGGGTTGTATTTTTTAGCATCAGATGTCCCTCAGAAGTGTTAATAAAGGGCATGTTAGCTATCCATCAACACATCCATTAAAGTTTCTGACCACGCCCCAGATTATCAAATGTAGCACGAAGAAGTCATAGTAAAGGTAGATTATGTGATCAATAAGTAGATGGAATATAATAAATGTGTTTTGTAAACATAAGACCTTTGGATGTAAGCAGAAGAAACATCTAGTGCAACATTTATTCCACAAATATTACACATATGGAACTTTCATCATTCACTCAGGAAAAACATTCAACATGCTGAATGTTCCTTTAGTACACTATCTTCCTTATGAGATTACTATTTTTGCAGGTACTTTCTAGACGTAAATCAAAGCTACATACTCCTTACCAACAGTAGCCTAACCTGTTAAGTTCCGCTCCTTCACTGATCCCATGATAACATGATGTTCAGGCAGGATGGTGTCCTATACTGGAATGTACACTCACCGGGACCTGGTTGTGCCGTAGTGTGCAGGCGCATTGCTGTGTTTGTTAGTAGTTGCAAAGCGTGTGCTACTCTTGGTTGCGGTCAGGTAAACCATCCACAACACTCAAGTTGTGTGTGCCTCTTTAGTTTGAGCTGGGGCTGTACTTAAATTAATTGAAAGTATTTTTAAAGCACTCTATCATCCCCTAAGGGAAACATCCTGTACATCGCGGTGATTACACCGCGATGCATTTAGAACGCTGCCATTACAACGCAAGTGTTACATTGACTTGCACTGCAGGGCGCTATAACCTAAGGAATAGTAAGATTTACTATTTCAACACCTTCCCTACTGTACGTAGACTGGTGTTGGAATAGTAAATCTTACTACTCCTAAGTCCAGCGCCCCCCCAGCGGAAGTCAATGTAATGACTTGCGTTGTAAAAACTGCAATGTTACTTATCACGATAATTTTGATTGCGTTGTAACATCACATATTCATCCCCTAAGGGATATCCCAGCGCTGAACCAATGATACCAAACTCCATATACTAGCCACCACTAGAGTTGATATCACTAAGGCTTAGCAGGTGGGTCGGTCACAGCGTTGCATCGTAGTCTTCCTAAAGGTGTATATACCAATGGGTTTGTGACACAGAATAGGGTTTTTTATGCCTGTGTAGAGGTGTGGTGTAGGAAGACAGTGGACCAATCATATGCTCAGCATTTGTGGTGTTTGTTCTCACTACACAAGGATGAATCTGGGTAATAATAGTGAGAATTATAAACTATTGAACAGCCTCATAGCACCTTGTGAAAATAATGAGAACATTTAAGAAAGATAATGTAGCAAAAAGTGACAACGGGTCACTGCATCGCCAATGTATTTCTTATGTCTTCTTAATTATCACATAGATCTATTAAAGCATGTGATATTCAAAGATATAGAAAAAGTACAATTTCTTTTGAATGCTCATGTGCGCCATATATAAACAATGCACATTCAGGCTCATGACTTCTTTGACTATTGATGCTATTGAGCCTTATAGATGTAGGGGTGAAGGTTTATGCTAAGTTTGTACTTTTTAGTCTAAAGGAATGGTCAGAGGAGAAAAGTGTATTCCCAGTAGAACTAAATGACTGTAAGGGAGGTCACTCTTCAGTGCACCTCTGCTTTAGTCTATGATCAATTGGCTGGAAGCAATTAGAGATTAAAGGCATTTTGGTTTGATGATTTGTTGACTTTCTGGCAGCATTTCACTTAGTTAATCAAGGGATACTCTGGGACAGACTAAAAGAGTTGGTGATGCCAGGTGGCTCACTAGGACTTTTAAAAGAACTTCATAGGGAGAATTGGACCATAATGGCATGTTATCTGAGAAAATACCCATTAAAAATGGACTGCCTCAAGTTTGCATATTGGCTCCTGCTTGGTTAACACTTTATCTTATGAATTTGCCTTCAGTTTTATTGAGTACAGTTTTATTTCTTCCAAAGATGGGATGACGTCATGCGTCATGTCTTCGTTATTATGCAGATGGTCTGGTAATTATTAGGGGTGGGCGATAAACTATGCTGCTCTGGTGGAGTTGGCAGAGTTTTGCCCGCAGAGTTCTGGGAAAACTACACCAACTGCCATTAAGGGTGGGAAATAAACTATGCTGCTCTGGTGGAGTTGGCAGAGTTTTGCCTGCCTGAGTTTTTCCTTGCGGATTGCTCACTGATTTTATGTTGGCGAGTGAGAAAATTGAGCGCTATACCGCCTTCTAGCGAGATTTCTCAGAGTAGGCAGTCGAGGCAGGAAGCTACCACTCGCTTTGAGAAAGCTGCCACTAGTGTAGAAAATCTACTCGAGCGGCTGAAAGGAGCAGTGCCCTCTGGTGCGCCGCGCGGTGCACTTCCTGCTGATTTTACAGTGCGGGATAAGGAACCGGCAGTCAAAATCAGTGCGAGCAGCACAACATACCGAATTCCGCTGCTCAAGGAACTCCGCAGAATCTCGCAGAGTTTAAAGATAAGCGAGTTCCACCCACATCTCGCATTGAGAAAGCTGCCACTAGTGTAGAAAATCTACTCGAGCGGCAGAAAGGAGCAGTGCCCTCTGGTGCGCCACGCGGTGCACTTCCTGCTGATTTTACAGTGCGGGATAAGGAACCGGCAGTCAAAATCAGTGCGAGCAGCACAACATACCGAATTCCGCTGCTCAAGGAACTCCGCAGAATCTCGCAGAGTTTAAAGATAAGCGAGTTCCACCCACATCTCGCATTGAGAAAGCTGCCACTAGTGTAGAAAATCTACTCGAGCGGCAGAAAGGAGCAGTGCCCTCTGGTGCGCCGCGTGGTGCACTTCCTGCTGATTTTACAGTGCGGGATAAGGAACCGGCAGTCAAAATCAGTGCGAGCAGCACAACATACCGAATTCCGCTGCTCAGGGAACTCCGCAGAATCTCGCAGAGTTTAAAGATAAGCGAGTTCCACCCACATCTCGCATTGAGAAAGCTGCCACTAGTGTAGAAAATCTACTCGAGCGGCAGAAAGGAGCAGTGCCCTCTGGTGCGCCGCGCGGTGCACTTCCTGCTGATTTTACAGTGCGGGATAAGGAACCGGCAGTCAAAATCAGTGCGAGCAGCACAACATACCGAATTCCGCTGCTCAGGGAACTCCGCAGAATCTCGCAGAGTTTAAAGATAAGCGAGTTCCACCCACATCTCGTAATTATGAGCATGATGCAAATAGGTCTGAAAATAAAATGATATGCATTCCACAAATATTGTGAAAGAAAGAAAGACTTCCAATTGTATTTAGGTAAAACGAAAGTGGAGAAAGTTAACTCCTGTAGATACTTGCAGATGCATTTCCCAGCAAAGCTAAGTTGAAAACACATCTTGAAACTATGAAATAATGCGCACGACCAACTATTGGGGTGTACAGTACATTCTGGGAAGATTATGGGAGCCCCAAGTTATTGTCAGTTTTGATAGCATTTAAAGCAATGACCCAGACCAAATTGCTATATGGTATGGACATTTTATATATGAGTGGGACCCATATCTGGGACAGGATCGAGGGGCATAGTACTCCATAATGAATATACCTGAGTCATCAAAAGTCCAGGTGATAAGAATGGAGACAAGTATGACATCTTGAAATCTATTATCTATGAGGTTAACATTACAATTTTGGAACAGAATAAGTGCTGTAGAAGATAAAATTGAACCTTATTGTTGAAATGAAGTGTCAAAAAGTGATTTAAAATGGGCTGTGAGACTAAGAGAGTGATTGGAGAAGATTATGGTACAGCTCTCTCTAACCTCTCCCATATAACATCCCCAATTACGCTGTCAAAATTCGAATAAGAATAAGGACAGATGAAGTTTCCAGTTATATATTAAAGAAGCAGTCCTCAACTCCTGTGTGAGATTTCTGAAGAAGTGATAATCTTTTCCCTATATTTCTGACTTACAGAACCCTTATATGCGACATGTATTTTTAAAATTCAGAATTGATTAAAATCCTTTTTATGTTTGACCTGAGATGGCAAAATGCTTAAAAGAATTAGAGGCCGGGGGTTGTAACTGTGGATTATGGGCCTCATTTACTACAAAATGACGCAATGCGGCGCAGCAAGCCATTTAGTAGCGCTGAGCTGCATCATTTTAAATGCTCAGGGATGCGTCATATTAATAACAATACAATGGATCCGTGTGCTTTCACCTAGACCAGGGAAAAGTGACAAGTGCAGACTGACCACAATTGACCGTGGGTAGGATATATGGACCAGGCAAGTACCGCTGAAATGTTTTCTCCTAAGTCCGAGACAAAGAGTTCTGTTCGCATTGGAGGACGCAACAAGTAGGAACCAGGTATTGCAGATGGTAGTTGATGTAGCGCAAACAGCAGGCCTGGCATCTGGGTGGTCATCTTTTTATTGCAAAGAGTCGGTGAAGCATTGTGGGTGGCTGTGGCTGCAGCTTTGTATTGGTGGACATCACAGGCTGTTGTTGCTGTAGCTTTAAGTGCAGGTCTTACATTGCAGGTCACCTCAGGTAATTGTTGTTGGCCCAAAGATCAAGTTTCACTGGAGGTTTGTTTTGGCAGTTGCTGCAGGTGGTAGAGTCTGGCCACAAATGGGCCTGTTCACAGTCGTGATGAGCCCAAACTTCAGAATTCCAATCTTTTCTTTAGGAATGCACTCTGATGTCATCCAAGGGTCCAAGACTTGGTGAGGCACCTTTTTAGAATCAAGGACTGACTCCAGCAGAAGCAAGCAGGCTTAGGCAAGCCCAGTTGCAGGTCCAGGCTGGTCCATTTGCAGCAGGTCAGGCGGACAGTTACAGGAAGGCCTCTGGAGATTGTTGTGTCCTTGTAGCTCACACAGGAGGTCAGTCAACTGACCCTTGGAGTCACTCTGGTTAGGCTGGGATGAAGGCACGCTGGTCCAGTCTTTCCTCTCAGACGGCAAAGCAGTCCTTCATGAAGCAGGGCAGTCCTCTGGCAGCAGGGCAGTCGTTCTTCAGCAGCTTTCATGGGTCCAGAAGTTTTCTGATAAGAGGCCCGGGGGGTCCAAAATGTATACCTGATGCTAGCCTTTGTGTGGAGTGTCTCTCTGTCCTACCCCCACATCTGGTTCTGGAAAGTTATTTCCCTTCCCCTGTTAAGGCTCCAGACTGTATGGGGGTCTTTGCATAATTGTAACTTGAAATCCGACTTCACCAATAAAGAGGATTTAAAATGACTCCTAATTTGAGAGTAAATGGTAAATTGCTACCTGTTCCCAATCCAAAGTTAGTACTTATTAAATGTAATTGGATAACCCAGCGTTAGTGGGAGAGTTGAACCTTTCAACAATGAAAAATGACATTAGGAGTTTTTCATTGCCAGGACATGTAAAACTTAAACACACATTTCCTATTTTGTTTTAAATACAACGCACCCTTCACTATGACCTTTAATGACAGCCTTAGCTGTTACTGATAAGTATTTTTAAGGAAGAGTTAGACCTGGCAAAAAGATGTATTGTGCTAGGTCAAAAGGGCTGTTTAATAGTGCATTACAGGCTGCAAAGACAGGCCTGAGACATGCTTTCAAAGGCTCCTTTTAGTGAGTGGCACAATTACTGCTGCAGCCACTGGGCACACATAATACAATTTTCTAGGGACTTAAATGTCCATTTAATGTGTCAGTGAGGTATGATCCAGTCTTTCCATGTTTTAAGGAGAAAATACAAGTACATTAGCACTGGTTAGCAATCCTAGAGTCAACAAAAACAAAATTTAGCAGAATAGGAAGAGTGAAAGTGAAACGTTTGGGGGAAACCATGTCAGATCTAACAATGACCAATGATATTTATGATCCTGTTGAAGCTAAACCTGGCAATGGCATGTTTTTACTAAAACCTGTAATACCTAATTTCCGAATATGTCAATATATATATATTTGTACAGTCACTAACCATACAAGATGATTCAAATCTGCTGCCTTAAGCAACATGACATAGAATAGTCACTACTTATTCTTAGCAGATGGATCCCAGTTTCAATAGGTCAACAATAGTTCACGTTCAAAGCTTGCTTTTCTCAACAATATGACTCAAAGTGTACATTGTAGCCCTGTGAAAAATTAAACCCCAACTTCAAAAGACTGAAAATAGGCCAAACACAAATTTAGGGGTCGATTAGGATGGTGGACGCCATCCTGGTAGAAACAGGACCGTCCGCCACGTGTGCGGCGGTCCTGCCATGCGAATTATGATGCGCCCGCCACACTGGAAAAAGCGGCGGACGGTGTTTTCATCCGCAATGGTCCCCCGCCTTTGTAATATGGTGAGGGGGGTAATAGCTGGCAGTCGGGCACGGATGGCGGACGGATCGCCACCGCCTGCATAGCGGTGGCGATCCGTCCGCCATCCTAATCGGCCCCAAAGTTTTTATCATGAAACAACAGTACACTTTAATTCTTTTTAATTGGTAATCCATTTTCAATGGTTTGAAATCGGTTCAAGTTGATGGTTCAATTTCATCAACAATACCTGGTTCAGGACACTTCTCTATGACCCACCCATGGTTACAAAAATTCCTAAATAGGCAACTGATCCCACTAAAGGAAAATATGTAATCAAGTAGCAAGTCCTGGCCATAGCGCTTTTGCCTGGCAATGACACCATCCTCCATGTGGCTAGTTATACTCACTGATCCAAAAGGCCAAGCAATTTTCAGAAAAATGTGAGAGTTAGGCCTCCTGGAAATCAAAGTTCACACCTGGGCCCTGATTTACTAAGGCTCTGCGCTTGCACAAAGTGATGCAACGTTGTGCAATCTGACACAAAGTCTTGCAAGAGCATTTACTCTCCAACATGGAATATGTTTTGCTCTGGAAAGGTACCCTTTTTCTTAATGCAAAAACCCGTTGTGCTGCTTTGTATTGTGTCATGGGGGTGATACTAGGGCAAATCAGTGCAAATACCCACAGTTTTTGACACAAAGCCCAACATACTAAGATATCTGTACCAAGCTTTGCATCCACAGTTTGGCACCTCCTTAAAGCAGGTATTAACGAATGTGTTTGATTTAAAATGAGAAAATAAATGCCTTACATGTGTACTGCCATGCACAACACACATCCAATTAGTGAAATACCTCTGAGTTTGGCTAGGCATTGGAATCAGCATTGCAAGGGTGAGGTTCCAGTACAGCTCCCATGTAAGACAGCCCACACTCTCCTCTGTACCATGGTGTGAGGCTGTGTGTAATGCAATGCAGCCTATTGGTGCTCTGGTGGAGAGGGAGACACTCTGCAATCCGACTTTGCAGATATAGCTCGGAACTACTTTTTCCACTAGTGCAGTACAGCACGGTTTATTGCATGAAAAATTGTAAATCTGGTCCTCATATGCTGGTGTGCAGTACCACCTCCAGGAGGTCACCCTATTCTACACCAGACCAGCACTCTGCACCGACCACTGACCTCTCCTCGACTGCAAAGCACGTCAACCGGAGATACTGCCTCGATGCAAATACATTCCACACAGTGCTAAGGCCCCCCTTCACGCTTAAGCCTCCTTTCCTGCCAATTGCAAACTCTAGATTGAAACTTGTAATTTTCAGCAGCAGTCAGCAGTTGCAAAATTAATGAACTTGATCATTCGACAAGGAGTTATCTATTTGGATTATGAAACCAATCTCACACTAGATTATTGTTGCTGGATATTTCTGTGTAATTAAGAATGTGATAATATATGCAATGCTTTCAAAAGAGAAGTTGGTGAATCATATCTGCACAGAAATTTTGTTATCCAGAAACTGTACGAAAACACTGATCATAATGAATAAATAATTATCAAGGTAATAGACATTCTCTATGATATCAATGAATGTTTGTTGCATTACAGTTATCAACCAGTTACACTGAGTGTAAGCAGCACCGAAGGAGGCAATTGCATACCAGTGAAGGTCTCTTTTGCAAAAAATATATAGTAACCCAGAGTGTGCTTCGTATTCGACACAACACTAGTCAAGCTTACCTCAAACACCACCTCAACTTTTACCAACCCACAATACACCTTCGATCTGCACCCCAGGCGAGAGCACACGGCCATCTCACCAAGAAGACCAGAAGTGGAGGACGCCCCTTCTGATACCTAGCAACCAAGACCTGAAAAGACCTCCAAAAACATCTCAGAACCTCCCCAACCTCACGGACTTCTAAAGGAACCTCAAAACATGGCCCTTCCAGATGAAACAGGCATGATCTCCTCCGACCCCCTCAGGCTTACCCTATTAAGCACCTGGACACCCTCACGGGTGATTAGCAGCGCTGTACAATTTCACATACCATACTTAACATAACATTACAGCTCAGAAGAAATATAAGGGGCCTATTATGACCGCCCGCCACTGTAACAGTAAACGGGACCGACCGCCAGAGGTGTGGCGGTTCTGCCATGGCAATTAGGATGCGACCACCACCCTGGTGGTCGCATCCAGCACATTTTACGTTGGGGTGGGAGGTGCTGTCGGCCGCGACAGTAGCAATGCAAGATATGCATGTTGTCCATTGGCATGCACAACGTGACAGGCACAGCGCAGTGCCTGCCACCTTGTGCATGCCAATGAAGGGGGGTACCATGGGTACCCCCCAAGTTCAGGCATCCCCCTCAACCCCCAGGGGGTCCTCAACAGGCCCCCAAAGGTATTCCCACATGCCTTTCCATGGCAGAGTCTCCACCATGGAAAGGTATGTCACCACAGGCATGCTAATGTGAATGGTAGTGCCTGCAAGGCACCGTCACCATATTCACTGCTTTTTCCGCCCAGTCGGCAATCCGGCAGACGGTCTTTCCATCCCCAGCGGTGCCCCTCACCATACTAATATGGCAGGGGGTTAAACAGAATATCTGGTGGGCGGATCGCCATTGCTGTGCCGGCGGTGGTGATCCGCCAGATATCCTAATGGGCCTCATTGTTTTGTTTCAAACTAATCAATGGGAAATACAGAAAATATCAGCAAGTATACTACATAAAGAGGACTCGAACTCCCAAGTTACACATTATAATCATACTAAAAATATTTTTTGGTTTTCAGATATCAGCACTTCCGGAGTGCAGAATAGGGCCAGCTATGGAACCAGGCACTTTGATGATATCCATTTTCTCTTTTTTTTCTCCCTTTCTCTCTCTCACTCTTGTCCCATTCCCTCTTCCTGGATCTACTGTTAACCTCCACAGTAGTAGTGTGAGGTTGGTTGTGGGATCAGTGAAATGTGGAAACTCTCATCATTCTAGCTGAATCTGGATTGCAAGGATAGTGCATCTTGTCATATCCCTCATGATGCAGCTGTTCAAGGTTGATGTTCCTTACGCTGCTCCGGGAATCACTTACATCTAGACTTCATGTGTCCTGGGAAGAATCAGTCTTCAATATCTGTTAGTGAAAAATAAATAGGTTTTTTTATACACACATTTTAGTTGCATAGTTACAACATTCACAATTTAGCAATATCATCTAATTAGTCAGTTCATTTCCTGACTGTCAAAATCTTTTAATCATTTATGGACAGTACAAATGTGCCTTCTTTTTGTTCTGGCTTCAGCAATTTTCCCAGAGTCTACATGGAGAATCAAAAAATCTTTCCCTGGAAAACAAGCAACATCATCAATAATCAGAGGAAACAGTACTTCAACAGTGACCACTCGGTCTTGGACAATTTACAGTCTTAATTGGAATCTGGGTTACCCCAATGGTTTATTGGGATTCTCCGCATAGATGGTTATAATTCTTCTCGTTACGTAGAAGCTTATGCAGTGATTCCTTGTAATTCCTGGTTTAGTTCATAAAACATTTTTGGGAGATTAATATACAAATACTCCTAAATCAATTAAAACTCCAATCTGCCTTTGCCTATCATCTAACTCAACTGGGCAATAATACCTGTTCCCTCCAGGAGTATGTTTTACATAGAATTGCCAATTTTCTGATATTGCTACTTTTAATTCTGCCTTCTCCAAGCGATGGATCATTTCAGACTTATTTAATGTTTTCACTTTCTCTTTATTCTTTGAAGGTGAATTTGGGGTTATCTCTTCTCATCTACTATAGAGAAGTTGGGATTTAAGAAGTTTCTTCTGTGGAACTCTTGTCAAAAGCTTTTTCATAATTAGATGTCTAGAGGGACTGAATTACGTTTATGTGATTCCTAAACCCGGTGGAGCCTAGCTCTACCGATTCTTAATTCTCCAAGAGATTGCTCCATGGTGATTTAAGGGTTCCCCCGTTGAAATTGTTTTGAGATATAATTTGCTCAGTTCTGGTTGAAGGAGGTTAATGATAACCTCTACTATGGTCTTTATTGTGGCCTACACAGCAGACATCCCTGCCATAGAACCTGCTTCCACGGCGTCAATTTTAACAATTCCATCCAGGAATAACTTCTTTTGATAGGTGGTGTTGTGGAGTTGCCTGGTACTGGGGAGCTACCCTAATAAATGAGTCCCTTTTAGTAACCCATAGCTTTTGTTGCTCAATGAGGAGTATTATATCTTCTAGATTATCAGTAAAGTTCAGGGTGCCGAGCTTCCCTTTTCTGTACATCTAGACTTTCTTTGTCACCTTCGCTTCTCATCTCCATTGATGGGGCACCCCCTTCATTGTAAATCTCAGGTTGGGGTGTTGATTCACTGATATCTTGGAGGTCCTTTTAACAATAGGATCTCTTAACGTAAAGTCACCCAGAAGTGACCCCTCATATGGCCAGTCTCTTTGGGCTTTGGGTGGTGGTGATCTGGGTCGAGGGGGTTCAGGATCTGTACAATGGAGCTATTCACATTCCATGTCCTCCGCATTTTCTCTATTTACTCGTCGTGGCTTTTACACTTGGGACACGTTACATGTTTGATCGCTATCGCCTGTAGAGTTTCCATCTCCTGATCTGCAGTTTTCTCATTCCCTAAGAAGCTTCCATTTACACTTGGATTCTTCTGGGGGCTCATGGGTTGAATTGGGGTATTTCATTTTATTTGGAAGGTTCCACCTTGGGTTTCAATGATGGGAAATTCTTTGGGCCTCATAGGGCTTCGAAATCATTGCTTTCTGTATTAGGTGGTGCCATCACCCTCATCCATTTTTCTTCTGGGGGTATATGCTAGGAACAATTTCACTATTAGTATCTATTTATTTATTTATTATAACACTTATAAAGCGCACTAATACCAACCGGTGTCCTGGCGCTGAAGTGGTAACTCCCTGAGGTTAAGATTCCCCGGCTAGAGGGTAAAGAGCCATGTTTTGAGATGTTTTCTGAAAACTAACAGATTGGTGATTGATTTAAGGGTCAAGGGGAATGAGTTCCATGCCTTTGCCGCTCCTCGGACAAAACTCCTCCCCCCCCAGCGTGCCTTCCTGATCCGAGCTGTTTTTATCAGTCCCATACTGGCAGATCTCAGATGTCTCTCTGGTCTGTACCACTGGAAATGATCCTGAAGAGACACTGGGCCCCATGCAGTGCCTTAAAGACAATGCAGAGGGCTTTAAACATGATCCTCTTTCGCATCGGGAGCCAATGCAATTTCTCCAGTTCCTTGGTAGCTGAGGCAAATTTGGGCAGACCTCCAATGAGGCGGGCTGCCGCGTTTTGCAGGACCTACAGCTTATTCAACACTCCCTGTTGGGCCTCAAGAAAAAGACAATTAGAATAGTCGAGGCGCGAGAGTACAAGTGCCGTCACTACCGGCTTTTTGCTTCCCTCAGGTAAGAAGGGGAGCACTTTCCTAATGATTTTCAAGAGCCAAAATATGGACGAGGTCAAAGCCATAACCTGGGGTTTGAAAGAGAGTTGGCTGTCTATGATGACTCCCAGATTTTTTACCTTTTGGGCTGGAGCGGGCGGGTCTCCCATATCTGTTGGCCACCATCTTGGACTCCAAAGATTTAAGTTGGACCCAAAGACAATCACCTCAGTCTTGGAGGAGTTGAGTTTTAAACAACTTTTTGCCATCCAAGAACTGACTATTTAGAAAAAACAAGGGAACCCAGGGCGCAATAAGCTAAGGACCTTGGGTAGAAACTTAATTTATAAAGACAACGGTCCTTAGACAGTGGGGGGATTTTCAGAAAAATAAATATAGACCAAATGGAACTATATTATTTACAAGAGTTGCCCAGCCGGACAATTTATTATTCTGGTAGAAACAATCATGAAACAATAAAACACGAAGTGTGATAGAAGCAGGACACCAGCCGATGTCTGACTGCCACACTGGGGAACCACAAACAAGGGAGAAACAGTTGAACAGGCAACAAAAATGGTCATCTGAATATTGCAAATCATACAACAGACAATCCAAAGTAATACACATATGCATATGAAATTAGTGTTAGTTATGCATTTAGTGCATTTCAGGTCGACGACGTTTCGAACCATAAACAATATAGGTTCATCCTCAGGACAAGAAATAATTGCCTAAAGAATTATGCAATCAAGTTTTTTTCACTGCATGGAAAACAATATGCCATAAAATGTAAAGAATTTTTGGAAAGAAAGAAAAACAAGAAAAACATAAAAGAATAATCATGTCAGTAATTCGGACCCTTAAAACTGCTTATACAATGCATGACTCATACCATGCCAAAGTGTCGGCGGCAACGGACTGTGAGCCATGCTCAGAACAGGCAGTGTGTTTTGAAACGAGGTGAGAGGCACAACGACCAAATGGTGATACAGACTTGCTCATGCTTAGTAAAATCAGGGACTAGGTGAAGTGAATAGTTATGGCTCAGGTGGGTTCAGATCAGGTTTGTGAGTTTAACCGTAATCTACCTGAAGGGGGTGGTGCCGGGGACAGTGAGTGAATTCCAGCTTGCCAGGGGGGTGGGGGGCTGTGAAGAGATGGATCGCAGCACGCAAGATAAAGCTGGTTATAGCATTTAATTGCAGGCCGAAGAAGGGGGGGCAAAAAATTAATTAAATTATATTAGGTCATCGAAGGGTTGGTGGACTAATAATTGCAAAAGGCCATCGGGGTGCATCTTACCGGTTGAAAATGGTCCAGTTCTGCATGCCGCAGATCTAAGGGAAAGGGGTGAGGTTAGGCGGGGCTATACTTGGGCATAAAAGCAAGAAGGCAAGGCTGCTCTATATAAAGTGCTTACCAGAGAGGAAATTGCCTTCGTTTCTATATCTGCAGAGAAATATAATTAATTAAGTAAACAACTGAGTACGCTAATGGGCTTGAGATCATCCATCTGATCTGCCTGTTGTCAGCGTAGTCTTACCGGGGGATTTCTTAAGCAGATCCGCGATGGGGTTCCTTGCTGGCGTGAAAAATAAACACGGCTTGTGTTTGAAGAGGCGAAAGGTTATCGAAGTCACTCGCGATCACGTGGGTCCTTAGGACCAATCGGAGCGTACCCAAAGCTGTCGGCCTTCTTGGGTTGGGAACCTAATGGAAGTAAGGCGGCCATCTATGTCACTCGCGATCACGAGGGTCCAAAGGACCAATCGGGGTGTACCGAAGGCTGTCGGCCATCTTAGGTTGGGAACATTCTGAAAGTGTGGCGGCCAGCGTAAGTGTGTTGCAGCTGGGGGGAACGTTCAGTGTTAAGTGAATAATACAAAGACTGCAATCAATGTGACATATTACAAAGCACAGCGAAAATAAAACTGACAGAAATAAAACTGATATTATCAACATTAAAACATTTAGTGCAATGAAGGCGCAGGGGAAATGGTGTTATATACATAGAACCATTTGGCGCAGTGAAAGCAAGGGGAAATGTCAGGGGAAGGGTCAGTAAAATTACAAGAGCAGAGCAAGGGGGATTTTATATAAAAAGGAGAAATCATTAGTCCAGTTATCTCAAGGAGTTCCCATATGGACAAAAAGAGGAAACTTAAATCAATGAAGTCCAATCCTCAGTGCGGTTCAGACCAGTTTGCAGACTCTTTGTCTTCAGGATCCAACGTAGTTCCTCTTTGCCATAACTATTCACTTCACCTAGTCCCTGATTTTACTAAGCATGAGCAAGTCTGTATCACCATTTGGTCGTTGTGCCTCTCACCTCGTTTCAAAACACACTGCCTGTTCTGAGCATGGCTCACAGTCCATTGCCGCCGACACTTTGGCATGGTATGAGTCATGCATTGTATAAGCAGTTTTAAGGGTCCGAATTACTGACATGATTATTCTTTTATGTTTTTCTTGTTTTTCTTTCTTTCCAAAAATTCTTTACATTTTATGGCATATTGTTTTCCATGCAGTGAAAAAACCTTGATTGCATAATTCTTTAGGCAATTATTTCTTGTCCTGAGGATGAACCTATATTGTTTATGGTTCGAAACGTCGTCGACCTGAAATGCACTAAATGCATAACTAACACTAATTTCATATGCATATGTGTATTACTTTGGATTGTCTGTTGTATGATTTGCAATATTCAGATGACCATTTTTGTTGCCTGTTCAACTGTTTCTCCCTTGTTTGTGGTTCCCCAGTGTGGCAGTCAGACATCGGCTGGTGCCCTGCTTCTATCACACTTCGTGTTTTATTGTTTCATGATTGTTTCTACCAGAATAGTAAATTGTCCGGCTGGGCAACTCTTGTAAATAATATAGTTCCATTTGGTCTATATTTATTTTTCTGAAAATCCCCCCACTGTCTAAGGACCGTTGTCTTTATAATCCAAGAACTGACAGCAGACATACATTCCTGAAACCTGGCTGACACCCCCAGCTCTTTCTCCGGATGCACCGAGACCACCATCTGGGTATCGTCTGCGTACGAGGTTAACTCGAACCCGAAGGCTCTAATCACCGGAGCAAGGGAGGATACATAGATATTAAATAAAGTGGGGCTAAGGAAGGATCCATGGGGGACCCCCCAGGGAGTTCGAAAGGTCTTGATTCGATGTCCCCCATAGCCACCACTTGTACCCGGTCTTTCAGGAAGGCCTTCAAGATGTTAAGTCCTTGCCCTGGATCCCGCAGCCCTCCAACCGGTCCACCAGCAAAGCATGGTGAACCGTGTCGAAGGCCGCTGTAAAATCCAAGAGGATCAGCACTGCTTGGCCCCCATCGTCAAGCACCTTCCGGATTTCCTCTGTAGATTTAATCAGGGCGGTTCTCAGTGCTGTGTCCCTCTCTGAACCCGTGTTGAGCCGGGTCTAAACCCTTTGCGTGACGCAGAAAGGAGCAGAGCTGGGAGTTCATGATTTTCTCAACCAGTTTTGCAGGTAGGGGTAGTCTGGCAATTGGTCTGTAGCTGTTCGGGTCCATAGAGTCCAATAAGGGTTTTTTGAGTAGTGGACTGATGGATGCCCGCTTCCATAGTGTGGGAAAGTCACCTTTTTCAAACATTAAATTAAAAATACCGGTTAGTGAGTCTGCGATAGTCAAATTTCAAATTTCAAAGCTTTATTCGACATTTGTCATAAAAGCATCCTCCTAACCCTAATACAATAAATACTATGTCTAAAAAAAAATTCCTAAAACACATATTAAACAGTGACAGTCGAATGCTATGCATATAAAAAATACAATTACATTTGTCTTAATTCATGAAAATCTTGGCAATTCATATAACCGAATGGGTAAATGGTAGCAACCAAATTCAATTTACTATATTTGACATAGAGTGCGAGTGCGAATTACCCACGCCCAAGCAAGAAATTTTGCTACAGCAACTGCAAATGGAGCTGAACAATCGGTTTCTAGTATTCTAAGAGCTATCGATTGGCTACGGGTACCAATGTTTAAGCACAGAGGTTTTAACCATTTGCGCCTAGGGCTAGTATACAATGGGCAACAGAATAACAAATGGGAAATGTGCTCTACTTGATTCTGACAAAAATAACAGTGTTCATCCCACGATGGGGACCAGTGTTTCTTGAACGCATTCACAGGTAATGTGCCTATGCGGAACTGGAAATACAGTTTCCTGTCATATGGTCGTTCAATTATATCCCAATATAATTCACATGACGGGTACATTTTTATGTCCAAAAAACGAGATGACAATTTTGATTGGGATCCATTACAGAACATTGTTGTATACACCATTTCCCAATGTAATTCTTTCAGCTTTGCTTTTGTAGGAAAGCTAGCCACATCATTGGAGCCCCATAGATAATCCAGTTTTAGCTTTACAAGAAGTCCCCGTAGTTCTTTTAGCCATTCAATGCAATGAAAACGATCAAACTCAACAACATCTGCCAGTGCTGCAGCATAATGATTTAGCTCTGGAGTCACCATCAGGCGTCTCCAATATAAGAGTGGTCGTAGCCTGGCAATATCCTCAATGTTTTTCCTGCCGAGGTCCAATTTCAATGGAATTGTGGGTGTGCTTTGGGGGACCATTACAAGCCCTCGCAGGAATCTGTTTTCTGCACGTCCCAACTCTCCCAAATTTGAAAACCCCCATAATTCAGAACCATATAGACAAGCGCCCAATACTTTCATATTATAAATTTCAAGTGCACAATTTACCGGCTTAGTTAACGAGGCTCGATGTTTTAAAGCAACTACGCCTGCGGGTCCATAGAGTCCAATAAGGGTTTTTTGAGTAGTGGACTGATGGATACCCGCTTCCATAGTGTGGGAAAGTCACCTTTTTCAAACATTAAATTAAAAATACCGGTTAGAGAGTCTGCGATAGTGACGGCTGCCAGCTTTGCTATTGACGTAGGACAGGGATCTTGAGGTGAGCCGGACTTGGTTTCCATCAAAAGTTTTAAGACCTCATCAGAGTTTATTGGCTAGAAGGCCGCAAACGTTTCCTCCAAAGTCCCGGCCAGAAGGGCACTTTGTAGATCCTCTGCCCTGCTCAAAGTCACTTGCCGTTCAAGTGTGGAAAAGATTACTTGAACTTTATTTAAAAAGAAGTCGGCCAGTGATTGACAGAATTCGATCTTGGGGGGTACAGCCACCAGTTTCGGGGAGGTTAGACTGACCACCGTATCGAAAAGTTATTTTGCTGAGTTCTTAGCCCTCTCGATTTTCTCCGTATAAAAAACGCTCTTGGCTTTCCTGATGTGCTCTTTATATGACCTAAGGCTGGTTTATAACCTCTCTTTGTCCAGTTCGTGATAATTCACTCGCCAGATTCTTTCTAGCTTTTTGCATATTGTTTTCTTTTCTCTAAGCTCAGCTGAGTACCATGGGGCCGAGGGTACCGGCCTAGTAGGTCGACACTTTTTGGGTGGGACTAACCTGTGACAAGCCTTATCAAGTCATTCAGTGTATTCGATTGCGGCTTTACTCACATTGGTTTGCATAAGTGGCCTGGATGCTATCAGCAAGCCCTCCAGGGCTGTCCCATCCGTGTTTTTCCAGGCCCTACACATCCTGGATGGTTGCCCCTCTCTCAACTTCTTTCTAACCAATGGACTAAGGATGGTAAATAGCACAGCTCCATGGTCTGGCATAGGTTCAGCCTTACTAAAGAACAGGTTGGGATTGTTCGAGAAAATCCCATCTAATGTATGGCCGGCCAAATGCGTTGCCCCGACGACCCGCTGGGTCAGACCCATTGTGGTCATCAGTTCCATTAGGGCAATAGTGTCCGTATCGGTGTTTCTTTCTAAATGGAAATTGAAGTCGCCCAAAACCGTGAAATAATTGGTACACATGGCTTCCTCCAAGATACTACCAGCTGCTTCCAAGAAGGTAGACTTCGTCCCCGGTGGTCGGTACAAGAGACACCCCTTAAAGGAATGATGGCTGGAACACTCCAACTTGAATCCCAGGGCTTCACAAGCCCCAGAGCTCACTGGGAAAAAGGTTTTCTGAAGGGACGCTAGATAGATAATGGCCAGACCCCCACCCTTTTTGCGAGGTCTGTCCAGGACAAAGTTACGGTAATTCGGAGGAGTAGCGTTGACCAAATCGGGGCCGGACGCTACGTCCGTCCACGTCTCGGTGATAAAGGCTATTTGAATATTTCTGTCCAAGATAAGCTCAGCACACTCAACGCTGTGCTTTACCAATGATCTGGCGTTAATAAGGAGACAGTTGGTAATTTGATCTCCTCGACTTTCCTTGGACATGTGAGAATTGGTGAAATCCCTAGTTCTGGCCCCAATAATCTGTGGAAGAATAACTTTGCAAACAGGACAACATTGCGTGGCTTCCTGACACTCGCTATCTGGTGCCATCGTGATGCAGCTGTAGTTATTACCTACCCCCCCGCAGCCTCAGTAACAGCGCTCGATTGTAAGTGACCTTACTGATAGGATCTAGGGAGGTCCAACCAGGGGTAGTGGCGCTGAGCGCGGGCCCGGCGCGGACGGGCGCAGACGGGCTTGAATGTTGAATATCTTGTTTTGGTTTTTGGATAACATCTTCACCATCACAAGTTTCACGACCCTTGGTGACTTTTTGCAACACAGATGATTTTGTTTATGTTTAATTTCCGGAGCAACAATATGGAAATAAGCTACCTTGTGGATCAGCTGACACTCCCTTTGATTGATGTTTAGCGTCTCTTTCTATAGTTTTCAAGGTGTACAGGCAAAGCGAGAAAAGGATGTCTGTGTAAACATTTAATATTTCTTTCAGCTACATAAGCGTTCTCCCTATTGACAATCAAAGAGTTTGACGTGCTACCATTGGGAACCCAATTCCAGTTGCTAGTTGATTTACTCTTCCCTGATCATTGTATTCAGGGGTATATTGTGTGCCTCAGTAGTGTTTTGGGCCTCTGAATCTGTACAGAAGTTTTAAAACCACAATATGGCATTCATGAAAGGCTCTTTATCAAGCCAGCATTTGAAAAGTTACTTTAGTGTTTTCATTGTGTGCATTTTCATGGCTTGTGCTTCATCAATTTGGAAAACCTGGTTTTCCTTTCCAGTAATAATAAACTATTTTTGTAATTGTAGGTACTCGAGTCTTCTTTTCTGGTCTTCGAAATTGGTTCTGCCTGTTTTGGGTAGTGGTTGGAAATTGAATATCATTGTGTGGTTGTGTTTCTTTTCTCATCATTTGCATGCATTTTTTGTGTTGGAATTTTTTATTGAGAACGAGATCACATTACATGTGCACAGGTTGGAACATAATTCTACATACAGTACATTTCATTGGCATGCATTTTTAAGCACATCTTTAAGAGTCTACCCGGAGCGCCTGTATCTGCCTCAGCTTCTCTTTGGCTTGTGTGTTTAACTCTTGCCACAAAGGACTGGTCTTTGCGCTGATGCGCTCCTGCTGGGTACTGTTCAGAAAGATTATTTGGAGGGCCCTGTTTGGTAGTGCAAGATTGTTAGTCAAACAGGCATGACATATATTAGTTAAGAAATTGAATTTGCCTTTAAATTGCATTCAGTTTTTTATCTTTTTGGTTCACCCTGGTTGGATATTGGTCTAGAGGCTACTTTGCGGTCCTGTTCTCGATTCTGATTTCTGTGGGATGGAGTTTGTTGGAGATAGATGGGTTTTGGGTAACCTGGACTTGGAGGAATGAAGCACTCATGTGCCTTTTCCCCACTTGTGGGGCATAAGGGACGTTTGGGGAGAATATAGTATTACCCAGAGACAGAATTGTTCTGTTACAGCACTGAGAAACATGGGGGCCAATCTATAGTTTGGTTATTACCTCCACCACCCTAACAGACTATCGTCCTCTTTATTTAGAGATTACCGCTATTACCACTAGACCAGTGTTGATCTCTCCGCCTTCAGAAGCACCGCAGACATAACAGTTCCCCTGATGGCACTGCAAATACCGTATGCGGCCATTGTCTTTTTGGTAACCCGGCACCAAACATTTTTCTTTTTCAAAAACAAGCTCCCAAAGTCGAAGTTTAATATAGAAATACAAAACAACAAGCGAGCCCCATACCATAGGACTTTTCTCCCAAAGTTTGGGGATTATATTTGTTTTTTTTGTTTTTGTGTGGTACAGCCAGGTTTTTCCTGTCAGTGACAGACAGAAAAAGCTATCAGACTGTATGCTCTAAATAGGTTTGGTGGTTTAATGTCCTTTCTCCGATAGTCACCTACTCCGTCGGTTCATCAGAGTAATCTTTGCAACAGTTGAGCCAGTGGGGGCACCGCCATTGGAAAGATGACAGCCCACCTTACTCATAGTAGAGTTGGTGGACTGAGGGTTTGACAGAAAGAGTACTCAGCCACCCACGTCCACCAAACTCTATATCCGCCTGTAAATTACGCCGCTCATGGTTGATATTTTGGGATGTAACCTGATTTTAGGGTACATTTTGGTAGGGTGGGTTTTTGATATATTGGTGGTTCTACTCTCCAGTCTGCATTACTTTGGGCATATCATTTGCCTCGTCTGACTCCAATGAGAGGTCAGAGGTCACCTCTGCAGCAGCCACTTTCGTGTCTGGTAGAGTGCTGTTTATTTATTTTATTGGTGTAGTTCATACAATGACTTTTCTTGTTCAATAAGCAGCCTTTAAATCCTTCCACCTTTTTAATCTCTAACCAATTGCCTATGAACATATTTCACTCCACTTATCTAGAAAATCCCAGGGAAACTCATGACCCTCTCATATGCATATAGCTGTTCTGCAACCTAATGTGTTGATTTAGATGTATATAGCGTAACCATTTTCATTACATTTCGAATTACTTTGCCAAAACGGGATGGTAACCTGATTGGTTGTAATCTGTGACATTTCTGGGTTCTAAATTTCTCTCTTGCCTAGCTCCAAAATCTCTTTTACTTGGTTCTGGTTGGCAACCCCTACTTCTAGGCCTATATATAATTGAGCTGCCACCCTTGCTGTTGCATTTTATCTCCTCCTTAAAGATGATTCTTTGTGGACCTGCTCTATGGTTTGGTATATTCCTTCTCATATCTAGTCCTCTCTGTTAATGCTCTTTCCAAAATATTTCTTTCTTTTTGTGTCTCTCTGTCATCATAGAACAGCACCTAATCATGTAGATGGTTACATGTTTCAAAACCCTAAAGTATTTTGTGTTTTCCAACTGACTCATGGGTCAGGTGATCTCTTGTTCCATATACTTGAGTGAGTAGCTCTTCTACTTCACCTGAGAAACTATCAGGTGAAGAATGCAGTCTTTCTGCGCTGTCTGCACTTCTTGCTGCATATATATTTCATATGCTTGTGGGACTGATGGAAGTATATTGAGCTCCTGTGTTTCACCTAGATCCTAGCTCAGTAAATCTTTTATTTGTCCATTGAAATGCCTGCACCAGCTATTCAGTCTCACTTTTCCTTTCCTTTCGTATATTTTACATTTCCATCTCACTATTGGCTCTTTGCATTTTTATTTTGAGGGTGGTTAAAATGGTGGTGTGTGTGCGTGGTCCTATTCTTGTGATCATAACTTCATCCCTGTTAGTTTGTATAATGACATATGGAATGTGTGTCTCTCGCCACGTTCTAAAGGGATGTAATTTTATGACCAAATCTTTTTTGAAAATATCTTAATTTTAACAATGTGACGAAAATGTCATGATACTTCATTTCCCTTATGTGATCAATGTTTCTCTCCCTTTCTACCTCACTTGTACTTCTATTACTACCTCTTTCACTCATTTGTTTATCTCACACACTTCTTGATCTGCTATCCTATTCCACCCTCTCTTTGGGTCTTTTACATTTCACATCTTAAATGTATTATATCAAGTGGGTTTCTCTGTGATTGTCAGCCTTGAAAAAGCCCTTGGCCTATCTAGCCCCACGGGCGAGTTGGCTGTTGTCTCTTTGTTTCGACTGAGCTCCTTGTATTTGTTCCAAATAAATGAATACACAAATAATGTTTTGAATTACGTTACCACATAATATTACAATCGAATTCTTGGGCACAACTTATCCCCATCTTTACTTCTATCATTCCAAATTAAGTCATGTTGTTAATTCAACAATACATACAATTCTCTTTCTCTTCGCACCTCTCATTTCATTGCCAATATTTGTTTCACATGCAATGGCCATCTCTTTCCGATATTTAGAACTTTTTTTAGTCCAGCTCCATATAATAATATATATATATATATATCAGGCTGGCAATCTGACCTACTTGTTTATGCGTCTAATCTTGCAATGCGCGCAATGCATTTTCTTTGTCTTGTAATTCATCTTCCACTAAGCACAGCTCTTCTCAAATGTGCCTTTCATGCTCTTACTTGCTTCGTGGCACTTTTGTGTCCATATTACGTACTCTTTTCATTGCCACCACTGAAAATGACAACCTGTCTAGCTAATTCAGCAACACGTGGTTTAGGGGGGCCAGATCACACTACTTATTTGTCGTTTACCTGCATCCTGTACCTTATGTCCCCACTGTGAGTAGTCAACTGCATTTCACCTGCCTTCCAGGAGCACAGATCCAAAAATCACTAGTTGTAATTTACCGATTCATATTTCTTTCTGGTTCTCCCCCTCTGAAGGGACCTTTTCTGGAGTTGAACCCTAGTCTTCTCTACTCGGTTGCACTGCCCTAGTCCAAATCTGGGGCGATTACACAATAAAGGTAATTTTGCTACCAGAGCCGGTTGACACATAGATGGAAAGCTAAAGTCCTCCCTGTCCATTTGTTTTACTGAGGTCCACTTTTGGAACTCGGCATACCCATTCCTTTCAGGCCCTCTTTTGCTGCGATCTAGGGAATCAAGCAATTTATCTACTCTGATGTTGATTCAAGTCCATTGATAACATCCATTTGTGAATCCCTTTTTGTCAAATCTAATACATTTGCATAAGTCACAAAACTGTCAGTAATTTAAGAAACTTCAGATTTTAAAATGAGACCAAACCAAGAAAAAATACAATCTAAATCAGCTAAATCTGTGGAAAAGACCCTTAAATTATTCATTAATTAAAAAACAATCATATATATCGTCTGCATTCTTATCATCTAGCGCATAGAAGCACATGCTTTACCGGATTTTAAGTTTTCGTCAAACACAATAAAAATGGCATCTTTTCTTTGCTTATTTCAGTGGCTACATAACCATGTACTGAAATGCACAGCATTCACTTCATAACACCAAACTTAACTTGAATTTTGTTTCTTTATGAGTATCCAAACTAACCAGAAAACTATATATATGCTTTTTTGTGTATTAACATTCGGACACTTCAAATCAAGCAATCTTTAATCAGGAACAAAAACTTCAGTCTCTTTTCCTTTCAAATGTAACACATTAAAAACTGAATTACCTTGGGAAATTTTAAGTGTACATTCAAATTATAAACACAGCATTTCAATTCAGAGACACATTTCCACTCATTATGTTCCTAATGTCTGAAAAGAACAGAAACGTCCCCAGAGTGAGTCTGCTTTTCTATATCTAACCATATTCTTGCAAAATGTTATTATCTTTGACAATTAAACCCTAAATCCACTTCATGTCTCAGGTAAATTCTTTCAAGCGTTAACAGATCTTTACGGCATGAAAAGGCGACTGAGGGCAGAATACTTAAGCCTAACTCAAATTGAAAGTCTGTTCAAAAGGCTGCATAGAGGAAAGAATAATCATTCTCATTAAAGTAAGTGAATTAGCTGAAAACAACTCATGCACTAATATTGTCATGGGACCTCAATACTGAATGGATTTTCAACCAGTACATTCAGGGGGCTATTAACAAGCATAATACATGTATGGAATTATTAACTCACATTTCAGAAAAGCAAATGGTGGAATTGGACATTTCTTCCTATTTTGGTTTGCAACAAATTGAAAGCAACAACCTAAAAAAACAAAAATTGTTAAAACATGGCAGCGATTAATCCCATTTTACAAATTTCACATCAACAAAAAAAGTAATTAATTGTATTTAATAAGAGAATATTTTTGTACATTTAAAAGATTTTATGAATGTTAAATAAATATAATTGTGAAAAGATTTTTTAGATATTTTTTCAATAAAGAAAATTCTCATGAAAAACGTATGTCATGATCTATTAGTTAGAAATTAAGATGAACATGTGGTTGACTCCCTAATAGATAACAGATTTGAATTTACCTGCCTGTGTATCATTGAATAGTTTGCACCATAGGGGTACAGTTGTGGGTTTGTTACATTTATAGAATTCTGCCGGGTAGCCATCCGGGACATGTTCTTTATTGTACGGCACGTCGTTGATGGCTGGTGAGATTTCTACCACTGTGAACGCTTTATTTCATTGAACAAGAGAGAGTTTGCGCCAATCGGTGCCAAGCAGGAAGTCTTCTGCCTCAGGGCTAAGATCGGAACTTTCTGAGGTGTAGAGTGTGCTGTAAAAATTCCAAAAGGAGGTATTGATATCAGTAGGGTGGGTGGAAACCCCCTTGTCCCTGCCCCAAACTGCCGGGATGGCATGTCGAGATTCCTGCTGTTTGAATTGTAAAGCTCAAGGCCTGTCAGCCTTTTCCCCATTTTCATGTTTCCTCTGTTTCAAGTGGAAAAGTACTGTTTGTGCCTAAGAAGGGTAGAGAGTATTGATGGAGCAGGGTTTTCGTGTAAATAAAACCTGCTCAGATTGAAACCTCAGTAACATTTACTAACAGTGTGCAGTGAAAATTATACTGGAAAAGGCCTAACCTGAGGAAAAATGTTACTGCGCAAATGCGTTTGGAAGTACTAAAGTAGGCCTCAAAATACTTTATGACTAACGAAAATAAAGGAATAATGCTGATTTTTGTGCATGTTATTAATGATTGCAGGGAAAATAAAATCCTAACATGGGTTGCGCACGGATAGATGCAGCATTGGGTTGGTGCGTTAATGAAAAGACATTTCAAGTGAAATAATAAAGCCTTATGTTTGTTTTCCATAGAAGTATTGCTTTCTATTCTGCATGACATATATGGGGTTAAAGAGACACAAGAAAATAGAATACACAAAAAAAATGAAAATTCGAGAGCGAAAAGGAAGGTGGACTATGATTTTGTCCTTCGAATCCTGCCTGCCAAGATTTGTATGAAAGAACAATGCGAAAAGCTTCCTCTGCAGAAGCACGATCGGTATAAAGGTATACAAAGTTTGTTACATTATCGGAGTAGAGGAGAAAAAGAATGACAAAGGCTCAGATTTGTATTTCCTGGGGTGAAAGATTGTATGAAAAGTAAGTAAAACAATGGGACATTTAGTAGGATGGACATGCCGAGAGTGGTGGGACAATACACCTCATTACTTAACCAATCAAATGTTAAGGAACCCCTAGTTCAGTTACATGTGTGGGTTGGACATTTGGGTTTTAGGGTATAATTGTGGTGCCTGGTGGGAGGAGTTAGGGCAGACTGTTGCAAACTATTTGGGAGATTGTCGTTGTCATCGGTTTGCTGTCTTTACCTGTGTGGGGAGAGTTCTTCCTTAGCTGTTTCCTGAATCCTGACTTAGTCCATGCCTCTTCAATTCTTCTTGTGGGGCTCTTGCTGCTCTCATGGCCAGAGAGTAGTATTTCCTATTTCCAAATTGGGTTAGTATAGACCGAAAACTTATTTGCATATTTCTTTGCAAATGTATTTTGTCTTTGAATCTTTGTCTCTACACCTATCCACTCCTTTATGCATTGTTATTTCATTTGACTTTGTCATTTTCCCTTCTGATGATGTTTGCCTTGTGACGAACAATTATTTGTACTGTGTGTTAGTACTGATGAGCATTACTTCCCATAATTTAAACATTGTAAAATTTACAAATGTGTCTGTCTTTATTATGAGTATTTTTATTCTAGATTATGAGTGTCTGACACAAGTATTTGATTTGCCAATTGTAATCAACTGTATAAAGATGGCAAATTTGGTATACTAGTAATAGAGTACTAGATGGAAATTGGTATTGTTTTTGGAAATTTACTAACCCAGCGTGAAGGGACTTGTTGGGCAATGGAATTTGGGCCTTGCTATTGGAAAATTGGAAAATTATGAGTCCCTGAGCGCTGGATCAGTATTCAGTTTACTTGTGGCCTCTAGCATGGCGTGAAGGTCTGAGACATTCTGCATTGACTGATATCTAGGTGTGAGTTTAAGGAGGCAGTCTTCTAATGCTTGTTTTTGTTGATATGCTTTATTTTCGCTTATGGCCAAGTTCCGCATAAGTTCCCTCCAGACCCCAGCTGTAGCTGCTACCCACACAGTTTGAATTGAGGTTACTGTGTGTTCATTCTCGTCCAAGAAAGTGCTTAGCATTTGGGTCAGTCTCAGTTTGATGGTGGGCATTATTTAATATGATTGATTGCCACTTCCCTCAGCCCCAAGTCCAGTTGTAATTGGATTGGTACATGATCAGATACCCCATTGGGTAGGACAGTAGTATCTTTGATTTCATGTAGGAAATTTGGAAACATTAAAAAACGTCTATTCGTTTCCATGTCCCATGCACACAGGAGATAAATGTATAGTCTTGTATGGCAGGGTGGAAGAGATGCCAAGGATCCTGTAGGGAAAAATCAGCTATGATGTATCTAAGGGAGTCTCAATCTGTCTGATTGGATGTGTGTGGGTGTTGGGATCTGTCCATGTATGCGTCAGGTGTTATGATCTAGTCTCCCCTGAGTTATGTGTTTGTGTGAGTGCATTGAAGTAAGATTCTGGAGTTGTCCTGAAAAGTATTCCTTTTGTCTGTGACCTGGACAGATATGGAACCTATGAGAAGAGTCTGGTGTTGGACAGTTGCCTTTAGGAAGCTACAGTGACCTGGTGGGTCACGCCAAACGTTATGTCTTGAGTGGGAGACCACACTGTATTAGGATTGCTACAACCTCTTTCCAAGGAGAGGTTGTACGGGCCTGTGGAGAGTCTGGTTAGTTTAGCTTGTGAATTTGGAATTCCCTACCAGCTCAATCACTCGGCAACTGTGTCAGACAAGTGTGTTTCCTGTATCAGAGCGACGTCGGGGCGTAGGGTTTGTAAGTACAAGGATATTTCCTTCCATATGAGAAAGTGCATCTGGCAGTGACATTGCATGCGACTACTTTGATCATATTTGATGGAAAGGATGTGGACATTTATCTTGCAGGATGTCTGAGCCAGGGATGGCCGTGTGGTGGTGTAGGGGTGGTCGCAATATACATATGGTTGGTGGATGGTGCCTTTCAGTAGATGAATGCGCTGACGCCTAAGCAGTGTTAGCATAATGAACAAACTTTGAACGGCTGGAGTGTGCACCTACCAAAGAGGGACCAGAACCTGGAAGCAAGTAGCACATTGCTGGACTGTCAGGTGCACCAACACCATTGTTCTGCTCCTGGACATGTTTGTCAGATGTGTTCTGTGACATGGCTTGGGCGTGTTCTGCCGCAACACTTGCAATTACCTGGGGATGCTGGCTCTGCTGGGGGGTCCCCCATGAGGCTGTCTGGTTTGAAAGGGGTTCCAGTGTCAGCATTGCGTGGGTCTGCTTGCCAGGCTCACTGACAAGCAGTCTCCATGAATACATTGGGCTTCCTTATATTTCCCCTAATCCATCATGGCTGCCGTTCAATATTTTTCTATGGAAAGTAACATTGGTGTCATCTGAGTTTGGATGCCTTTCACCGGTGTTCCAACCCCTGAGTGACAATTACTCGCTTCGCGTCTTGACAGCGGATCAGTCCAACCCCGTTTGAGCAGCTGTAAGTGTTCCGCAAGAACTGCACGTTTCTAGACTACTGGCTGGTTTTTGTTGCTCTTTTGCAGTGCGCCGAGGTTAGACAGAGGGCAGATCTTACCCCGTCAAGCATCCCCAAGTACCCTACTTGCCTGTACAGTGCAAGTGCACTGTATGCCGTTAATGACTGTCTGGCACCTGCCATACTAGCGATGTGTGCATTTAGAGACCCACGGCACGATTGGGATATTAACAGATTTTCCTCGACTTCCCTTGTCCTGAGGAGGTCTGAAATCACTGTAGGACAAAAGGTGAAGACATTCATTGAAGGAGTCCAATAACTCTCATTAGTAATAGATTAGGTCAGAATTAGGAGGATTAGCAGACTTTGGGCCTAACTTCTTTGTCTGGATAAAGAACTAATTTTATGTGGATTGCTCAATAAAAGGTCTGGGACAATCACCCTACCTCTGTGGGAAAACACAGGAAGCCACAAGGAAATGTATTTACTATATCATGATTTGTTTGTCTGTTTTCTATCTTGTCCATGCCTTCTGGGTGTCCTTCTATCATGGAAAAGCAGAGCTTGTCCTGGCAGCTTCTGTCTTCCAGCACCATGACATTGTTTTTAGAGGAACCAATGATCCTGCTCCCATTCAATGATGGACACAATTTTCAGCGCCACCTGTTGTGGCTTGTCCTCTGTGGACTGTAGGCAATGTCGGGACAGATTGAGTGGATGCCGGCCACTGTCTTAGCAGTGGTCCCTTTCACTGTGGCTATGGAGAGCCAGAAGATTGAAAGTTGTTTCAGCATGGCCTCCATAGTTGATCCCATTGGTGGGGCATCATGCTCAGTCTGCAGTATGAGAATTTTCCCCACTACCGCCTCGTTAAAAAGTAGTTGTCACACCTTCTTGGATAAGGTTCACAGTTTGTTAGAGAGGCACAAATATTCAGTTGAAAGCAATGCACAAAAATGTTCGACTGGGATACTGTGTTCATCGGGTGGGGCCTGGAGAGATGGATAGACATGTTGAGAAGGAAGGATAAAAGGGCCCTGGGGCATGCATGTGAGTGGTGGGGTACAGTATGAAATTTCTGCTCCCACCTTGACAGCTGCTTGGGTAGCTTTGTCGCTCTTAAGAATCGCAATCTAAATGTGGGCCAGATTGTGGCAAGAGAGGCTTAGGCAGTGTGTCTGGCAGCCTTTGGCCATGCCAGCCATGTGTTAGAGGCAATGGCACTTACCTTTGGCCCCTGGCTCTAGTTTGTGGTGTGGATGTAACTGTCCTGTCCAGCACATACGAGTGGGTGGGGCCTTTTCCTGGACTCACATGTCTTAAGCTCCATGGCCCTGTCACTGGTAGCTGTTGAGATCAGGCAGAGCAAGGCCAGTTGGTTGCAGGGTAGGGCTTGTCCACTTCTAGCGTGGATGTCTGCAGCTGTGATGGGGAGGGGGCTGCCCACCATGTCAACATCACACAGCTGGGGTAAGGAATAGAAGCCGATGTTCTGAGCCCACCAGCAACACTGAATGCTGCGATGCACTGCAGCCCTCCTTGGACTGACTGATGTCATTGTGATGCATGATGAAGTGGGGTCCGGTCACAGTGAAGCCCAAGAGTATCCTCCTTGAATGTTCTGAACTTTAAGGAATGTATATATGTGATCCCTCTGTGTCTCTGATGTCCTCAAATACGCTAGAGGCTCCCAGTTTGACCAGGTTAGGCGGAACTCTACAGGGCCGCTGCCATCTTCTTGGGCTCATTCCTCCACCACCCCATGATCAGCCTTTAGATTACAGTCAAAAGTCTGAATAAGTGTCAAAATGTCAAACAAAAGTCCCACAACCTAAATAATATTAAAGTCATTGCCCCAAAACAGAGGGGTCCGCAAATCAAGTTAGCACCCTGTGGCTCAGTTTTCACCACAAAATTATTTATGTCCTGATGTAACATGGCTTGTAGGTGCTTGAGGAAACAAGTTAATACTGTACAACAGGAGGTCGGGTGGGTTCGGTGGTCAGACCAGATGCTATGGCTCAGGGCAGGACTGGGAACAGCAAACAGCCCTGGCAGATTGCTGCCCAACCGCCCCTGGGAGCCGGGTATATAGGGGGTTGCTAGTAAAAAGCACCGCTCCCGCTTTTGGTACAGGGGACCGATATTGCAGCACTGCTGCAAAACCATACACCTGTAACAAAACCGGCCCACCAGGGAAATGCCTGGTGCTCTATGGCCAGTCCCTGCTCTGGCTGCTCTTAGGTAGGTCAGGAGGATACATAAAGGTCGGAGCTGGTCAGTTGCCAAATCTCAGAGTTTATCCAGTGACCCTAAAAAGTGCATTTGTCCAACACTTTATATCTGAAATTTTATTGATAATTTTATTGATAAAGTATACCAGATCCGTAGATGCAAGCTATTATGACATTATGTGTAATATAAGTAACTGTTAACATGCTAACCTGTCTATAAAATTGTATTTAAAAGTCACTAATTCAAATTAGTTTCCAAATGATTATTAATGAGCATCAGACTTTCAATCCAGGATAAATGTTTTTTCAAAGCAATATAAATTGGATACATTTTAATGTCGAAAAAAAAGGACACAGTTATAACAATCTTTAGAATGCCGACCAATAAATGAGTGCCTTTAAATGAGTCAAAGGCGCCCTCCCCCTCTGGGAACGGCGTCCCCTGCATACTCGCCTTTGATAGGTCAATATAGATTAAATCATTTATGAACAATCTTAATTCGATTCCTTGAAACAAAATAATCACACTTCAACCTATTGTAGTTGCTTAGTTCTCTTTAATATTATCTCATATTGCATTGCTCTTTATTGCAAGATATGCGATCCTGTGTCATCACATTAAATAATCATGCTATGCTCCTGCACTTCCTTTATCCCAATGCATTTCAGGCCAAGTGAAACACCCCAACAATAAGTGCCTTGTCAACTTCTCAGCGACTTTAAAAACAAGCATTTGCAATGCAATCGGTCTCGCCTTTGCGACCCTATATGTATTTAGGTATGCAGCACATTAGCCTGGGTGCTGAAACATCTACTGTTCTTTAACATGGAAGGAAAGTAAGCACCAAACTGCGTGACACACCAGGTATGGGAACACATGGAGGGAAATATTGCCTTTCAGCAGGACATGGTATAGTGCAAAGCTCTGTTTTTAATATAAATCGGGGCCTTTCGGTGGTCATATTACTGAAAACACAAGATTTGAAATAAATAGTATTGTCTACGGCCTCTCTGTAGTCCTTTTTCTTACATGGGGAAAACTCTTTTCTGCAAATTCTCTCAGTTTTTTTGCATTTCTGCTTGAGTTCTAGAAGTTTGGGGGAGTACCAGGCCGTTCTGTTGGGTCCAACATGCACCTGGGTAGTCTTCTTTGGGAGGACATGGTCTAGTGTCTCCTCAATCCAGTTATTAAATCGTGCATTGACAAGTATGGGGTCGGAGTGTGAGGGTGGCTTAGACTTTTCTAACGCAGAGACCCACTTTTCTAAAGAAAGTTTCGACCACCTACGTGTCGTTATTTGAGTTTGCCGGGCCAAGGGTGACTTGGGAGGGGGATCAACAGGAAGGAATCAAGGAATGGTATGACCAAGGAATATGAATTCGTTCCTGACAGAGTAACTCCTCTATATTGGAGAATATGGGGTCAAGGAGGTGGCCGTTTGTGTGTGTTGCATGAGACACCTTCTGTATGAGTTGGAGAGCTGCAAGATCATGGGAGAGCTTAATTGCGGTAGTTGAAGTAGAATCATCGAAGTGAATGTTAAATCACCTAGAAGAATAAAATTCGAGGCAGTGCTTGCTAATTCTGCAGTTATTTCTGGTAATAATTTATGAAATTGACCCATGGGTCCGGGGGGTTGACAAACTAAAATACCCAAAAGGGAAAGCGTGGAGAACTGGAGGTTTTCACAGTCAAGCAAAGAGCTTCCGAAGGTTTGGCAAATGAGGTGATTTTTATAGATGATACAATCCCTCCTCCTTTGCCTGAATTCCTGTCCAGCCTTTGCTTTGCGTAGTTGGGAGGGAGAGTTTGGACGATGTCGGGGTCAGAGCCCGCATTCGTCCAAGTCTCAGTGAGGAATAACACATCAGGGCTTTCGTCCATTAAAAGCATAAACAGCTCTGTAGTGTGTTTAGGCAAGGATCTGCAGTTAAGCAGTACTATACTCTAACCCATCTTGGTCAATGGAGTTCTCTCACAGGAGTTTTCGATCTGTGCCTTATCAGATGTAATTGCCGAATCCAGGGGTGGCGCTGCAGCAATTCTCATGAAGAGCGTATTGCCCTTTATGTGGACGATGTCCTCCTGTACTTGGTTGATTCCAGTTGCACAGGCCCCTGCTGTCTAAGGATTCTAGAACTCTTTGGGGAGGCATCAGGACTGAGGCTTAATCCACATATATAAGTTCTGGTTCCCCTCCATACCTCTAGGAAATGGATAGACTGGCAGTCTAACATTCCTGTTAGGCGTCTCAGTTTTTGATACCTGGGGATCTGGGTGGCACTACATTTGGAGATGGCCTGGTCCCTGAACCTGACTCCAACTACAAAAAAAAGCCAAAACAGATCTGCAGAAGTGGCAGTCCCTTCCATTACACCCAAAGGGGAATACACCTTTAAACAAAATGATGATACTCCCACGCTTCCTTTATGTCCTGCAAAAACTCCAGCTTTATCTGCGATGCTAATGTTTCCACTCTATTGACAAACTGACAACATTGTTCCTGTGGGGCAGTTCCAGACCAAGGGAGGCTCTTTCTCTACTATATAGCAACGCGTCTCCTGGTAATCAACGACTGGTTCAATGGAGGATGGTTGGACCCAGCATACCAATAAGAAATAGAAAGTCTGGGGTTCTCAAAGCTTCAAGCTACGCTTTATGGAGCACCAATCCCGCAAAGTATCCCAACGGTGACGGAATCGGTCCTCTTGGCTTGGTGGTCAGTGCTGCGTTATTTCCAATGGGACACCAAACTCACATTCCAGATTTTATTGGTATTTAAAAAATGGGAGATATTTGGTTGGGACGGCATATATGGACTTTTCAAGACCTGCAGGGTCTATACTCCCTCAACGCCAATCAGTTTTATAAATACCTGCAGCTCTGACATGCTATCACTCCTCTCATCCCCACTGGCACCACAATACCACAATTCAGCCCCCTGGAGGCCAAAATCATCATGAGAACCCTGAGGAGGGAAGGGGTGTCCCAGATTTACAGGTCCATTACACTCTAGACCAGTTACGGTTCCAGTGGGAGAGATGGGTGGGCCCCCTGAAGGACAAGAATTGGAGGGACGCCCTCATGGCCCCCGAACGATTACCAAATGAGCGAGTCTTAGGCTGATTCAGCTTTACTATCTTCACTGTGCATACCTCACACCTAATAGGCTATACCAAGCAGGACACCTGCAGAGTCCAATTTGTCCATGATGCACAAGCTCACCTGGGTAGATTTATCACATGACATGGTCCTGCAAGGTTATATAGAAACACTGGACAGAGATGATTGGAGGACTGGTTGAGGTTCTGGATTAGGAGGTTTCACTCTCTCCCCAAACACTGGGCTTGATTCACAAAGGTAAACTTAACCACTTTTCGAAATTCACAAAGGCCATTTACAAGTAGTAAACTTATCTTTTTTCTCAGTTTTGGTCTCAGTTAAATTTAAGACCAAAACTTAAGTTTAACTGAGACAAAAGTCTAACTTTACTACTCGTAAATGTCCTTTGTGAATACCGAAAGTGGTAAAGTTAGAATTTCGTCTCAGTTTACCTTTGTGAATCTGGTCCAACGCTTATAGGAGTATTGGAGGGTGTAGGCGGCACTACAGCAGATCGGGCTTTCCGGGGTACTGCCACCATGGTGTCCAAAAGTGATATTGCGGCTAGATGGAAAAACCCTGTCCCCCCTTCAATCTCCCAATGGAACAAAGGACTTGACTGGTGTGCCTCGCAGGAACAGCCAGTGTACGAAGCCCAGGGATGTCCAGCTAAATACAAGAGAGGTGCACGTGCCTGGGGCTGTTGGGTTCATGAACGGTGTGTGGACAATTAAAATCATCGAACAGTGGGTCACTTTGAGTATGATAACATATGTGCACCATGCTTGGCGACGGTGCTAGAATGAATTGCCGTATCTATTGGTTTATTATGTTTGTAAAAACCCAATATAATTGACTATAAAAAAAGGCTTACACCCACTAGGAGCAGACTGTTGATCTGTTTCCCTGTCCACACTGAAGCGGACAGGAAAACACATTAAAAAAAAATTGCTCCTGTCTGGAGAAAGCAGCATTAGTAGCTACTCCCTGTGGGTGAAAGAAATGCTGGATTCCGCAGCATTGGGCCACAAGGACTTGGTCCTCCCCCATGGCCCCCAATGACAATATAGTGGATGCCCTGGGTGGGCCCTAGGGCACCCACCTTTAAGTGTTCAGGGCTCTGGAGCCCCTTCGCCTTTAGTTAAATAAGTGGCTCCAGGCGAGTGGGTCCTCAGGAGCGATAACGGCTTGGGGAGGGGGCCATGTGACTTCTTTCCCTTTAAAGAAATTGCCCTGGGGGGATTGGGTCTCAAGTGTCTATCAAGGGTCAGGGAGCGGAGCATGTGGCCTCGCTCCCCTTTTTTTTATAGAAATGGCCCTGGGGGATCGAGTCTCCAGGGCCTAACAAGGCTCACGTTGGTGGCACATGGACCCCCTCATCTATAATTAAAAAACGAACAACCCTTTTACTGTGTCCTGGGGCTAGCTGCTTGCAGGGTATTGGCTACAACCAGGCCCTGTGGCCGCCCCCCCACTGTGCACATCTGATTGACCTTGTAGTATGGGGTTGGCTTCCTTTACAGGAGTTGGCCAAAGGCCCTAGCCGCAGGCCAGGTCTTGTGGCTAACCCCCCACTGCATATGGCCAAATGTCATTGACTGCATGTTGGGTGTTGGCTGCAGTCTTTGCCATGTACAGCATAGGATTGGCCTTCAGATTCTGGGGACCCCATCCCCAAGGGCCAAATATAATAAAAAAGGGGAGTGGGCCATGTGACCCCCTCTCCTCAAGCGTTATTAGTAGGGGTGGGTGCCACACACAGAGTTTCACACCATGGAATTCTGAGGAGTTACATAAAAACTCAAGCAGTTGAATTCTGCACGTTGCACTACGCTGCTTCTTTTTGCTGCAGATTTTCTACTGGAGCTGCATCTTTCTCTACGTGAACAGTAATGATTTGCCACAACTGCTTCTATTGAGAAATCTCACTGGTAGGCATTCTAGCACTTAAGTATTATAAAGAGGAGGGGGGCACGTGGCCCTGTCCCTGATCCTCAATGGGCCCGGGGAACGCCATCCCCTAGGGCCGTATGATTTTAAAGGGGAGGCAGACCACATTGCCTCCCTCCCTGAGTCTCATTAGGCCCTGGGGACCTCATCTTTCAGGGCCTTAAATATTTTAAAGGGAAGGGGGCTACATGGCCCCCGATTTCTGAGCCTCATTAGAACCTGGGGACCCTATCCCCACAGCCTTATGATTTTTAAAGGGGGGTACTAAGTGACTCCATTACCCGAGTCCTTTAGTATCTGGGTACCCTATACCCCAGGTCTAATTTTACCTGGGAACCCCATCCTGAGGTGCAACAGTGTAAGTTAAAGTGGAGGGAGGTCAAGCGACCCCCTTCCCAAGCAGTTTTCAGCTCCATAGACCCCATTCCCTGCGGTCTGCATTATTTTAAGATGGGTGCCCTGGTGCCCACCATGGTACTCTCCATGCTCAGCATTGGGGGCAGTTGGGGGAGCCAGAGGTTTCTTGTTTACCCAGCCAGCTCCCGGCATGCTGAAGGAGCCAGCATTGCTCTTGGTCACAGGTAGCAGCTACTTATGCTACTCCCTCTGGGAGGGAGCAATCTCTTGATCTGTTAGAGAACAAAAACCTGCTCAAATCCAGCTGGAGCATTTTCAAAGCTTCCGCTGGGAGCAGACTTTGTGTTTGCTTCCGCGTGGTGGGAGATAAAAAAAAAGCTCCCATCAGTTGGGAGCAAATACAAGTTTCCATGCCAGCAGGTACAGTATCTAAGTCGGCCTTGTAGGAAGGATTGCCCAGGGATATTAAAAATGCAATAAGCACTTGAGGATGGGTTTCTGGGGTCTATATTGACCTGGGGGCTCATTAGGATGGCGGAAGGCCAGCCACTGCCAGGCGTGCAGTGGCAGTCTTTCCGCCATCAGAATGCCTATTTCCTCCGTCACAATCGTTCCGCAAGCATTGTGGGCACAAAGACCACCCGACACGCTTCCACCACAGGCAATCGTTATGATTGCCTGGCGGAGCAGATAGGCCCGGGAAAATTGTGGCCATGCCTAGAAGGCCTCCCCCGCCGATTACAATGCCTTCGTCAGCCAGCCTTTCCATGGTGGTGGATCAGCCATGGAAAGGCTGGCGGAGGCTGGATTTAGGGGCCCGTTCCGGGCCCCCTCTGTGTTGGGGGAGGTGTGGCTGCACTGGGTATGGTAACCCCCTGCATTTCCCTGCACTGCGTGGCAGGCACCACATGGTGCAGGGAAATGCACAGCATGACATTTTGACATTTTGTAAGGTGCTGCAGCCAGCAGCACAGTCTGCAATGTTAAATGCCCTGGATGCATCGTAATTGCAGTGGTGGGACCACCCCATGTCTGATGGGCAGTCCCAAACACCGCACCGATGGCGGGTGGACTCAGGTCCGTCCGACATCGTGATGAGCTCCTTGGGGAGGGGAACTCCGGAGCCCCCTCCTCCTAATTGATCAAATCAGCCCTGGGGGGGCGTGAGGGTGTTTGGAGGCTCTGGGAGGGGGGCTGCACAGCTGCCTCCCCTTTTTTTCACTTTCCAGGCCCAAGGAGTTAGACCCTGGGGCCTATAATGGCTTGCGGAGAGGCCATGTGTGCCCCTCCCTTTCAGATATGCGACCATGGGGTTGGGCTCTTCAGTCCTCTAATGACTCGAGGAGCATGGCCCTATGCCCCTCCCCTCAATTACAGAATGCAGCCCAGTGGGTGGGCTCCCAGGGGCCTATAATTAAATCTTGCAGTTCCGGCTGTATATCAGTTTTTTCCAATTCTGTGGGAGTCATGCAGGAGTGCAGCAAGAATTGTGAATTTATTTTTGTATTTTGGCCCCAGTGGGGGGTCTTCCCCATGAGGCTTGGGAGGGCAGTGTATCCCTAACCTGCCCCCTTATATCACTTTTCTTAAACTTCAGGACAGAGGACTAGCCCCTGAGTCGGGTAATGGCTGCCAGCAACATTTTTCTGATGTTGCTGGCAGCCAATCAGAGCCCTCGCTCCCGGGGTATTATGACTGCTGCAGGAGCAATTTGGCCAAAGGGAACTAAAGCTCTCTGGGCCAATGTGAATGCTCAATATTTTAAATGGCGCTCCCCCAAGAGTTTCTCAGGCCTCTCGCACACCAATCCATCCAGATATAAAATTCTTTTTTACCCTTCATTTTGAAAAAACTAGTAAAAGGATTTACACCAAAAAGCACAATCTGCAGGCCAAAATCTGGCTTCCTGCCACATTTGGTGTAAATCAGTTCAGCAGTTTTTGCTGTAGGCCATCTTAAAGAAGTCTATGAAAAATGCAGTGGGATTTGCATTTTTGGAACCCCCCTTTTTTTCTCGGCCTCCGCTTGGCGGGTCACCCCAAAACTTTCCATGCTGAAACTAGTCACTTTTTTGGGAAGTTTTGTGGAGATTCGTCAAAAGGGGCCAAAGTTATTGGCAATACAAAAATGCTTTTCCTATGAAACAGCTGGCCTAACTCTATCTACACACACATGCCCACACACACACACACATATATATATATATATATATATATATATATATATATATATATATATATATATATATATATATATATATATATATATATATATATATATATATATATATATATATATATATATATATATCGCCAGTAGGTATATATAGTTAGGATTTTTTCTCTATGGGATTTTTGAAAATTCTATGTCTAAGAACTTTGGCGTTTGTGGACGGAATTGGCTGAAATTTTCAGGAAAATGGCACATTTTGTTTCTGAGCAGCCCTTGAAAATTTGGGGGGGTTCGTCAAGGGGGGGCCGAGAAAAAAGGGGGGTCCCAAAACGTGTTTTTAACATTGAGTTTTCCATAGGGAGGTTGGCCTCACTTTTAGCCCGAACGGCTGAATGGATTTGCACGAAACTTGGCAAAATTGTAGGGACTGGTAGCCCGATGTGCCTTTGCTAGTTCTCAATATATGTGCTCCAGTGGATTTTGAGAAATTAACGTTCAAAAAAAGATATATATCTGTAACAGCGGACCGGGCAGCGCTCCGGTTCGCGGACTTTTCGCGGTACGGAGCTTTGTGAAGCGAAGCTGATTGGTTCTCCGGCGTCTGTGAACATTCCAAACAGTCCGTAGCGGCCGCCATCTTGTCTCTCGGTAGGATCGAGAGACAAGAGGAGGCCGAAGCGAAGGGGCAAATGACCATAAGGGGGCATAGTAGATCCTCGCTGACCCCCTAGGTTTGATGTGGAGGTTTTAAAAGGGCCCCGCGGGGCAAAAAAAAATAAATAATAATAATAATCGAACGGCTGAATGGATTTGCACGAAACTTGGTAAAATATTAGGGACTGGTAGCCCGATGTGCCTTTGCTAGGTCTCAATATATGTGCTCCAGTGGATTTTGAGAAATTAACGTTCAAAAAAAGATATATATCTGTACCAGCGCTCCGCTTCGCGTAACGGAGGTTTGCGAAGCTGATTGGTTCTCCGGCGTCTGTAAACATTGCAAACAGTCCGTAGCGGCCGCCATCTTGTCTCTCGGTAGGATCGAGAGACAAGAGGAGGCCAAAGCGAAGGGGCAAATGACCATAAGGGGGCATAGTAGATCCTCCTTGACCTCTTAGGTTTGATGTGGAGGTTTTAAAAGGGCCCCCGCGGGGCAAAAAAATAAATAATAATAATAATCGAACGGCTGAATGGATTTGCACGAAACTTGGCAAAATTGTAGGGACTGGTAGCTCGATGTGCCTTTGCTAGGTCTCAATATATGTGCTTCAGTGGATTTTGAGAGATTAACGTTCAAAAACAAGATATATATCTGTAACAGCGCTCCGCTTCGCGGAGATAAAATTATATCTGTATTACCTAGCTGTTGCTAACACCAGTTAGCGACGGCTAGTAGGAGATAGCGACCATCTTGGGCCCCACTTTGCATGTGAGTGATATTTATCACTAATGACATGCAAAGTGGGCATGCCAAGATGTTAGCGACTGGAAACAGTCGCTAACATCGCTATCTCCTATTATCAACTTTTGGAAATATTCGCGATAAGCGCGAATATCTCCAAAAGCTAGCACCTGCCCTGAGCAGTTCTTAGCCATGTTATCCAATGGGAGGTGGATAACATGGCTAAGAGCATTAGCTCGGTAATGCATGAATATCGCTGAGTTTTCAGCGATATTAATGCATTGCGGTCGTTTTTTATCGTATTTGCGATAAACCTTGATAATAGCAAGGTTTATCTGCGATAATTTCTGACGATGCTTAGCGGTAAAAAAATCGTTGCTAAGCATCGTTAGGGATAAATATCGCTTAACTTTGGTAATATGCCCCAACGTCTGTTAACGTTCGATTCGAAGGAAATCAGGAAGTGTTGAAAAACATTGTCTGCGCCATCTTGCCTTTTTTCAAATGCCACACTTTTGTCGTGCACGGCAGTCATTTTAGATGCCTTGACCAGACCCACTCTGTGCACGCTGTCGATCCTTAGCATGGCTCCCCATCCCTCGCAAGCATCTCCCCCAGGCAGTGGTCACCCCCGCTCTCTGTCTTATGCATGGGTAATAAACCATCCCCCATCTGCGCTGCTCTTCCCTGAGAATCACACCCTGTGCCCGCCCGACACCTCCCTTTCGCCCTATTCACTACCGCACCCTCTGACACTCCTTTTCCTCTGTGTCCGATTGTCCAGGCCGGTCCTAGGGTATCAGCTAGCCCTGCAGATGTAGTTTATGGCCCCAGCTGTAAAGAATCACCCCTCTTCAAAGGAGTTATAGTAGATCAAGGCCCACACTCGATGAGATCCGTCACAGCAGACGCGTTCCTATTATCTGAAAACCATCCTGTATTGTGATTGGGGAGGGGACCGAGCCTGAAGCGGAAGATTCCAGGGATGACTCTTTGTACATCAAAGTTTTTACAATTATGTGTCACATTAAAAATATATAGCACTCCAACAAAGTAGTAAGATTATAAAACTTAAATAACTTATAAATATATACAAGAAAACAAAAACAGTAATAACATATAAACATTTTTAGGGAAAAACAACGAAGTAGCGGTCGGCTGTGCGAATAGTCCCAACGCAGCACAACCTCCAGATTTCTGGCGTGGGGCGTCGCGGGGGGTGGGTCATCAGTAGCAAACTGTTGTGCGAATAGTTCCAAGGCAGCAGAACGATGGCACCAAGGTGATGTCCAGTAAGTTGCCGCACTGGTTTTGGTATCCTACAATGCTGCTCCGAATAACGGCGTGGGGCGCCCCGGGGGAGGCGGCGTGAACGGGCCTCTCCAGGTGGAGTCTCATCTGTTGTAGTGGGGCGCCCCTTTACCGTTTCAGTTGCCATTCCGTCCGCTTTTGGTCCACTGTGTCAAAAGCCGCAATTCAGCTGAGTTGCGCCCACTCTTGCGGTGCAGCGATAGGCGGCTGTCACAGGACTCTCAAAATGGCGGCAGGCTGTTTCCTTTTTGGGCCTGGTCCACTGAAATGGCCCTGGGACACCTTGGAAATCGGACGCTTGTCTGCTAGGTCTTGGACCCCATTCTCGAAAGCGTCCCCTCCGCCTTGAGGATTCATCAAAAGTTTTGGGGGCCCCCGACTCCTGTAGGCTTCTGGTGGGGAGCGGCTGCCATGATTGCTCGCGGAATGACCACGACGGAGCTACGAGATGGTGGTGCTCTCATGCTGACACCAGCTTCAGTCTGAAACATCCAGAAACAAGGTGGGGCTTTCATCGTTTGGGAAAAAATAAAAGTTTTCATCCAATGAAAAGTGTTGTTTTTAGGTCATATGATCAAGCCTTCCATCATTAGGAAACCAAAAGTAAAATGAACCAATGAAAAGTTTTATAAACAAGTCACATGACCTGTTATGCAGCATAGGGTATAAAATGCGGAGAAAATACGTTGGCACGTGAGGCGGCGTCAGTAGCGGACCGATGTGCGAATAGGCCGAAGGCAACACAACGCGCCAAGATCCGGATGGCACCGAGGTGGTGTCCAGCAAGTTGCAGCACTGGTGTGGCCATCTTACAATGCTGAAAGTCGGCGTGGGGCGCCCCGTTGGCCTGTGAGTTTGCGTCAGTAGCGGACCGATGTGCGAATAGGCCGAAGGCAGCACAACGCGCCAAGATCCGGATGGCAACGAGATGGTGTCTAGTAAGTTGCCGCACTGGTGTGGCCATCCTACAATGTTGAAAGTCGGCGTGGGGCGCCCCGTTGGCCTGTGAGATGGCGTCAGTAGCGGACCGATGTGCGAATGGGGCCAAAGGCAGCGCAACAATATTTTCTGACTAGAAGACACCACAAGGCGCTGAGATGCCAAGATTCGGATGGCACCGAGGTGGTGTCTAGCAAGTTGTGGTACTGGTGTGGCCATCCTACAATGGTAAAAGTCGGCGTGGGGCGCCCTGTTGGCCTGTGAGATGGTGTCAGTTGCGGACCGATGTGCGAATGGGGCCAAAGGCAGCGCAACAATATTTTCTGTATGGAAGATACCACTAGGCGTTGAGATGCCAAGATCCGGATGGCACCGAGGTGATGTCTAGCAAGTTGCTGTACTGGTGTGGTCATCCTACAATGCTGAAACTCGGCGTGGGGCGCCCCATTAGCCTGTGAGATGGCGTCAGTAGCGGACCGATGTGTGAATAGGCCGGAACCAGCACAAGGCGCCAAGATCCGGATGTCACCGTGGTGGTTTCATAGTTGAGAGGCACTTCATCTGCAGTGGGGCGCCGAGATCCGGATGGCACCGAGGTGATGTCTAGCAAGTTGCTGTACTGGTGTGGTCATCCTACAATGCTGAAACTCGGCGTGGGGCGCCCCATTAGCCTGTGAGATGGCGTCAGTAGCGGACCGATGTGTGAATGGGGAAAGGTAGCGCAAGAATAATTTCTGAAGAGGAGACACCACAAGGCGCTGAGATTCGGGTACCACCGAGGTGATGTCTAGCAAGTTGCCGCACTGGTGTGGCCATCCTACAATACTGCTCCGAATAACGGCGTGGGGTGCCCGAAGGGGGGGGGGAGGCGGCGTGAACGGGCCTTCCTAGGTGGAGGCTCGTCTGCTGTAGTGGGGCGCCCCTTTACCGTTTCAGTTGCCATTCAGCTGAGTTTCGGCTGCTCTTGATGCTACAGCGACAGGCGGCTGCAACAGGACTCTCAAAATGGCGGCCTGTTCTTTGGATTTGGGCCTGGTCCACTAAAATGGCCCTGGGACACCTTAGAACTCGGACGCTCGATTTTTTTTTCCTTTCCTGTACATGCAAAAAAAGGTAAATGCCCGGTACGTTACACGCTTCATCTGCCACGATGAACTCTCCAGAGGAACCGAAAAAAATATATAGTTATGGTAACTATACCATGCATCGTCATATGGAGAGGTGGCACCAATTAATTATAGTGCTGCATAAAAGAGAGATTTGGAGGAGAACCCCTGACCTGCTAGTACATTCATCAAAGAAGTGGCACTGACAGCATCAGAGGCAAGGGAAACGGTCCCAAATATTTAGAAGAACTTTGGAAAGATTAAAATGACATGTTTAGATTGTGGCAAATTAATTTCATGTGGACAGATGAGTGTTACTCTAATAAATACAGCATATGAACATCATCATAGTCGATGGTTGGTAGAGACATTTTGACTATATCCTGGACCTGCCCGTCCTCGCCCAAAATGGCGCCGGAATAAATGGGACTCGTAACTCCTTGTTGTGTACTGGTTGCAGAACCTTGAAATCACGAGATACGTATGCAGTTTTGAAGCACATGGCGGGCGGGGACGAGAATTGATTGAATATTTCGACATCCCTATTGATATTAAGTTCTGATGTGTTATTGATTACTGTACTATTGAAAGTTCGAATTAACGTCACCCATGGTACTTGCCCGCAAATGTATATCTAGATAATTTTATTGTAACTGGCCCTGTCGTATTTTAATTATAAAATGTACGTCCACCGATTCCGTAACTGTTAGACACCTTAGTTCTTGCAACCTAATGGCCCGCCCGTTACGTTCCTCTACAGTGTAAATGTCTACTCATCATATACGATTACAGTTTGCTCCGTGGCCGGCCCACGTGGTTATAGGCTCGTATTTGTATAATGAAATTTTCACAATAAAGGTTTTTAAAAGAAAACATGGTAGTAGTATATACATTGGTAAAGTTTTTAATAATAGTCACTGTTTTAGAATCATTAAAAAAAGGCAAGTGAAATAAAGCAGACCAATTACATGAAGGGTAAAAGGTATAATACGAAGGAACGCAGAAAAGATAAATGGTCAAGGGCTGTTGTGTTTTCTATTCCTGCAACATAAAGTGATCGATAAGAATCTCATATTCAGGCGTATCGGCGACTAAGACAGCAGGTGGACCCTCTTTTGCTCAACGGCTCCGTCATGGGACGAAGAAACGCTCTTTTTCTCGAAAAAAGAATATATTTTACTTGCAGGACAGTTGTAAATTTTCCGCGAAAGTACATTAGCCTGGAACATTATAACATATATTTAAGAAAAAATAATGTTCGGAAGTAATAAAAAGCGTAATTTTTAGGTCATATGACCAAGCCTTTCATCATTAGAATAAGAAAAGTAAAATGAACCAATGAAAGTTTTATTAACAAGTCACATGACCTGTTATGCTTACGTTACGCGCTGCGCGTCGCGCCCCGGATGACTTCCGGATGCGCTAACGCGGCACGTCATATGACGCATTACGCGACAACGCAGGTCCAGAATATAGTCAAAATGTCTCCACCAACCAGCGGTCGGAACACAACCCCTTTCAGCAGGCTAAATAGTTCTGTTAAATGACAACAGAAGGGACAGGCAACAAGAACCATTAGTCAAAGAGGGGAGGGCTAGTTCTTCTCTACCGGGTTACATTGGGGCGCTACCGGAACTGATCGAATTGGTAGTCTACAGTGTTTCTGGATGTTTCAGACTGAAGCTGGGGTTAGCATGAGAGCAGCACCATTTCGTAGCTCCGTCGTGGCCATTCCGCAACCAATCATGGCAACCGCTCTTTATCGTTATTTTGGGCGGGGTGGGTGGCGGAGCCGAGCTGTTTTGCAGCCATCATTGTGTGGAGTTCAGTTCATTTCACTAGTTTTGTATTTGTCATGAGGGGTTGTTCCTAATGTTTCTATTTTAGCGAGGTCAAAAAGAGATCCCATTAGTGGCCTACTGATTTTGCTCGATTCCTTTTCTTTTTTTTTTTACACGATTTTTCGTTATCTGCAAAGACTAAACAGAGTATTGCGACTCTGTGTTTGTTTGTAAATAGAGAATGAACCAAAGAGAACCAATTCTAAAACAGTAAATACTTGGATAACAATCAATCAAATGGAGAGAGAAGCAGGCACGACGTATTACAACGGGGGCAAAGGCCTGCGTTAACTACCCTTCACTATGTGCAAAGAGAGAGTACTCCTAATAGAAATGAGGGGAGGGGCACCATTCAAAGCAGATCAGTGTGCATAAACACAAAAATGTTTTCACTTACCACGTACTTGACATTCGACAGCTTATGATATTTGCTATTAAAAAACCATTGAAATTCACTGAAAAAACCATAGGTTATAGACCATATATAGTTAGGAATTAGCATTTACAAAACCTTGAAAATTCACTGAAAAAACCATAGGTTATAGACCATATATAGTTAGGAATTAGCATTTAAAAAACCTTATTTTACTCACACAAAACCATTGAAATTCCATATATAGTTAGTTGCACTAACTATATATCGCGCACCCGCAATCCACTGCTGATGATGTCACATATTACATCATTCATGACATGGTCAGTGACATCACTGATGACATCACTGATGACATCTCAAATGACATCACTGATGACATCACTGATGACATCTCATTTGACATCAATGACCACATCACTGATGATATCATTCATGTGACAATACAATGCATCTCCTCACATTTTAATATAACCTCTGTTTCACCCAGTGTTAAATACAGAGTATAATTTTTGAAACCATTGACACACCAATACTAGTTACTACATACGTACTCACTGATTCCTACGTCTACACACACATTCACTCATTCACCCATACAATCATTCATACATACAATCACTCATCTTTACAACACTATCATATGCACTCATACACCTATACAGACACTCACACTCTGCCACTCATCCATGGAGTTACTCACACACCTAGTCAGTCCTGTAAAGAATCAATCACACTTCCATTTTCTTGTCTATACAGTTAAACATAGAGCACCTTACATTTTCAAACATATACTAACACATACTTACTTTCTTATACAATCATTGATACAAGTACACATTGATCTGCACAGAGTCACACACCTCCCAGCCAGCCACACACACACTCAGTCTCCCATACAAATACTTGGACAATCAATCAATAACCCATATAGTTAATCATATAGCTACTGATCAACACATGCAGCAGTTTACAGAACAACAGACATAATGATGCACAAATTAAGACAGTTTAGTCACTAACCCATGCACTCAGTGAGACACATTTAATCACTCACTCATACATTCAGTCATGCACCTACTAAATCCTTCGTCCAGACAGTTATACATCTACTCATTCTTCAATATGTAAAACATATTTAAACTTTACAGAAACACACAGTCACTGTATGATGTCATCAGTGATGTCATCAGTGATGTCATTTGAGATGTCATCAGTGATGTCATCAGTGATGTCACTGACCATGTCATGAATGATGTAATATGTGACATCATCAGCAGTGGATTGCGGGTGCGCGATATATAGTTAGTGCAACTAACTATATATGGAATTTCAATGGTTTTGTGTGAGTAAAATAAGGTTTTTTAAATGCTAATTCCTAACTATATATGGTCTATAACCTATGGTTTTTTCAGTGAATTTTCAAGGTTTTGTAAATGCTAATTCCTAACTATATATGGTCTATAACCTATGGTTTTTTCAGTGAATATATATATATATATATGTATATATATATATATATATATATATATATATATATATATATTACCTACTGGCGGTCGCCAGTAGGTATATATAGTTAGGATTTTTTCTCTATGGGTTTTTTGAAAATTCTATGTCTAATAACTTTGGCGTTTGTGGACGGAATTGGCTGAAATTTTCAGGAAAATGGCACATTTTGTTTCTGAGCAGCCCCTGAAAATTTTGGGGGGGTTCGTCAAGGGGGGGCCGAGAAAAAAGGGGGGTCCCAAAACGCGTTTTTCCCATGTTAATTTCCATAGGGCGGTTGGCCTCACTTTTAGCCCGAACGGCTGAATGGATTTGCACGAAACTTGGCAAAATTGTAGGGACTGGTAGCCCGATGTGCCTTTTGTAGGTCTCAATATATGTGCTGCAGTGGATTTTGAGAAATTAACGTTTAAAAAAAGATATATATCTGTAACAGCGGACTGGGCAGCGGCCCAGGACGCGGACTTTTCGCGCAACGGAGCTTTGTGAAGCGAAGCTGATTGGTTCTCCGGCGTCTGTCAACATTCCAAACAGTCCGTAGCGGCCGCCATCTTGTCTCTCGGTAGGATCGAGAGACAAGAGGAGGTCAAAACAAAGGGGGAAATAACTATAAGGGGGCATAGTAGATCCTCGCTGACCCCCTAGGTTTGATGTGGAGGTTTTAAAAGGGCCCCGCGGGGCAAAAAAAAATAATAATAATAATAATCGAACGGCTGAATGGATTTGCACGAAACTTGGCAAAATATTAGGGACTGGTAGCCCGATGTGCCTTTGCTAGGTCTCAATATATGTGCTCCAGTGGATTTTGAGAAATTAACGTTAAAAAAAAGATATATATCTGTAACAGCGCTCCGCTTCGCGTAACGGAGGTTTGCGAAGCTGATTGGTCATTCTGTCACTGGGCTATAGTTGGGCTACATCTGGCTGATATTTGGGCTACATTTGTTTTTTTGTGTGTCTGGCGGCCATCTTTGGGCTACATTGGGCTACATTGGGCTTCATTGGGCTACATTCGGCTAATTAGCAAATAGCTCATCGCAAACTAGGAATGGTAAAGAATCGCTATTTATTCCTTAAAGTTCGCTATTTAGGAAATGCAAAAAACTTTGATGATACATATGGCGGTTCATCTCTAACAAGATAAGAAGCATAGGGATACATTTATGATGACTGGCGCATCACCAGGGATGTGTTAGTCATTCTGTGCCGCTGTTCCGTCACCTATGGTGTGCTGCATTTACAATGCGGCGCATCATGGGGCAAAAACAGCACAGATGCGTGATGTATCTGTGCCGTAAAGGTGGCGCATTGCTGGAGTTGTATCGCAAGTGTGATGAAGCTCCAGCAAGGGTCGGGGGTGCCCCTGTCGCAGGGTTTCTGTTCTCACACAGAACTGTGGGCAGAGGCTTGGAACCTCGGCGAATGCATTGCTGGAGTTGTATCGCAAGTGTGATGAAGCTCCAGCAAGGGTCGGGGGTGCCCCTGTCGCAGGGTTTCTGTTCTCACACAGAACTGTGGACAGAGGATTGGAACCTCGGCGAATTAGGGTGTCCCAAAACTCACGTTAGTAATCAAAAACTCCTTAGCAAGCTAGGTACAGTGTCACATTGGATATAACAAACTCTCAATGTTTAGACAATCCAGAATATGAACTTATAGTACCTCAGGATACGTGGAACTCATGAACAGTCGGTCCTTATAGATTTCTTAGAAACCAGAACATGGAGTTAAGAAGAAGAGATGTGTATTTGAAATGTTTATTTACTAATGCCGTCTTCTCAGGCGTAGTACCTTAGATAATAAAAGTACACATATTATCAGTAGCAAAATTACCAGCATAGTTACTAGTACATAAAAAGTGAATGGTGATAGTATGTTAACATGCTGTAAATGAATAAGAGTTAGCAACACTTATAAGCAGCCGCGGGCCGTGGAGGGAGTTACGGTGAGGCAGGGAGGCGGGGAGGGGGAGAAGCAGGGTGGAGAATACAAGTACACATATTATCAGTAGCAAAATTACCAGCATAGTTACTAGTACATAAAAAGCGAATGGTGACAGTATGTTAACATGCTGTAAATGAATAAGAGTTAGCAACACTTATAAGCAGCCGCGGGCCGTGGAGGGAGTTACGGTGGGGCAGGGAGGCGGGGAGGGGGAGGGGCAAGGTAGAGAGGGCTCCACCCTGCTTCTCCCCCTCCCCGCCTCCCTGCCCCATCGTAACTCCCTCCACGGCCCGCGGCTGCTTATATCTCACCCTCCCTAATACACATATTATATTATTTGCTAAGAAGGTCTCTTTGTGTTGGTTTAGGGCGTGCCCATACTTTAGTGTCTTAGATTTGAAGGAATCACATCAGCATACACCAGCTCTCTCTTCATGTGAACCGCATCAACTGTTGTGTATGTGTGTTCGGCAAAGCAATATAAAACCCGCCTCATGCCCAGAATTGGCAGAAGTTGCACTTATGTTATGAGTATGAAGTCGTGGAGATCAGACCTCATAACAATTCTGTATCGTGTTGTTCTTGAAACTTTAGCACTCGCTGTACAGATATAGTTTAACAAGTAAAGCAGATAGTAGACCAATAACATATTATTCTCATGTAAACCACGATGAACTACTAGGTGGAAAGCTAAAGCAACAACTAAGTGTCTTGTGCAGAAGTTGCAAAAAAGGAAAAATGGCGTTTAAACCGGTAATGAGCCCATGCTAACTTAACACGGTGTAAAGATATCCAGGACCTAGATGACACCTCCCCATGATCCGGAAACGAACTGAATAAGATAATAGAAGTGCCATCTCATGAGAGCAGATTGCAAGTTTATATGTGGACGGTCCGCAAGGTAAAGCATTAAAAACTAGGAAAATTTAATGCTAAAGAAAAATAAAACAGCCAAGTACTTTATCGAGTCTTAAGCCAATAGGCAAGGTAAATAATAAAAACTTGACAAATAAGTCAATGAATTGTCAATGAAATGCTAGTACTCAGCATATCAAACATGAAAAAGGTCTATGACATAACTGTGTATGCAAAATAAGCTGCAACAGCCTCCAATAGGAAGTCACCGTCTTCATCCGAAAACAGTTCAGCCATCCAATTTAAAAGCGGAAAAGAACATACGTGCTCTCCCAGCACCGGATCCTCTATCACCATCAGAGGACAGCTCGGTGGGTTTTCAAGAAAGCTCTGTTCCAAGAAAGACTGTGCTGCCGCCAGTAAATTCCAGGGACCAAGTAGTCCATGCATCAATGCCACAGCCATAATCCTTTCGCCAGGACAAACCAACTCGTGAGTAATGATAGGAGTCATCAGCTGATTAAAGTCGACGTCAGGAGAAACCGGTCCGCAGAGACACAAATCAATGGCCCAATCGAAATCACAGGTCAGGCAGTGAAATACAGGCTGGACACAGGTGAAGTAGGAGAATCGAAAAGATAATCCATATGCCGTGCTTAATATCGCCAACGGCATTGTGCCATAATATTCTAGCATGCGATTGCGGAACAGTGTCAGCAGCTGCAGGGTGTGAGGTTGCATAGGAGGGACATCCATATTTAAAAATGTAAAAAAGCACAAGAGCGTCCGCTGGTAATGCAAGTAAAAATGCCAATCCACGAACCAGAGTGGAGAAAATGGAATGAAAGGAAGCAGGGATGACTCCAAAGATTTTCTCAAATGAAGTCACGAGACCACTGGTAACAACTTTAAAAAAGTGCGCCAGGGACTTTGTGGAGGATGCGTTAAAGATAGTCGGAAACATGTTGCTGAAATTGAAAGGCAAATCTTAATTGAAAAGGGTGTGCACCTCTGTACGGGTGTTCGCTATGTGAAGTACGAAAGTTTCACGGGCCGAACTCAAGGCCACCTCTCTCTGAGACAAAAGAGCTCTTATTCTTGCCATGCCGTTGAAACGTGTCCCAAGGTTGGTATTTGTGGCCAGATTGAAAACTCCCTATGTTCATGTGTGGGAGGAAATAGAACATTTCTGCAGCAAATAACCCGTTCACTTACTGTTACGATAAAAGGAATACTTTTAATTAACTCAGAACAATCTTCATTATTGAGCATCAAATAACTACCATTTTCCAACAACTTGACGTGGGGATGATAGCAGGAACTGGCGTGCCTTGCAACACGCAAGCCATATTTGGTCGGTGTTTGTTGCATGAACCGTGTAACTCTATGTGCCTACACATTAGTGAATGATCTGGCGTCTCAGTGCATTCCTCTCCATTCAGATAAACTTCTTGATCATCTTTGAAACATCTGTATGTGTATGGAAGCGACCAGACCTCATGAAGAAAAGCACTACCTAAAGGTTCATAACGACCTATTGGTATATATTTCATACAATTTGAAAACTTATATAAAGCAAAAGGCAGCGTTATTAAACCGTGGATAAGGCATGTTGCCAAAAAACCCGCAATCCTCTGCTGATGATGTCACTGAGCATGTCATGAATGATGTAATATGTGACATCATCAGCAGTGGATTACGGGTAATAGTATCTCTAGTTTACTCCCCTATAGCTGTCTTTCTTTTAACATAAGTGTCTGTTTCCTTCCCTTATACTTACTGTTTTTGGTTCGCTTCCGGTTCGCGTACCGGCGAGCGAACTAAGAGAAATAGAGGTTGGCACAGTTCCAAATATTGTACCAATTTTTTAATAACGGGGAGGTAGTTCTGAAAATAACTTTTTTTTTTATTTTTCTGAACATTTTTTTACTGTTTTTGAATTTTTCGGAACAGTTTTATATTTTTTGGGGTTTTTCTTGGAGGGGGCAATGAAAACGATTCATTGTAAAGGGCTCAACAGGAGCAACAAAACAAAAAAAAGAAGTATTTATTATTTTGGGCGTTTCGGACAAACATGAGCATGATTGTCAATAGCTCTGTTGATCAGAGTGATGCTTTTTTCTCCGTAGGAAATGAATCCATCGCAAAATACGCAGATGTGTTTTACATCACCAAATCTCATTTGTATATTTGGCACCATCTCCCTGCCCTCTGGTCTCGTTACTTCCGGTACAACAGATCTTCTGGCCATAATAGGGAGATTATCTAGGTCGTTCCGAAACTGTGCAGCACTGTAGTTGTTAGGATGCCACCTAGTCATATGGCGATGCATTGTGTAGTTTCCGAAACTGTATTTCTTGTCGGTCCCTCTGGACAGTCTATCTTGACATATAAGGCAAGTTACGTATCTTGCATTTACTTTTTTCTGACCTTTGGGAATTTTAAAAAATTGCCAAATGAAGTTTTCTTTCCGGTGAGACGTCCTGGGCTGCTCAGGCAAAAACTGCCTCTCTTCGTGCTCGTCCTCCTGTTCCTCTTCTTCTTCTTCTTGTTGAATTATAACTTGAGCAGGTGGTCCACTCTTCCTTGGATGTGGTGGAGGTGGTGGGGAAGCACCAGCTGAAGCTACTAAAGAAGCCATTGCTCAGTGATCACAAAGGGTCTTTCTCTCACAATGATGAAAGTCAGAGTGAGGAAAGAAGGAGGGATTTTCATCATTTGGGAAAAACAAGAGTTCTCAACCAATCAAAAGTGTTCATTTTAGATTATATGACCTAGTCTTACATCATTAGGAAACCAAAAGTGAAATGAACCAATGAAAAGTGTTATTACCAAGTCACATGACTTGCTGTGTTTACGTTAAGCGCTTTGCAGGGCCTCCCGGTTTGCTTCCAGAAACCTGCGCTTTGCGACTCGCTTCGCGTACCAGTTCGCTAACGTAGTACGTCATATGACGTATCACGCGACAACGTGAAACGTCATGCGGACGGGAGGCGTCACGATGTTGTTTTGTAATGCGGCACTTGCGGTAAAGAAACGTTTACCGGCTCGCGGTCTATTTCGCGGCATCAAGGTCAGCTAACGGGAAGCTTCCCGATTTGCGAAGCGGGAACGAAGAAAAAAAAATATTTAAAAAAAAAATTATTCATAAACATATAAAATATATTTTTGGATTTAAAGAAGAATACATTTTACAGCTACAGATATTAGCTGTTAAAAAACCAATGAAATTCACAGAAAAAACCATAGGTTATGGACCATATATAGTTAGGAATTAGCATTTACAAAACCTTGAAAATTCACTGAAAAAAACATAGGTTATAGACCATATATAGTTAGGAATTAGCATTTACAAAACCTTGAAAATTCACTGAAAAAACCATAGGTTATAGACCATATATAGTTAGGAATTAGCATTTAAAAAACCTTATTTTACTCACACAAAACCATTGAAATTCCATATATAGTTAGTTGCACTAACTATATATCGCGCACCCGCAATCCACTGCTGATCATGTCACATATTACATCATTCATGACATGGTCAGTGACATCACTGATGACATCACTGATGACATCTCAAATGACATCACTGATGACATCACTGATGACGTCATCCAGTGACTGTATAATTCTGTAAAGTTAAAATATGTCTTACATATTGAAGAATGAATGGATGTATAAGTGTCTTGATGAAGGATTTAGTAGGGGCATGGCTGACTGTATGAGTGACTGATTAAATGTGTCTCACTGAGTGCATGGGTTAGTGACTAAACTGTCTTAATTTGTGCATCATTATGTCTGTTGTTCTGTAAACTGCTGCATGTGTTGATCATTAGCTATATGATTAACTGTATGGGTTATTGATTGGTTGCCCAAGCATTTGTATGGGAGACTGAGTGTGTGTGTGGGTGGCTGGGAGGTGTATGACTCTCTGCATAGATGTGTGAGCAGTTGATTGACTGGATGTATGGGTTCAAAAGTGCATGTGGAAACAGCTGTATGGGCGGTTGACTGTGTGCATGAGTGTATTGGTGAGTGAATGGATATCTCAGTGCTACATGTCAAAGTAAGTACATATGTAAAACACAGTACATGTGAGAGTTACCATATATAAATAACTGTGCATAAGAGCCAGTGAATGTGTGAGTGGCTGTATGGATCATTGTGAACTTGTATCCAGGATTGTATAAGTGAGTAAATATGTTTTAGTATATGTTTGAATAAGTAAGGTGTGTATAACTGTATAGTTGAGGAAATGGAGGTGTGATTGATTCTTTGCATGACTGACTAAGTGTCTGAGTAACTCCATGGATGAGTGACAGTCTATGAGTGTCTGTTTACACTGAGTGTATCTAAGGTTATATTAGAGTCTGAAGAGGTTTATCGTATTATCACATGAATGATGTCATCAGTGATGTGATCAGTAATGTCAAATGAGATGTCATCAGTGATGTCATCAGTGATGTCATTTGAGATGTCATCAGTGATGTCATCAGTGATGTCACTGACCATGTCATGAATGATGTAATATGTGACATGATCAGCAGTGGATTGCGGGTGCGCGATATATAGTTAGTGCAACTAACTATATATGGAATTTCAATGGTTTTGTGTGAGTAAAATAAGGTTTTTTAAATGCTAATTCCTAACTATATATGGTCTATAACCTATGGTTTTTTCAGTGAATATATATATATATATATATATATGTGTGTGTGTGTGTATGTATATATATATATATATATATATATTCACTGAAAAAACCATTGGTTTCAGGCCTGATATAGTTAGGAATTAGCATTTTAAAAACCTTTGAAATTCACTGAAAAAACTGTAGATTTTAGGGGTGTTATAGTTAGCTGGACATTTCACTCATACAAAACCATTCAAATTCCTCCGATATAGTTAGTTGTACTAACTATATCTCGCGCGCCTGCAATCCACTGCTGATGATGTCACATATTACATCATTCATGACATGGTCAGTGACATCACTGATTACATGTCAAATGACATCACAGTGAATTTCTAAGGTTTTTTAAATGCTAATTCCTAACTATATCAGGCCTGAAACCTATGGTTTTTTCAGTGAATTTCAAAGGTTTTGTAAATGCTAATTCCTAACTATATCAGGCCTAAAACCTATGGTTTCTACAGTGAGTTTGCAAGGTTTTTTAAATGCTAATTCCTAATTATGATGTGTGTGAAACCTATGGTTTTTCTGTGATTTTCTAAGGTTTTTTCAATGCTAATTCCTAACTATAACGTGTGTGAAATCTATGTTTTTTGCAGTGATTTTACAAAGTTTTTTAAGTGCTAATTCCTAAATATAATGTGTGTGAAACCTATGGTTTTTTTCAGTGAATTTCCAAGGTTTTTCAAATGCTAATTTCTGTATCAATTTTTATATTTATTTTTCAACAAACTGCCTTTGTATATTGTAATTGTAATACATTGACTGTATTCTGTAATATGCAACGGCAGAGCTAGTTGTTATGATTTGGATAAAGTTAAACAGTATAGTCTACATCTTCAATCAAAATATAAACAGTCAAATTTGTCAATGAAATTTTTTTTTCAAGGTGCATGATTTTTTTTTTAAATGTTTTTTTTGCCCTTCGGGGTCCTTCAGAGACCCCCTGAGAAGGCCTAGGGGGTCAGGGAGTCTCTACCCTGCCCCCTTTTCACGTTCTCGACTATTGTTTTTGACTCTGTTCTGCCTCGAGGGTGCGGGCAACTTGCGCGCACCTCGTGATATTTTATTTTATTTTTTTTTGTAAATTTGCCCTTGAGAAGGCCTAGGGGGTCTGGGAGTCTCTTCCCTGCCTCCTTTTCACGTTTTTAAAAGCTTTTACGGAAATCGGGTAAAACGTCATTCATATGCGACGGTCGCGCAACGTGCACGCATGCGTGCGCACACATTGCGCGCACGTAAAGTCATGTGACATGAAAACAACACTTTTGATTGGTTTATAGTAGTTTCTTTTCCAGAATCTTGAAAAACCCCACCCACTTCCCTCACTATCTCTTCTGGTTTCCTGAGAGAAGGATTTCTGCTTTGTTCCAGCTTTTTCCATATCAAAATGGCAGAACAGCATCCACAGGATTCTTCTGAGTTTGTGTGTGAGTAACTGTATAGATGAGTGTCCGTGTGTAATAAGATGTATGGTGTATGAGTACATATGATGAGTGAGTATATGTATGAGTGCCCATATAGAGCTGTTAGTGAATGACTGGATGTGTATGTAGATTTTGGAATTACTGAATAGGCTGTTCTAACTGGAATTGGTATCTCCATTTTTTTGAAAATGTTAGTTTCTATTTTTGAATGTGTGTATCAAGAGTTATATTACGCTGAGAGGAGGTCTGCCACTCTTTCACAAGGATGATGTCATCAGTGATGTCATCAGTGATGTCATTTGAGATGTCATCAGTGATGTCATCAGTGATGTCACTGACCATATCATGAATGATGTAATATGTGACATCATCAGCAGTGGATTGCGGGCGCGCGAGTTATAGTGAGTACAACTAACTATAACGGGGGAATTTCGAAGGTTTTTTAAATGGTAATTCCTAACTATAACGTGGCTGAAACCTATGTTTTTTTCAGTGAATTTCAATGGTTTTGTAAATGATAATCTTTAAATGTATTAATTGTTATATTTTTTATACTAATTTACTACATTATTTTAAATTATTTATTTTTAGATATTTTATTTTTTAAATAACATTACATATTTTTAATAGAAATTGAAAAAAAAAAGTTTTTACACCTCTCTGCAACTGAGCCCCCTGACGTGTTTGCAGAGGGGGAACTAATTCCCCTTGCATACTGGGAGTCCCTGGGGGCCAACTAGCCCACCAGGAACCTCCAGTATTCCCCAGGGGGCTGCATTGCAGAGAGGTGTAATGAGGCCACACCCTTTTTTACACCTCTCTGCAGCGCAGCCCCCGTCCGCGTTTGCAGAGGGGGAACTAATTCCCCTTGCATACTGGGGGTCCCTGGTGGCCAACTAGCCCACCTGGAACCTCCAGTATGCGCCAGGGGGCTGCATTGCAGAGAGGTGTAATGAGGCTATACCCCTTTTTACACCTCTCTGCAACACAGCCCCCTGGCACGTTTGCAGAAGGGAAACTAATTCCCCTTGCATACTGGGTGTCCCTGGGGGCCAACTAGCCCACCTGAAACCTCCAGTATGCGCCAGGGGGCTGCATTACAGAGAGGTGTAATGAGGCTATGCCCCTTTTAAACCTCTCTGCAACGCAGCCCCCTGGCGCGTTTGGAGAGGGGAACTAATTCCCCTTGCATACTGGGGGTCCCGGGGGCCAACTAGCCCACCTGGAACCTCCAGTATGCGCCAGGGGGCTGCATTGCAGAGAGGTGTAATGAGGCTATGCCCCTTTTAAACCTCTCTGCAATGCAGCCCCGTGGCGCGTTTGTAGAGGGAGAACTAATTCCCCTTGCATACTGGGGGTCCCGGGGGCCAACTAGCCCACCAGGAGCCTCCAGTATGCGCCAGGGGGCTGCGTTGCTTTGCCCCGGGGGACGGCGGTCCCCGGGGCAGTGTGGGGGGATTGGGGGCCCCCCATACTTCTTTATCACTATGCCCCCGCGATTTGGTCCCCCGGGGGGTAATTTGAAAAAAAACAGACCGGGTTTAAAAAAAATATTTTTGGGGCCTTGGGGGTCCTTGTGGGACCACCTGGGCAGGCCTAGGGGGTCAGGGTGTTTCTACCCTGCCCCATTTTGAGTTCTACATGTTTGTTTTTCTGATTTCTTGTGCCTCGGTCTACCGAGCACAAGATGGCTGCCAACACTTCCTGGTTTGAAGTGTTGAAAGCCAATGAGCATGCAGCTCGTGCTGATTGGCTGTCACTGTCTGTCAACACTCCAAAACAGAAATTGTTGGCAGTCATCCTGTGCCTCGGTAGACTGAGGCACAAGAAAGCAGAAAAACAAACGTGTAGAACTCAAAAAGGGTTTTGAAAAATAACGGGGTACGCATACCGTGCACGTACCATACTCGTCCGGTACTCGTGCGCACGGTGCGCGCTTATAGATATATATATTTTTTCTCTTTTGATTTTCTCAGGAGCTACTGGAGGGATTTACACCATTTAAGCAAAAGCGTGATCTGCGAATCAGACTTTACCATTTTGCCAAATTTCTTGTAATTCCGTTCAGCCGTTCGGGCTGTAGCCGTGTCTAAACGTCCTATGGAAAATAACATGGGGAAAACAAGCTTTGGGACCCCCTTTTTTCTCAGCCCCCACTTGACGAATCCCCCCAAAACTTTCAGAGACGGAGCGGAGCGGGCCATCTTCTTTGAGAAATTCGCGAAGATTCATCAACCGGCGCCAAAGTTATTCCAAATAGAATGTTGTGGATTTCCTATAGAAACTAGGTCCTAACTATATCTACCCACTGGCGATCGCCAGTAGGTAATATATATATATATATATATATATATATATATATATATATATATATATATATATATATATATATATATATATATTACCTACTGGCGGTCGCCAGTAGGTATATATAGTTAGGATTTTTTCTCTATGGGTTTTTTGAAAATTCTATGTCTAATAACTTTGGCGTTTGTGGACGGAATCGGCTGAAATTTTCAGGAAAATGGCACATTTTGTTTCTGAGCAGCCCTTGAAAATTTGGGGGGGGTTCGTCCAGTGGGGGCCGAGAAAAAAGGGGGGTCCCAAAACGTGTTTTTAACATTGAGTTTTCCATAGGGCGGTTGGCCTCACTTTTAGCCCGAACGGCTGAATGGATTTGCACGAAACTTGGCAAAATTGTAGGGACTGGTAGCCCGATGTGCCTTTTGTAGGTCTCAATATATGTGCTCCAGTGGATTTTGAGAAATTAACGTTTAAAAAAAGATATATATCTGTAACAGCGGACCGGTTAGCGCTCTGGTTCGCGGACTTTTCGCGCAACGGAGCTTTGTGAAGCGAAGCTGATTGGTTCTCCGGCGTCTGTCAACATTCCAAACAGTCCGTAGCGGCCGCCATCTTGTCTCTCGGTAGGATCGAGAGACAAGAGGAGGTCAAAACAAAGGGGGAAATAACTATAAGGGGGCATAGTAGATCCTCGCTGACCCCCTAGGTTTGATGTGGAGGTTTTAAAAGGGCCCCGCGGGGCAAAAAAAAACCAAAATAATAATAATCGAACGGCTGAATGGATTTGCACGAAACTTGGCAAAATATTAGGGACTGGTAGCCCGATGTGCCTTTGCTAGGTCTCAATATATGTGCTCCAGTGGATTTTGAGAAATTAACGTTGAAAAAAAGATATATATCTGTAACAGCGCTCCGCTTCGCGTACTTTTCGCGTTACGGAGCTTTGCGAAGCTGATTGGTTCTCCGGCGTCTGTCAACATTCCAAACAGTCCGTAGCGGCCGCCATCTTGTCCCTCGGTAGGATTGAGAGACAAGAGGAGGCCAAAGCGAAGGGGGAAATGACCATAAGGGGGCATAGTAGATCCTTCCTGACCTCTTAGGTTTGATGTACCATTTTGCCAAGTTTGGTGTAATTCCGTTCAGCCATTCAGGCTGTAGACGTATGTAAATGTCCTATGGAAAATTGCATGGGGAAAACACATTTGAAAGTGTTGAAATTTAGAACCAATTAAAATGTTACTTTGGTTTTGTATTTGTGTGTGATGAAAGTTAATTGGTTATGTATATATGTCAAATGAGAGGAAACCACAGCCATTTTGTGATACTACTGTCTGAGGTACATTTGTGAGGAATTTTTGGTGGTGAATTTCTGGTGTTTGATTTACACAGTACTAACACTTCTGCTACTTTTAAAAAGGTGAGTTGTTAATTTGTAAGGGGAACTATGTTGTACACTTGAAGATAATTTGAAAAATGTTTTCTGTTATTTATTTGCAGTCCTTCTGTTATACTAAATACTTGATGAAGTTAGTTTTATATTATGTATTACTAAAAACGATAAATGAAAGTGATTATTTTTTTCTGCAATTTACAGCAAGCAATTTCAAAATAAAATGGCTCACAATGAAGAGACCGTGGCAATTTCTTTTGAATTGTCCACTACATTGATTGAAATTGAGAGCACCAATAATGAAATATTGTCACAAGGAGGACATGACTTGTATGATTCCATTAGATTGATTGAAATGGACAGCACCAAGAATGAAATATTGTCACAAGGAGATGACTTGAATGATTCCACTACATTGATTGAAATTGAGAGCACCAATAATGAAATATTGTCACAAGGAGGAGATGGCTTGTATGATTCCATTAGATTGATTGAAATGGACAGCACCAATAATGAAATATTGTCACAAGGAGGAGATGACTTGAATGATTCCACTACATTGATTGAAATTGAGAGCACCAATAATGAAATATTGTCACGAGGAGATGACTTGAATGATTCCACTACATTGATTGAAATGGACAGCACCAATAATGAAATATTGTCAGAAGGAGGAGATGACTTGAATGATTTTTTTGATCAATCTCTTGATGGCGAATTTATCGAGTGTTTGGAGACCATAGAGTTACAAGAATCATCATTGCAGACTTTTAATGAGGAGATTCCAGATGAGATGGTTGAAGAGGAAATTACTGATGAGGACATGTTACTAGTTGTTTCAAATTTAGAAAATTCTGAAGAATAAATTTATATTTAGAAATCAAAAATTGTTTGAGACATTATTTATTTTTATTTTTAATTTATGAGGTTGTAGCGAAGTGATTGTAGTATAAAATGAGACTTATAGTATAGAGTGCAACATTTTTATGTTACATGGTAAGTTTACTCATATTTACTTCCCTTCTGCCACTATATTATCTCCAATGTGTATTTGACATCTCTTCTTCATCTCCGGCCTCCTTTCTCTCACTGTGTGTCTCCGATGCATCTTATCGCTGCTATTTTGTGTAATTACAGAAGAGAGTAAAATAAAATAGTTCGGAACGTGAAAAGGGGGCAAAGTAGAGTACTCCTCACCCCCTAGGCCTTTTTAGGCGGTCCCAAAAGGATCAGTTTCTGCTTTCCTGAGAGATTATGGTATGAGTTCCATATACCACAATAACTTGCATTACAACATGCAAGATATCTATCTCCTATTACCAACTTTTGGAGATATTCGCGCTAAGCGCGAATATCTCCAAAAAGTAACACCTGCCCTGAGCAGTTCTTAGCCATGTTATCCAATGGGAGGTGGATAACATGGCTAAGAGTATTAGCTCGGTAATGCATGAATATCGCTGAGTTTTTAGCGATATTCATGCATTGCGGGCGTTTATTATCGCATTTGCGATAAACCTTGATAATAGTAAGGTTTATCTTCGATAATTTCTGACGATGCTTAGTGGTAAAAAATTGGTTGGTAAGCATCGTTAGCGATAAATATCGCTTAACTTTGGTAATATGCCCCAACGTCTGTTAACGTTCGATTCGAAGGAAATGAGGAAGTGTTGAAAAACATTGTCTGCGCCATCTTGCCTTTTTTGAAATGCCACACTTTTGTCGTGCACGGCAGCCATTTTAGATGTCTTGACCAGACCCACTCTCTGCACGCTGTCGATTCGTAGCATGGCTCCTCACCCTCGTAAGCATCTCCCCCAGGCACTGGTCACCACCGCTCTCTGTCTTATGCATGGGCAATAAACCTTCCCCCATCTGCGCTGCTCTTCCCTGAGAATCACACTCTGTGCCCGCCCGACACCTCCCTTTCGCCCTATTCACTACCGCACCCTCTGACACTCCTCTTCCTCTGTGTCCGAATGTCCAGGCCGGTCCTAGGCTATCAGCTAGCCCTGCAGATGTAGTTTATGGCCCCAGCTGTAAAGAATCACCCCTCTTCAAAGGAGTTATAGTAGATCAAGGCCCACACCCGATGTGATCCGTCACAGCACACGCGTTCCTACTATCTGAAAACCATCCTGTATTGTGATTGGGGAGGAGACCGAGCCTGAAGCGGAAGATTCCAGGAATGACTCTTTGTACATCAAAGTTTTTACAATTATGTGTCACATTAAAAATATATAGCACTCCAACAAAGTAGTAGGAATATAAAACTTTAATAACATATAAATATATACAACAAAACAAAAACAGTAAAAACATTTAAACAACGAAGAGACCGTGGCAATTTCTTTTTAATTATCCAATAGATTTATTGAAATTGACAGCACCAATAATGAAATATTCTTGTCAGTAGCGGTCTGTTGTGCGAATAGTTCCAAGGCAGCAGAACGCGCTGAAATCTAGATGGCACGAAAGTGATGTCTAGTAAGTTGCCGCCCAGCAAAAAACGGCGTGGGGCGCCGCGGGGGTGAGTGAGTCCAGTAGGCACCACAGCTATTCTTACCGGCATTGCAGAATTACTGCTGGGGACAATGCCTGTGCTGTAGCAGGGTCACAGCAGAAACAAAAAGGATTCTGTTGAAGATGTTGTTGGTTTCAATTTGAAAACAGTTCTGGTGTCAACTGCTATGCTAATGTAGTGGTTAATGTTTTGTTTTCTCTAGAAAATGTAAAAGAGGGGGAGGCAGTCCAAAGTTCCGTTAAAAGGGCAAAGGAAAGGATCGGTGGTTTGAACTATCAGTCAAAAAGGGGAGGGGGTGCAATAATTTTTCCTACCGGGTCACACTGTGCTTTCACCGGAAGTGAGGTCTGCAGGATTGTAGTAATTCAAAGTGAGGCTGGCGCCAGCATGGGAGCGCCGACGTCCCGCGGATACAGTTTCGTCACTCCACGGGCGATCATGGCAGTCATTCCCCATCGGGGGTCGGAGACTCCCGCGGCTCCTCTAGAATCTTCAAGGTCGTGGAGGACTACGGTGGTGGAGTCAACCAGTGACCGGGCCATTTCTTTATGTTGGGCCCGCTCTTGCCAGGTCGACAGCCATTTTGAGAGTTCGGCAGCTACCGGCGATCGCGGGGTCACATGAGCGGACGGGCTCCACCCTGCCGGGCGAGACGTTGCAGCATGGCCACAGTGGAAGAACCGTTATCTAGGTCGTTCCGAAACTGTGCAGCACTGTAGTTGTTAGGATGCCACCGCCTGGAGCGCTGAGGGTGCAGCTGGGAAGCCTCCACCTGGGGAGGCGGGAGAGGCCTGTTCGCACCGTCTCTCCCTCCCAGTGCACCCCACGGCGTCTCGCTTGAGATTTGTTATGGCCGGACCAGGCGATGAGGACGAGGGGGGGGTCGGAGGCATGTGCAAGACATCCCCCTCCAGTGTTGTCGCAGCCATTATAAAAGAAAGAAGTGTCCCGTCCGTCTTCGGGCCGGGCTTCCGGTGGATGTCGGCCGGACGCCCCTGGCTCTGGCCCCATGAACGGGTTTCTTGGTTTATCGGCTGCAGCCGGATCCCGTCGGCCTCGGCCCCCCGACCGTTGGTGGTCGGACCGGAAGAGCATGTGGCGGGACTACCTGCAACTCTCAAGGGCCACCGCGGCCGGACTGGGAGAGAGAGGGGAGGGTCGAGGAGACATTCCCCCCCCCTGCAACTGTTCAGCGTTGTAAAGGCAATCCCCTGGCCGGGTCCCGCTGGTCTCGGCCTCTCCTCCGGCTACACCCTACGTTAGGATCTCCTGGCCGAGGCGTGGCAGCAGGACCTGCCTTATATGGGCTGCTCCCGGCTGGGCGTAGCCGGAACCCTGCCCCACCTTGGAAGTTTCCAGAGTGGGGGTGGATGTTCTACTGACTTGCATTTTCCCTAGTCTATCGATTTTTTTGGCGTGGCAGGCGGTGGGACAGCGAGGGGTGATTTGGTTTCTCTTACTGTTTTTCTGGTCTCTCACCACTGGCATATTTTAACGTTTTCTTGTTTCTAGGACATTAATAGGTTTTATCATTACGTTATGTTATCGTTTCTTTGTTCGTTGTTTAATAAAAGTTCATGTTCATCAAAGGCCTACTGATTTTCGTTTTCCTATTTTTTTCTTTCCAGGTTGTTTCATGGTAAAGTTTCTGTTAACAGGATACAGTGATCACTTCGTTATTATTGCATATGTCCTTTTCACTAGGGGTGCTCTCTGGTCGGGCCAGATGACGTATCTCTAGTAAATGGTCCGGGTGAAAAAGGTGCATCAATCAGTGGGGAGTAGATAGGCATGACAGATTACAACGGGGGAGAACGGTCCGCATTACGTACCCTTTCACTACTTGCAAAGATTTTCCTACGTTTATTTGCAAACAGGGAATACCTCCAAAAAGAACTAATTCCCAAACAGTCAATGTTCGGACAATCAATCAATCCATGAGGAATGAAATAGGTACGACGTGTTAAAGGCTTGCGTTACCTACCCTTCACTATCTGCAAAGGGAGATAGAATATTCCTATTCTTCCTCGTTTGCAGGTAGAGAAGATCGTTAAGAGAATTAACTTCGAACAATTCAATGCTCGATTGAAACAATCAACAAGGGGTACTGTGAACACAAATGAACGCCGCTTATATACATACGCATTGCTATTTTCAACAGGTTGTTCCTAATGTTTCTATTTTAGCGAGGTCAAAAGAGATCCCATTAGTGGCCTACTGATTTTGCTCGATTCCTTTTGTTTTTTTACACGATTTTTCGCTATCTGCAAAGACTAAACAGAGTATTGCGACTCTGTGCTTGTTTGTAAATAGAGAATGAACCAAAGAGAACAATCAATCAAATGGAGAGAGAAGCAGGCACGACGGATTACAAAGGGGGAAAGGGCTGCGTTAACTACCCTTCACTATCTGCAAAGAGAGAGTACTCCTAATAGAAATGAGGGGTGGGGGGCAGCAATCAAAGCAGATCAGTGTGCATAAACACGAAAAAAAAAATTCTTACCACGTACTTGACATTCGACAGCTTATGATATTTGCTATTAAAAAACCATTGAAATTCACTGAAAAAACCATAGGTTATAGACCATATATAGTTAGGAATTAGCATTTACAAAACCTTGAAAATTCACTGAAAAAACCATAGGTTATAGACCATATATAGTTAGGAATTAGCATTTAAAAAACCTTATTTTACTCACACAAAACCATTGAAATTCCATATATAGTTAGTTGCACTAACTATATATTGCGCACCCGCAATCCACTGCTGATGATGTCACATATTACATCATTCATGACATGGTCAGTGACATCACTGATGACATCACTGATGACATCTCAAATGACATCACTGATGACATCTCATTTGACATCAATGACCACATCACTGATGATATCATTCATGTGACAATACAATGCATCTCCTCACATTTTAATATAACCTCTGTTTCACCCAGTGTTAAAAACAGAGTATAATTTTTGAAACCATTGACACACCAATACTAGTTACTACATACGTACTCACTGATTCCTACGTCTACACACACATTCACTCATTCACCCATACAATCATTCATACATACAATCACTCATGTTTACAACACAATCATATGCACTCATACACCTATACAGACACTCACACTCTGCCACTCATCCATGGAGTTACTCACACACCTAGTCAGTCCTCTAAAGAATCAATCACACTTCCATTTTCTACTCTATACAGTTAAACATAGAGCACCTTACGTTTTCAACCATATACTAACACATACTTACTCTCTTATACAATCATTGATACAAGTACACATTGATCTGTACAGAGTCACACACCTCCCATCCAGCCACACACACACTTAGTCTCCCATGCAAATACTTGGGCAATCAATCAATAACCCATATAGTTACTCATATAGCTACTGATCAACACATGCAGCAGTTTACAGAACAACAGACATAATGATGCACAAATTAAGACAGTTTAGTCACTAACCCATGCACTCAGTGAGACACATTTAATCACTCACTCATACATTCAGTCATGCACCTACTAAATCCTTCGTCCAGACACTTATACATCCACTCATTCTTCAATATGTAAGACATATTTTAACTTTACAGAAACATAGTCACTGGATGTTGTCATCAGTGATGTCACTGACCATGTCATGAATGATGTAATATGTGACATCATCAGCAGTGGATTGCGGGTGCGCAATATATAGTTAGTGCAACTAACTATATATGGAATTTCAATGGTTTTGTGTGAGTAAAATAAGGTTTTTTAAATGCTAATTCCTAACTATATATGGTCTATAACCTATGGTTTTTTCAGTGAATTTTCAAGGTTTTGTAAATGCTAATTCCTAACTATATATGGTCTATAACCTATGGTTTTTTCAGTGAATATATATATATATCTATATGTGATATGTTCAATCTTCTCCATTAAGGGCAGAGATTGTTAAAGCTCTTTTGCAGCAGATCCTGTCAGTCTTTTAATACTGATGTGAAGGGGTGCATAGAGCAACCTCTGAAGAACAGCAACATTGTGAAAACATCAAAATGCAAATAAAGACATTATGTGCAGCTAAAAATCCACCCACGTTCTGGTGTTGCATAATTCAGCACTTGCTTGGCAGCCGTTGATTAATTTCACGGGTGAAGCTTCCTGGCAGCTGGCAGAAGAGAACCAGCGGAGGGATTTGGTCTTTTTTCCTCTGTGAATGCTGGACTTGTCAACGCCTCCTGCTTTCTCTCTGTTCTTGGCTCTGACTGATATGAACCAAGAATGGTACCTGGGCCGTATCACAAAACATTTTTGACAGTTGCAATTTCAAGCACTTGGTGGTAAAGTTAATACAGTGCAGCTCCAAACACCTTTTTCTACTGTTTTATGAAAACTGGATTCTAGAGGTGGTAATGTATGTTGTTTTTGTGTTGCTGTACTTTTGTACTGCATTAATGAAATGTGATTTGGTTGTGTTTTACTGATGTTGTGCTGTATTCTCTTTGGGCTGTTCTCTAGTGGTCAGCCCTGTTATATTTTAACCTCGGTCGCGCAGTGCTGGTAATGGAGCGGTTCCGTCACGGCCCGCTCGGCGCGCCTGCGCGGTGTGGAAAAGTAAATTTTGCCATGTTCTGTGTCCCTACGTGTTCCCCATCTTATGTTATGTGTGCATGATTAATATGCATATGTATTCCCCATGATCGATTAAAGACGCAATTACAGTTGTGTCCATCTCTAGTATGCCAGTTTCCAGTTCTCGTGAAAGCTACGAGTATTAAGCCTATGTAAAGCTACGTTGCCACGTTTCACAGTGTGCACGTTATTTCATTGTAAAGTCCCCGTTTCTAGGCCTCAAAAGGGCCCAGACTCAGATTCAGCTCCTGTCTCCTGAACCCTCTCCGAGGAGCGATACAGCCCCCACCTGTATCCCTGACCCTTCACTTACTTCCTGCCTCACAGTGCCCGGCTCGGCCTGGCTCTGCCTGCCAGTCTGCCAAGAGTATGTTATGATTCCAGTTATCAGTCCAGCTCTCCTTCTCTGCATTCCTAAGCTACTGAATCGCATCAATAGTTTCCGTCATGGTCTAGCCTTTACGTCTCCATGTAAGAGAAATACTGTATTAATGGTCATTTAATATTCCTCAACACACACTACATGTAGAATAATGCATGCACCAGTCTTAGTGTCTGTTAGCCTTTGCCCTGATAACTTTTGGATTCTATCAACATGTTCTCTAAACATCAGATACTATATAGTGTTTAGGTACATGTCGCTCTGACTCTCCAGACTTTCGTCTCTCCTTCTAGCTCAGGAGTCATAGCCCCCAGCTTCTCCTAGTAACACGTCATTGCCAGTTTTCGCGCACCACTAGGTTAGAGGTCCCGGCTCCTTCGGTAGCCCCCTCCATGTTTCCGCCCCGTTTATGACATATTCCGTTACGTTTACATCACATGTCTATGTATACGCCCTGTTCACGCCTCTTGTTACACCTCCTTTCTGCCTTATCTCTCGCGACTGCTATTAACCCCACCCACTGCTACACCTACTGTATGTACTGTAATGCAATTGTTTTAGTATATATACTTGTGTATTGTTATTAAAAGCCAGCGCGCTCATTCCAGCTCCTGCCCGACAGCTGTCGGGGCCCCCCTGTTGGCTAGCCATCCCAGATCTTGCCCGTGCAGGTTGTCCTGTTCCTGTCCTTTATGCTGTATTAAACCTGCAAACTCCTACTACCTCGAATCTTGACTCTTATTTATTGAGCTATCTGTTATTGTTATATCTAGTCAAAAATAGAGGTATTATTTATTTATTTACCACATAATGGCGCCCGAATAGGGACCTGCCCTTTCCCCACGCGCCGGTGAAGCCACGCAAGCCCCCTGATCCTCTGCAGCCGTGACGGAACCATACCGTGCACGTGCAGATATTTCTGCTTCAAGTATCCCTCAGGCCCACGGAGGAGACGGAGGTTGCGGTCCAGCATCCAGACGAGGCGGTGGAGGAACGCGGCGAGTCCCGACCAGAGCCCAAGCCGAGAGTCCAAGGTCCGAGGTATCCGGAGGCCCACCTGTAACTGAAGTCCGAAGTTCGTAGTCCGTCATCGTAGCAGTCCAGTCCAGTCCGAGGCCTTCCGTTCTTGCTGCCCGGTGAGTACCGTTGCTGGGGTAGTATCTAGACAGGGTCAATTGCATTGTCTCTGGTCCGTGGGTTTGGGTACGCAGATCCAACACGAAGTGTCCACTTAGGTGGATGCGGGTCCTGACGTGTCTCTTTATGAGACCGGTAAGTTTCGTACTGTTTTAGCAGTGCATCTAGTTTCTGTTCTAGTCCGTTCTGTTCTCGAGAAATTCATGTATTCTGTTCTCAGTATTCCAGGTAGTATTCTGTCCGAACTGTTATCCTAAATGTTATTCATGTATTTCAATGTCGTGGTATGAAAGTGGTGTAATTATCGTGTTCATTGTGTATTGTATTGTGTCTAGACTACAGTTCAGTCATGCCGCTGCTCTCAAAACTACGTCAGTTAAAAACTAGAAAAGGTCTGTTAGAAGAAGCAGTTCCTGTCCCGCCTAGGGACAGTCCAGGTCATTTTATGTATCAGAAGCATGGCATAAGTGCCATATTATATCTAGATTTATGGGTGGAGTACACCAAACAGTTAGAAGAAAAGTACAGATGACCCGTATCGGGTACATGGGATGCCGAGTGCATCATGCGAGTAGAAGAAGTATTATGGAAAAAGAAAGCCAGACAGTCACAGAAAGATGCCATCGAGTTATGGCGCAAAGAATCTCATAAAAGAACCGAAAAAGAAATCAGAAAGTCAGAATTAAGTAGAGAATCCTTAGAAAGAGCCCAAGAAAGGGAATTAATCAAAATAGGTGAACGAGTTAAAACCGAACAGTCAGACAGACAGAGGAATGTATCCTCTTCTTGCCGAGGGCTTGCCAAAAGCAACCCCGGAAGCACCATGTAATTTTCCGCCGCCCTTAGTTCCGACCAATCTGCGTCACAAACCGACCGCAGCTGATATTTTTCTCTCGTCCTATTTGGACGACACAGTCCCAGAATATGCAAATCCTGTTCCACCAGCTCCTGTAAATAATGTAAATCCTGCTCCTCCAGTCACCGGGGCACCTGTTACAGTACCTGTTACGGTAACCCCGGTCCAGCCCGTAGTACAAATTCCCGCCACATCAGTCACTCTGCCAGCACGAAGAGTATCAGTCGACGATTCCAGTATAGGGGCCGCGGGCGGAGGTCCTCCTGGTACCCCGCCGCCAAGTAGACGTTTAGGAGCAGTCGAGTTACATGAACGTGCGTTACAGCGTACGCCCAAATATAAGTCCATTGCAGAAATCAGGCGACTTCTTACTGAATGCTGTTATGATCCAGTCCTAGGCGAGGATAGTATGGTTATATATTCCGTACGTATAAGACAGGTGTCCGAGTATTTGGTCACCCTACCGAATATGAAAGAAGATCTAGACAGAATGTATCGTTTCATTCGTACAGGAGACGATCCAGAAAGTATTGGTGAAGTCATGTCTCTCAGGAAAGCTGAGATCCAGTTCATGTTGTTAAAGTTTCTGATCAATTGTTTAATACGGGAACAAGATTCCCCGACTAAAGATCCGACCGAAATGAGAATTCTGACAAAGTGGAGTGATAATATAGCCAAGGGTAAGCACAAGACACTCAATAGTATAGAGAGTATGTACAAGAAAATACGTAAAGAAATAATAAGGTTACACGAACAACGCAAAGAAGCACAAGTAAGCGAGAAAGAAAATGACTCTTCTACTGAAGAGGTAGAGGACGAGAATACCGCCAGAATAGCGTATGTAGGTAAATCTAGACTTCCAGACCGACATTTACGCCTAGAACACAAGAAAGTCTTCCATCTTCCAGCACCAGAACAAGGTTCTCTAGAACAAGTATTTCAAGCTACCGATCAAATTCTGAAATCACGATTCGGTTATAGTGAGTTAAGTACTATGCATGAACAAGAACTAGCCCGATCAGCAGTCCGATGGATTACTGATTCTACCACTTTTCCAGACGAAATAGTGGCACAAATGTTTCTGAAATTGCCCCCAGCCGAGCAGCGACTGGTGGGTATGTATATGATCCAACACCTCATTACACTGTATGAGGGTCAACATTCTGATCCAGGTCCGTTACATGATATCCTGAACGAGTTACTCCAGTATAGATGGAAAGGTTTAGGTACTGATTTAATTAGTGTCATTCTAGAACAGCGCCACAAATATAGAACGTTTTTGAACCCGCATTTTGTTCATGTCTCACCTCCAGAAAGTAAACCGTTTTACATAGATAGACAGCATCCGTTACGAGAAGTACACCCAGTTAGGACACCAGATGGTGAAATGCAACGAGTATTTGTTTACACCCCAGTTACCAAGATGGAACTCTTAGAGATGAAGAAATTAATTCCCTGTCACGACAAAGATCCAGCAGGGTTCCACCGAGAATTAAAAGACATGCTCCGTATGGGAGAATACACGTATCCAGATATTATTAAAATGTTAAAAGTCCTGTTGCCCGCAGGGATATATGAAAAACTCAAGGAAAAGGATTGGGAGGTGGGAGAGAAAAAGATCGATTGGACAGCTCTAGAAGCTGAAGATAAGATACGAGTACCAGGTACCGGTCTTGGAGACAAATGTAAAGAATTACCAGAATTATTGATACAAGTTTTGCCTAGATTATTAGCCACTAAAAAGGAAGACTGGGATGCAATCTCAGCCTGTAAACAGAAACAAGACGAAGACACTAGTGATTTTTATTCCAGATTTGAGAAATGCTTTATAATAAACAGTGGTTTGAAGACGAGTAGCGAGTCATACCCTCATCTTTTTGTTACTAAATTAGTCGAGAATTCAAGTCCACAAGTTAAAAATAGAGTTCTGAAAGTCGAAAGTACTTGGCAAGCTAGTACCCCGTCCCAAATGCTCCAGATGCTCCAGTATCACCAGAATAGAATCAGAGAAGAGCAAGAACACGAGAGGAGACGTATGAAAGACACGAAAATGAAAGTACTAGTTGCACAATCTGTTCCACAAGACAGTCAGAAGAGGGGTCCGAATCAAGCCAGTCATCCTGCAGCTCCCGTTAAAGGGACATGCAATTATTGTAAACAGCCAGGTCATTTTATAAATGAGTGTGCAGTTCTGAAACACAATATAGCCACTGGTAAAACTAAAGAAAGACCACGTCCGCCTAGACAAGAACAAGTTTCACAGACTTCTCAGCCACAGAATGCACAACAGACAGTTCCAGCACCGCAGCCTATTGCTGCAACACAGCATGTTACACAGCAGATGTACCAGTATGCACAGACAGAGTATCCAGAGTATCAAGCGTATTCATGAAACAGCCTAGAGAGGGAGGTAGGCTTGCCTCTCATCGAGATTCCTGTAGATCAAGAAGGTCCCTATGTTCACAGTCAAGTATTAGGGAAAGACAGAAAGTTTCTGATTGATACAGGGGCAAGTAGGACGACTATTAGTCACGACGAGGTTCCAGGGGCTCCGCTCTCAGGCTCTAGAAATGTTTCCCTTGGATTTTCAGGAAAGCCTATTGTAAACGAGATATCAAAGCCAGTTACTCTTGAAGTAGGTCCATTGTCCCGAACTACTGATCTACTGCTTACGAAGTCATGTCCAGAAAATTTGTTAGGCATTAAGACACTGAAAGAATTAGGTGCAGTTATTTGCTGTTCCCCAGAGGGAATACGTTTGTTTTTACGTGACTTCAAGGGTCACTATGTATTACGAGATTTTGATCCGAGATTGTCAAATGTCCCGCAGCATCTATGGGCGCAAGGTCCAACTGATGTTGGCTTCATGCAAATCACACCCCATCGTGTGACTCTCAAGCAAGGTATAGTCTTGCCACGAATCAGACAGTACAGATTGCCACCTGAGGTAGTTACTGTGGAGACATCGAGCCGGCAGGACCACAGTTGGTGTAAGAAACCTACACCCTACCCGTGATTAATTCCTCCAGTGGATGTAGGACCTTTGCCACACCCACGCATATTCAGAAGGCGTTCAAATTTAATTTACCCGGCGTCTGGGAATCTACTAATTGACATAGGACTCCTGACGACTGAATAACCTAAAGACCCCAAAGGCGCAAGTCCCAACTGAGGTGTGACTTCTTCAGAACGCCTGTATATCGATGTGCTCAATGTCACTGATTTTATTGTCCTGAGGAAGACCCTAAACTGAGGAACCACCCGCCCTTACCATAGGGGTCGAAACGTCGACAACACCACCTTTATACATACACGCCGCCGCAAAGTTTGCCATATATGGCTCCCGTGTATAGTGTATTTAGGGAACCTTGTTTGATCTATCATTGACTGGAAATGATCTCGGAATGAGATAGAATTGTTTACAGGACACAATTCCTTTTCTTTGTCCCTTATTCTATTCCAACCACACCCCATCCTACTGAAATCCCCCCCCCTTTCTCTGACACTCACCGAGCACGACTTTGATTGTAATTTTCAGAAATTGTATTGTATGAAATGAAATATAATACTTATGAAAGTACTGGATACTAATAATTCCTGCTGAATTAAATTCATTTTCAATGTTACGTATTTCATGTGTGTACCTCTATAATTGAACGATGATTTCATTGCCGGAATATGTTATGAAACCGACCACTTTTTTGTAACTACCCTGAGGCTGTAGCAGCCTTATCCAAAATTATTGACGAGCTCATTGCTCAAGGAGTAGTTGTAGAAACTGACTCCAATGTATGTAATTCTCCTATCATTCCAGTCATGAAACGTACTGATCCAAATGCACCCCCAGTATATCGATTAGTGATTGATCTTCGAGAACTCAATAAATGTATCATTCCCCAGTATCCAGTTGTCCCAGATATCTCATCTCTATTGACAGCCATTGATCCTGAGGCTACATTTTTAACAGTCATAGACCTCAAAAACGCATTTTTCAGTGTTCCAATTCATCCAGACAGCCAGTACCTTTTCGGTTTTTGTTTAAATGGAAGGAGCTATAAATTCACACGAGCTCCTCAAGGTTTCACAGAAAGTCCTAGCATTTACAGTCAAGCACTTAAGAGACAACTAGACAATATTCACATGCCAACTGACACTGCCCTGCTCCAATATGTCGATGATCTACTGATCACAGCCCGTTCTGAACGTGCTTGCGAGCGAGCATCACTTACAGTCCTGTATTTCCTAGCCGAGATGGGGCACAAGGTGTCCCCTTCAAAGCTTCAATTCTGTGTCCAGCAAGTGATCTACTTAGGCCACTTACTGTCCAAGTGGGGTAGGCAGTTGACACCCGATCGTATCCAGTTAATAGCGAGTCTTCCTCAGCCCAAGACACAGAAGGAGGTACGTGCTTTTATCGGCCTTACTTCTTATTGCAGACAATGGATTCCTCAGTATGCATTTCTAGCCAAACCACTGATACAGTTAACGACACAGGAGGCAGCCGTATCGACTGTCCTCCCTTGGACATCTGAACATACACTTAGTTTCAATGAGTTAAAGAAAGCCTTATGCCAAGCTCCTGTCCTAGCTACACCGAACTACAATAAGCCTTTTACACTTTTTGTCACAGAACGTGATGGTACAGCATTATCTGTTCTCACACAAGATCAAGCCGGACAATACAAGCCCTGTGCTTATTTTTCGAGCACACTAGATCCAGTAGCCCAGGCTCTGCCTGCGTGCCTCAAGTCAGTTGCAGCCACAGCACTAGCTATCAGACAAAGTGATTCCATAGTATTAGGACATTCCTTGACAGTACAAGTTCCACACTCCGTGGAAGTTCTTTTAAACCGAACACAGACTCAGCACTTGACAATTGCACGTTTAACAGGTTATGAACTGACACTGTTCCAGCCACACATAGAAATCAGACGCTGCAACGTTCTAAATCCTGCTACACTGTTACCGTCAGTTACTTCAAATCCTGCCACACATGACTGTGTGGAAGTAGTTAACACTATGACTAAGCCAAGACAAGACCTGACAGATATTCCATTACCAGATCCTGACCTGACACTTTATGTGGATGGTTCATGTATGAGAACAAGTACAGGAGAACTAGTAGCCACGTATGCAGTGACTACTGACACTGAAGTTATTGAAACACATCGTATTGACACCCTGTCTGCTCAAGCAGCAGAGCTAGTTGCTCTGACTCAAGCCTGCATACACGCCAAGAACCTGACAGTTAATATTTACACAGATTCACGCTACGCATTCGGAGTTGTACACGACTTTGGAGTGCTCTGGCAAGAGAGAGGTTTCATGACTTCTCATGGAACCAAGATTCAGCATGGTCTCCTTATTCAAGCTCTGTTAGATGCAATACATTTACCGACATCTATTGCTATCATGAAGTGCAAAGCACATACGAAAGTTACAGACATTATTTCCCAAGGTAATGATCTAGCAGATCGAACAGCCAAGCTTACAGCACAGACACCAGACATACCAGTTAACAAGACACCGACATCCACTCTAGAACAGACTACTTGTATGACAGTTAAGGACCCTACTCAAGATGTCATAGATATCCAGTTACATGCTACCCCCGAGGAAATTAAGAAATGGTCCGAACAAGGAGGGGTCCAGACAGATCAGGGATGGGTGACGAAGGGAAAAGCCACATGGTTTCTCCCCGACTCAATGGTTCAAGTCATTATCAATACCGCACATAGTCCTGCACATTTAGGAGAAAAAGCCATGATAGACAGTATCCAGAACATCTGGTTTAACAAGCATTTACGAGCTGCAGCCAAGCAGAAAGTCCGTACTTGTATGATATGTTGTCAATTCAATCCAGGTAAAAGTGTCCCGGTGGAACAAGGTGGATTCCAGCCCCCTGACCACCCTTTTGAAGTCCTCCAGATGGATTATATTCAGATGGAGCGATGTCGAGGTTTCAAGTATGTCCTTGTAGTTGTATGTGCCTTGTCCAGGTGGACAGAAGCATATCCAGTCCCAGATTACACAGCCGCGACCACTGCCAAGCAGTTGGTTCGTGAATATTTCCCCCGTTATGGACTCCCAAGGGTCGTGTATTCTGATAACGGCCAGCCATTCTCATCTGAATTAATGAAGCACGTTTCCCTTTTGTTAGGGTACCAGTGGAAGTTCCATTGTGTACGCCATCCTGAAGCAGCCGGTCTCGTAGAGAGACATAATCAAACCTTGAAAATCCGCATTGCCAAAATCTGTCAAGAAAAAGGTGTAGACTGGTTAGTTGCTCTGCCAGTCGCTTTGTTTTATATGCGCATGGTCGCACATTCCAGATCAGGTCTGTCCCCGTATGAGGTCGTATTCGGCCGCCCCCCAAATATGTGGGGTACACCTAGACCCCGAAGTATTACAGATGTTTCCAGTAATATGCTGACAGATTACCTAGCTTCCTTGATGTCTGCCCTACACTCTTGTCGTTCACAGGTTGCCGCCGCATTTCCAGATAATACCGAGGTGAAACCGCATGAAATCGTTCCAGGAAGCTTGGTCCTCGTCCGCAATTTTGATCGTTCAAGTCCGCTGGAGCCTCGCTGGAAGGAACCGAAGCAAGTCCTTCTGACCACCCGTACGGCCGTGAAGTTGGAGGGCCGTAAGGGGTGGGTGCATCTGTCACACGTCAAGAAATTTCACGGACTAAAAGCTGTTTCCAGGAACATTTCCAAGGATTGTCCAGATTTTAAAGACTGCCAAGATACTATTCTTAAGGACTGTCCCGCAAATGACATTGATACCAAGCCTCCCCTGTTAGAGGAAACTCCGCAGCAGGAGTATAAAAAGAAGCTCCGGTCTAGTAAAATAAGTCAGCCAGTTTAATTGTCTAAGTCCTCCCCTAGGTGAAACGGTTAGACAGGTATCTGACATGTATGAAATAGACCCTCATAGTGAGAGAGTTAGTCAAAACTCAATCCGATGTATCGTTTTTCTAAGTTTTATATTGTTTCTCAGCCTGATGGTTACCTGCACGAGTTATGCATTTCATTTATGTTTTCCAATTTCTCATGTAAATAAGTCTTCTAATGCTACTGTAGAGCACACGTTTAGTGATCTGCCTCCTCACGAACTATCCTATCGTCTTGCTATGCGCAACAATACATTTATCCGTATGTTGCATTATTCACACCAGACCAGCAATGCCACTAATTGTTGGGTGTGTGGTCGACTCCCCCCTTTCCAGACACCGAAGGGAGTTCTGCCACTCTTTCCTTATCCGTTCTCACATAATGGCTCATGTGGAGCCTGGTCCACGTTAACGTCATCCTCAACTGATATGTCCCTTCTGAACAGTACATGTTTTCCAGACAAGCAAGGTCTTCCCCACAGAACAGGGTTAGATCTAGAAAATGAAGTTTATAATTTAGGTAATTATTCTTCGAATTTTATGGTCCTGAATGTTCAGTCTGATCCTACTCCAGACTTACCTGCTATTTCAGTATTACCAGTCAAAGGCGAATTATGTGTCCGAAATAACGGTTCCGTACATGTAGGACATAGTGATTGTACTACTATTGTCGAGTATAGTGACAGTGGGAAATCTATTTTCAAAGCTTCACGTCATTCTTATTTTGTTTGTGGTCAGACCGCATATGTTCGTCTGCCCCTCGATTGGGAGGGAACCTGTTACATTGCCTTCCTACTGCCACCAGTTTTTCCAGCCCCATCTGATTATCACAGAAACACACATCTAGTACACATTAGACATAGAAGGGAGATCGAGTCCCCGATTGTCGACCAAACTGAAACTGCTCTAGAACAGTATACAGATTTCAATAGAGGTTTCTTCTTCTTTATAGGACCTATCCAGAATAGTAAGTTAATACGTAGATTGACCAGAACCCTTGAAGCAGTAGTGAATGAGACTGCTTCTGCTCTAGGTAACTTAACCAAAGAGCAATCTGCTATGAGATTTGTCGTGCTCCAAAATTGTCTCGTTCTTGACGTCATACTGGCCGATAGAGGAGGAGCATGTAGAGTCATCGGATCTAGTTGCTGCATTTTCATTCCAAATAACGCGCCGTCTGTTTATTCAGCTATAACCAGACTTCATAAAATTGCCCATCAGTTACACCAGAATCCAGGCACCTGGACATGGTCCGGTTGGTTCTGGAGTATAATTTCTGCCTGGGGATGGAAAGTATTGTCATTTCTAGGTATTGCAGTAGCGATCATATTCAGTTGCTGCCTCTGTATACAATGTGGCCCTGCGATTTGCGGCATTTGTGCTACCTCTTGTATTCCTAGTCCCAAGTCCCGTCCTAGATCCCGTTCCAAGAAAATTCGAGACGAGCAAATGATACTGTATGAAATGATAGATGGTATCATGAATATTGATGTTTCCTGAGGGAAACGTAGTGACAAGGAGGGAATGTGGAAAAGTAAATTTTGCCATGTTCTGTGTCCCTACGTGTTCCCCATCTTATGTTATGTGTGCATGATTAATATGCATATGTATTCCCCATGATCGAATAAAGACGCAATTACAGTTGTGTCCATCTCTAGTATGCCAGTTTCCAGTTCTCGTGAAAGCTACGAGTATTAGGCCTATGTAAAGCTACTTTGCCACGTTTCACAGTGTGCACGTTATTTCATTGTAAAGTCCCCGTTTCTAGGCCTCAAAAGGGCCCAGACTCAGATTCAGCTCCTGTCTCCTGAACCCTCTCCGAGGAGCGATACAGCCCCCACCTGTATCCCTGACCCTTCACTTACTTCCTGCCTCACAGTGCCCGGCTCGGCCTGGCTCTGCCTGCCAGTCTGCCAAGAGTATGTTATGATTCCAGTTATCAGTCCAGCTCTCCTTCTCTGCATTCCTAAGCTACTGAATCGCATCAATAGTTTCCGTCATGGTCTAGCCTTTACGTCTCCATGTAAGAGAAATACTGTATTAATGGTCATTTAATATTCCTCAACACACACTACATGTAGAATAATGCATGCACCAGTCTTAGTGTCTGTTAGCCTTTGCCCTGATAACTTTTGGATTCTATCAACATGTTCTCTAAACATCAGATACTAGATAGTGTTTAGGTACATGTCGCTCTGACTCTCCAGACTTTCGTCTCTCCTTCTAGCTCAGGAGTCATAGCCCCCAGCTTCTCCTAGTAACACGTCATTGCCAGTTTTCGCGCACCACTAGGTTAGAGGTCCCGGCTCCTTCGGTAGCCCCCTCCATGTTTCCGCCCCGTTTATGACATATTCCGTTACGTTTACATCACATGTCTATGTATACGCCCTGTTCACGCCTCTTGTTACACCTCCTTTCTGCCTTATCTCTCGCGACTGCTATTAACCCCACCCACTGCTACACCTACTGTATGTACTGTAATGCAATTGTTTTAGTATATATACTTGTGTATTGTTATTAAAAGCCAGCGCGCTCATTCCAGCTCCTGCCCGACAGCTGTCGGGGCCCCCCTGTTGGCTAGCCATCCCAGATCTTGCCCGTGCAGGTTGTCCTGATCCTGTCCTTTATGCTGTATTAAACCTGCAAACTCCTACTACCTCGAATCTTGACTCTTATTTATTGAGCTATCTGTTATTGTTATATCTAGTCAAAAATAGAGGTATTATTTATTTATTTACCACAGCGGCGCTAATTTCGGCACTGATTTTGCGCCTGCGCTGGACGTTCCATTAAGCGGGCGGGGCCGTGACGGAACCGCTCCATCACAAACACAGCGCACACGAGGCTCATGACGGAGCGGTTCTCTCACAAGCATGGGAGCGCTGCATGGCCCCCCTCCCCCTAGCGATGCGGCGGAATTGCCGCCGCAGCGAAGGTGTTAATTGTTTTGGTTGTATCCCTTTGTGTACGTAATTACAAGGGTCGGACTTTGGCAGAAAATCGACCTTGGCACTAAAATAAAAGCCCCTCCCCATTACTGAATTTGATTGCTGAAAGAATAGCCCGTGTTTTTTCAAATTGTGTCAGATATGAATTTGCAAAGACACACTGTATAAGTTTTTTGCAAAGTATGGAAGACTGAATTAGTTTGAGCTTGCTGCAGACAATGCTTGTATTAATATCAGGGAAATCAACAGTATAAACCTGCCCACCAGTTCAAAAGACAGGCCCCCACACAGCCAAATATTGGCCCACACACTGACCCAGCAGACAAGCCCTTCAGGCACTGCCTGATGGCCCTGTAGGCCAGACCAACCCTGCTTATCACGCTATGGTTGGCTGTTTGGACATGCCAACAAATGCTATTGTATTTCCAGCCAAATGCAGCACTTACCTTGAAAGTTCCTGTGACAAGGACCTGTTTACCAAAAAAGTCTTGCTGGTGCTCCAGTTCTAAAATTAATTAATACGCCTGTCAGCACAAAACTGTGACAAAGACCGTTTTTAGGTCAAGCTAGGCAGCGCGCATGAACTGTCTGTAAAACCTGATGTAATCTGTATATGGAGGGTAATCCCGACTGCTGCTTGTCATTGGTTCACTCCTATGTTGCTCTTGTTTCCTGGCTCCTTATTGGTTGGCGCTCCCAAAACATCAGGCGCAGGGTGGGGGGTAGTATTCTATGGATTATGAAGGATTACAGGTAAATTAACATATAAATAAATAAAACGGATTTCGTTGCGCGCATTGCATCGCATTTGTGGATCCAGTGTGCGCAACGAAATTCGTCACCGCCTGGCAGCTACTCCCACCACCGACCGCTACTTCCCTTTACACTATCAGGCATGCTTCCTACCGGTTCATGTAGGCACAATGTAAGGCTGAGTGCATCTCCCCTCTACGTTCTCCCCGCCGGACGCCATGGAGAGGGGGAGACGGTCACTTTAAACAGTTATAAGCTATCGCAAATAATCCTCCTCCAACCCTGGAATCCTGGGAGCACGGGTTTTTATCCTTGTTTTATTTTAATATCGCCTGCTTTCATGTGTTTATTTGCATTACCATGTGCATAAATGTATTATGCACGGGCGCCACGCTTCATGTTGTAGCACGGTGCCCGCGTGCATGTTTTTGTAATTGTTCTGGGTGGATGGCCATATAAAACCCTTGAGAAGACTGTAACAAGCAGCTTGTGGAAGGAGTTCGCGCCAAGATCCTTTATTGCTTAACAACAGCGCGTTCAAACATAAGACTCCTCTGCAAAAAGCCTCTCATCTGTCTCTTCCAATGTATTGTCAGAACTGCAGTTTTTTTACCACTATTTTGGGGAAAGCATTTGTGAACATCTTGTTGGATGAAATACAGATCCGCAGTGTTTGATGGCTTTGGGGATGCACAGAAAGCCTTTTCAATCGCACTTTTTGTAGTTTTATATATACTGTCCATGTTGTAAGGCAAGACTTTATTTCTCTTGAAACTTGTAGCACTTGTGCTTATTTCCATTCCAATCACAGCCTGACTGTCCTTGTCACACTGTCCGAGCCCTTCTTTTAACATTGATGCCACCTCTGAAGAGTGATGAATGTTAGCATTCACACCTTGAACCTCTCCCACCATGCACAAGGTGGGCACTTGTATTTTGTTTGTCTTTGAAAACAAAGAAACATCCTGTCCATAAAACACAGTTTCAGGGATGTGGCTGAGTTTTGTATCAATTACTGATGCCCCATCAGTCTTCAAGCCAGCAAACTGACAAGTAGTTGCGTTGTGATCAGTGTCTACTCACTTTCCGTAAACTTCTAAAAACCCTGCTTTTTAATAAACCAGAATAGCTCTCCACTGTTTTGCAATAAGCGTGATATCTGCAGCGCTAGGATGCCTAAGGGTAGCTACCGGGCTATATAAATGGTCTTTTCATTTCATTTCATTCATTTCATTTCAGCCCATTTGCATTTTTGTCAAAAATACTCTGATTAATTAAGCATTCCAATAACATCTGGCTTCTGTCTTCAGCTTCCATGTCACAAGATGGCGAGCTGCTAAGCTGCACAACTCCCTGTTCAGACTACAGACTGCCAAACTCCCCTTATTCCGGAATAAGTAGAATTTCTGCGGAAATTGAACTTGAGCAACATTTTTTTCTTCTAAAAAATACATCTTTTCAAGTTTATCATGATTCTGTGGCTCGCAGTTGTTTGCTTTGCCAGAATTGTGCTTTTTGTCATCATGCTTAGATTTTTCCCTATTCCTGAGAGACCAGTTTTTCATTGTGGAGGCGCCACTTCTGAGCCGTGTTTGGCTGCTGGGTGCCACGGCTCTTTAGTGGTGGCCACTGGAGATTTCCAACACAAGGTGCACTGCTGTTGATGCCTTGCTTCACTGAAGCACTTTTCTCCTTTTCCGTCTGTGCCATGGACAATGGGTGGAAGCTGGTGCAGTCATGGGAAGCTTCCACTGGTTTCCTTTGCAACCGGAAAGGACCATCCAGAGGAGAGGATATCTCATTTGGCGTGAACATAAAATAGTCAGAAAATTGCGAGAAAGCGCTGTCCAATGAGCTCATGGAGGAGCCTGAAGGGGATGTCCCTGGAGAAGACAAACTGGAGCAGCTGTTCCTCAAGTAAATATCTAGTCTCAAAGGCGCAGGTGGCAAAAGCTGATTCACAAGGTCCTTTTCCTCCTCAACTTGCTGGATGCCGCCTCCCTTATTTACATCAATACCCAAGGTCAAACTGAGGTCAGAGGTTTTTGCCCCTCCGCTTGCAATGAACGGAGCTGTTTAAGGTTGCCCGCTTCTGTGTGAGACGTCACTGCTTCACAGCTGGTTTTGCGGGCAGCACTGTCATACAACGCAATGTTCAAGGGGGCACAATGTACGAGTGAGTGCATCTCCCCTGCACAGTCTCCTCACCGAACACCATGGAGAAGGGGAGGTGGTCACAGCCCACAGTTGGCAGCCATGGCAGATAAGTCTCCTCCAATCCTGGGATCTCGTGAAAGCATGTGTATTTATCCTTGTTTTATTTTAATATCACTCCTTAGTCTTTTGCTTCACAGTTCTTTTATGTTTCTCCACCTTAAGCCAACCAAATCACTATTCTATTTAGGCAATAGCACTACCATCTATATTTGTTGTTCTCAGCCCATAGGACCTTTGTATTCAATTATCTGTCCATCTTAGCCAATAGGATCCCTCCTTCTGTATAGCTTTCCCCTCAGTCCATAGGTATCAATGCGTGTGTCAATGGGAAGCCTGCTCTTGTTTCTATCCTTCTCTACCCATATGATCCCTGCCCTCGCATATCTGCCTTCCTGTGCACAAACAATCACTGCGCTGTTATATTTGTTTGATGCTGCTCATTGGATCACTACAGTCATATATCTGCCCTCCACAATCAGCAGTATGGCAGCACTTGTAAATGTGTCCGCCACTCTCTCTGGGATCCCTGCGCTTGAATATTTGTCCACCTCAGTCAAACGGATCATTGTGTATGCTTGTCTGTCCTTGCCTCCCATAAAATGTCTGTTATTTGACCTATAATTGAAATAAATATAAAGTTAATGGCAAAAACCACTAACATTACCCAAATTATAGTGGCCAGCATCAGAGAACCAAGATTTACTTCCAGACCTATTTCAGTCGAAAGAACCATAAGGGTAGTTGGTGATAATAACCATAGCTGGTGATTCTCAGTACAAGGGTGTGGAATTTGTATCACCCAACATCTAAGACAAAACAAAATGTTTATTTTAATCTCCAGAACTCCCCCCCCCACCACCCCCGTAGCACAAATCCTTTGGCTGCAAATTTACAGTACCGCAGCATGGATCTGTCAAAGAGGATTGTTTCCCACTAAAGCAAAATTAGTCTCCCTACATATAAGTTAAACTTGTATGTATGAATATATGATTAATTAATGCAAAGGCTTTCCTTTTGGGGTGGGTGTCAAGTCAATTATTTTACCCCAGGCTGCATTTTTATGTTAATATAGCCATAGCTTTAGTGTACAGTTCCTGTAAAAGCTTATCATATAATGTCACATGCACTTTTTCATTAAATAGGCACTCCACTGCAAACAAAAAATATAAATAAAAAAGATAATATATAACAAATAGCTTTTACAAATGCGAGACCTATTGCATTGCAAATGCTCGTTTAACCTATTGCCCCTAGTGCTTACTCTACATGAAATGACTCCGGGAGTTTTGTTGCAGCCCTTCTCATTACCTATCATGTCCAGATGAAGGAGACTGGAGAGAGTGCTCCTGCACTCCCACTTGTGTTTGGGTCAAGAGATGAATTAGAGGGAGGGGCCTGAGGGGCTCCCTGGTGTGAGAAATGTCTGACACCCCTTGAAAATAACAGAATCACTTCCATTTTGAACTAGAGTCTCTGCTGCTTGAAATCCCCCTTACTGGATGAACTTGTGTCCAGACTTACTAACATTTACAGACATACTAACATTTGACACAACAAAATGCAACACAGCAAGGCGATAGCAGGAATTGCTCATATTTTTTAAGATATGGTGCATCCCTGCTCTCTTTCTGTGCTGGCGTACTGGGTGCTGTCTCGCACCAATGCAGGCACCCTTGTGCTTAGGGTGCCTACATTACAGGTATTATTGTTTTGTCCAGGAAGGGACACAGTCCTGCACAAAAACAAACCTCAGAATCAGTTTTCTTTTTCTAAGTGTGATGCAGAATGCAGCGCTATCTAGGGCGTCAAATATCTAGGGCAGATACATGCCAAATTTCTAAAAGTGGTATTTTCAAAACTGTAACTTAAAATCAGACTTTACCATTAAAAAGATTTTTATTTGCAATTCTCAGATACCAACCAAGACATTCCGATCTGTTCCCAATTGAAAGTTAACACTTATTGAATGTGTTAAGGTAACACAACAGCATCCTATGGGCGAGGTAGGCCTCACATTAATGAAAAACGAATTTAAGAGATTTTCACTGACAGAATATGTCAAACCTAAAAGTACATGTCCAACTTTTTAAATACACCACACCATGCCCTCTGTCTGTGTAAGAACTACCCTATGATGATTTTGGTGAAAGGTTTGAGCCTGGCAAAAAGTGATCTTGCATGAGACATGTTTAAAGGGCTACTTAAGTGGGTGGCACAATTAGTGCTGCAGGCCTTCTAGTAGCATTTAATGTGCAGGCCTTGGGTACAGTACTGCTTTACTAGGGGATTAAAAGTAAATTAAGTGTTCTAATTGGGTGTAAGACAATTTTCCCATGTTTAAGGAGAGAACACACGCACTTTAGCACTTGTTAGCAGAGTACTAAAAGCCAACAAAAATGGGTTCTGACAACAGGAGGGTGAAGGCAAAAAATTAGGGATGACCCTGGAGAAAGGGTCAAGTTCAACAGTGACATTTTACAAAATTCACAAAATATCACACTATGTGGTTTTATGACATTTTTAATCATAGAAGCCTGGTTTCAGCAAAAGATTTCTAGCTGCAGGAAAATGTCTAGCTGAGTGGCATTTTTTCCTTGAGGAGATTTCCTGTCTGTATCACACATGAGGGTATACCCTTGCTTGAAAAATTAATTTAAGTTGCTGGCAGAATTGTATAATTTTACTAGTTTTTTAAATTATGCTTAAAATGTATGCTATTTCACAGATGCCTAGTGCACAGGTATATGCACATTAGGGAGTAAGAAGGAGGAAGGGGAAGGAATTGGATACGAGGAAGATCATGGTTGGGGTGATTACAGTACTGTGTGCATCCTGACTGATGTGTCAATGCCAGTAAAATAACTTAGTGGGATTAGCACCCATTGCTTTGCTCTTTGCAAGCATAGGCCAACAAACTCAGGTAATCACGGGCAGACTAGGAAGCTTTGAACTGAAGGGAGAAGCTCTCAGTCATGCAGAGGGTGGAGTACCCAAAAGACCTCAATTAGTTCATAGAAAAGGGTGGCAATTTCCTTTGTATGCATTATTGGCTGGATGCTTCAAGTAGGCTGGGTTAATACTCATGCAGCCCTACACGTTATGAACATGTGATATCCAGTTGTGCCATTGAAGCACCAATGTTCAGTTAGAAGGTGACATGGTGAGGAAAGCATCAGCACACATGATGGCCTGCACATCAGCTTTATAAACATAGTTTGCCTTTAGAGATACCATGAATGAGGAATGTGGGGACTAGCCGTGAACTGGTCCTAAATCATAATGAGGCTGGCCTCAAAGACTTCACTCCGGTCAGTTGATACAGTACTATGCCTATTGAGTTAGTGGCCTATCAGTCCTTATAGGTAATGGATCTGTTCCTTAGATTTGTGTTTAATCTCCACGTTATGGGTTGCAGTCCGAGTGGGATAGGGCAGAGGAGAACATTTGCCTCCTGTAAAGCTCTGTGCAATTTGCTTGTGACAAGTTATGAGCTAGTAAAGTAGTACAACTGATTCCTGTGTTAGCTGTTGAGATTAACAAGTCACCTACAGCTCAAAAGTTCCAATGACAGTAAGAAAGCGTTAGGTGATGAGTTCCTGATGGAGAGATCTTTATGTAAACTGCTGGTTGTAGGTTCCGATCCGGAAAAGATCAACTCAGTCTTCTGAGGTTGATAATGTGTTATACTGAGTTCAGTGATAATAACATGTCCTTACATTATTTTGAGTTCCCCTGCAATTTTTGTGATACACCTAGCTGGCCCCTAAGGGTAGGCACCAAAGGACCAAACCCATGGTTTCCTCTGCAGACCTTTGCTACTACAGGGACAAGGACGATCCCAAAAGATTTGGCTTCAATTGTTGTTGATAGGTATCTCCGTTCAACTTCCTTACTGCAGGGTTGCTGACTAGTGGTAGTGATATATTGTTATTGGGGCTCCTACATGACTACACTACTAGAATGAAGTCTACCAAGATGTAGTCACCGCCGGCCCGGCGGGGGCGATCCACCCACCATCCCAGCAGCAAAGACCCCCACCATATTACTATGGCTGGGGGGTCCACGGTGGACGGAAAGACCGGGCAGAAAAGGGTTCAATATGGTGGCGGTGTCTGTTAGACACCGCCAGCCATATTACGATGTGGGCGGGAACATGCCTTTCCATGGCGGCATTGCTGCCACGGAAAGGCATGCGGTGTTTGCATGCGGGGGCATGTTGCGGGCCCCCAGGGACTCTGGGGGGTGGGGTGTGCACATGGGGGGTACCTATGGTAGTCCCGTGCATCTCAATGCACAACGTGGCAGGCACCGCGCGGTGCCTGTCGCGTTGTGCATTGAAAGGCACAACCTGCCATTGTGGCATTGCGGTGGGCGGTGCTTTCAGCAACCACCCACCGCAATGTCACAAATGTGCCATGCACCCACCAATGTGGCGGGTGCATCCTAATTGGGAGTGCGGGACCGCCGCACCCTCAGCCATCGGTCCCGTTTCCCGGGGGTATGGCGGCGGACAAAGTCTGCCTGCCATACTAATGACCGCCTAAGTAGGGGGTGGCAACAACCACCATGATGCGGTGGAACTGAGATAGTGGACCACCAGATCAAGTGTTGAGCGGGGCTATAGTAATGCTGATGGAAACTCAGCATCATCCACTCCTCTAAATAAGGGGGTGGAGGACATGAAGATTGCAGATTGACCATCCACCATTTTGCCTCTGATGCAACGCATCAAGCAACCTCTAATTGAGACCCCAAATAAAACACTTAATTCCAGTAATTTGAATAGTTACATTGAATAGTAACTGCATGGACTGCTGGAGTGTTAGCAATTTTAGTTGCACACTTCCTATCTTCTCAAGTTTTGGACCAAACTTAAAGCACTTCACAATCTTCTGCTGTTCTCTGCGCCACCTGCCTCCTTCACATTCTTCCCAGTTGTCCCAAAAAGACCAATGGAGGCGCACTAGAGGGCTGAGAAGCACTTCCAAGGGATGTAAGACATTGCCACAAATGCCTTCACCCTGCATTCCTTTACTACACATCCTTTACAATGTATGCCTTTACCACACATATGCCTTTACCACACACACACATGCCTTTACAATGCATTACGATGTCTTTCTGGTAAATCTACCTTTACCACACATACTGTTACAACCCATAATATTAGCACAATGCCTTTTAAACGCATTTTTTATTTTAAATTAATATTTACAACCTTTTTATACATAACATAACAATTAAATCACAAAGTGATGTTGAAATGCGTTTTTGAATGTATGGTAAAAATGCCTCAACCAAGATTGTGGACCACTACACAAAGGAAGACAAAAGCTTAAAATTAATACACAACTTAAATTATAGGTTTAGTCATGTTTTTAAACACAATAATTCACTGTTGCAAATACATACTTTGAAAAAAATTACAGATTCACCAAAAAAACAATACATAATAGGCGTCAACCATTTTGTAATCTATATGTCCTTTACCACCATTGTGACTGCACACACTTCAGAGAAAAGAAAGAAAGTATTTATTCTTCATTTTCACAGTGCCATCAAACTTCAAACATAGTATTATTTACAGTAAGGATTTCTCCCATAACTCACTTCTACTAATCATTTCTATTAAGATTAACTATCATTCCAGTGCATTGAAAACATTTTCATAACATACATTTGTCAGAACACAGTATCAACCATATATTATTATAGGTGAAAATGAGGAAAACCGATCCTGTTGATTGTGTAAGCTTTTTTCGCAAATAATATTAAAATAAATATGTTTTTGCAATAGAAGTTATACAATTCCCCCCACCCAAAAATGTAAAAACACAAAAATGAGAGAAAATGGCAGTCACTAACTAGTGGCCAGACTTACTATTCCAACTCCACCCTGTGCAAACTCGAGGAAGGTGCTGGAGACTGGTAGGGGGGCATAATTACTATTCAAACTCTGCCCTGTGCCAACTTGAGGAAGGTAATAGACACTGACTGGGGAGGGCAGAATTAATATTCCAACTTCACCCTTTTAACGCTCAGGGAAGGTGCTGGACACTGACTAGGACTCAGAATTACTACTGCAACTCTTCCCTGTGTCAACTTGGGGAAGGTGTATTGAACTAGAAAAGATTACACATTTAACAATTTCATTGTGTAAATGTTTTGTTTTTTCTTTCTTGTAGACATCTAGATCAACATTAAAACATCTTCCCAAAATATATTACCATCTTAGAAAACTAAGCACATCAATGTAACAATCTATCAGGCAAAAAAGTTCTCCAACTGTTCAGCTAACAATAATAACTATTTTCTTCCACACTTTACAGGTTGAAAAAACACCAATAATCAACTTCCTTAAGCAAAACTGCAACCAACATAAACATTATTTGTTTGCAATCTGTGTTTCAAATGCATGACTTTTGATTATCTGCGACCGCATGAACCAACATTTTTTTAAACATACATCAAAGATTTAATCATTGATTTTTATATTTTTCAGATCTACTTCCTACATTGAAAATTAGAAAATCTACCACCAATTTCCTTTGAATTGATAGATAGAAATACTCAAGTAAAGTAAAACCTTCATATTAAAAGCTAAACATAAACACATTCCATGTTAAAAAAAACAGTTACATTTTTTTCTCCTTCAAACACAAAAATAATCTCATAGGGGCATATGTATGAGCAAACCGTTTTGCGAGTCCTTAATAGCGATTTTTAGCAAATCGCTATTAAGGACTCGCAAAATGCAAAGTATGTAGGAATCACAATAATAATTTTGATTCCTTCATATTCCTAATTGCGAATCGCAAATTGCGATTCACAATTAGGGAATACCTTCCAATTCATTCCTATGGGCCTAGAGGCCCATAGGAATGAATGGGAAGACATTCTCAATTTGCGTATTACGAATGCAATTGCAAGGATGCAAGGATGTCAAAAAGACACCCTGTTGCACCGCTGAAATATGTATGTGTGTGCACATGTGGCACACATACAGGCCCTAAGGGCATGTATGTGCACCACATGCCACTTTGAAAAATGCAAAAAAAGTGAATTTTTTAAGGGAATCACAAATTACCACCAACTTGAAGTTGGTGGTAATTTGCGATTTTTTAGGGCAGTATTGCACAACTTGGGTGCTTCCTATATTGCATGTAAGGAATTGCAATTTGCGATTTGATAAATGCATTCCCAAAAAAGAGAATCACAAATTTTGCGAGGGCCTTTTGGAATGATACTTCCTAAAAGGCTTGTTCTCATTTGCGAATGGGAATTAGGCTTCATACATATGCCCCTTGAATACCTCCACAAAGAGACTTTCAGCAGGACGTCTTGGATAAAATAACCTTTTTTCCTTTTCACAGGAGAATTAAAATCATTTTTAGCCATTATAAATCATATAATCGCTTCTCAGATTCTAGCAAATAACATGTTTTCTTTCAAAAGCAGAGCAAGAAAATCAATAATCATTTTTTATTATAGAAAAATGGTAGTATTATAGACTTTACTATAACCTATTTTAAACATATTTTTTTCTTTTAGAACAAGAAGATCGAAAATGGAAGACAAGCTGAATGGATTTTCTCCAAAATGGACAATAAACTAATAAAATATGGTAGGTACCTTTATTATAAGTTGAGACCTACTGAGCCCAGGAGTTATTGAAGGTGTGTGGAGTACTTCTCAACCTACTGCACATGCAGAGCTGTTACACATGGTGAAATAGGTGTAAGAACAACTGTGCATCAGCATTCTTCCTCTGCAACAGAGTTGGAAGCATGTGGAAATGTAAAGCATATTAAAACACTAGGTGGCTCCTCCAATGAACCCTGTGGCTCAATATTAAAGGAGGTAGAGCAGAACATCTCATGAAGGTTGACAGTAGCATGTCCACAATTACAATTTAAGAAGAATGTCACAGGTCAAAAACAGGCACCTAATCCCCAACTATCAACTTCTCATGTGCACTCCGACATTAACAATCCCCCAGAATTAACATTATCTTTCAAATATGAACCTTTACTTCTTTATGACAACCAATACCCTCATAAACGTATTCTTATCTTTGCAACCCTTCATAACATAGTTACACAAGAAACAGTGAAATTTGAATGATGGGTGTCACCTTTAAATCCATATCTCATCCATTCACCCATATTTACACAATACATGCTAACACGAATCACACAACTATCTCATTCATTTATGGTGTACTCCCTAATAAGCAATCCCGAACCAATAATGGATTTTTCGCAGATATAAAATCCAAACCAGTAAGTTAAGGTCCTAGGAAAATAATATTTTATTTTGTATTACAAATGATTAACACTATTGCTAAACTCTACCCAAATTCAAGGATTTTTTTTACTTTTCTCCGACATATTGGAAAGAAAATCAAACAAAAACATCTTTAGTGGAAGATTACAGGTCGAATAGTAAACTGCAATTTGAATAATAAACTGCAATTTGAACTTATAAAATTAACAGCTTCAGGTTTGGTACCTCCTGAATGTGTGGATGACTGCAAAACAGTAATAATGCAATCAGATTAAATAAGGTAAAATGAGTCCCCCTTCTGAATTATTTTGAGGATAGATAGATTGGCTATATAAGCAAGTCGAATCTCAGGAGAAAGTCACACTTTCCAATTGGATTGTGGAACTTTTACTCTAGCTGCTTAGAAGGAGGTGCAAAAGCAAAGAATTCCACTGATGGTTGGCATAACTAATTCAACAGAGCATTAGCAAACTTCATCTCTATTATTTCCTGGAAATTTTTAAAAAGGAACAAAGTTTTTGGAAAATGAGACAGGCACAATCTTTAGCATGTAGTTTGAAACCTCAAGTTTAAAAACAAAGTAAAAAAATGCCAGAATGCCCAGTGACAAAAATGTTGAGAGGCTCGGACTACCTGGAAAGCATTGTTTGCATAATGCACTATTAAACCTGCCAAGTTTTACAGTGCATTACTCTCTTGTTTTTAAAGAAACTCCTAATTAAATTGGCATTTTTTTAAATGGTCCTTTAAAAAAAAAAAACTAAAAAAACCTCAATGTCCTGCCTGGGGAAGCCTTCTTTTTTCAACTATTAGTTATATTTTTAATGATCCAGTCACAACAGTCCATGGTAATCCCAAAGTCCAGTTAATGTAAACACTGTCTGAACTCCTAATCCATCATCATTTCATCAAAAGAGGAACATATATCAAAGAAAACTTGAAATTCTTTTAAAAAGTTTATTAAAAATTGTGTTCCATAAGCCAAAAATAAAAAAATAAATGATATCCCTAAAAGTCTTTGCTTGCGTCTCATCATTGAAAATTACACAATGGTGAAAAAAATGACTTCTAAAACAGATATTTTTTTAATTCAGGCTTAACAATAAGTATTTTCAATTTGAAGATCCTTTTTTAAACCTAATATTTAAAAAAATTATTACACCCTGATATACACATGAGTCTAACATATATAGGGATGTAAAAAGGGTTAAAAGTGACATATAATAATTGAAAACAGCATTTTACTATTAGCTTCCTCCCTCCTCCTCACCTTATGATAAGGTTCCTAACTATAGCTCCTCGGTGCTTGTGATCTCGACCGTGATGCACCACCAACTGTAGAAACAGATGCACAAGCAAGAACGTAACCGGGACAATTGTCCCATTGAAAAGAATAGGAAAGCATGGGAACATTTTTTAAAAAGAGAATGAAATGTATTAAATTATTACATCAATTTAATTCCCAGACAATTTGTTTCATGAATGTGTTTATTTATTATTTTAAAATGTATTTTAAAGTTTGCTTTGACAATAAAAATGTGTTTTAATCAAGAAATTAAACACGTTTCACAAGTTTTCACTGTTTTAAGTTTAATTATTACCATTTCATGTTTTTCTTAATTATGTTATCCACTTTTATGCATTACTTATACTTAATAAATAATAGCCATGTAATCATATTAATACCTAAGCATTAATGCATCATTTCCCCATCCAAAACCCCTATATCGCTTGCATCCTGTGTATAAAACTTATTATATATTAATCATTAAACTATTTAATCAATACGTGCAATCATATTTTACATTCTTGTAATTAATGCCCGAGCATTAATAGGCAATACCTGGGTATTAATATACATCCTCAAATAATAATCCTATGTCCCCAGCATCCTGTCACTACAACTCATTCTACATTATTATTTAATGTTGGTAATCCATAAATGTAATAATATATTAATTATTTTTCAATAATATACATGCAAGCATAATTTATACTTGAGCATTATAACTTCCCCACCCAAAACCCCTATATTCCTTGCCTCCCTGCCTAAAATCTATCATACAGTATACTTTAAATTATTGAATCAATACATGTGATAATATTTTACATTTTTTAAATTACTGCCCAAGTATTTACCTTTGTATTAATTGACCTCCCCAAGTAATAACCCCATGTACCCAGCATCTCATGCCTACAACTCATCATACAATATTATTCAATGTATTTAATCAATAAATGTATTATTATATTAACTGTGTATCATTAATACCCGAGTATTAATAGTTAATGCCTGAGTATCCGTAGTCAGTCAGAATATCTTTATTCGACTTATTCCAAGTCATACAAAGAAACAAAAACAATAAAACATTATTTACATAGCTTATCCTACATTTTCCTAAGGAACAGCGATCTAAATATGCAATTTTAAAAGTTTTTTAAAATTTATACATAGTTAAAAAAGTATTTCATTTCATTTCGAAAAGTAAATATACATAGTAAAACCATATGCTTCAAGGCGAATTTAGGCCGGCAGCTTTCGCCCTTGCAGCAGCTACCAGGAAATTAGCAATGCAGAAAGTAATGCGAGGATTAGACATAAGTTGTAAAAAGAGCAAAGCCGGTCGCACCTGTATGAAACCAACATCTTTCAGGATGGGAAACAGGTATTTTTTCCTCTGCTCTGAGTACAAACTACAAAACATGATAAAATGCATTGTATCCTGGACAGAGAAATGGTCGCAACTACAGGGAGGGGCCAAATCTGGCTTCTGCCAGCTCTTAAAAGAACCCAAATGAAAATGTATCAAATTAAACCTAAACTTAATTAATAAAAACCTGTGATAAGGGATTGTAACAAAACTAAGATAATAGGCAAGTGAAGTTGAGCTAACCAGGAGGCTGTGTTCCCTTACCGCTGGTTTCAGCAGTTCGTATTCCTCTCGGCATGCTTCCTTCCTTTCCCTAAATGACCTTTTTATAGAGTCGATGTCCTGTGCTTTAATTTTCTCTGGAAATGAAAAAAGTTCCGGACGGCCCAGATCTCTGAATGTTTTGGCTAGATAGGCCAGCCATGGGATATTGCTATATTTATCCAGAGATAGGACATCGTACAGAATTTTATGATTCAAGGGGAGATCTTCGTTCAACCACATTTTCAACCACAGAATCAGAGGGGACAGACTCAGTGTGTCTGACAGATAGGGTAAGCCCACCTCTTTATGAATAGAATAAGTTGGGGTTGACTGTGGTACAGAGAGCAGGGATCTGATAAATCTATTCTCTGCTCTCTGTATTAGGTCAAGGTTTATGTACCCCCACAAAGCAGAACCATATGTCGCAATGGCCACAGGTTTGCACTTATAGATTTTTAAGAGGGCTTCCATAGGCCTAGCCCCCAGCTTACCAGCAAAGCCCAAGAGAGCTGACGATGATCTACTTACAGCCAGCCTCTTTGCTCTTATCTGTGGGCCCCAAGAACCTTTCTGGTCAAACAGTACTCCCAAATAGGGAAATGTAGGTACCTTAGAGACAAGGACCCCCCTACAGAAAAATGATTTATGTCTTTTTTTGTTACGCTCACGCCCCATTACCATCGAATGTGACTTAGAGACGTTGACCTTGAGGTCCAGGTTTTCCATAAAAGAACCAAATGCGTCCAAAAGATGCTGGAGGCCGACACCAGTACGAGCGATCAGCACAGCGTCGTCTGCATACAGAAGTGCCGGGATTTGGACACCTCCTGCATACGGAACGTCAGCTTCCTGGCCCCGCAGGTATGCGCCCAGGCCATTGATATAAATGGTGAAGAGCAAGGGGGCTAGTATACAGCCTTGCCGTACCCCCTTTAAAGATTTAAACAGTGAGGTACATCTACCATTATTTGTTACGCGGACTGCTGCAAAGAGTTCCTGGTGCAGAGTGGCCATAAACGGCACCAAGGCTTCATCGATACCCATCTCCAACAATATCGACCACAGTTTTGACCTATTAACCAGATCAAAAGCCGAGGAGAGGTCCATGAATGCAAGAAACACGGACCCCTCCTTGGCCATAGTGTACTTGGAAATAAGTAAATGTAGATTGATGCATTGTTCAATGGTCCCTTTTCTTTCTCTGAAGCCGTATTGTAATTCAGACAGCCCACCACAACTCTCTACATTCTCCCTCAATCTAAATAGAAGTACTCTACCCAAGATCTTTATGGTTGAGTCCAAGAGGGATATGGGCCTATAACAAGCGGGATCATCCCGCTGGCCTTTGTTTTAAAAAATAGGGACAATGGTAGATGTGGCCCATGAGGCAGGGGCTGGGTTACCATTAGCTGTATTGAACACATTTGTCAGAACCTCTGCCCACAGTTTTGGAGAGTACATAAAAAAGTCAGCAGGGACACCATCAGGCCCAGGTGCCTTATGCTTTGTGGCGGCCAAAAGAGCTTTTTCCACTTCCTGGGGATTAAAGATGATAGGGTGTGCGACTGCAAAAGGCAGTGAGACATCTTTGGTTCCTTCGTCCTCACCCCCATAAACATTTTTAAAATGGGATAGCCATTTTTCATCGGTAATCACGCAATCCAAGGGTTCATTTTTGTCTTCTGAGAAAAAAGGCTGTTTGATAATCTCCCAAAATCTCCTACTGTCCTTCAGCACTGCCGCTGAAAGGAGATTGTCCCATGTTTTGCGTTTGATGGTGTCCTTACGATTCTTGATGGCTGCCTTGTAGTTTTTCCTTAATCTGGAAATATCATCTTTTACCCTAGGGATGATTTTTAGGGCTACCAGCAGAGATCTATGTGCATTTGAGCATGCAGAGTCAAACCATCGCTTATTTCCAGGATTTCCCTTTTTAGGCTTGACTAAAAGATCCTTTGACACCTGGCCACATATTGCCTCGTATGCCTCTACTATTTCTTTACTTTGAGTGAGAGGTTTTTTACAGATCTCTACATTATCTTTAATTTTAGGAAAGTTTATTGCGTAGAAATTTTCCGGGATCACTTTGGCCCATTTCACTCGTCTGTCTTGGTCAGTGGTCCTCAAGGGCTGAGCAGGTTTTACTGTTATTGGGGGTACTCCCATCTGGGCTCCCCAGGCCACTTCGAGTAATACCGGGTTATGATCACTATAATGTATTACCACTGTACGATAATCCATGGTCCAGTTTAGAATGCCTTGTGAGACAAAGATGTAGTCTATCACTGTTCCATGTTGGGTACCAATAAAAGTTGGCGTCCTCAGGCCCCAGTCAGGCTCGTACAGATCATAGTTAGCGAGTAATTCTTCTAGCTCCTGCCCCTCTGCGGTGTGTTCAAAATGCGGACCCTGTGGTCCCGCGTCACCATCATTAGTGTCATTACTCCCCTTACAGGCTAAATTACATAGATGAATATTAAAATCGCCTAATAAAATAAACTCAAAAGCAAACTTGATATTCTGACGCACTGTGTCTAAAATACTATCCAAATTAGCAACGTTGCAACCTCTATAATCTCTGTTCCCTGAATTATAAAAGTTTACGTATATGGTCCTGCTAGTATTGTTAATCACCCTTTCAACCAATAAAATGTTATGTGAGTCAATACTAATCTGCCTGAGACTTCCTTTTAAATCTAAGGAGAACAAAATTACCAGGCCACCTTTGGCTCTTCCCATACGACTGGGGACAGCAGGTTTAGTGAAACTTGTGAAACCATCCAACCAAAAATTGCCGGATGTGTCCCAAGTTTCTTGCAGGGCAATGATATGGTGGTTTGAGACAAAGCTTGCCCAAGCATTTTCCTGACGTTTTGCATTTAGGCCTGCTACGTTCCAGCTTATAATCTTGCAGGAATCAGTGGGTTTCCTAAGTTCTTGGGTTTCCCCCAAGTCCCCTTCGGCTGTTCGTGGCGGTAGTCTGCCCTCGTTAATTCCCACTTCAGAAGGACTCTGTCTATTCTCACTAATCGGGCTCTTCGGTGGGCAGGCCTCCATCCGATTTGGTGACAGAAGATGGTCACAATTTGACATCACTTGACACTCTAAAGCCTCCTTGACGGTGGGGTTGCTGGGGTCTTGGGCTATGCTAAGTTGGCCACTCTTAGATGATGGCATATTCGGTGCTTCATTTGCTGAGTCAGTTCCGACCTTAAGTCAATCACAGTTGTTTAGGTCGGATAGGGGGCCATACCTATTTCCCATTCCCAAACCCCAATCAAAGGGGGTGGCTACCTGACCCCGTCCACTGGCTCTTGTATTCCACATAGGTGGTGGAATATTTGGATATATCAAGGGCTGGTCGTTTCTCATCCGGGGCATAGACCTATTACCCCAGCCACTAAGCTCGAAACCCGGAAAACCGGGACCCCGTCCATTTATGGTGGACTCGTGTGTCATGACGGGCCTGACATTTGGCTCATTCGGGTAGTTAAATCTTCCTATCTCGAAGTTGGTCATGGGCTGGAAGCGATCATTAGTATATCGAGATCTAGAGCCCCCTCCCCAGCTAGTGGTGTTAGTCGATCTCTTGGCTCTAGGAAAGTTGGGGAAGGTAGCAAACTGGGTCTCGCTATAGAAAAATTTGAGGGTGAGGGGAATTATAGAACCGCTTCGTCGTTGGGGTGGGAAGATATTGGTCAGGATGTTTGGGAGAACCTCAGCATTAGCAAAGTTTAAGATTACACAATCCCCCTTAAACTTTTTAGGTTTATTCCCAATCCATGATACCCTCCTAGTCATGACGATGTCCCCTGCTAATTTGTCAGACCCTTGATGTGCCATATGCATATTATTGGTGAGCCAATGTAGCGCTTTGTCCTTTAGACCCTGGTTAGACTCAACTTTATCTTGTGATAGAGCAGGGACGTTTGCCAGCACGAGTACAACTGGTAAGGCTTCCAAGATGAATTGGGCTGAGTCATCCTCTTGTTGCAATCCTGGTGTAACAGCAGTTGCGATGATGGGTGGATCTCCTACTGCTTCCTGACTAGGTGGAGGTAATAACAGAGGTGGAGTTGGCTGCCCTAATTCGGCAGACTGCGATAGATTATCAGTTTGGGTATCCTCCACATCTGTAACCGCCAATTTTGTAACAAGGGAAGATAGATTCCCCACCTCTTCGGCCAGCTTGCTATGTGCCCCACCCAACTTTTTAACCTCGGAAGTTAATTTGTCCAGTTTCCCGATCAAAGGCTTGATGATTGTCCTGATTTTAATGTCTATCATCTCTTGTATCCTATTAAATAGGTCATCGTCGATAATACGTCTTGACTCTACGTCTGCGTCAAACTCCACGTTTTTCCCACCGCATCTTCGTGGTGGTGTAGTCGCCTTTTTTCTACCTTGCTGTTTCCCCCCCCCCAGCTTTGCCTGAAATTTTCTACAGGTTCTCACTGCCCGTGGTGCGGGCGGCAGAGGTGATAGGACTTCATCCACTATAACTATCTGATGGTTGGGATCAAAGACGGCATTAACTGATAGATCTACTGAGGGATCTGAGTCTTCATCCTCGTTACCATTATCTTGAGAGATAGGATCTGATATATTTATAGATGGATTTTCTAGCGGTATGTCAGAGGTCACTATACTTGAAGCGCTTGTGGAAGGGCTTTCTAGAGGCAGAATTGGCGATTGGCTTAAGCCTAGAGATTGCCTTCTCTCATTATTTATCTTGCTGACCACTTGTACTAAATAGGAATCCAGGGTATTAAGTGGCTCGGTGGCCGCAGGAACCAGTTTCTTCCCCATGTTTACTGGAGACTTTTGCAGGCTATCAGATGGCTGAACAAATTTTCGGGGTTTGACTTAGATGGATTCAATTAATATTAGCAGGACGGTAGGGTGTACAATGATAACACTTTGTCGGTCGATTCAAATCAGCACGTTTGACATGTGCTAGAGTGTAGAACGTCAGGTACAATACCTTAATGACTTCACGCAACTGTTGTCAGGGGGGTGGCCTAGCCTGGCCTTCTCGTGCCTCTGAGGGCCACAGAGGGCCCGCCCTTTGCCCGGGCTTAGCCCCGGGCGTCCCGCTCGCGTCCCGCGACGCTGAGGGCTTGCTGCTTATCAAGCCCCTCCTGGCGCTTGTTCCGCGTCAGGGAACGCGCCGCCGCAAAGGCTGCCGGGATATGGAGTCCCGGGGCGGCAGGCGCGCCTGAAAGGAGCGGTGAATGACTTCCCCGGTAGCTGGTCCGCCTGGGCTGCGCTTCTCTTGGTCCACGATCCTGTCACTGGTAAGGCTGCAGTATAATACGGGTCCCCCCGCTCCCCCGAGGGCTTGCTGCTTATCAAGCCCCTCCTGGCGCTTGTTCCGCGTCAGGGAACGCGCCGCCGCAAAGGCTGCCGGGATATGGAGTCCCGGGGCGGCGCGCGCGCCTGAAAGGAGCGGTGAATGACTTCCCCGGTAGCTGGTCCGCCTGGGCTGCGCTTCTCTTGGTCCACGATCCTGTCACTGGTAAGGCTGCAGTATAATACGGGTCCCCCCGCTCCCCCGAGGGCTTGCTGCTTATCAATCCCCTCCTGGCGCTTGTTCCGCGTCAGGGAACGCGCTGCCGCAAAGGCTGCCGGGATATGGAGTCCCGGGGCGGCGGGCGCGCCTGAAAGGAGCGGTGAATGACTTCCCCGGTAGCTGGTCCGCCTGGGCTGCGCTTCTCTTGGTCCACGATCCTGTCACTGGTAAGGCTGCAGTATAATACGGGTCCCCCCGCTCCCCCGAGGGCTTGCTGCTTATCAAGCCCCTCCTGGCGCTTGTTCCGCGTCAGGGAACGCGCCGCCGCAAAGGCTGCCGGGATATGGAGTCCCGGGGCGGCGGGCGCGCCTGAAAGGAGCAGTGAATGACATCCCCGGTAGCTGGTCCGCCTGGGCTGCGCTTCTCTTGGTCCACGATCCTGTCACTGGTAAGGCTGCAGTATAATACGGGTCCCCCCGCTCCCCCGAGGGCTTGCTGCTTATCAAGCCCCTCCTGGCGCTTGTTCCGCGTCAGGGAACGCGCCGCCGCAAAGGCTGCCGGGATATGGAGTCCCGGGGTGTCGGGCGCGCCTGAAAGGAGCGGTGAATGACTTCCCCGGTAGCTGGTCCGCCTGGGCTGCGCTTCTCTTGGTCCACGATCCTGTCACTGGTAAGGCTGCAGTATGATACGGGTCCCCCCGCTCCCCCGAGGGCTTGCTGCTTATCAAGCCCCTCCTGGCGCTTGTTCCGCGTCAGGGAACGCGCCGCCGCAAAGGCTGCCGGGATATGGAGTCCCGGGGCGGCGGGCGCGCCTGAAAGGAGCGGTGAATGACTTCCCCGGTAGCTGGTCCGCCTGGGCTGCGCTTCTCTTGGTCCACGATCCTGTCACTGGTAAGGCTGCAGTATAATACGGGTCCCCGAGTATCCGTAGTCAATTCCTGAGTATTAATACACTGCCTTGCCCAATAACCCTATGTCTCTTGCATCCCATGCTTAAAACGAATTATACATTATTATGTAATTAATATATAAATGTAATAGTATATTCAATTTGTATAATTAATACTCAAATATTAATAGTTAACACCTGAGTATTAATACATTTCCCCACCTAATACTCCAAAATCCATTGTATCTTGTGCGTAAAACCTATTCAACATTATTATTTAGTGGATTTAATGAATAGATTTAATATTATATTACATTTTTATAATCAACAAAAAAGTTTGAATAGTTGATACCTGAGTAGTAATACACTTCCCCACCTAATTCCCCTATATCCTCTGCATCCAGTGCCTAACAGTTATCATACAATAATTTGTTTTAGAATTAATTTATCATTAAATGCAATAAGAAATTAAACATTAACGGCCTAATTCGACCTTGGCAGTAGGCGCAGCATCGGCGATCGGGAAAACTCAGCCAAGCTGTCAGCATCCCAACCGCTGCAGTTAGAGTTTACTACCTGGCTGGAAGGCTGCCAGTGGTGGTCTTTGGGTGGCATCATGCTGTGGCTCACAGAGAGAGCCTAAAGGCAATGCCGCCACACTGCAGCGCCTGCACTGGCTTACTCGCACTGTTGCCATGCACTGTGTCGTGCATGGCTCACAGTGCGCGCACAACAGTACAGACATAGGGCGGCACAACATGTGCCCTCAGCCATAATGCCCAATAGGCTAAATTGCCAAGGGGCCCTTTCTTTGCCTTTCCGCTGACCTCCACATGGCGTGGTCCCCGCCATAAAAAAGGTTGGCGGAAAGGTAGGTTGTAACCAGCATGGCTGTGTAGGCATTGCCCGTCTCTATGGCCCGCTACTTACCGCACAGTGGGATCTAAGATCCTGCCAGTCTCATGGCGGTCTGACTGCCATGCTCTTAATCGAGCAGTCGGACTGCTGAGGAGGCAGTGGTTGGACCACCACCAATGGTATGGAGGTCTTGGGACCACCGTACTCGTAATCAGCCGCTACGTAAAAATTAAACCCAAAAAGTTATTTCTAAACTGATTAAAATTACTTACAATACTTATCAGCATGAATGATTAAGGCATGCGTGGTAAAAGAGTATGTGGTAAAGACACATGCATGGTAAAGACTGTGGTAAACACAATTCATGGTAAAGATTGTATGGCAACGGATGTTTCCCCCTTCCAATAGATGGCACAGACATATTAATGACCCAGTGCAGACAACCCTAAACAGTGACTAGTTGGTGATCTTGAGCTCATGCACCACCATCCCATTACACAAATCAGAAGCATAAGTGGAAGAAGTTCTTGTGTCTTTGTGTACTTTATAGCCAATCTAGTATTGGATTATTACTGCCACTTTGGGCTGTAGCAGGTCCTGGTCCCTTCCATCATTGAGAGAGAGACCCGAGCATCTCTGACTGCTAACTTTGTGTGACCTGCACTGTTATGACCAGGGATATTGTTTTCTATAGTTTGGGACATTCTTAACCCTAGTAGCACAATAGCCCAACTCTCTTTTGCAGAAAGTGATTGGACGTTTTTGACTGTTGTGTACTAATTACTGGAACATAATTTCTGCCTGAAAGTTATATTTGGCCAAATAAGGTTTAGATTAGTGGGTTGCCATACCAACTGCAGATATTTGTGTTGAACTTGCAGGCTACAGCTTCTAGCCTCCCCAAAGAGTCACGAGATCTTCAGGTCAGATGTTCTAAAACCAAAGAGAACACTCACTGGGTTAAAACACCCACTGTAAAGGTCTATATTTCACTTGTAGGCCATAGGTTTTAATTCTACTGAGATGACACCTCCACCCCCTCCCCCCCAGCTGGCCCTCACGTGCGTGAGATTTGTACCTGCGGAGAGACAGGGTAAAAAAGAGGATGCTTCAAAAACAATCGTTGAAATGGATTTCTTGAATGCACAAATATTGCAGCCAAAACTCTGCTGAGCTATTACCCTGCCTCTAGCAATATGTGCTCTGTTAACCGTTGTGCCATTTTGTACCACTGTAATAAGAGATAATGCTAGAACTCAATTTAATGCCACACAAGTTAAACACACAGATTTAGAGAACAGGGGGCAGATTACGACTTGGTAATCAGCAGAGATGCGCCAGAAGAGTTGCGACGCAGCTGCCCACCCGTGTGACACTACTGATGCGCCGCATTTACTGATGCGCCGCATTTACAGTGCGGCGCACCGTGGCGCTCGGATGGATGCATGACGCGTCCCCTGCAGAAATTTGGCGCATTGCTGGAGTTGCGTCGCAAGCGCGACGCAGCTCCAGCAAGGCTCGGGGGTGCTCTATCTGCAACATGCTGCGTCAATCCTTACACCTGCTTCAAGCAGGCGCTGGGTTTTGAAGCAGCATTGCCCTAAAAGCAACTGAGTGAAATCTTGTAGATTTCACTCAGCCACTTTTAGGAGGCGTTCCTGCGCCAGAACGACCCCCCTCCCTGCGCCAGAACGCCTACATGTGGCGCAGGGCTTTACAACGTGACACATCTCCCAAATGCGTCACGTTGTAAATACATCACAGTATGGTGCTGGCTTTGCGCCGCTGTTGCGTCACAAATGTGACGCAACGGCGGCGTAAAAGAGGCACAAGGGTCTTTTAAATCTGCCCCCAGATGCGCAATAATAGATGTTGTTGCTTTATGTAGTTTTGCCCTGCGTGACTATGCTTCTTAAAAAGTAGCAAGCTGTACATGCGCTATATTTTGTATATTTTCAGGACTCCCGAGAATGATCCCCTGTTTTTCCCTGCGAGGATACAATATGATGCTGAACTAATATAGGGTACACCTTAAGTTTCAGGCTAACAGGAGGAGAGCTGACTTGAAGGGTACACTAGGACTGCATTGGAATGTTAGCACCATTGCCAAGGGCAGTACTAACACAACTACTAACCATCAGACTCCTAAAAGTGTGGCAATTCAAACTATTCCAGGCCCCAACGCCATAAGAGTGGTTAGGTGGCAAATATTAGTCATTTTAATGTATATTGAATTTTTAAACAACTGCTGCAGGGCTCATCTCAAAATTGGGAAAACAGCACTACTTTGTGGCGGGCTGTAATAAGTGCAGGTGTTGACAATTAAATGCTGGCGCCAGGCACTAGGAAACCACGGGTTAAAATTAAGCACTGCCCGTACTTTGGGAGTGCCAGATAGACCTTAATATACAAAGCTGGACTGGGAACTAAAAGTTGACCTAGTGCAACCTTTATTACCAGACACAAAATGCACAGCACAGGACACTTAAAATCTGCTCAGTTAATTTTGGGGAGGTGACTCTCTGCCTACGATTATGTTAAAATGTGCCAAATTATTTTACAGTAGAGTTTTGCAAAAATATATATTCGGAACAGTGGAAGTGCCAATTTATAAAATTCTTAGGAAGTACAAAACCAGCATTGAGATTTGGTCCTAAAAACCAAAGTACGACCTGAGTCATCAAGATACTTTTTAATCACAAAACAAATGACTTGCAAAAATATGGCACTAATGCTCAAAATGTTTAAACAATGCTGTTTTTGACACGTGATTAAATGTAATACATTTAAAAATTACGATAGATTTAAGAATTCATATTTTCTAAACATGAATATAGAAATATTTAAGGAAGAGTACCAGAAGGATTTTGCCTTGCATGACCTAAGAGACAGTTAAAATGTTGTTGTAAGCTATGTGTGGTCAATAGTATTACAAAACAGGAAGCAACATTACACTCTGGTAGTCTACATACAAGCTACCTTTTTGCATAAAACAAACATTACCTCTGATCAGATTTTCCATTGGTGCTTCCAAATTGTGCAGTTAAGAATAATGAGGTTAAGTTAGGTAAAGTTGGTCACCAAGCCCCAGATTTATCAAGGGCTTCAATGTCCCTTGCATCACACAAGGTGAGGTAAGGCAACACAAGCCCTTAAGTCAGATTTACTAAGCCACGCAGAGCCATCTTGCATGGCTCCCTGCACAGTTAGAGCAAATCTGCAGTAAGCTGCCTTGCGTTACTTAGCATTGGGCAACGTTCCATGGGTGAGGAGTTGATGTTCCCATACATCCACCCATGGTTTTTGGTGCATCTCCAGATTTAGTAAGACTAGTAAACCTGGCAAAGCTTCAAAATGATAAGCCATCCCAACAGAGGTGTAACAAGAAGAAATATGTTTATTTCTTCTCCTTATTTCCTCTTCCCATGCCTCTACAATCCTGGCTGTAACGCAGGCAACCTTGCACCGTCGCACAAGTGTGCCTGCCTTTGCGTTTGGCAGCTGCATGTGCACCAGCGCAGAGAGAGAACAAGAATGGGCCATATGTTAATACATATATTACATACCTGCTTTCTCCAGTTGACACTTGGAGCAAGTTGTATTCCTGCGTTGCATTGCGTCAAATCTTGAAAAATCTGGCCAAGATAAATCAGACAATTTGGTGCCCTGTGGCAGCTGAGACCCTGTGTTTTTGGTGACACAGTCTGTAATTCAGGAAGTGGACCTACCTCCTCTTGCCATAGTTTCATAATACAATGTATAATAAATATAGAGTACAAATGATATAAGAAATCTACATAGCACAAAAAGATAAATCTTTCTACAGACAACCAATCGAAAGAAACAATGAACAATATTGTTATAACGCACTACAGCAAACTTCATATATTAAAAATCCATCTTTTGTGTTATCCACAGAACAAACGTCATTGTAAGGGAAGTAGAACAATGCATGTTCAATTTAAGGTTACTGGCTGTGATGTCAGTTTCTGGGCCCTCTGAAACTCAAGGGCAACTAGGTAATCCCTGTCACAAGTATTGGTGGAGTTTCTTGAACCACAGAAACTAGATACTATTGAGAGTTTGCTGAATGACCAAGCACCTGCTATTTTGGCATTTGTCTTTCAGGGGGAAAAGAGGTCGAGTAGGCAAGACAAAACCATATGGCTGAGATACCCGCCACCCCCTCTCGACACAATCCCCAAGGATGGGAAACCGAAACGGTTCTGAACTTTTGGAAGGCGGGAGGGAGTGACCCTCCCGGCCGTATTTATTAAAATATGAAACAAAATCAAAACATTAAAATAACAGTTTCATATTATGTACAATTTCATTTCCACATTACGATGTTTGGCTAACTTTAACAGATCTCTAATACAAAGATTCTCCTAGCCGATCCAACATCCTACAAAACATTTGACTTGAAATTGTACATCCTAACGTTAAGGGCCAACGGCAAGGTCGTAACCGGTGTCAGATCCCTAAACCAGAAATACACCCCTCACTTGTGAGAGGACCAACCGCACAGAGGCGTACCTCAAGTGCATCTACCAATTTCCCTTGGACTTGACGGGGGCCCCAATGAACTCGACGCCATTTAACGGTCGTCCGAGGACTCGTGTGAGGTGTCTAAGAGGTAGCGTAAACCCCCTCCCGAACCCCACACAACTTACCCATCTGCCGTCGCAGATGTCCTGGCCCCGGGAAATTCCCCAGGAGGGCCCGTAGCCCCTCCTATCCAGGAAGGGGCCTTGACCACCTTTCCTTTCCTTCCGGCGGCCTATCCTTAGACGGGACCGCCTCCCCGTTGAGGGGCCAATGGCCACCTCCCCCGAGCGCTCCCATCCGTAATGGGTGACGCCCCCCCATAGGGATCTTCCAATTACTGCTCACCGATCATGACCTTACCGCCACAGGCCGGATAGTTGACCGGCTATCCGGACCCCCCACAACAACTCCTGCCTAAAGGTCATGTTATAAACTCTTTAACCAAGCTATGAGGTCTCCTATGAGTAACTCATTCCCCACCCGGGACAAATGAACTCCGTCCCCCAAATACATACTGTCCCCTCTGATACAACCATGCGAGACAGAATGCAGAGTACTTGAACGAAACAATCTACTCACTTTGTTATTTATTTTCCTTACTGAATGATTCAGAGCAGAAACAGAAATAGCCCCCCGCCACACTTTTCGTGGGATCATGTGGGACCATGCAATTGTGCACCCTGGAACTCTCCTTGCCAACCAACTTACTGTGGAAAGCATTGCCTCAAGAAGAAGTCGTCTACCAGTGGCCACCAAATCGTTGCCCCCAAGATGGACTATGATTATAGACGGCGGTGACCTTGTCCGCCCTAACAAACCCTCGAAAAAGGATTGAAACTGGTCAATACAGAGCCCGCCCTTTCCGTAGAAGGACACACTGTACCCGTATTCCCCAGCCACGTGAATCATGTCACCTGCTTTGAATACGTCCGCGGCACGCCTCACGTATGAGTGGCCCACGACCCACACCTCCTTTTCCACAGCCGGTGATATCTGACCGCTGGTCCCCATGTGTCGGGTCGACTGCACAGTCCGCCCCGCCTCGTAGGCTTGCGCAACTGAAAGCCAAACAAAACAAGAAGCGTGAGTACATCATTACAGCTTCATAACATGTGCAACCGCACATACCTTTTATAACAGTTCGAGGACCAACGCCCTACACGTTTTACTTCTTCTACACTCAGACCCCTGGCTGTAGCCTCTGTAGCAGCCCCTATCCGAAAAGAATGGGTCCCAAACTCGCCGGGGTTCAAGCCCGCGGCCGAAATCGACATCGCAAGCACCCGCTGGAACTGAAACCTTGTCAGTGGGGTGGTGTCAGCGTGTCTCAAAAAGGTCCCCCCCCCATGATGCCACTCTCTGCGCTAAATATTCCTCTACGCAAACCACAGGGCACATGGGGGACCCGGGAATCCTCTGTATGATTATGCAGTCCCCAAACGCACCCTGATCGGTTTTGGACCTGACAAACGAGACAGTCATTGTCTCCCCCTTGACCTGAACGTGCTCTTGGCACAATCCCCCCATCGTATCCCGCTTGTTCCTCGCCACTAGTTCGCTTACCCGCATAGCCCCATGGAATGCTAGCGCAAAAGCGGCTCGGAATAACACTGTCTCATACTGTGATGAACACGTTGCCGGGAGTACGGAAAATAACAGGGCCAACCTATCCAGACCTATCGGGCGCCTCTCATCTGCTTTGCGACCCTCCAGGCGTTGCCACCCCCGTAGCGCTTTCTGGACTACGAAAGACGCTGTCGGGTCCTGGATCCCATGAGCCCTTGCCATAAAGGAAATGGCGGCCCGATGCCTCTGGGCCGTAGCTACTGATTTGCCTGCCTGATGTAAAGACAGCAAAAACTTAACGACAAGCTCCTCCTGGCCCCAAAGCTCCCCCCTAGCAGAACCCAAAAAGGACCAATAGGAACGGAACGCCCCTTCGTATGCCTTCCTTGTCCTGGGCGCTAAACTCTCTCCCACGAGGTTTTGTAGTTCGGGGCACCGAGAGACCAGAGAGCTTCGGAAAAGGGTGCTGCCACCGGGTCCGCTGCGGGCATAAAACCCCAGAAGGCCTGCATACGGAAACGAGAAAGCGCATCAGCCGCTTGGTTCAATACCCCCGGGACATGTCTTGCCCTAAAGAGCACATTCAACTGCATGCACAATAACACAATTTCTTTAAGCAGTCTCAGCACCCATTTGCAACGTGCTGCCTGACTATTGATACACTCTACCACGGTCATGTTGTCAGACCAAAACACCACAGACTGATCCCGGAACCCCTCAGGCCAAGTTTTCAGGGCCACCAAAATAGGAAAAAGTTCGAGAAAAGCAATGTTCCTCGTCAATCCGCACTCATGCCACCATGACGGCCATTTTCGAGCCGTCCATTGTGTGCCGAATATGGCGCCAAAACCTATACTCCCCGCCGAATCGGTCCACAGCCCCAGCTCCTCAGAAGACACCGCCGGTTTTATCCAGACAATTCGACCATTGAAATCCGCAAGAAATGCCAACCAAATGCGCATGTCCTGGCGAACCTCTGCCGAGAGCCTCGTGCGGTGATGACCCTCCTTCAGGCCGACCATGGCTTGTGCAATCGAGCGGGAAAAGGGGCGGGCCATCGGCATTACTCTCAGGGCAAAATTCAACTGGCCCACCACCTGTTGTAATTGATGCAGTTTTACTTTAGTCACACTGATACATGTTTCAAGGGATGCCCTGAATTTCAAAACCTTTTCTCTTGGTAGTCGAAAACAACCCTCTACCGAGTCGAGCTCGATCCCCAGAAACTCGAGGGAAGTCGAGGGACCCACGGTCTTACCTGGCGCCAATGGCACACCAAATTGGTTCATCAAGACACAAAATTCATTTAAAGCCTGTCCACATTCTGGATCCCCGGCTGCCCCCAAGAACAAAAAATCATCGAGATAATGCATAACATGTTGAAAACCCGTCTTCTTTGTGAAGACCCATTGCAAAAAACAAACGAACATTTCAAAATAGGCACAAGATATAGAACATCCCATTGGCATACATCTGTCCATGTAATAGCGACCCTGAAACCTAAAACCAAGGAGACGCTGATCGTCTGGGTGTACCGGGAGCAACCGGAACGCTGACTCGATATCTGATTTTGCCATCAGCGCCCCGGGCCCCAGGCGATGCAACATGGCGACGGCCTCATCGAAAGATGCGTACCGCACCGAACACACTTCCGGGTCTATCGCATCATTCACGGAAAGACCCCGTGGGGCTGACAAGTTATGTATCAGCCGAAACTCACCCGGGTCCTTCTTGGGGACCACCCCTAGAGGGGAACAAACAAAATTAACAACCGGTGGCAAGTCAAATGGACCGGCGACACGACCTCGAGTCACCTCCTTCCCAATCTTTGCCTGTACCACAGCCGAATGCTGTAAGACCGATAGTTGATTCGTACAGTTAGCTGCACCCTGAAAATCCCCCACTGGGATGCGGAAACCATATGAAAACCCGTTCCGCAACACCCCAGCGGAAGCATGATCCGGGTATTCACTGAGCCAAGGAATCATTGCCATGGTATCAATCGGAGTAGGTAAAGTCGCCCCTCGGACTATTTCAGACCTGTTTGGCGCTTCCCTTACCACCGTTATCACCCGTTTTGGCTCTGCACATGGACTCAGGATGGGATGGCTGCCCACACCCCCCACATTCATGTCTGAACTTGCATGACCCCTGGGGCCTCGTACATTTACCTCTGTTAAAATTCCAACAGATCCCCCTTTTACCTGCGTTGCCGCTAGTCTTCGAGTGGTACTCGCTACCTGCACCCGTCCGAAAGGGTGTCCCAGAGTATTGGCGGGAAGATTCACCCCCGCTACTCCCTGACAATGGTACTTTTAACATTCCCGTACTCTCCATTTTTTGCCATGACACGGAGTCGTAACAATCCCAAGTCAAAACTGGGTCATGTTCCTTAGCTTTTCTAAAAATATTGTCATAGCAGAACCACTGATTGCCCCCATACGCTACAGAGTACTCCATGATACGCGATTGATAAATAGGCAACTCGGTCAGCAACTCGGGCCTGCGCTCACCCATGATGGAGGTAAAAATGCCCCACGCTCTGCCCCAAGTACCAATGTTTTCGTCAACCTTAAAGGCGGCCATTTTTGCGCGCCAAACACTCGGATGCATGAGCTCCTTTTGGCTCTTAACATGCTCCATCTCGTAATGGTCGGTAAGCAAAGAAAAAATATTAACATACTTATTCGCCCAAATCTTTTCCTTAATTTCCAGTGGAACATGCTGAGCCACCTTCTCCCTTCGTGAAGGTACAGACCCTTCCCCCGCGATCGGCAATGGCCGCTTACCTGAACCAGAAGCTGCATTTGCCGCCGAAACTGGGCCCGTTGCATTTTCCGCCGCCGTAACTGGCGGGGTAACAGAAGCTGGTGTCTTCCCAGCCTCCCTAGATTCCCGCAGTTGTCTCATTACTGCCCGGGCGTCGTCAGCCGTGGTGCCCTCGTTATCTTTTCCCAACCACGCTGCCAATTGTGCCGCTAACTCGGGAGACATATCTTCCCTGGTCACGGGGGTGACCACCACGGGGATCGGATTCCCCCCCTTCGGCACCGGGGTTGGCTCCTCAAGTGGGGTATCAGGGACCGGAGTGTCACCCCCAAGCGCCCCCTTTCTGGACCTCTTGCCTCTCCCACCGGGGACTACTCCCGGCAAAGGCCGTTTCGGTCCTCCCTCCCCGTTCTTAGCCGCCATCTGCTTCTTCAAATCGCTACCTCCTTCATGAGCATGCGAAGCATCTGATCGGTACTGACCCGCTTTTCGACTTTCTTAGGCATTCCCAGACGGGATATCTGTAAGACAAAAAAGAAAGATTACAACGCTCAAAATTGGCTCTTCGTTCCGTCTTGAGCTCACGTGCAGTGGGGAGGTGCAGCTTCAGAGCACAGGAACAAGAGGATGTTTTCTTGGCTTGTTGCTTCTTTTATCCGTCTTCGGGGTGGGCGTCAACCCGCCCCCGCCCGCCACCGAGGGCGTGGCCGAGTGCGTCAGTGTCTAGGACAACCCACTCCAGGGCGGGAAAAGGCGCGCCCCGGCTACGCCGCTTCGGGCATACCAGCCGAGACACGCCTCCCGCCCAAGATGGCTTCCCGGGGGGATCGTGGTACTCCACCATACGTTCGGGGGGACCGAATGGTCGCCCCTTTCCATGAAAGCTGGTTTTTGGGGTGTAACTTTAACTTGAAATAGGACATTAGGACTCTCAACAAATCAATGTCCAGACAGCAGTATCATTTAACTAAAAAGAGATATCCCTTTAATTTGAATATATGTAATCGGGCATCTACTCTCAACATTTTCCATCTTGATAATACAAAATATATAGTAAACATGAGTGGTTTTCCATGTGGTGCACGTGACGATATTATTAAATGTACATAAAAAGACAAGAAATTTTCCCTTTGAATTAAATATTCAATTTCAGTGCAAGCCATCCTTGTTGAAATTGTGCAGAATCATATATTTGTTTTTCTGGTTGTTGGAAAAATACCACAAATATAAATGTCAAGCACAGAGTTTACACATTTTGATAACTTAAAACAAAATTAAGCAGTATCGCTGGGTGCGTCGGAGAACTGAAAAAGGAATGCACATCAATTTTCTGCATCATTAAAATGCTGAAAATATACACAAAGGAACTGGAAAATAAATCCCCAACAAAAACACTGTCAAGTTCAAAGTGGATTTTTACTCCAATTCAACTACGATATGGATCAACACTTATGTAGCCAAAGAAAATGGAATGTGGAATTGTTGTAACGCTTGTAATAAACGTATAGCAAATTGCACAAATTCTATAATAAGTACAAGCATTTTCAATGATTAATTAAAAGTACATTTATTTCTCGTTTGTCAACCTGTTTAATCCATTTCAAAACAAGGAGTTACAGGCGCCATCTTAAAGACTTCAACCACACAGAGTGGAAAGCCTTGAGATAACTCGTGCCCACTCCATCATTGTTCGAAGTCCTTGCAAATTCAAATAATACAAGCATTTTAGAATCAGTATGCAGGTAATAATTTTGTTAAAAGCTGAGATAATATCGACTTCTATAATTTTCAAAGCCCTTAAGTTACTTAGGAAACAAGAAAGAATTGTTCAATTATCTTTTGTTTGTGCATCAAAAACTCATATGACTAACTCACAGTTTAGTTTTGTGATTGCATTCCATTGAATGTCACAGGCATTAGCATAACAAAGGTCGTTTTATGTTTCTTCAACAATTGACTACCTTCCAAAATTTCAAGGCTGGGGCGCCGAGCTTGGCAGAATGTAAATGAGGAAAAATGCTATCAGCAGAAAAAAAGGAAATTTCCAGAAGAGTTGAAATTCGTGAGTGAAGGATGACACCAACTGACTAAAATAAAAACACCCAAGCATTTTGTCATCACCCAATGGGGGTAGACTTAAGTAACACAGCGCATTCATTCCTCTGGGGAGATGGATGCCTTTAATTGGGCTATTATCCAACACACAAAGGGGGATGGGAGGAAAGTTTGCAATTCGTTTAACCACTCGCAGTCACTCAAAATAGCATCTCAACCCATTGTTCGTTTGCTGACCATGCCATTTCAGTTTTGACCCAGTCCTATGCAAATCAGTCTGGACCCTGCTCCAATAGAAACAGTCCAGCTGAAACTGTCAGGCAAAGTCATCCCTGAACCGGAACAAAAGCAGCCCGAGACCAGCTTCATCAAGATTAGGGCTCTTCAGTTGAATATAGCTTGGTTTCAGTGGTGCAGTGAGCACAGGACCTATGTCTGGACATACCTTTCACACTTAGTGCGTACATCAAACACAGAAAAGTTGATGTGAGCAATGCTTGCAATTTGTCTAATTGTTGGCAATCACTTGGGGTAGCATCCCAACCAATAGCACTCCATGCCATTTAAGTTTGGACCCAGCCATATGCAAATCAGTCTTGACCTTGCTCCAATAGGAACTGCCCAGCCCAAGCTGCCAGGCGAGGTCCTCCCTGAACTACAACAAAAGCAATCAAAGGCCTGTTCCACCTCGATTAGTGTTCATCAGTCGGGTATATCTTGGTTCCGGTGGTGCAGTGAAAATGGAAGCAGGGTGAAGACTGGCTTGCATATGGCTGGGTCTAATCTGAGGTGGGGCGGTGGGTAAAAGAACAATAGATTGGAATGCTACCATCCTTAGACTTATTGCAAGCATACTCCTATCACCTTTTGTGTGTTTAATTAATTGGGCTATATCTAGAGGAAAGGTACTCTCAAATGTTGCCTGAGGGGTTAGAAGGTGTGCTTTGAGTTTAAGGGCTGCATGTGGTACAAAAAAAATCTAAATTCACTAGGATAAACAACAATTGAAGGAAAGTATGAATCTGATTTAGAGTTTGGTGGACATTGTGATCCATCACAAAAGTGACAGAGCACCCTGTCCACCAAACCTCAACCTGCCCACTCTATTTTGAGTCAGGTGAACTGCCAGTTTTCTGATGGTAGTGGCCTTTCAGCAATTAGAAAACTTACACTGATATCCTGTTATAGTAAAGGCGCCCCAATTGAAGGACATAAACGCCAGGTCTCTTCATCCAGGATCTGCAAGCAAAACCACGCAGAACCTGCTGCCACCGAGCCCTGCTTCTGCTCTGTAGGATGCAAATTGAGTACCCTAGGTCACGTCTTGTTATACTTTAATCTGCAACAGATCATACCTTGGACCTCTGAGTTTACACCACCTGCTAAGCAGTGCTGTAGGTTACTTAAAACTATCATTCGTAGATAGAACGATGCACCCAAGCATCAACTGCAAGTAACAACTGTAGACCAGGAATATGACATAAGCAGTCAGGAAACTGCATCCCAGCATCACAACTGTTCACAGTTACCAAAACGCATCCAGGGTTCTTGTAACATGGACATTTTAGGGAGTGTTCAGTAAACAACTCCCTAATACTAGTCTTTCATTCTGCACCAGCTGCCAGGCAGCATCTAGAATTCCAGGAATGTAATAGCACACAGGGCACTGCACCACAACCATCGAACTTCACACAAGATGGCAAGAAGCACTCAGCCTCAGGTTACTGGTGCCCATGGGTGTTAGAAGGTACCAACTGCACCCCAGCCTACTGCCACATCGAATAGATGATGTTACAACTCAAGCAATTACAACATATGCTTTTACAACGCTGTCTTCACATCGCAACTACCAAAACATTGCATGATTTTACAATGCATGGCATAACAACACATTTTTTTTAAACTACCATTACAACACATTCCATTACAATGCATACCATTACAATGCATAATACTTTTAGGGCAACAGTAGGGTGAGTGTTGGATAGTGTAGGGGTGAAACTTACTATTCCTACTCCAGTGAGTGCAACAGTAGGGTAATTGTTGGATAGTGTAGGGGTAAAAATATTATTCTCATGTACCCTAAAACCCATACCCACCCTAATATTAAAGAAATCTCCATTACCTGTCTTATAATGTGTTGTAATGGTATACGTTGTAATGGCATGCATTGTAGTGACATGCGTTGTAATGGCATGCATTGTAATGGCATGCGATGTAAAGGCAGCTGCATTGTAACAGCTGTGTTGTAAAGGTAGGTCGCTGTAATGACTGCGTTGTAATGGATGTTTCCCGCCACATCTTGAGGATATACCATGACTGCTGGTGGCTGTAAAGCGCATGATTTTCAGTCTGTTTCAGGAACTCTTGTATAACTGCTGCCTGAGATATATCTTTTCATAGCCATCAAGTGACCATGTATCATGTGTTTCACCTTTACCTAGGCCTGTCTGTTGAATGAATAGCATGTTGAAATCTGCCATTTCAGGTTGTAGTTTAAATATTATGAGATACACTATGAGCCCCAGAATGCAAAACGTTCAACAATGAACATGATAGTTTAAGCCGCATCTGTGTGTGGATAGCTTGCAAACCTGTTGTCCAAGCTCTCACCTTATTCATTTTGCATTCCATATGAGAGGGGTATGCATAGCTGCTTCCACTGCTGTATCTCTCCTGCAGGTTTGCAAATGCCAGGGATGCTGGTGCCCTTGGTGAGTCCATCTCTAAAAAGCTGACAATCTCACTCCATCTTAGGCCAACACAGAATGAAAAAACACCTACTGTCTGGCTGCATTGTACATAAGCAATTGGGCAGGCCTACAGACAGGAGCCAGGTCTGGAGCAGTGAAGTAACATGTTCAATGCCCCTTCATATGCTCTTTCCATGCATACACTGGAGATGTGCAGCACAGTTATCTTCACAGATGTAGTTGATTTTGCTTTTCTGTCAGGCTCACAGCACAGTACATGAGGATGAGACCACTGTCTATACCATCAGAATAATGAGACATACCCTTGGTAAGCACTATAAAAAGTCTGGATTTTAGCCATCTAAAAACTACATTGCTGCATGCTCTGAGAGGTGTTAAAAATGTTCTTTTTGAATTTTACTTTTTAACATGGATAAGAAAACGTAATCGTCGCAGTCACAGAGAACAGAGACAGTACCACGCCATTTCCAATTACATAATACACTTACATTTTGGAGACATCATTACCATAACAAGAACCCAAATCCTTTTTCCATGTGCCCATCATGACATTGCCCTCTCATTATCCGCCATATCACTGCAACACCCTTTGTTCAAGGTGGCCTTTTATCTGGAGGTTCAGACAGCTTATCTACCATCACTGCCTATTCAGTGAGGTCTCCGTTTTCATCTCTTCCAGTTGTTTTGATATGCTGTTCATCAGCTAGACACAATGCAGCATGTCCTTCTTCCTTCGTAAAACCCTTGGAGCTCCCAGGGGCACCCAGGGTATGGCAATTCACCTTTTTGCCAAGATCGTCTACAATGCCCACATCTAGAGTTTAATTTTACAGTGTTTTCGCTTGTGCCATATCCCAAGCAAACCGGTCTTAATAGATTTCTCCATATCCATAACAATTATTTTATTCAGGATATTTACAACATTCCTCCAGAAAACTTCCACCCCAGGTCATGATGATAATGTAAAAAACCTGCTGTGGAGGCCTACACCTGCTACATGATGAAGACCTGGTGGGATATATCCCGCACATACATGCATCAGGACAACAACCTTCCCTACAGAGATTCTACCCATAATCATGAGGGGCAGTGTTCTCCAAAATTCCACTGATCTGCTTAATTCTTCCACTACTTTACCCACATTAAGTGTTTATTGGGTTTTTGGGTCTTTGGCCACACGTATCCCCGGATATCGAAAGATGTTTCTTCCCCATTCCAATCCCATGTCATCTGGTAGGTCCTGTTAAACCCCAGATCCAACGAAACATAGAGAACATCTTGGATTTACTACGATTATTATGTAGGTCCGACACTGCTCTAAACTTATCTGGCACAGTAAAAAACCTATGACAATGATCTAAGTGGGCACTTTAAATATACCAATGTGTCATCCGTGCATAGCCAAATATTATGCGTTATATCCCCAAATTTTATACCCCACGGGTGGAGCTCCAACAGCAGAATACTAGTTAGGAGTTTGATAGACTTTGTAAACAGTAGTTGTGATAAGGGCATTCCTGCTGGGTCCCTCTCTCCAGCTTGCATGAGTCAGAGACTATACCTCACTTGCGCACCTAGCCCTAAGTGCTCTATATAACAGCTTAACCCAGCTTATGTAAATGGGAAAAAATCCCATACCTTCCAGCACAATCAACAGAAACTGCCAATTCACTGTATCAAAGGCACCTTTGAGGTCCAGAGATACCAATGCATGATCCGCCTCCAAGATCTCTAGTGCCTGCATGACACATAAGTCTTCTAATATTGAATCCTGTATTCTGGCTCAAAATAAATCCCATTTGACCAGACGCAATCAGAGAGCCAATTAACTTAAGAAACTATTTGCTAGGACTTTCCTCAATATCTTAACTTCTGTATTATGCATTGACAGATGTCTCTCTGATGCCACCCGGTTAGGGTCTTTAACTTCTTTGGAAGTTTTCGCTACCATTGCCTCTCTCTGTGAGGGTGGGAACTGTCTCAGTCCAGGCTCCTCCACCATTACTTCCAACAGCCATTACAACACATATGCAAGCATCATTTGAGATAAGACAGCTGGGATACAATTTACTCCCAGCATAGTCTCTAGTTATACGCCCTCCAAGGCCTTCTTTAGTTCCTCCAATGCTGGGGGTGACTCCAGAAGCTTTCAGGGGTGACAGTTCCTTGCCCTACAAGTATTCCTCGATGCATTTCTCAGGTACTCGCAGGGTCTGGGCAAAGCCCTCCCTGTAATACTGCATTCCTCGTTAATATGCTCCCTTCCAATTATATCCTGACCTGCTTCACTTGTCACCCTCAATTAATGCATTTGTGGTTTTTCCGTCTTCAATATTGTAAAAAGTTGGTTTATTGTTAGTTGACTGGGGTTTGAGTCCTGGTCAAGCAGCAACCACAATCCTTGTCTGGGTAAGGCACAAAAAAAACCAAATTAGCCTGTGATCAACCCCCTGGTAGCTTGGTGCAGAGCAGCCAGGCTTAACTAAGACGATTCAAAAAGGGGGGTGGTGATGGACAGAGTATCTGAATTAAGCAGAACACTCCTACCCAGTCAAAAGATCAGGGCTTGATCCATCACCGTTTTTTAGCTCACTGCACCATCCCATTTCAGAACCTGGCTATATTTAACTCAGATGCTCTGTCCATCACCCCCCCTTTTCTGAATAGGCTTAACTAAGAGGCAGTGTATAAAGTATTTGTTCAACACGTCAAACTGTAAAACAGTAAGAACACCACACAAAAAGATTAGTAAAATAGAGCAGGCTTTAATATATAATACAATACCAAAATAATAAAAATCCAATCAGTAGAACCAGAGTTATGAGTTTTGAAAGAACACATGTGAAATAGCACCTAAGAGCAGAAAGCACCAACCGCAGCTATCTGGTCGTACTGGACCGGGTCAAAGTCAAAAGTTCAGGCGGACTGTGATGGAGGCGGGTCGAATACAGTACCAGATTAGTCCCGGCTGAAGGTTGCGAGTGGTTGTCGGCATGACGCAAAGAGCAGGCCAGGCAGCGCAGATGGGTGGGGTGGTGCTTTGTGTTAGCTGTACCCCAAGGCCTGTTGATGCTGCTGTGCGAAAGAGATGGGCTGGCTGCAGAGCACACTGGATTTCAGTGTGAGTGGCACAGTCTTGATGCAAATAGCCCAAAAGCTTGATTTTAAGAGTGCTGAGCCCCACAAAGGGTCCAGGAAATAAAGGGTACCATTTGGGGGTCAGGAACTCACTTACGCTGAGTCCAGGATCTGGTTGGGGAGCCTTTAATGTCCCTGAGGCTCAGATAAGGAGGCAGCAGGCTAGCTCTTAGAGTCATTTTGGGGTCTTGGATTCAAGATGAAGTTGCAGGTCCAGTTCTTCCCCAGGTAGGAGGGCAGCAGGCCAGCACAGGAGGACAGCAGTTCCTTTAGATCATAGTTCTTCAATCTGTGGGGCGCGAAACCATCTCAGGGGGGCGCGCACTCCACACTAAGATCTTCCCTTTCAGAGTCTTTTACTGCCCGAGGCATGCAAGTTTTCACCCATTTTAAATCGGAATCTGTTTATTGTCGAGCTCTGGTAACTGAGGGCTGTAGGGGAGGGAGATGGAGGGGAATAGACTTGCGTTTTTGTCATTTAAAGAGCTGACAGTTAACTTCCCCAGGAGGGGGTTAATAGGTAGAGCTGGAATGCATCAGCTGCAGTGGGAGGCAGGGTCTCCTCTGCTGAAAACTAAACCAAACAAACAGACAGTCCTGTTCCTTTGTGTTAAATTTCATAGCAATGGAGACTCCTTGCCTCCCACTGAAGCTGAAATAACTGTCTGTTCCTTTCTTTCAGTTTTAGCAAAGGAGACATCCTGCCTCCCAAAGCAGCTGAAGCATTTCAGCTCTACCAGTTTAACCCCATCCTTAGCAGAAAGGAGACAAAGTTTCTTTTACATTTATACAGGCACACGCTGCAACACCTACAGGGCTTCAAGTTACCAAAAAAAAAAAAATGCCAGCCAGCCATGTGTTTTATAGACAGCCTGCAAATTGCTTGTCTTGACACCAAATATGTTTATAAATAAATATGTATACATTTGTAATGTGGCTTTTCTGTCTTTGTTCCATTTTATTATCAGTAATGGACCATTCAGGCAGCCCTAGAACACAATTAAAAGTGCTACTATTTATATTTGCTGTTCAAAGTATGCACAGACAAGTGCTGACAATACAGCTTTAGGTGACTGTTTATTTTTGTACCAACTGGGCCGTCAAAATAATGAGCTGGCAACCCTAACCATAAGACTGGAAGTTTGTTGCAAGATCAGCACATTTATTTCCTCCACCCTGATCCCTGGTTAATGCCATAATAGCAATCGTTTAACATATCTGAAACCCTACGATGCCGTCAATAACCTGCTGAGTTTGTACAAGTGCCTGGGAATGCACCCTGCATTCAGACAACTCACTCCTCATTCTCGCCCTTCACTTTCAAGCTCACCTGCACTCACAGTGATCACCATGCACTCACACTGATCACCATGCACTCACACTGATCACCCTGCACTCACAACAATCACAATGCACTCACACTGATCACCATGCACTCACACTGATCACACTGCACTCACACCATTCACCCTGCACTCACACCATTCACCCTGCACTCACACCATTCACCCTGCACTCACAGCGATCACAATGCACTCACACTGATCACAATGCACTCACACTGATCACAATGCACTCACACTGATCACAATGCACTCACACTGATCACCATGCACTCACACCTTTACCCTCTCACCCTGCACTCAGAGATCACAATGCACTCACACTGATCACCATGCACTCACACCATTCACCCTGTACTCACAGCGATCACAATGCACTCACACTAATCACCATGCACTCAAACTGATCACAATGCACTCACACTGATCACAATGCACTCACACTGATCACAATGCACTCACACTGATCACAATGCACTTACACTGATCACCATGCACTCACACTGATCACCATGCACTCACACTAATCACCATGCACTCAAACTGATCACAATGCACTCACACTGATCACAATGCACTCACACTGATCACAATGCACTCACACTGATCACAATGCACTCACACTGATCACCATGCACTCACACTGATCACCATGCACTCACACTGATCACCATGCACTCACAGCTATCACCATGCACTCACACTGATCACCATGCACTCACACTGATCACCATGCACTCACACTGATCACCATGCACTCACAGCTATCACCATGCACTCACACCGATCACCATGCACTCAAACCATTCACCATGCACTCACACCATTCACCCTGCACTCACACCATTCACCCTGCACTCACAGCGATCACAATGCACTCACAGGGATCACAATGCACTCACTGCAATCACAATGCACTCACACTGATCAACATGCACTCACACTGATCACCATGCACTCCCACTATTCACCATGCACTCCCACTATTCACCATGCACTCCCACTATTCACCATGCACTCCCACCATTCACCCTGCACTCACAGCGATCAAAATGCACTCACACTGATCACCATGCACTCACACCATTCACCCGCTCACCCTGCACACAGTGATCACTCTACACTCACAATGATCACTCTGCACTCACAGTGATCACAATGCACTCACAATGATCACCATGCACTCACACTGATCACACGCTCACCCTGAACTCCCAGTGATGACTCTGCACTCACAATGCACTTGTGCTGTTCACCCTGTACCTCACCCTGTAGTCACACGAGCGCACTACTCACCCTGCACTCATGAAACACTTCACTCACATGTCCCCCTTACTGCTCAATGTGCATACTCACTCAAATAAGACCATAACTGACCATACATTCATTTGTCCCACTTTGCACTTACATCCGCACTCAAATTCATATGGTCACCTCACTCCCCCTGCAGTCACTCCTCTTACCCCACTCCCACACTTTCGCATCGCTCAAGGTGCACTTACAAGGGCACTCCTGATACCCACACAGAGCAGAGGTTTAATGTGCCTGCTACAAAGAGCGTGTACCGTGCAGATCAAAGAACTGAGTGTGGGTAAACTATGAGTAGCGCTATAAAAAAATGAAATGTTTGCCAGAAAGGTGCTATAGAGAGATGGGGTGCATTGTTGGTGAGTGGTAGTGAGGAAATTCATAGCGCAGGAGGAAATGGGGGAGGGGCACCAAAAACAGACCGTTGCACTATGTGCGACCAGTGCTGGTGCCAGCCCTGGATGGGAGTGTTAGCCCCCCTGAAGTTCGGGTCTAGTTGCGCACCTGTACACAAGTATGGGCATGTCGTGCCCCATCAAGGTTTTCGTCCTAAATTACAACAGGACATATTTACATGTACTGCAATCCAGTTTTTCAGGGGTCCCCTTGATAGAGGCAGCTCTGTTTTTGCCCTGATGGCCTGGAATAATTCCTAAACAGATTCTTGTAAATACTGTTTTGTTTAATTTCTTTTTAATGTGATTGATATGAGAGAGTCTATTACTATTTGCAGAGAAATGTTTTTGTTTCATGCAAAGAAATGTTTTTGTTTCATGCAATTTTAGATCAAAACGGGTACACACATTTATGTTGGTGGTGTTAATATTAATCTAGGTAATGTGTAAAACAAAGCATCCTAGTAAAAAGAATTTGCGCACATTTTATCTTGGAAAATTGTGTTTTTGAGCTGTGTAATGAGCCTCTGTCATTTCACCACACCCATTCACAAACCTGCAGTTTACTAAACACTCTTATTGTGTTAAACATTATTTGCCAACTATGGCCCGTGATATGCACGTGGCAGTCGATCATGTAGTGTACCAGATTCCAGAAATTTATGTCGGGTGGCGGGGGGCCAACCTCTAATAAAATTCAGCTGGGGGGGCTAAGCCTACAAAGGTTTGAAGACCTCTGCCTTAGACAGTGGCGGCTCCTCCATTGGGGCATGGGGGTGTTGCCCCACTGCTTTCTCACATTGTGAGAAGCGGAAACATAAAATGGTAAAACTACCATTACATGTTTCTACTTCTCGCACTGCGAGAAAGCAGAAGTGCCTGGAGGGCCTGGTTGTGGGTGAATGAGTGGGTGGTCCTGCTCGAGGGCAGGAGGACGTGGCTATACCAATGCTTTGGGCCCTGACTGCTTTCGTCGACCTGGGGCTGACCAAAGCAGTCATGCGCACTCTCCCTTTTCTCTATGTAGGCTGCAGCTTACATAGAGAAAAGGCACCCGCGTAGCTAGGGGGGGAGGGGGGGCGGTCTGCCCCGGGCGGCACCATTTTTGAGGCGGCCGCGGCCGCGCGGGCCGGCACTAGAGGCCCGTTGCAGCCGCGGCGGCAGTCCTGTCAAGTGTCACGCATCAGGCATGTTACGAATGCATTTCAGTGTGGTAATCTGCATTACCGCACTAAAATGCATTGTCACGTATAATTACTGTGATTCTGAAAGCACAAAGTGTCGTGGACTGCGTGCGCTTTCACAATGGCTGCCTCACCTCACTCAGCTTCACTAGTGCTTCAAAAGTATCACAATGTATTATTGGGAACATTCACCCGCGGCACGGCTCTGACGCCTGACGTCATGAACCAAAGACTAGAAGGGCGGTCCCAGTCAGGTTGTGCTAGCACTTTGGAGCGCAGAGTTTGAGGAAGGTGCCGCCCCTCCCTGCTGGCCGATTTGCTGGTGGCGCCGGCTGCGCCGCAAAGTGAATCATGGCGCCGTCGGCATTTACAATACTGCTGCAGGCACCTCGTACTGACCCGGGCTGTCGCCTTGCCTGTTGCTCAGCTGTTCATTTACTCCCTGCCGAATTATTGCAGCCGCCCTTACTATTTCGAAATTATAAACTAAATACGGCCTCATTCAGACAAGCTACTGGAGCGTCGAGGACATGATACCACTGACCCTGCAGCTACGTGCAGCCAACTTTGACTTCACCTCTCAAACTACGTGAGTACTTAATTTCCATTTTTCAGTGTTCCCCACGTTCTGTGCCACCCGGGTTTTTCACGAGACACCTAGTGCGAAGGAGGTTTCTGGCAGGGCAGGGCCTTATTTAGTCCACTATTCAGCCAGGGTTCCACACATACTGGAAAGTTTGTCCCAGGGAGTGCTTTCTTTTGCAGTTTTTTTTTATGGCACGAAGGTGACCAGATGGTATAATTGAAGGGTTATACTTGCGCCAGAGTTTCATTTCAAGGTCATGTTCATTAGCTGTTTGGCACATGGAAATTTAATTATTTTCCCAGAATCACAATATTTTGGCCGGTTAGTCAAGATTGGAACCTGGCTCCCAGTGCCAAAGTCAGCAGCCATTGATCATTTTTCCATGACCAAGACCACCATGTTCTGCATCGTGAATGCAGAAAAAAACAACAGATTTGGTTTGCCTTCTTACGTAAGATGCCATACGAAATTGTAGCAGCTGATGCCCTACACCACTCCTGCAAGGCTTCAGTGACGATTGAGCTACTCTATAATTCATCATCACGATCGAACAAACCGATGTACGGTACCCAACCTCTGAATGAGGAGGGGCGGGACTGGGGGGTGCTGAGAGTTAAGACAGATTTTGTAGCCATCCGTTTTCGGTGGATGTTCCATTACCTGCCATCTCTACATGACGGTTTTCTGCTGTTTGGAGTCTTCCTCTAAATTGCATCATAGGCAAGCAATCACCAGTCAGTTCAATGGTGCTCAAATGCCACTTCAGATTATAAGGGCACTAGGTTAGTGCCTTTCCATTTCTGTTACTTTGCAGCAGTTAACGTATTAAAGTTTCTCGTTGCTCAGACGGGTGTAGTTTCTGATATTTATATGTTTTATCTTATCTTCATTGCTTGATTTGGCTCGGAAGAAAGTGTCACTCAAAGTCTTTCAAATGTCACTCATAATAACACTGAAATTATGAAAATGTCACACACAGCACTCTGAAACCTTGGCAGCTATGCAGCAGCCTCTGTGACAGTGTGACCTGCTTCACTAATCACTAGCTGCGGTAATTGCAGGTTGCCCCTGCATGCAGTGCACACAAACGCGGGACTTAGTTTTGGCAATTTAAAGTCCCGCGTTAGCACTGTGCGGCTGTGCTTGCAGTAGTTACCTGACCGTAACCGCAGGAGGGCATCAGACAGTGCAGGCTGCAGAAGTGCAGCGCGGCGGCTGCCTAAGTAGTCCCGCAGCGTGAGTCGCTCCGACCGTTGTTGGCCCAGCCTCGCTCGGACTAGTCCTCCAGGGCCGTCAATCAGTGGTAGCATGCACGGCGCGCGCAACCAATGACGTCCCAGTAAGGACATTTTTGGCCAGCCCTCGCCTCGCGACGGTAGCAGTGACGTGTTACGCGCTCACCACCCCTACGCTCGCCTCGCGCCTCTCGTTGTATTGAGGAGTCGGAGACCATTCTTCTTGCCTGCTTTATACAGTATAAATTAAATTATACTGTCTTGCAGCCAGGCACGCACCTTTTCAGACTCAGACTGACTAATTCATAAGAGGTGAGAGAGAATTTAGAACCGTCCTAAAAGATGCCCGAATATTTTACACGTTCTTAGCCAAATTATTTAAATTTGATCCAAAATTAAAACCTTATCAAATTGGCAGCATGAAAATATTTTGAATTATTCAAATTCCCACTGCGAAATGTAAATTTCAGAATTTCGAGCCACTCATTGTGGTATGATGTAATTTTTTTTACATAGCATTGATAATATAAAGCTTCTGTTTTTTTACTTCAATCGCAGTCACGAGAAAGTAACGTTGTCTTGTGAAACAAATGAGATGTAGGGTTATCCTGATGTTAGCCAAGGAAAAGTTATCTGACTTCCTCAAAATGGCATTTTGACTTATAATTCTGCAGTACACTATCAGCGCCACTTAAAACTTTTATAAATGGTCTTGGAATTATTGTAACTGTTAAGCAGATAAAATGGAAAACAAATTCTAGCTGCAGGATTAATGAAACATAAATACTGCAAGACGTTCTAGCAGCTCCATAAAGAGGATGTCTGTCCTGGTGCCAAGGCCTCGTGGAAAGCGCACATAAACAAATGTTCATTAAGAACTGCTTTTAATTTCATTTATTAGTATGTGCACAATGAAGATCATCTAAAGTGTAGATTGCAGCCTTGTGATTAGCGGAGTGGTGGGAAGCTGCCTGCTGTGGGTTGCTGCTTCCTGTTGAGGACTCGGAGAGCACCAGAAGAAGCCCGAATCGGGACCCGGCTTGGAGTTGATGCGGCGGAAGACGGTGAGTTTTATTTTATTTGATTTAAATTCCCATGTTTCCTAAATATGTTTACTTATTTCAGAAACGGGGTATCCAGTCCCGGCCAGCAAATGTCGCACCCGGCGTATGTGCACAAAATGTTGTGTAGCCCCTCGGTAGTGCAGCCCCAAGAAGTTATTTCGTTATGAGTAAATTTTGTCCCTATTTTCCAGACAGACATTTGAGTCTTTATCGGTATACACCAGCGGTAAGCGGATTACACTTTTCTGAATAAAATGCATCATTATGTGAACTTCTAGCTAAAATATCTTCTACGCACGTACTATATGGATGTTACATGTCTACGTGTAGGATGTTGGGAACGTGATAAAAGGCCTCCTTTCCATGCAGTACGATGAAGGCAGACTGCACTGCCTGCTAACAGGACACAGCATTGTGGATTCAGGGTGGCCCCTTGGTGTTTCATTGATAAGGCTCCTAGCGCGGGCTTATCCAGTATTCTATGTCCCCTGGCAGCCCAAGATCCGGACATTATCTTCCCCATTCATAAATATGAGAAACCTCGTAAAGCTGACATATTCAGAGCATCACGGGCTCCTAGGTCCTTAATCCCGCTTTAGTTGTTCCCCGGCCTCGACAGGTGCGCGGATCAGGCTAGCAGGGAGCGGGGTAGGGGGGTCTTATTCAGCATCCCGGTCTTCAGGTGCCAGTATATCTTGCTATAATATGTGCTTTTTTTTCTATACCACCTCAAGCTCCGCTACGTTACTTATCTTGCTAGGCCTGGCCATTACCTAACTTAAATGTACTCAAACTAACGAGAGCGGAAGAATGAGTTTGTCCTGCATGGATTCCAGGTTACCAGCTAAATGTTAGCAGCGAATATTTAACTTACTGAGCTACTATTCCTGCATGTATAGAGGTTTAAACTAATCTGTGATAAGGTTGTTGTGGGTTTCATATAGTGCTACCTGACTCATGCATGCAGCTTGAATACCAGAAAACAGTGTTATGGCAACTTTAGCTCATAACAAATAAGATGCTTTTGTTTAGTTACTGAATTGCTCGTTCATATGTTTTCTGAAATACATTGAACAGCTTTTGTATGCTTAAATATATGTTTGTCGAAGGACGACATCTATTTAGTATAGGAATCATTCTTCTTGTGTCCCGGATACATCGCTGTCATTGTACTTACTTTTACAAGTGTTTGGACGGAAGCTCCTCAGTTTAGAAAGCTATGCTTATCCTGTCTATGTCAGGCTGTGAATAGGTGCTGAATTCCTGTCATAGCCGCTCCATATTATTGCATATAATTGTGGCATAAAAATAATTTGCAAGGTCTCAATTATCTGCCTGGCTGAGAATAGAATTTATGTAGCAAAGCTTAATGCAAAATTCAATAACTATTACCAGATTATCTGGAAGATTTTATTTAATGAAGGTACAGTCTTCAATACATTCTTTATAAATTATATTCATACCCGAAAACATTTTTTTATGGCTCAACATTTTCAAATGTCACCAGTCGCCACTGCCTTTAGAGCAGCAATCTGGAAGAGTGACAGTCCTTTTAGCAGCACAGAAGTCCTTCCTGGCAGAGTATCCACAGGTCTAGAAGAGTCCCATGCAGTCACACACAAGCTCCCCATTGTGTGTGGTTGTTTATGAGAAACACACAAAGCCCAATTGTCAGCTACACCCAGTCATGTGACCCAGAGACAGGCTGCAGGCACCAAATGGCTCAGGCAAGAAAATGCCAATTTTCTAAAAGTGGCATTATCAGAATTTTAATTTAAAATCTAACTGCACCATAAGTTAGGACTTTAAATTGTGATTCCAGAGACACCAAACATGAACTAGTCATCTCTTCACAATTGGAAATTACACTTATAAAACGTAGTAAGGCAAATCCAATACTATCCTATAGGAGAGATAGGCATTACAGTAGTGAAAACAGAATGTAAGAGTTTTTCAATAGCAGGACACATAAAACGTATGATGCACCCTGCCCTGTAGGCTGTCCAGGGCCTACCCTAAGGGTGACATATGTATTAAAAACAAAGGTATGGGCCTGGCAAAATGTTTAATTTGCCATGTCAAAATGTCAGTTTAAACTGCAAAAACAAGCTCTGCAATGTCAAGCCTGAGACATGTTTAATGTGCTACTTAAGTGGGTGGCACAGCCAGTGCTGTAGGCCCTCTGGCAGCAGTTAATTTATAGTTTCTGGGCACATGTAGTGTCACTTAATAAGGACTTACAAGTAAATTAAATCTGTCAATTTGCGTATAAGCCAATGTTACCATGTTTTAGGGAAAGAGCACAAGTACTTTACCGTTGGTTAGCAGCAAAATAGGAGGTTTGAAGGCGAACCGCTAGGCGGAAACCACGCCAAGAATGCTAGGTCTAACAAATATCCAAGCAAGCATGCACCCCGTCTTATCCGTCTCCCTGAATAGCTTCTGTCTATACTGTGCATAGATGTCCCTATGTAGGTGTCTTCTATCTGTTGCAGTACATTTCCCCACTAACGGGAGGCCTCACGTCTACTGTACCCTGCTTGTGCCGTTATTCCTGTGCCATCGCTAGCTCCCTAAGTGTCATCTTCAATTTCTGTTCATCCCCATATTATCAGGCCATACTTTCCACGCAAATAGCTACTTTATATGCTTCTCACTCCGTTGCTCTACATTCTGTGGTTTCAGGGTTTTGGTGAGAAAACTCTGTATTCTTTCATTGGGCCCACATAGGCCCGACAGTCAGGACCGCTGCTTGCATTGACGACAATGGATTATGCATTCCCAGACAACCAGGCCTCAATACCAGAATCAAAGGTGCATGGTCCGATAGAAACCTGTTCAAGTATGCTACATTCTCGTACATTACAAATTCAGCCTACTATTGTAAAATAGCACATTTTAAATGGAAGAACCAACAAGACTCAAAGTTAGACTCAGGCAGGTATTGGATTATTTTGGTTATTGTATTAAAGATTCAAATTTCATAGTAATATGCAATCTTTTGAGAATTTCAGTTAAGAATACCACAACTTGCATTAAGGCAGCAAACATTTAGGCAAGGCTTTTATGGAAGTGTATTCTAGAAATCAGTTTACAGAGTTAGAGAGCCCCACTCCCATTAAGGAAGAAGGGTAGGTTGTTTGTCTAACAGCTCATATCCTACAAGGAGGGGGAAATGGTTCATATTTAAAGTTCATTAAGAGTGAGTCCATTAGCAGTGAACAAAAGAAATAAAAGAAAATAAAAAGACAATGGTTTGGCAAAGAAGGTTTCAGTCTATCAGCTACCAACTGTAGCATCAGAAAACAGTCCAAAAAGTAAAAGGATGTTTCTTAGTACCCATCAATCAGCATAGCATCCTCTCGCAAAGGAAAAAGAAAAAGTATGACGTTGCCCCTCCTTTGGGGTTTCTTCTTTCATAAAATCTCTAACAAGGTCCCCGTTATATAGCATCATACCACCGTCATATGCTTAGATTCACATAATGTCCCTTAGGACATTCGTAACAGTGAGATGCTTTCCCATGTTGGTCATGAGAAACTAAATATTTGAAATTTCCCATTGGCCTAACATTGGTAAAAAAGAAATATAAAGTATCCATTTTTAGCAACAGCTGAAATCCTGTTCCCACAGGAATATTTCAATGAGAACATTGAAGAAACATTTAGTAATGTTGAAATTTTTTTTAAACAAAGTTTTATTGATTTTACATAACAACATACAAACAAATGACAGTGGTTTCTCTGGCTGCATGTTACATAGCAATAGTTCTATTGATTCGCTCCACATGTCACTGCCCTATCCTTCCCGCTCCCCCACCCCCACTACCCCCACCCCCCCTAGTAATGTTGAAAGTTATACATGTACAAAACAAATAAAGTAACATTTCACTAGTTGTAAATGGACCACTGTATTTGGTGAGGGGAAAGGTCAGCATTAGAGGAGAAGCAATTTAAAAAAAGCCTTCAAATTGGCATTACATATTTAAATGAAATAAACTCTAAATCAATATCAAATAAATTGCAATAAATCATTTCAAATAAGGAGTATGTATAGCTTTCACCAGAGATTACTACGTGGAAATAGCTAACGTTAGAAATACCCTACTACCACAATTTCTCGATATTCATATAAGTGTATAATTTTCTAATTTCATACTACAAAATGTGTTTTCCACTTTTTATAAACTGTAGAATATGTAGTAATATTATGCAAAATTTCAAGATGATACCGGGGATTGGGACCACCAGCCATAAGGGCAGGGCTCCTGTGTGGGCAATTAGGATGCGCCCGCCACAGTGGCGGGCGCATCCTTTATTCCTGGCATTGTGGCGGGCGGTTCACTCAGCACCGCCCGCCACAATGCCAGGAAGGCATGTTGTGCACTTTCAAGCGCAGTGCCTGCCATGTTGTGCATGGAACTGCTGGGGGGTACCATAGGTACCCCCCATGTGCCACCCCTACCCCCCAACATCTTGGGGGCACGCAACAGGCCCTCAAACACAAACAATGCATGCCTTTCCGTGGCGGCCACGCCACCAAAGAAAGGCACCCTCCTGCCTGCATCCTGATATGGATGGCTGTGTCTAGCAGACACCGCCACCATATGAAACCCTTTTCCGCCAGGTCAACTCATTGACCGGGTGGAAAAGTGGTGGACGGTCTTCCCGTCCCCCGGGGTCCCCCTGCCATACTAATGTGGCGGGGGGAAATGGGTGGCGGGCTGGCTAGGATGTAGGGCGGTTCGCCACCGCAATGCGGGCGGTGCCGATCCGCGCTACATCCTAATAGGCCCCCTAGTTTCTACACATTTTTGCACCAGCTTTTCTAAATGGTGCATTCTAACAGAAGACATTAGAAACAAAGGCCACTATATTAACAGCACACTTAATCAGTAAACGTTAATAAACCGCATGTTCATAAAAAAATCTCACATTAGTGCAACTCATTTATATGTATTAGTATTGCTTTGTATGTATTTTTTTTTCATCTTGCATTTTGAAGCAGGCTTTTACAGGGCTTCCACTACACTTGTCTCAGTTTTATGTATCACTGTGTCTAATGTGTGCAAAGTACACTTTCAGTTTTTTGTGTCTTTAATCAGTAGATGTGTTGTGTATTATGATTTTTAAAATCATGCACCATCAACAACAAGCAAGCAGGCATGTGCAACAAAGAAAACATGCAAACCTATGGCAAAAGCATAGTGGCTGGCTACACAATATGGCCGCCGACAACATATTCAAACAAAAAGTAAGTAGTCATTAACAACAAAGAAAACATGCAGGCCTATGAACACTGACTACACAAAATGGCAACCAGCCACATGGCATAGAACACAAAGATAAAATGGTGGCCTATGGCAAACACATATGCATACTGGCCAGACAAAAATGGCCACTTGGCTAGCAAACAAAGGAGGCAAGGTAAACAAAGAAGAACACTCTACCATTAATTCAGCAACGCCAAAACCGAAAATTAAGTCAGCTATAAAAAGCTTCCAACAGCAAACATCCTCCCAAGGCTTCAAAATATTGCCCCACCAAAATACAGTTTTTACAGAAAAAACAGGAAATACAGAAAATACACATTTCCAATTTAATTGAATGCATCCCTAAATCATAGATAAACAACATATAGCACAGAAACAGTTTTTTCATACACCAAATGCCTAGTACTGGCTGGCTAGGCCACATGCTAAAATAAATTGATAGTGTCGATTTCACCAACATGGAGAAAAAGTACTTAACTGGTCAACCTTTTTCCCTTATAAAAGATAAAAAATGGAGTGCAAAAAAATAGGCCCTTACTGCAACTCCAGGACACCAATCACAACCACAATCAAATGTAAAAATTTAACAAAGTGTACAAATAAGTACTAGTGAATGTGCTCTATCAAACAACACCCTTATCCAAACATTGTTTGCCTTACTTGATTTCACAAAAACAAAGTCATTAAAATTCAATGATATATACAGCAGGAATGCAGACAAAGAGAGTGATCCTTTTACCTCAGAATCCAAATGATAATTGACCAGGAGATGGACAAAGCACTGTGGTGAGTGTTATGGACAGGTAGAGGAAGTTGGAGTCGCTGTGGCACTTCTTTCCTGCAAAAAAATGAAGTAAAGTAAAAAAAAGTGTGCTTCATGCTAAGAAACTACCTGTACCATCCGTTTGAGTAGAAAATTCATCTGGAAAGGTATTTTGGAGATGATTTCCGGGCTTCTTAATTAGAAAATCAACTCGAGAAGCAGTTCCGACTGCTCATGACTGCCAGCATTACAAAATGGCCCTGAAAGGTTTCATGGCAATCGGAAATCGTGCCAGGGGCTGGCGCATCTCGCTCACAAGCAGGTGTTGATGGAGCCTTGTGTTGGTTCTGTGAACAACAAGAGGCTTGAACAGCAGAATAATTCCACCATGCGATGATTGACAGAATTTGCCAGGAACTCCACATAACAAGCGGAATGTGAAGTTACCAAATTCCACCAATTTCGCAAGCGGAATTATAATTCCATCTGGATATGGTATAAAGTAGTCAGAACTACTGGCTTTGCCAGTGATGTTGATGATGGTGGTGATGATGATGATTCTATTTTTAGAATTTATATTATAACAATTTCTAATATCATTATTATTACCCAGCATTCAAGATCAGGAGCTGATCAGCCAGTGCAGCTTCATTGGCAAAAGCTGCTGTCTTAATAGGCCCACATTGGAAGCATTTTGTTGCTGCATTTCTCTGTCTCTTCCTGTGTCTCTCTCTTGGCCCTTCCAAGGGAAACTTCCATTACAACGCAGGCATTACAACATTATGCCTTTACAACGCAGTCAATACAACGCAAGTTCTATTACAACGCATGCCATTACAACGCAGAACCCTCACTGACCAGCACCTTACCCGAGGTAAGTACCCGGCGGTGTTAGAATAGTCATTTTTGTTGTAATGCTACATGCTTTGTAATGGCTTGCTTTGTAACGGTAAAGCGTTGTGATGGAAGTTGCATTGTAAATACAGTGTTGAAAAGGTATGCATTTTAATAGTTGTGCTTTTAATGTCATACATCCCTTTTCTAAATTCCACTCTTCCTTGCTATCAGTGTTCGCTCGTCTTAGCTCATCCCTGACAGATGGGATAATCCAGGTCATCATGGGTAGGACATGGCTTGCACACTCGTAGAGAGCACCAAAAGTGTGCTACGGAAATAGAGGAGCTTTTTCACAGTCTGCCATTGTGTGTTCAATAATGTCCAGTATCATACATGCCAACATTTTAGAAGAGAAAAGTGGGAAATTAAAAAAAAAGTAATCTGGAATATGTATTTCTTCCATTGACTTCTATTGAAGCAGAGGCAATTTAATGTGGGGGACAGACATAATAAAGCCATTTTTTGCATAAGGAATTGGAAGTCTCCCGCCTGAATCGTGTCTAATAGCATGTTGCAGTATGGTGAAATGAAGCTCTTTTTCTCGTTGCTCTCCATTTTTGGTGTTAGTGTGCTAACACCATTATTATGTTTACCTGCGGAGCGATAGTGACTGTTACCCCATACACCATCTGCAATGGCGGCTCTTGTTCATAATTGTCCGAGTAGAGCAATTTGCTGTTTCTATTGCCTGCAGAATATGATAGTGCTAATGGTAACTATAGTGCTCATGGGGATGTATGTTGTTACCACGCATACTTTTACAAAGCATGCCTTTACCACGCAACTTTTACAATGCAAGTCATTACAACGACTTGCGTTGGGGGGGCGCTGGATAGTGAATAGTTTAATTTACTATTCCAACTCCAGTCCCCGTGGATAGTAGGGAAGGTTTTGGATAGTAAATTAAACTATTAGATATCCTAGAGCGCCCCCCAGCGCAAGTCGTAGTAACGATTTGCGTTGTAAACGTTGCGTGGTAAAGGTAGTGTGTGGTAAAAGTTGCGTTGTAAACGCTGTTTACCTGCTCATGGTGGTGGTGCTAATGATGATAAAAGCAAAAATAATGATCATAATAGTAACAGAGGTTTTGTAATTGCTGATAACAAAAACAATCTTAGCTTCATAAACTAAGAATTTTAAAGTACGCTGTCTCCAGGGGATGTCTTTGTAATGCTGTTCAACTCTTTTCTTATAAATGCTTAAGCTCTGATGCACTTTCATTTGAGCTGAATTCTAAGCACCATATTCAAGTGTGCCTCCTCTGTTGGTACATTTCTGAATTTTAATCATATATGTCCATTAATATTGGCAATTCCACTATTGAATTTACATGTATGTATTAATATGAAGCCATTGCAACTGAAACAAAATTGTTGTGATGTGTTTTGAAGTGCTTTTCATATTTAAGCTAATCTAGGCCTCAGTTAGGCCTCAACACCAACTTTATAAAATGGCTGCCGTATCATGTTCATTGTTCAAGTAAACTGCTTGGTTTGTTTAACAATATTATGATCACATTAATTCCAAAATATCAAACTCACACACTGTGCACTAGCATCACGGCTCTGTAATACAAAGAAGAGAAGATAAAGAAATTTGTCAATTCTAGCGTTCACCTCTTACCATGCGATCTAAAAAATGTCATATTATAAACTATTACTGACCTATTGTTTACCTTTATCAACTGACTAGCAGCCTGCCCCGACGTCGTCCGGGGGCAATGAGGCTTTAGGGCCAACCGCCCGCCCCGGCCCCCGCCCGGCCCGACATTGTCCGTGTCTCGTAGCCGGAGCCTTACCTCAACCGCCCTTCTTCAGGGCCAACCGCCTGCCCCGGCCCTGGCCCCCTCCCGCCCCGACATTGTCCGTGTCCCGGAGCCTTACCTGAGCCGCCGCTCCTCCCCGTGCTCCTGACTTCACCGCCGCTACTCGCCGCTCGTAACCGCTTCTCCCCGCCTGTCCTCCTCTCCTCCCCGCCTGTCCGCCGCTCCACCCCGCGCTCATGTCTGCCGCTCCTCCTCGTCAGCACGCACGTCGCGGCCAGCGCTACGTATCGGCCGGCGCTACTTCCAGGGGACTATTTTTTTTTATGTTAAATTTTTTAAATAACGTTTAATTTTTACTTTATATATCCTGTGTCCATCTGCACACCCTGACAATTCCAACGATGTATCGGGTGTGTGGATTGGCGCTGTGGTTCCCGAGTTTACCCGCCTCAAAGCTTCAAAGTTCTTCCTTTATTATAGTAGTATAGATATCCCAAGATACTATGCTGCACCTAGCAATTGATACAGATGATACACTGATAATAACTCAGAAATAATTAACCCAAAAACAAAAAACATTTAGGGGCAGATTTTCCACTATTTCACGCGGCTCAGTGCAGCAGCCGCAAATGCTGCGCTGAGTGAGAAGGAGAGAGCAGGAGAGCCCCATATTTACAGAAATATGGCACTCTCCTCCCCTCTTCCTAGCGCCGGCATTAAAATCAGCTGCCCTGTGCCACAGAGACACATTTGTGCCATAGTGCAAGGGTGTTTCGATGAGTCTAGCACAGGTTTTGTACTAGAAGGGTACCCTTCCAGTACAAAATACTATGCATAGACTGACTTTAACTCTTTTGCCTCTTTGTATGTGTGCTGTAAAGTGCAGCACAAGTGCAAAGTCGGAAAAGGATGGAGAAATTAAATAATTTCTCCTTTGTTGCGCCTACTTCAAAAGGGTGCAGTTTTCTGATGCTAAATCCTTTCTAATTAATTTAGTAATTAGGATTTAGTGTCAGAAACCTTTGGTGGTTCATAGGAACGCCAATGCTGCACCAATGGTACACCCACTTGGGGCTAAGTAATGCAAAGCAGTGATGTTGCATTACTTTCACGATATTGTCAGCCCTAAACAAGTTTAGCGCTAGAAAGTAAATCAGAAAAAAAGATTTTCTGTCACTTTTGTGATGCAAACACAGCATAAAATCTTAGTAAATCTCCCCCCTTAAAGAATAAATACATTGAATCTAACTCACTGGAAAAATGAAATGCATGTTGAATTTCTAGTCATATAATTTATTGAAGTAAATCAATTTAAAATGAGAAATTAACATCAGAAATAGTGTTTCAAATTAATTATAAATCAAGAAATTTTTTCAGAATTGGATAGTCTAACTAAAAGTTTGGACATTCCCTCGTAAGGTAACCACAAGAATTTCTTTGAGACTAGCCAGGAGTACAGACATATTAGTCTTCCTTTCCACATCAGCAGTTCAGATTGTAACACTGTGCCATTTTGTTCTGAAAGATAGTCCCAGTAGTCCCAAGGGCAGTTAAATCCTGAGCAGCAGTGGCGTGCCTGGTAACTCACCTCCCCTGTTTGTGAGGTCCAGAGTTTGGATGAACTGACTCAAAAAGTCCAAGCACCTGATGAAGGATAGGTCCAGGGCTCCTGGCTAGTCAGGCGGGCAGGTAACTCAGGTCCTAGCATTGCTGCCCTCCCTTGGATCACACCTATGATGGGGCATTTCTTTACGCACTTCAAATGCACTTGCAGACATGTTTCTCCAACAACAAGGTGTGGTATCATTTTGTGCTCTGGTGTTCTTTTGTATGGTGTAGTGCATACATTTTATGGGTACATCAGGTGCTGGTGTTGCTATGTGGTATCAGTGCTAAGTTATAATGTTAGTGATTTATACACTTTTTAAAAGATGTCTTCGTTTGCCTTAGCCAATGGTGGGAAGGTTGGAATATTTGTTAACCTCCTGCCTTAGCGAAGGGTGGGGGCACTGCACTACTAATGGCCTTGTCTCCTCCACCATGCATAATGTTCAGACTAGGAATTAGGGACTTTAGGTCCACCACCCTTGGTCAAGGTGGAAGGGCACCCTTTTCCACACAGCTTCCTTGCCCAAGAAGACTGTATTTCCTATCTTACTTGCCGAATGGTGAAGCATTTTGTGATACCCCAAAGGGAGAATTGGGTTTCTATTTTCACCCACATGCCCCACTGATTCTACAAATACTGTAGGGGGTGTAGTTTCTTTCTCACACCCCTGTATAAATCAAACGTGATGAGTGTGATTTTGTGGTAGCCTTCATGGATGTGTACAATTCTACAAAGAAACCTAAAACAAATGTAAAATGTTACAGGGCTTTTTTGTCTGTAAGGGTCTCCTCCATTTCTTTGCTTTACTTCTCCGCCATTTTTCACAAGAGCCTGGGTAGTTATGTTACCCACTCCTCACTTGCTCAATGAACTAGGGTCTATATTTCTTTCCCCCCTCCATTATAGGATGCAAGCGTTTGTTATGCTCTGCTTCTCTCTCACTTTACCCAAGGATTAAAGGAATCTCTGTTATTTATTTTCAGGTCTCATGATGTTGTCCCCATCATGAGAGAAAAAACTGTTGAACCCTGAGGCCATGTCAGTGAAATTGCAGTTTTGTTATAGAAAAACTAAATTGTGTTTGATCAGATTGAAATTCTTGAAATAAACAATCATTTTGGGACATGCAGAGGGGTTTTAATTGTCCCCTGCCTTCGCTTCTAGTGGAAGGACATCAAAGTTTCAACACCCCACATTGCCATGGTGGTGTAAACCGACTCCTTTCCCTACTTTGTGCAACAGGAGTTTTTGCAAATATTTGCAGAAGTTAATGAACACTTGCCAAAAGTTTAAAAGGTCGTGTGGAATCTTCATTTTAGGTCGAGTACATCATACAGTAAATCTTTTTGGTTGAACAAGATTTATTATTGGCTTACCTGGAACTTCCGGTGGGCTTTCGGCATGCCCTTTTCTGAACACTAAGTGGCATTATTGTCAATCTCATTTTCTTGCTTCTTATTCAATGGCTTGCCTTGCTCATCACGTGTTTGTACCTTCTTTGGAGCATAGCCTCTTGTATCCATCCACTGCTCGCTTTTAGAGAACCACTTTTTCTTTTGCTTAAGCATTCATGAGAGTGCATTTGTTTCCCTGTTGTCACCCTCAGTCGCTTCTCACCCCCTTCCCCATAGTGATCAGTCACATTTTTGGGCTTCCCACACCCTTGCTCTGTGATTTGCTTTTGCCTGTGTTTTTCTCCTTCCTCACACTCAGCGGTGTTCTTGCTCCCTTGTGTGCTCCTCTCTCAGTCCCCCAAATTGTTTTTCCCCCGTGTGCTGCTTTCCCCTCCCCCATGCCTACACTCAATTGCTTAACACCCCCAACTGATCCTCCACTGCCCCTCATTCCACAGTATATTTAAAAAAAAAGTGTTTTTGCATTACTACTTTTCATGTATTACTGATCCTTTCTGGATTGGTAAATAAAAAAGACATTGGTATCATTGTGGAAGCATGCATGTGTGTTTGCGCATGCGTGCTTGCATGAAGACAAATGCATGTGCATAGATAATCGTGCATACAGTGTAAAGCATGAACAAATGGCAATGGCAGAGCCGATAGGTCTCAAAGGTGTGACCAGCTTTTCTAATGCTTGTTTTAATTCCCTTCCTTCAACAATGGCAGGAGCATTGCTTTGCTTAAACATCCATACTCAAAGGAAGGTAACAAATAAAATACAAAAATAAATGTAAAAAAAATAACATCTGCAGCCGGCCGCATCGCACTCTTCTTCTCCAATCTACTCCAGGCACTGGCTCCCAGTCTCCCCTGCGACCAATCCTGACGCTGTGCTCATGCATGAGAGCAGCATCAGGATTGGCCTGGGCGCCCTAAATTTGCACTCTCCAACCCAGCAACGCAGTTCAGTTTGGAGGCAGCTTCAAAGCGCATGTCGGCTTAGCCGTCCTGAGACAGCCCGCCAAACCTGATACCAGTAAGTGTCACCCCTGGCCCCGCCCTCAAAGACTCAGCTGAGAAAGGAAAAATAAAATGAGAACAAAACATGGTTATTAATTATTCTATAATGGAGATTGTATATGCTTTTATGAGTGAACCTCGATTAAAGCAATTTTGAATTGAATTGGTTATTATCGTTTAATTTTTCTTTTCCTCGCTGTTTTGAGACAGCTGGCGGAGGGGGGGGGGTGCAACGCTCTTCGGCCATAGTAGAGCAGGCATCTCTGGTCAATGCGTGGTGGGATGACATTTTCCATTCTATTAGGTCAATGGAGTGAGGGTTCGGGAATACCACCCTTAGAAAAAGAGAGAAGAGAATCTTCCCATGCTTGGGAATGCTGGGGGATTATCCTGGAAGAAGTCTCCCTCCATCAGGCTGAATGGATGGATCAACGCAGTGCTTCAGAGGCTTGTGATTACAATTCCTCTCTGGCCCTTTTTATCTGCTGAAAAGGGTAAGAATATCTCACAAAAAAGATGCCAATGCTGCTCATCTGAATCCTAAGATTATTATTTCGTTCTACACATACGAACAAAACACTATGTGAGAGGAAACGTGACTTGTTGCTTAAGCGCGAGCGCCATCTTTGTGTGTTCGTGACAAGACACAGTCGGATACATCAACAGAAATCAGCATTCCTTCCGAGATTGAGAGACGGGACCAAGCCGGGACACGCCAAAATCAAAAGGCGCACCGGGAACCTGAGAACCGAATTCGCCGTTCTCCCACCCACACATCACAGGAGCATCAGCCCCAACAAACACTGAATGACCCGAACCGACACTTTACAATAGTGGTCCCGCTCCGCGGATACTGGTATATTTAAGGACTTCCTGACATTTAGAGAGCTTATGGTCCTGACGAGAACTCGATATTAAAACGAGTTCGAAGCGCGTAGACCTCCTTATATAACGTCGCTACATTGAAACCATAAGAAAACAGAACAACTTCCCGATCATAATGATATATGTCGTCAAATACTATTCTATGGTTTCTTGAATTGAATAGAAATTGTATATAAAACATAGCTGTTTGTGATTTAGATTGCTTTTGGATGAATGTGTAATGAGTATGAATGGTATGGTTAGTTAGTAAGAATATGAGGATGAATGGGGTAAGAAGAGAAATATAGTTTGAGTAAAAAATGTTTATTTTTTTGTGATGTGTTCTAAAATGTTTTGTTGAAATATTGAAATGTCAAAAAACTAATCGAAAAATATAATTTGTAATAAAATGCAAAATTAGAAAGATTGATTCTAATAATCAAATTCCTCTCACATAGTGTTTTGTTCGTATGTGTAGAACGAAATAATAATCTTAGGATTCAGATGAGCAGCATTGGCATCTTTTTGTGAGATAACTAAAGGCAGGGTTTGGCCTTGCTGCTTGGGAGCCCATACCCAGTGGTGATTAGCACGAAGAGGGTAAGAAAGCATTGATCTCACATGGCACGAGAAGGTGAATATTAGCATAGGTGTGGACAAGGCATAGACAAGCCTGCCAGGTGTCTCAGTAAAGATGGAGAATTTGTCATATGTTATTCGGCAGCCAGTTAAAGCTGGGGTATATTCATAATGCCACTGATTCATGAAAAGCTAGGGTAGGGTACCTATGAAGGCAATTTTTCCCCTTCTTCTCTCTAAAGCCTGCATAAGAGACCATGGGGATCTGTTGGTGGTGTACAGGACTACCCACTGGAACCCATAGGAGGTGTATAAAGATGAGAAGAAAATAGTGCTATTACATTTTTTAAGCCAGAGTGTTCCTCAATGTACTGAAGAAGGCAGGAGAAAAAAATGAAAATTATATTTACAATCCCCTTTCGCCACAGGAATGTCACTTTTTATGACGTTCCTGTGGCGATAATCTCTTTGGCTTCTTTACAAGGCGGTGTTAAGCCACTTAACGTGGCTTAACGCTGTCTAGTAAATAGGGCCAATTTTCACACTACACTTAGCGTGAAAGGGGTGGGCAAAGGCCCACCGCGACACCCATTGATTTTCACACTGTCCCCTTTACAAGGGTGGTGTACATAGGAGGCAGCGCCAAAATTAATACAAAGGAAAACCTGGTCTTAACATAGTAAAACAAGTAGAAATGGTTAATGTCTCCTCTTTTTTGCTGTTTCTATGTGTGCTGCGTTGTGCAGCACACATACAAACAGCAAATCACCACAAATTAATGTGAATGTGTAGGAAGGTGTCCCATCCTGCACATAAACAACCATTCCCCCCAATGCAGACACCCTTGCACTAATCCTGCGTTGGCGCTAGCAGCTTAATTTAGTGCTACAGGAAACGCATGGGTGCGCCGCATTCTTGTGAATAAGGCCCCTCCTTAGTTTTCAGAATCGCAAGGTGTGGTGTTAGCAATTTTTGCTTAACCCCTTCGCCGCGGTGTGAATTTCGCCACGGTGCGAGGGGGGGCGGGGTTGGGTGTGGCGGTACTCATGACGGCTCCCGGCCATCATAAATCACAGTGAGCGTGTGCTCATGACAGGCGGGAGCTGTCAGAACTCCACCCACTGATTAATTCTCCCGCACAGGCGGGGAATTAACCGCGCGTGGGCGGAGCGGCAACGCTCTGACGGTCCTGGCCATCATGAGCACACGTCTACTGTGACGCATGATGGCCGGGAGCCGCCATGAGCACCGAAAGAGTTAACGCCATGCTTCATCATTCTGTTGTAAATACGCCCCTGACTGCTTAGCCAGAAAAGCATTACTTTTTGTACCCGAAAGAGCAAGGGGTAGAATGAAGCAGTGCATATAGGTAGATTATTTACCATGTTCAGCTGAGATGCCCACAACATGAGGGGTATTAAGGAAGCACTGGAACATTCCCTGTGAAAAAGAGAGTTTCATGGCACATAAAGGATATTTGTAGCACAGATTCCAGCTGCCCCATTGCAAGACACTTTGGCAAAATGCATGGCAGCAGGAAGATCCTTCCCATTCACTTTGATGGGGATGTAATTCTGAGAAATGAGGGATGATCACATTTTTAATTATGTAGGGTAGAATCTAGGCACATATTGGAAATGGAAACCCGCGGACCCTCAGGCACAATATAAATGAGGAGATGTAAGTGCCTTTAAGGAAACTAGATTGGCTTGTAGTTTTTGCCCTGTCGTTCTTTTTATGTAATTGTTTTCTGAGGATTTTTGTTGATACAGAGAAAGAAAATAATTAAATTATGGTATTTGAGACCGCTGCCTAATGGGCCGTTCGATATGTCTTATCTTTGTTTCCTATTGTGTTTTCTTTGGTTACTTAATGATCTACCATAAAGAATTTTTAGACAAATTATATACCAATGTTCAAATTTGTTTGTGCTTCTATTCTATTTGGGGTGATCATCAGCTAGCACTCATTGATGATATAATGACTTAATCAATATTCAATATAGAACTAGCATCAGCCAAGTATCACATTTTATGCAGATTGGTCAGACAGCAGCAATTGTATTACCTTTCTCTTCGGTCCCTTTTAGCGCCCGCTTCCCCAGGTGAGTGATGTTCGTGAAACTTGACATACAAAGAGAAAGTTAAGCTTGCCTAAGTGTGCACATTTAATGCAGCTTCTTTTAATTTTGTTCAGCAAGGTAAAATCACACTGAAGCGATGTCTTTTAGGAAAGTCGCTTCCCTGCGTAAAGTAACTATTAATGCATGTGAGAGGCAGTAAAATGTAATTTTGTCATGGCACATTGTTGTACTGTGGTAATAAACTCAAATGTGATCTTTGCACTGTATACACACACAGAAGCACGTACACACCCACACACACACACACCCATGAATTTCTATGCAGCTGCTTTAACCCCTCCCATGCCCATGACGAGCTCAACTCGTCATGAGCCACAGTGCTCCGGTGGTCATGAGGAGCTCGTCGTGGCCCGAGGAACGCTCGCACGCTGGGCTGATTCCCCTGCTGTGCTGAGCGTTCCATTAAACGGGTGTGGTTGTGACGAGCTCAGCTCGTCATGAGCACCGGAGCACTGTGGCTCATGCGGAGCTAAGCTCGTCATGAGGATGGGGCGCTGTGCGCGCCCCCCAGCACAGCAGGGGAATAGCACCAGCAGCCAAGGTTAATGTTCCACTTCATAAAGAAAAATTTACACAGCAAAACTGTACGGATTATTTATTTGTATGGAGTAATCACAAGAAACCACGATGACCTTGGAGCCGTCCCGAATACCAACCTTGAGCAATAAGGGAGAAATGTACACACTACGTGTTTTAATTGCGAAGCTACAGAGTATTGGTTACTTGTGTAACGTACAGCATTCTGATTTATGCATGTAAGTTTAAATGACGGTTAGCGTCTACCTGGCATGCATAGTGAAATGCCACAGAAAAGGTTTGTGGCACAGTAGGGTTATTTATGCATAAATACTGTAAGCACTGCTGGACACTTTTTGCATTTGGTGTGGCAGTGGTGTGAAGAGGAGAAATGAGACATAGCTGTGTAGATGTAAATGTAATGTAAATGTATAGGCATTTATATAGCGCACTACTTACCCGTAGGGTCCCAAGGCGCTTCGACCGCTGCGAAACCCTTCCTGGCTTCCCTGAGAGATGGTCCCTTAATGGGTATCTCCAGGGTGAGACCAGGCATCCCCGGCGGTCTGGTGGGGCCGTTAGTGAAGATGAGGCAAGCTAATGCCCAGAGTTGCCGAGTGTGATCGCTGATCAGAGTGGGCACCGAGGCGAGAGAATTATCGAGTCCGCTGACCCTGGTCCAGAAACCTGCCGCGCCGGGAATCGAACCCTGGTCCCGGGCCGTCCTCTGCTCTCGGGTCTGCCGCCTCTAACCAGTGAGCCACACTACTTCACTCAGCAACAGATCAGCAACAGGACATAAGAAAGCAATGAGCCACAGCCAAGGCACTCTTACTGACCTTGTCAGTATGTAGCTTCCCTCACTGCACATCTCCGCCTTGTAGTTGTTGCCCCCTGACCTTTCCAGGTCCTGAGTTCGAGGCCCTCCTCCACCCGCAGGCACCCACCTGCGCCTCGTCCCTGGTGGTCAAGTGGGGAGCATCTCTGCTCTGCTGCTGCTCTGCCCTCTATCTTTCTGCCTTTTCTTCTCTGATCTCTAATTTCCTTAATTTCATCTTTTCTGTCCTGTCACTTTCTTTCTCTTTCTGCTCTTCTGTACTTTTGGCACCTTTTTACTCGCTATGTCCCTGCCGCTGCTTGTCCCCTGCAGCTGCGCCCCCTTCCAGCTCCACTTTCTTCTTTTCCAGCCTCCCAGTTGTCCATCCCTCCCCCTCACTCTACTTAATGGCGGCTGCTGCGTGGTGAAGAAGGGATCTTACTGACCTTGTCAGTAAGTAGCTTACCTCGCCGCATAGCTCCGCCTGGTATCTGTTGCTCCCTGACTCTTCCAGGTCCTGAATTCGAGGCCCTCTTCAAAGGCGCAGGCACCCGCCTGTGCCTCGTCCCTGGTGGTCAGTGGGGAGCATCTTTTCTCTGCTGCTACTCTGCCTTCTATCTTTCTGCTTTCTGCCTTTTCTTCTCCGATCTCTTCTTTTCCTTAATTTGATATTTTCTGCATTTCTGTCACTTTCTTTCTCCTTCTCACTTCTGCACTTTTTGTGCATTTTTTCTCGCTGTGTTCCCACTGCTGCTTTTCCCCGCAGCCCGCCCCTCCAGTGCCGCTTTACCACTTCCCACTTTTCCCACCTCCCAGCATCCCTGGGCTGCCCCCTCGCACTACTTATTGGTGGCTGCTGTGCAGCCACGCACCAGCCACGTCACGAAGGCAAGCTCGTCCACGTCTGGACAGCGTCCAGCACTATGAACCCTGGTCCTCGGGCCATTCATCACTATGACGCAACTGCGGAAGCCACTCCGCCTACCACCTCGCATTGCAGACAAACACCCAAGTCTGGTTCATCTGCCGCATCTGCAACTGCACCTTCTACAGACTCCGCACAACAGACCTACCGACCACAAGACCCTCAAGAGCCGGAACCGACCACCTCAGAGGTATCTTACTCACACCTGCTCGCTCAAAAGACAAGCCTTGGAGATCATGGACCTGCTTGACTCTACATCCCCGATGTCGCCTTCTTCACAGAAACCTGGATGAACACCAGCTCAGCCCCAGACATCGCTACCGCTATCCCCGATGGATACAGAACCATCCACAAGGACTGCGTCAATCGACCAGGAAGCGGCATCGCCATCATATGCAAAGACACCCTCTGCATCACAAGCAGTTCCAACGACCCCTCACCCAACATGGAGCACCTCCACCTCCATTTCCAGATCCAGATCAACCCGAACGCCAGCCTCTATGGCACCCTCATCTGCAGACCTTTTGGACCATGCCCCCCCTTCAGCGAAGCCATTGCCGACTTCATCACTTACCACGCTCTCACCTCAATGGACTACATCCTCCTCAGCAACCTCAATTTCCAATTGGACAACCTTGAATAAAACAACACGTCATTCCTACTGGAGAACCTCACCACCATCAGACTGAAACAACTGGTCACAATGCTGACACTCTCTGCAGGACACACGTTCGACCCCATCTTTTCCACAAGCAACAACATCTCCATCGTCCACACCTCCAAGCCACACTGGAATGACCACCACTGCATCCACTTTTCCTTGCCCAAACCCACCATACGCCACCACATCTTCAGAGATCCACTCAGAAGCTGGAACAAGGTCACAAAGACCAGCTCACCACCTCCCTCAGCAAGACCCCACCATAGACATACGCTGATGCCAACACCTCAGCACACAACGTCCACAGCTGGTTCTCCCACTGCACCAACACACTGGTCCCCCTTAAGAAACCCCAAGGCAAGCAATCTTCCAAGAATGCCACCTGGTTCTCCTCTGCCCTCAAAAAGTCCAAGCGTACCTGCAGTCAGCGCAAGAAAAGATGGAGGAGCAGCAAGATCACAGAAGACCACACAATCTTCAAATCTGCTGTCACTGCACACCACCTCCATCATCAGAACAGCAAAAAAAGCAGCCATCGAGGAATGCATCAACGTCAATGCACACAACAACAAATAACTCTTCGCTGTAGTCAAATAATTTGCCAAACACAGCACTGAGAAAGCAGACATCCCCCGTACCAAGACCTCTGTGACAACCTTTCCACCTTCTTACACCACAAGATCAAGGAGATCTATGACAGCTTGCCAACCCAAGACTCACCCACCCCACCCGCAACCTCCACACCCATTGGCTCCGGCCCTCAGAAGACCTTGACTAACTAGAATGCCCTCACCTCTGATGACACCTTCAGAATCATGAAGAGAACCAATCTGAGCCCCATCACATCTCTGCCCACCCCACATCTTCAACAGAGCCTGCTCCTCCATCACACCCAAACTCTGCCACACGATCAACTGCTCTATTGAGTCTGCAACTTTCCCAGAAGACTGGAGGCATGCAGAGACCAACCCCCTGTTGAAGAAACCTTCTGGCAACCCGATGGACCTCATGAACTACAGAATAATCTCTGTGTTTCCCTTCCCAGCGAAAGTCATCAAGAAAGCCATTGATGCACAACACTCCAACTTCGTTCAAATGAACAACATCATTGACCTCTCCCAATCAAGCTTCAGAAGCAACCATAGCACTGAGACCGCTCTCCTTGTCGCTACAGACGTCAACTGCACCCTCCTCCACCAAGGCTAGACTGCAGGCCCCATCCTCCTGGACCGCTCAGCCGCCTTCGACACTTTCTGCCACCAGACCCTCTGCGCCAGATTCCACTACGCCCGCATCAGCGGCAAAGCCCTAGAATGAACGCTCCTTCCTCACCTGCCGAACACAGAGAGTCAGACTTCCACCGTTCAAATCAGAACCCACAGAGATCAGTTGCCGAGACCCTCAAAGATCCTCCCTGTGCCCCACTCTCTTCAACATCTGCATGGCCCGCTTGCAGCCATTTTCAGAAGCCACAGACTCAACATGGTCTCCTATGCCAACAACACCCAACTGATTTTCTCCCTCACAGACAAACCCACAGCCGCCAAGAGAAACTTTCACAAAGGGATGAAGGCAGGCACCACCTGGATGAAGACTTCTGCCTCCAGCTTAACCCACACAAGACACAAGTCCTCATACTGGGCTTCTACACCTCTGCCCAGGATATCTCTGGGTGGCCAACAGTGCTCAGAACCCCCCCCCCCACACCCAAGGACTACACACCAAACCTCTGCATCACCCTGGATTCCTCGCTTTCTATGAACCGCCATATCAATGCCGTCTCATCCTCCTGCTTCTACACGCTCCGCCTCCTTCATGACATCTTCAAGTGGATCCCCAACGAGTCTAGGAAAATAGACACCCATGCACTCATCAGCAGCAGAGTTGACTTCAGCAGCGCTCTCTATGCAGACACCACCACAAGAAACTCCCCAAAAAACTGCAGACCATCCAAAACGTCCCTTGTCACAACCACATCACCAGCCACCTGAGAGACCTTCACTGGCTACCTGTCAACAAGTAAATCACCTTCAACCTTCTCACGCATTCCTACAAAGCCCTCCTCAACACCTGACCTGCATACTTCAACCACAGCCTCTCCTTCTACACTCCCACCAGACATCTCTGCTCCATCCAACTGATCCTGATCGCCTTCCCATAAATCTGCAAGACCATGGCTGGAGGAAAATCCTTCTCCTAACTTGCTCCAAAGACCTGGAACTCCCTGCCTCTTCACTTCTAGCCATTGCTGCTTCAATTCAGAAAGGACCCCAATACCTGGCTCTTCAACCGAACCGCAGACCCAGCCCACCCCACCCACCCCCCACTAAGCACCTTGAGACCCTCTCGGGTGAATAGTCGTGCTTTAAAAGATCCTGATTGATTGAAGACTGCCTTTAGCACTAGTGGTACCCGTTGCAACAATCTTTTTAGGCACCCCCCAGGACTTCCTTCTTCATGGATTCTCCACTACCACCCTCCAACAGTGTCCCTCATCTTTCCATCAACCCCCTCTCAAATGCAGTTAATTTGTTTTATAGTGCTTCTCATACCAGTGCAGAGTGTCGGAGCACTTTACATCACAACATTAACCTGAGACAATAAGACATATGTGTATAAATCAGTCTATAGACAATGTGACATGAAACAATGAGGATTACAAGATGTAGGAAACATATGTCATCCATACTAGTAGGCAGTACATTTTAAGATTTTTTGGTCTGGAGAAACACAAACTCGAGATTGAAAACATACCACCACAGTGGCTGGGGTTGGCTTTACTAGAAATAATGTATTTCTACCCAAATTAACCCTTTTAAACAACATTAGGATTATGAAAGACTGGGGAAAACATAAGGTTCCAATCCTAGTCCTTGCAGTTTGCATGAAGCTCTTTGATAACAGTTCGTAAGTCATTGTGCTATATTAGTAATGTAATTTATGAACTGCAAGCAACAAAATCATCTGTGTGACAAAAGTAGTAACCCATTGATCTATCCACATAAAATGTAGTTATGTGATCTGTATCACATATCATATGTGATACAGCGGCGGCCGGCTCCGGTAAGCACAGTGAGGCGGGGCAGGGCATGGCGGGGGAAGCCGACAAACGGCGGAATATGTGTTATTTATTCATTTAATTAAACCTATTCTGTCGTCTATCGACCGCCCCCTGCTCCCAGCCCGCCCGCCCCCGCCCCACTGTGTTTACCTGTGTCAGCCACCGCTGGGCACATGTTCTTTACAGCACGCATATTAACTCTCAGCTTTACTTTATGATGAGGCAGAACTGTCGCAAGGCACAAACACATCTCTCTCCAGCAGGTACATGAATCACCAGAGTTAACTTGACATTTTTATTGTTGCCCAAAAACTGTCCCACACACAAAGAACTCTGCAGCAAGTCCTTTTATAATCATGTTATTTCTAAAACAGCACCCCCCAACACCCCTTCAACCACTCCTCCCCCCGATAAACGCTAGGTGAGGCTAATCTGGTTGTGCAAGCCTGGCCACAGCCATTGGCTGCTTCCTCGGTAGCTGCAGTACGCTATTCGCATGGTGCATGACAGTAGTGTTAAAATAACACAAAGTCACTGAAGAGAAAGATAAATGTATTCTATAATGAGGCAGATATTATAAAAATATATACTGTACATATTATAACCAGTTACACAATCTGATTCCATAACCTCAATGCATGGTGAAAGTTCTGGTGTTGACACTGTACAAAATTAGGAATCTCATGAAAAGGTGCTGGTAGAAGAGTTGTATTGTCTTTATTATGCACAAGCGGGGTTGGGTAAACCCTTTTTCGTGAATAATTTGTTTCAAATCTTAATCCTTAAATGTGTGCACATGCATGGGTTTCATCACATTGAAGAACCCAATGTTGGGAATTCCCTTGTAATTGAATAATTATTCCATAACCCCATTTTTTCTAATTCTTTTTTTCCCCATTTTTTCTAATTCTTTCATTTTATTTTAATTAACTTTTTCTTTTTCTACTACCTCTCTTCTAGTTTTATTCCTCCCCCTTCCTTTATCTTCTTTGGGTGTGTACAAACGGTGGGAATCCCTGTACCGTCTTCCCATTTATATATTCGCAAGACTGCCTGTCAATGCTCTTGACAAGGACATCCACCGAAAGCATCGTAGGAAAGCCAGCATACTGGGAATTGCTTACGCGATACAGGTTTAACTAACCGTGGAGGTTAAGCACCGTGACTAAAAAAATATAACATCCGGTCCTTCACCTTCAACAATATCTCTTCTCTCTCACTCTTATAATTTGTACTTCCTCCTCTCTCTCCTTCAGCGTTTCTCTTGTTTCTGTATATTTTCATGAATTATATACATCTAATGGCACCTCCCTCACATTTGCCCATTTCCGCTCCTATATCTCCTTTCTTTATTATTATAAAAGTTTTTTGCTAATTGCCCTTTGCCAGCCCCTTCCAAACACGAGGATTGCAGATGTAGAAAAGTGAAAAGACAAACTTCTCGCTGGTCACCAGCAAATGTTATTTAAAATGTAGAGTATCAATCAGCAACTCCTGTACTATATCAAGTTCAAGTTCAAAAGACCTTTATTCGAATTCCTTAAAATTCATAAAAGTACCAAACATAATTCATCAACAAACCATAGTAATATATATACATACAAATAATAAATAAAAATAAGCATACATGTGACATTCCATTCCGTACAGTGACAATACAATATGTTTCAAAACAATATGCTAAATTTCCATAATAATACTAACAAAGCTGATTTACTATACTCAAGGGTTTTCCATCATTTTACGTACTCGTATAGCCAATCTTAAAAAGGAGCTGACACGAAAAGTCAATTCATCACTATCCAGAGCAATCAACATATTATATGAGTCTTGAAGTGTCCGTGGTCTGGATTTTTTAAAATACGGAGTTAAAAACCATTTAATATACACAAGATAAAATTTACAGAAGAATAAAAAGTGCAAATCATCCTGAATACTCACGCCATCACAGGGACATAAAATAGAATCAACACTGTGACAATGCCCTAGTGGAAATGACAACATGAATTTTACTGTTCCTGCCCTTAAACGAAACAGCAATGATCTCTCCCAGCTAGTCATGGGCAGCGAGAGATAGGGCGGTAGAATCGGTCCACACAATCCATTGCCTATGTATTTCGTTACAGTTGATTTTTGTGATTCGCTTCTAAGCCTTTCATTGTTGTAAAGTGCATATAGCGCATTCTTAACCTGAACTTTATCCTGTAATTCTATAGTTGTGGGATCAGTAAACAAAGTACCTCTACCAACTTCATTCAGAGATTTTGAAACTTCAGACAACCATGGAATTCTCATTCCGTGGTCGCTACTTAAACAGTCCTTTATAATATTCTGAGTAAGAGCAGCAGCTTCATTCCTCCAGATTCTGATCCAGAAGAGTGCCGGTCTTGCTCTGATAAAAGCACTAATATATGGAATGTTTAATTCGCTATGACAAATGAAGGTGGATGAGGAGATTGGTGCACCCAACACTTTCCTGCAGAAGCGATTCTCCTCACTTTGGATGCAGGGGCTGTTTCTTGATCCCCATACCTCTGCTCCATACGTGGCAACAGGTGCGCACTGTAATTTAAAAATCTTTAAAATAGCCCTAGTGGCACCTATTTTCTTTGGGCGAGGGAGACTTAAAACAGAGTTGTTGGCTTTCGAGAACTTGCTCGTGGCGTGGGCCATATGCCCACTCCACGAGCCGTTCGCAGCGAAAACCAACCCTAGATATGGGAATTTAGGGACAGATCCCAATTTGTCTGTACCTGACTGTATGGTGTTAAGTTTCCTTTTGCCAGGGCCACAGGACATGATAAAAGATTTTTTAAAATTGATCTTTAGATCCAGATCCTCCATGAACTTAACAAAACTATGTACAAGCAGACGAAGGGCATTAGGAGTGCGGGCCATAAGCACCGCATCGTCTGCATATAAAAGCACTGGAAGTGGTTTCCCTAAAATGAATGGGACATCTGTGGTAACTTTTTTCAGACAGGTGGATAAGCCGTTAATATAAATGATGAACAACAGGGTGCTAAAACGCACCCCTGTCTCACCCCCCTCCCTATCTCAATGGCTCCTGATACCTCTCCGCCCATCCCGATACGTACCCGTGCTTTCAGGTCAGTATGGAGATAGGCTAGGAAATTTACCAGAGTGTTATCAAGACCGTTAGTTGAGAGAATGGACCAGAGCTTTGATCTATTGACAAGATCAAAAGCGGACGAGAGGTCCATAAATGCAAGGTAAGTGGGGGAGGAGCGGGCAACACTGTATTTGTCAATTATCAGTTTTAAATTTAGGCATTGCTCCACTGTTCCTACCCCACTACGGAACCCCATCTGACACGGATCTAAAAAGTCAGTGTCATTTGCCCAGTCCAGTATTCTATGAAAGATTATACAACCCAATACTTTTAAAGTATTGTCCAAAAGGGAGATAGGGCGATATACGTACTATATATGTTCCACTTGATCTAGAGTATGGCAACAAATTATGACAAAAAGGTCATGGTATGTGTGGAATTTCAAAAACAGTTAATGTGAAATATACAATGGTTAAAGTGTTTGAAGGAGAAAAATACAAAACTGTGCAACTCTGCTGGGATCAATCCACAGAAGTGAATCGATCCAACATAGAAAATAACTAAAAATATAGTCAGTTGTAAGTTACAGTAGTATGTACACATTCTTTTGCATTATTTAATTGACTAACAAATTATTGCAAACAGGGGTGTAGCTAACATTGGTGCAGCAGGTGCAGTAGCACCAGGGCACAGAGCCTGGAGGGTCGTTTGAATCCTGAAAATTGTTGTGTGTTGCTATCCAAACAGCAGTCAAAGGAGCTATTTGCTTGCACCAGGGCGGCAGGGCCCATTACATTCTTGCTACGCTACTCATTACTCAGTGGTGATGGCGTTTCAACCTCGATGCAGAAATAACCAGAGTCTTCCTCAGGACAAGGCAGGCTTGTGACAGTGTTGATTTAATCACTCCATTCAGGGATTTAAAAACATCAGCAGGCCAACCAAGATAAAATACATCAATAAAAGTGGGTGAATTTGGAATTCATTAGCCCTTGCTATTGCCCTGACAGCTACCCTAGAGCTGGATCCAAACAGAGGTGGTATGGTGTGTAAAATATGATGGATTGTGATGTGACCTCAAGTGATTACCAGTGCCTGAAATTCATTCAAGCATTCCATCCATGTCTGTTTTGTATACTCACTGTGTCGCACTAAGTGGGATGGTTGTGCCGAGACGTGGGTCTTGAGCTCATTGTATCACTGGAACCAAGATGTACCTGGCTGATGAGCCCATAACTAGGGCGAAACCGGTCCTGGGTTGCTTGTGTACTGGTTTGGGGAGGACCTGGCTTGGCAGTTCGGGTTGGACAGTTCCTATTGGAGCAGGGCCTAGACTGATTTGCATATAGCTGGGTCCCAACTGAAGTGGCATGGGGTGCAAAATAATGATGGTTTGGGATGCGGCCTGAGTGATTACCAGTGCCTGAGATAAATTCAAGCATTCCAGCCATCACTGTTTTGTATACTTATTGTGTTGCCCTAAGTGGGACGGGTATGCCCAGACGTGGGTCCCGCTCACACTGTGTCACTGGAACCAAGCTGTAGCCCGCTGATGAGCCCATAGCTTGAGCAATACCAGTCCTGGGTTACTTGTGTTCCAAAAAGTGCAGCCAACGCAGGCCTCATCAGGGCATGGTTCGTTACGAGAAATATCCTAACAAGATAAGTGTATTGTGTTCTGGCAAAAACAGTAACCATCCAATAGGAGCACTTATGTAGAGTATAGACCTCGAGTTGTCCAAAACCACGTGTTCATGATGTATATAAGAGCGATGCTGTAATGCTTAAGTACGGCAATTTAAGAGCAGTGAATTGTTATACTTAAGCATTGTGATTGATTATTTGAATTATCTGTTCCCACAAAGTTCTATTTAACACATAATAAACAGAGCAAAAAGATTCCCAATTGTATGCTTACAACTATATGGACTTTGTAAATTACATTATTTTAAGGAATTCTGAAAAAGGTTTGTGCATGTTAAGATGTGAAGTAACTAGAAAAGGGTCATTTCACAAAAACTCAAACATGTGGGGCTAACCCAGGTCGCCATTTTTAATATATCTGAAATTATTCTTCTCCTGGAAAACTTTGTACAACATATCACAAAATTGCAGTAAAAGCCACGATCCTACAGGTTACTTTATCTAAGCTTGCTAAAGAGCTGTCCGGTCCAACCCTCTCATTCCTACTGGAAATTTTGAGAGCAAAAATCGGACTCACCCTTATGTATGGTAATGAAATATTTAGGGGTAAGCTAAACACAACTCTGAACCAACTTGTTACCAAGATTTACAAAAAAGTGCTACATTTGCCCAAATCTGCCTCTGCTGCCCAGATCAGGCTAGAACTGGGCTTATTAAATCATGAGGCTTTCAACACCGGCACATATCTAAACTTTTGTCACAAACTTAGAAAAGCAGCTATAGGTACTTTAGAGTCTCTAGTTTGGTTGGAGATCAGTCAGAAGAACCTTGGGGGCTCGTATGGCCGCCTTTTTACAGACTCTATCCGTGAAATGGCAACGGGTGATCTATGGGCCCTCAATCCCAGCATGACAGCATTTAAAACATGTATCAAAAAGAGCGTCAGAATGTGCTCACTCATTATGGACAAAGCGCTACTCCGCAGACGCAGCCATGCATGGTCAGTCATGAACTCTTATGGGCGCATATCTCCGGCTACTTACCTCTCCTGTACTTATTCATTGTACTTAAAGCGGAGTTTTCTGGCCATCAGATTGGGGGTTTGGCGTTTTTTAAAAGATCTGCCCACATGGCAGCGTACCACGGAAGATCTAACTTGCAGAGGGTGCGGCATGACAACTGAAACGCTAGAGCACGTGGTTTGCTTATGCCCCGCACTTACGTCCCAACGTAGACGTAAACTCAGAGCAGAGTGGAACAGGTTGGGTGTTCGGACCTGTAGACAGGCAATTATCACCTCTCTGTGCCCAGAAAACATAGCTCTGAACATCGCCTTTACAACATATATTCGGGATGCTTACCGCATCTTTACAGCAAAGGCGGAAGGAGCAGCCCCGCTCTGTCCCGTCGAGTGACCCAACTCAAGCTGCATTTTAGCCTTTAGTTTTAAGTTAAAAAAAGAGAAAATAATAAAATTATGAGTCTTAATTGTCAAACGTCAGTACATCAATTCCCCCTGCTCTTTTGCTAAGTGTTATCGCTGTCTATTACACAATTATGTTAATTTTTAAGGTGCAATATAAATCGAGTAACAGGTGTCGATAGAGTTTTACTGTTCAACTGTGAAAAAATATGTTTTGAAACTTTTTTAATTACAATGTACCGATTTGTGGATTCAACTTGTAATGCTTTTAAGGATATTTTTCTTTTATCCAAATAAAGATTTTTACACCTATACCATTGATATCACAAAATATAATTTTCATCTAAATCATTCTCAACAATTTGCAGGACTTCCAGGATGAGAAGCATGTGCCCAATATTGTGATGCCAAGTGTTCTAGCATTCTGGACAATGGCAGGGCAGCCATCCAAGACAAGAAAGTTGGCCATCCATTCCTGAATTAGAGTTTTTGCTTTAGGAGGTGAGATGAAAAGAAATTCTGGTTTTATTGGGTTGCATTTTTGATGATGGTTAGACAGCCAGGTTTGAATCTTAAGGAGTGTGATTGAAAGGAGTGCAAAGTCTGCAGGGGAAGAGATTTTCTTGTATATTTGAGTGTCATCGGTGTAGAGGTGGAAGGGAATCTCAGAGTTTCTGAGAATCACACAGTGGTTTAAGGTAGAGGCTGGGGAGAGGATCGAGCCTTGAGGGACCCATTGTTGTACGTTAACTGGTCTCGAGAACAAGTTGCCCATTTTCACAATTTGGGAACAGTTGTTTAGGTAAGAGGAGACCCAGTTGCGGACTTTGCCTCCACATCCCATGCGTTGTACAAGAGTACAGTGTAGGTTCTGATGGTAGACATCTTTGAATGAAGCGAACAAGTCCTGGGAGACCAGGAGGCAGGAGTTACCGGAGTCGAGGATTCTAAGGGAGTCATTGACTATTTGGGGAATTGCAGTTTCTGTAGTGTGGCCCTGGTGGAAACCTGATTGGAGAGTTTCTATGAGGTGGTTTGTTCGAATGTTTGAAGTGAGTTGGGCGCTACTCAACTTTCAATGACTTTGCCTAAAAATGGAAGTGTGGAGACTGAGCGATAGTTGTTCAATTTCTTTCAGTTGAGAGATTATTTTTTAAAGAGCGAGAGACTTCACCCACTTTTAATCACTCTGGAACTAGGCCCTGTTGAAGAGAGGAGGCGACCATGTTAGCCCAAAGGGGAGTATGTGCAGTTAATGATTTGGTCAAAGAACCTGAAATGGCGTCCTGAAGGTGTTTTGAGAGTTTCACTTTGGAGACTGTCTGCTGTAGGTCTCGTTTGGAAATTAGGCAGAAGGATAACCATAAATGCAATTCCTTGCTTCGTAGAATCTCAGTTTCTGGAGGTTCACTGGTGAATAGTGAGATATGGATGTCTCTCACTTTTTTACTGAAGAAAAACCACCAAGTTGTTGCAGCGAATCACTGATGACTCGAGAACTAAAATGGTGGAGGGGTTTATAGTTTGTGCGAGACCCTCGAACAGGTGTTTTGGTATGTTCTTTGCAGAATTCACAAGTGCTCCGATATGAGAGGATTTGGCTCTGAGGATTCATTCTTTATATTGTTTTCACTCTCTGTGAAGCTTATCCATACTTATGTGAGCAGGTGCTAGTCTACATTCTTTTCACACTTTCTAATAAGCTTTCTTTCTTCATAGAGATTTTTAGAAAACCAAGGACTAGAAGGTTTGGCTCTGGATAGTTTGAACTTCAGGAGTGCACATTTGTCGATAAGGGATTCCATACAGGACTTGTACTTATCAGAGGCCTCATTAATATCAAGGTGCGGTTTAATCAAAATTAGGGTCGGAAGGGTCTTGCTGCCCATGGCTTCTGTGTCATGGTTGGAGGTGCCCCTGAACCATATTTTCTCATTCTTGTGTTGCCCAGAAGTTTTGGAATAAGAGGGGGAATGGGAACTGCATGTGGTTGGACCAGTCGACTTAAATGGGGTTACATGACTGTAGATAGGGGGATTTGGAGATTATCAGGTCCAGAATGGTCCTCTGTGGTGTGTGGGTTTATAGTAGTGTTGTTGGAGATCATTGTCTTTGAGAAAGGAGGTAAAAGTGTCCACAAGGCTGTTGCTCAGTGGATGTTGAAGTCTCTAAGGAAAATTGTGTTGTCCAAGCTGATAAGTTGAGAGGTGATGTATCCATGCATTCTTTGATGAAGGTGCTGTTATGACCCAGTGTATGGTAAATTACATTCAGTCTAATGTTAGAGGTAGTGGGTGTGGGCATTTCGATCGACATGCAATGAAGGCTGAAACTGAGTCGTTTGGGGGATCCTGCATTTCAGTGAGTTTCTGTGAATGAGAGTGAGACCTCTGCCTTGTCTATCTTCCCGGTCTCAACGTAAAATGGAGTAATTGGGAGGACGTAGAAGGTCTAAAGCATAGTTAGATGAATTGTTGAACCACGTTTCAATAAGGATCTGGATTTCAAGATTTTGGGTCAGGATCACAGCCAATATTTCAAGACAACGCTTGACTGCAGAATGGCGATTGCTGAAGCTGCATAACTTACTGAGAGATAGGATGGGTCTGATTTGTCTCGGGGAGATTATGTCCATTTGGGCCTGGGTAGACAGCTGTCTCTCAGTGTGTTGTGCAGTACAGGGTGGAGGGATGGTGGGGCAGTGGCGGCTCAATGCTCACTGCGTTAGCAATTAAGAACAGAAAAATCAAATGATGGTAACAACATTATTAGCATTTTATTTAAACATACTGGCTCAGTTGGTTGGGGGGTGGGGCAGTGCTACTTAGAGGCTGGGAGGGGAGTGGTAGGCACTTCTAAATACGCGTGACATTTTGGCTGGCCGTCTTCGGCTCGCCAAAATGTCATGCGCATTTTGCATGTTTTCCACCCAGGCTGAATTACAGCCTGGGTAGACAACATGCCCATGGTCCAACTCCCTGTCTGAGCACTGAACCATAGCGCTCGGGCCAATCACACGCTGCATTTCAGCATGGTGTTTGGCTCTAGGGAGCCTGGGTGCTTCCTGCTTTCACAGAAGTCAGGAAGATGACAAAGAGGCAGGCGCGGTGCGTCCATTGGGGTGTGGGGGCGTAGCCCCCCCGCCAGCAGCCTCCCGCAGCTCCCTCGGCGTTTCTGAACTTAAGTAAACCGAATCAGTTTACTTACGTTCAGAGAGGCCGAGGGAGAACTGACAATCATGTCAGTCAGCATGACGTCAGACCGCCCACCCCCTTCAGAGTCTGAAGGGGGTGGGCGGTCTGTCGTCATGTTGATTGACATGATTGTTGTCACCAGGGCCAGCACCAGCAGGCAGCAACACAAGTGGGCATGAGTGGGGACGGAGGGTGAATTTTTTACCCATGCCCACTCATGCGCACTTGTGTTTGCACTTTTTTGCGCATGCCCATTAGGAGCCCTTCGGTCTCCTAATGGGCGTGCTGCGGGCGAAAAGTAACCTGTGCCTCAAGCCAATCCTGGCGCTACAGCAGCACCAGGATTGTCTGAGAGGGGCTGCCAGTCCAGTGCCAATTGTGAAGTGAGGACACCAAGAAGGGGAGCAGAGCAGGTGGCGCGGACCCGGACCGGCGGCCGGTGAGGTAAGCTTCTTTTGTTTTATATAATTCTCCCTCCCCGCGCAACATCCCCTCCCCCCCACGACCCCCCCCCCCTCCCCCCGTGAACCGCGACTGGCTTCAGGTAAGAGTAGACTGTGTAGCAGTGTGAAGGTGGGTACATAAAGGTTCTCAACATCCTGGGAGGAATGTCTGACGGAAAGTAAGGCCGCGCAACTCTTGAGTTCTCAGATGAATCAAACTTGGGCGTTGTTTTCACTTTCTTAGTCAATGCTATGTATTAGAATAAAAAGGTGTGGGCAAGCCTTATGAAATGTCGTTTCAAAGAGAGTGATCTGTCCAGTGGTTTCTACCTGAGGTTCTATCACGATTGGCAGACGGCAGTGCCTGTTGTACCCATTCCGTGCCTAGATCGGGAGAAACTACACGTTTTGTGTGGAAAATATCATGTTTCTCAAAGAAGATATTGTGGTGTGGTATTGTGAGGGAGGATCCTGTTCCAATATCGCATCTATTGGTAGGAAACATGAATTGTAGCGCGCGCAAGGAAAAGTGCTTATTGGTGCGGTATTTAAATGACCAGGAAATGTTGATGAGTGAGCGTCTGTTATTCCAACTTCCTAGAAAACCGAGACAGAGTACGTGCCAATTCGAAGGGGGCGGTATTTCTACACGGCCGGGATCGTTTACTAGTGAAGAGCCGGAGGGGTTGAACGTTCATGCGATCTCTGAGTTCGTAAAATCAGCAGGAACATGGGGGTCGAAGGAAGAGGAGCAGGGCCTCAGCGAAAACACACAGCTGTGAGAGACTAAACTTTTGAATAGGCTGCCAAACCCACTTCTACCTGAAAACAAGCACCTGGGCGGGAGAGAGGGGTATAATGACAGGGCCGGGCAACAAGCAGTGGGATGGGGCTGTTATGTGTATCTGCCCCTGGCAGTCCGCATGGCGTCGTGCCGAGGAGCTTTCAGAGTACACACAAACCAGCATATAGTATGGATTCCTCCAGAGCGACAGGACACCCACAAAGCACAGGTGCATTGACTGGTTTAGTACTAGGCCCTCAAGTGTCAATGTGATGTGAGGGATTTAAGAGGAGGAGAAGAAGACAGACGAAGCGGCCACGGGAGAGGCGCAGGGAGAGGAGGCTGGGAAAGGGGCAGAAGAGGTGAAGAGGGCAGAAGAAGATCACAGGGCAGAGCGTAGACGGGGTGCGTCAGAGTGTAGAAGAGGAGGATAAGGCAAGAGAGGATGAGAGGGCTGAAGAAGTACGTAAAGCTGAGGAGGTACATAAGGCAGAGGAGGTACGGAGGGTAGAAGAGGCACGGAAAGCAGAGGAGGCACAGAGAGCAGAGGAAGCACGGAGGGTAGAAGAGGCACGTAAGGCAGAGGAGGCGTGGAGGGCAGACGACACACTTAAGGCAGAGAATGCTCGTTTAGTGCTGTAAGATATTGGGTATTTTGTAATGTATTTGCATATTTCAAGTCTACACTTTGAGAATTTCTTTATAAACATTCTTGCCCTCTTAAATTTGCTGTAAAATGCTCCATTTGCACACACTCTGCAAGTCCCTCTCCCCTCGAGTCCCTCCTATGATAGTCGGCTTGCTTGCTATCCACATAACACTTATCATCAACTTTTATGCCTCACTAATTTCCAATGTCACCAGCCACCCCTGCAAAGAGGTGGCAGCTGGCCATATCCAGGTAAGTTTTTTTTAGATTTATTTTTCATTCCCTCACCCTATGCTCCCCCTAAGCCCCCCCCCACGCCCGTTCAGTAGCAGTCTCTACTGCGGTGTGGGGGGTGATGGAGGTGATGCAAGATGCTTAGATGGGATAGAGGTAATGAGAGGATATTGATTTTTTGAGACAGATGCGAGAATGAGGAAAGGAGTTTGTTGAGCAGAGGCCAGTTATGTTTGTCACTTATGGTTAAGGGAGTTGTGGGTTGTTGGTATCTGGTGTCTGGGGCAGTTGTGGTAGCGGGTGATGAAGGAGGGGAGGGAGGGGTAGGGATATGGGTTGACTGTGGGGCAGAGAAGAGGGTGAAGGGGGAGATACTGGTTTGTGGGTGATTATAGATGGACTTTACAGAGATGGTTCTATGAGGGTGTGTTCACGGATTGGTGTTGATGGTGAGCAATGGATGAAGGGGTACATATCGGATTGCAGGAGGGTCCGGGGAGAGAGGGGTTGTCTCGCTGGACCATAGGGGTTGGGGCGCGGGTGAGGGGTATTAAGGACGAGCGGAGACGGTGAGCATGAAGGATCGTAGAGGGCTTGAGGGTGAGAAAAATTAGGTTGATGGTGGCCAGGATTGTGTTGTTGGCTTGGAACATGATTTTCCCTTTGTTGGAGATGGAGATAGTAAGGTTGCCCAAGAGGCCAAAGGGGGGAAGTATTTGAGTTGGTGACCAAAGGGTATGTTACAGAGAGAGAGAGAAAGATGGGAGAAAATTGCGTGAGGACTTGATCTATAGGTCAGTGTTGTGTGTAAAGAGGAGGAGGTCAGTTTTAAGGGCGCCTTTGCATTGGCAATGGTATTGGTCAACAAAGAGGGTTTCCAGGTAGTCTCTCAAGGTCCTATGTTTCCTTGCATGTTTGGAAAGATTATGTGGGTATTTGACCTTGAAAGCATTGATGTCAGCAATGGAAAGCACGCTGGTGGGGAGCTGGGGTAACGGGTGTCTCTGTCATGTGGGAGGCTGATACAAGATGGAAGTTAAAAGGTATTTTTTGCATTGCTAGGATAAAGATGAGCATGGCGCGGCCGTCCACACCTGTGTGAGGTGCAATACATACTTAGAGGTGGAGGGACACATTCCTGATGTCATTGGTATGTTGTTCAAATGGGAGTGTACAGTTTTTTTAGGTTGGTTGGACTGGTATTGTTGGGAGACCGGACATACTGTTCATTAATGGACAAGCATGTCAGGATGGTCCCTGTAATTTGTAATTCTTGAGAGGGAAGATCAAAACCATTTCAAAATGGCTGCTATTTTGTGGAGGAATGCAGTCCTCTTTCTACTACAGTGGATTTTGAAAAGGAGGTTCACTCCCCAGAACCCCCGCTTAATAAGGGGCAGCTGTTGTGCTCTAACCAGATTTACAATGTCTATAGTTGCCCGGGTATATTTTACATTTGTTTCATGGGCATGTGTTGTCTGCAGGGTGAGTTCTACAAAAATCAAGACAATGGTGTCCACTAAAACAGTCATCAACATCATCACATCAGTTAGTAATGAGCGACAAAGTCCAAGCCTGGTAGGTAAATCCGTGGGTTTAAACGCTTGACAAAATGTTTTCTCAAGCACCAGCCTGCAGGAGCAGAAATGTTGCAATAGATGTAAACACACTCCTCTACGCCCAAAGATAACTTTAAGCAATGAGTTAAAAAAGAGCATCATTAAAAGGCTCCAAGGCATTGATAGTTCTTCCTGTGGCGTTTTCTCTTTTGCCATGTTGAATAAAGAGATCCTAAATTACCGAGTCTGTATCTGATGCTCCTCTGTTCCATTGTACTTTCTCTGAATGTTGTCTATTTCATCTTTGCGACAAAGGCAGTGAGAGTACAGTACATCTTTTCATGTTTTTTGTCCAGGGGTGGGTCGGGGGGGGAAGGGGGGGGGGTTCAGAGGGGCTTTCTCCTGTGAGCCAAGCACTATGCACGGTTACTGAAGGAAAGGTGTTAGACCTTGATTATGAGGCATTGTTTGTTGTCCCTTGTGCAGATAAACAAACTGTACAATTTCAGAATATTCAGGAAAGAAAGGTCAACTTTTACTCACTGTCCTAATCTTTCACTTATCTCAGCATCTTTCCTGTCTTTCTTTTGTCAAGCCATGAAGTCTCACATTCTGTATGGTGTCAAAGAAATACAGTACACTGATATCTTCGCTTCAGTTATTTAAAAAAGCAATATGAGGCAGCAGGGCCCTGCTTCATTGCATATCGTTTTAAACTTTCACCTGCAGCAGAAGCCAGGTGAAAGTAAAAAAAAAAAGCACGATGACTCGGACAGCGTTTGCCATAACCAAGCGCTTTTATTTTCTTTACTTTCAGACATGTTGCGCAGTGGCTGCGCTGCGGTGCAACAAGGCAAAAAAAAAAAACATTGACAAAGCCAACAGATCTTGCATAGGCACGACCTCTTGGCTTTGCCAATGCTTGTTTTTTATTGCAAGTACAACCTTAATAACCGAGCAAATGTCTCAAAACTCCAAATCATATTGATATACAGTGACATCAACTGTGCATACAGATCAGAGCTCTCAGCCTCTTCCCCTTACGCTGCCCAATGCTGTATTTCATGTTGTGCTTAAGTTTCATAGCAAGTAGGTAATGGTGCCAACAAGGGATGTGTTCTCATAGAAATATTTTGAAAACTGTATTAGTTATTTGAGAAGTCAGTACATGGCATCGTAAATCAATTGCCAATTATACACTTAATTGTTTAGGAAAATATGTTTTAGCACAAAGGAGAATATTGAAATTCAGAATAATAAAAGTAGGGGTTCACTGAACAATCTCCACAAACATTGACAAAAGACACAACAATCTCTTTTTATCTTGCCATACTGATCGTCAATGCATGTAAAACCCACTTTCCACATGCAATTATATATGTCTGTCTTGATGTCCTGGTCTCTGTTGTCATATATCTGTGAGGCCATCTTCAGGACAGTGTGCTTGTGTTAAGAGCCAAGACCCCTTAGTATGTGAGTCAACTAATGACACTGATTTATCAAATATTCCTTGGTAAATAATCAGGCAAGGTAAGAATACTAAGGGATCTTCCTTTCATTTATTTTTTTTCAGTTCAAAAGAAAGTTTATTAAAGCAATTAAGATAAAAGTTGACAAAGTACAGCAATGAAAATATTATAGAAAATCATACAGCAAAAACAAGTAATATTGGTAATAAGAGTAAATGAATCCAAAAATGAATATGAATATAAGCAGTAAAAATTACATGAGATATGAAAGAAAAACAACAAGGTAAAATAAATATACAATGTAGGTATAAAGCATATAATATGAAAAGTATATATAACAAGCTCAAGGAAGTCATGGAGGTTCAGTAACTTCTTGTTGCAACTGAGAGAGAGACAAAGAACAACTAGCACTTACATCAAAGAACGTAGTGACAGGGCCCCACAGTTCTCTTCTTTTGGCGGCCAAACTCATCGGGTATACAAACGTTGTATCTAATCTGTGATTATAGCACACAGCATACCACCAAGCCTGAAAAGATATTTTGGTGGAATCCTTCCAAGATTTAGTAATTTGTTGGAAAGCCACTGCTAATATTAAATCAATAATACGTATTCTAAAAGTGCAATGATCCCAGATAGGAGAGACGCTGCCCATGAAAATATGAGAAATAGAGAAGGAATGAGTGGATGAAAAAATCTTATTAATTTGAGACCATACTTTCATCCAAAAACTATGAACTAGAGGGCATGTGAAGAGCATGTGATGGAGGTCTGCACCTGGTGAGGAACATGACCAACATGTGTCAGTAGAGTCAGGATAACCTTTACTAAGAACAAGTGGTGAGAACAAAAGTCGGTTGTAAATAAAAAATAGTGTCTGAGTTGTGTTAGCCTCTCTGGAAGATTTGCGAAATGTTAACCAAATTTTATCCCACAATTCAACAGGCCAGGAGACACCTAAATCTTTTTCCCAGGCTTCCTCTATATTGGGCTTGGCACTGGGAGAAGGTGGGGTTTGGAGGAGAGCGTAAATTTTGGAGGCCTTGGCGTGTGTAAGAAGTAAAGAATGTAACGAAGAGGAATGAGACAAATTCTGATTGTGAGAAGGAGAAGGTGCATGATATGCATCTTAAGCGGATTGTACTGCAGACAATAGTAAAGAATATCTAGTTATAAAAGTGGGAGGTAAAAGAAAAGAAGAACTGGCTATTGAAAAAGGAACAAACTGATCATTATGGAATAATTGGTGAACCCAAATGAGACCACGGGAGCGCCAAGATTTCCAAAAAAACGGCTTATTATTGATTAAAATCAAAGTGTTATGCCAAATGGGTTGTTCTAAAAAAGAAGAAATAGGAAGGAGTGGGAAAATTTTAGAGGTATATTTAAGAATAGGTGTGCATAAGGATTGCGGCCTTCGAGAGAACAAAAGGTATTCCTTAAATGAAAAAGGAGATATATAGGAATGTTCTAGGGATACCCAGAGAGGTGGAGAACGTGAGGAGTCTGAAATCCAATTAGATGCTTGACTTAGTAAAAAGGACTTGTGATAGAGAGAAAAGTTTGGAAAATGTACTACTCCCTCCGATTTAGGGCGAATCAATTTGGCCAAGGACATACGAGATTTTTTATGACCCCCACAACAATTTGGACAGAATGGAGTTAATTTTTTTGAAATGCTTGGAGGGAATTGAAAATGGAATGTTAGAAGTTGTGAAAAGGACAATAGGGGAGAGCATCTTTTAAATTGTGTCTAACCTACCCCACCAGGAAAGATATAGAGGATGCCATTTTGTTGTGAGGGTAGTGAGTTTCTGTATACAATCTTCCATACAACGATTGACTGTACTCGAGAGGGAAGAGGTAAAATGAAGACCTAAATATTTAATATAAGTGGGGCTCCATGTAAAACCCGAATCAGAGAAATCATTTTTATAAGTAAATTTTGGTAAGGGGTAGGATTTCGCATGTATCCTTATTTAATTTGTATCCAGAGACGTGAGGAGTTAACTTCTTCTAGAAATGCAGGAAGGGACACGGTAGGTTGAGATAGGATTAGTAATACGTCATCGGCGTAGGCCGCCATTTTAATCGTGGAGTTTTTATAGTCAAAACCATGAATATCATTGTTTTGTCTAATTCTCAATAGAAAAGGTTCTAAAGCAAGGTTAAACAAAAAAGGGGAAAGAGGACATCCCTGTCTGACTCCTCTGTTAAGGGAAAAATAAGAGGACAAGCCACCATTCGCCGAAATGGCCGCTCTGGGATGAGAATATAGAAGAGAAATTAAGGTAGAAATAATTGGACCAAAACCGAACCATTTTAAGGTATGAAAAAGATAAGGCCATTCGACCCGGTCAAAAGCTTTCTCAGCGTCCAAAGCTATGGCTGCAATAGATTGAGAGGAATGCGAAGTCTTGGAGAGGATATCAAAGAATAATCTAGTATTATCAGCTAGCAATCTGCCTTTAACGAAGCCGGATTGTTCCTTTCCAAGGAGTTCAGGTAAATGTAAATCCAGACGCTAGGCTAAAGTTTTTGAAAAAATCTTATAGTCAATGTTGACCAAAGAAATAGGTCGGTAATTTTTACAATACTGTGTATCTTTACCTGGTTTAGGGAGAATGCAAATAAGAGCATCCGAAAAAGTACCAGAAGCAGAGCCGGAAGTGAGAAAGGTGGTAAGAAGGGTATGTAATTTGGGCAAAAGTAATTTAGAGAAGTGAGAGAAGAATTCAACCGTAAAACCATCTGGTCCCGGGGCCTTTCCGTGTTTTAGAGAGTTTAGAGCATGAAGGAGTTCTTTTTGGGTCAAGTCTGCTTCCAATGAGGAGAGATCTAGAGGGTTATCAAAGGGTGGCCGAATATTGGACAAAAATTGGGCGATGGAATGCTCAGAGGAAACTGATTCAGTGGAGTATAAAGTCTCGTAAAAATTGAGGAATTCCTGTAAGATGTCATCATCTTTATGTTTCAATGTGCCATCCCTGCCAAGAATGGATTCTATGTTGATCTTATTTTTCTTAACTTTCAAATAATTGGCTAACAATTTCCCAGCCTTGTTTTGGCCACCGTAGAATTTGGCGCTGGACTTTAGTAAAAAATTGGAAGCGTTATTTGTGGATTCTTTGTTGAATTGAAGTTTGGTAGAGATGAGTTCCGATAGGCAATCTTTTGATTTCGAAGTATAATAGGTATGTTCCAATCGTTTAATTTTGGCAAAGAGATCCTTAGTATCGTGTTGAGCTTTTTTCCATTTGCGAGAAACATATCTAATTATGAAATCTCTGGCAGATGCCTTGAAAGCGTCCCATACCACAGGAAATTGAACATCATCAGTCTGATTCAACAGGAAAAATTTGTGAAAAAAGGATGTAAAGGAAGAGACGAAGGTTGGGTCAAGAAGAAGGGAATTGTTAAAACGCCATTTTTTTGTGGAATTGGGTTTATGTAGAACATCCAAATCAATAGATAATGGTACGTGATTAGAGATTAAAATAGAGCCAATATGAGAAGCGATTAGGGATTGAGATAGGTGATGTGAGATGAAAAAATAATCTAATCTTGATTGTGTTTGATGTGGTGGTGAAAAAAAAGAATATTCTCGCAAAGTAGGGTTACAAAGTCTCCATGCGTCAACAAATTTGTATTGGGTAATAAGTTGTGTAAAAGATTTGTGGGATTTGTGAGGAACGTAAGCACTAGAGGAATGCCTGTCTAAAAATGGATCAAGGACTTCATTACAGTCACCTGCAAGGAGGAAGTTATCCTCGTAATGTTGTGTAATGTGCGGAGCCAAGGAGGACCAAAATGAAGCATCACCAGTTGCAGGAGCATAAATATTCAAGAGGGAAATGGGAACAGCATCCAAACTAAATTTCACCAAAACCCATCTACCTAGCTGATCCGTGAAACTTGATAATATTTTGATAGAGAAAGATTTATGAAACAAAATTAGAACACCATTACGTTTCCCGTCACCAGGGGAAAAGAAAACCTCACCCACCCAGCCCCTTTTTAGTTTAGCAGATTCCTCAGCTGATAGGTGTGATTCTTGAATGCAAGCAATATCAGCATTGAGTTTGGCTAAGTGTGTTAAAACTCTCGGTCTCTTAATTGGTGAATGTAAACCTCTGACATTCCAGGATACTATTTTTAAAGGCATGAGAAAAAACCATAATGATACAATAAAAAACAGTTAAAATAGAAACATGAAGAAGAACTAGTGAGATTAATGCAAAAATTGTATATATATGCAACGAAGAACAATTAAAACAATGCCATGAGTAACAAGAAAATAGAAAGAAAGGATGCCAGCTGTATGACAATAAGGGAGAAAGAAAAAAAAGAAAGAGGAGTAAAGAAGAGAGATAAGAGAATGAAAAGAAGAATGAATTAACAGGCATAGAAAGAAGGTAAAAAATGTGAAAAATACTACTAGAGCAAAAAAGAGGAGAAAGAAGAGTAGGAAAGGAGAAGAAGAAAAATATAATCAGAATAATCAACTTACAGAACATCCAGGACAAGGGAAGGATAGGAGGGTGGAGGCCACATGGAACAATGGCGGGTCCAACACTCAGGGGGAGGAGCGGGGAGGAATGACGAGACCCACGAATTCCGAAAACAACAGGGATAGGAGATATGCGCAGGAAGAATATCTGTGAGGACAAAAAGGACAAAATGGGAAAACTTTACATAAAAACAATAACATGTAATGGGAAAAAACAGGGTGAAAATGTAATATCTAACAAAACCGAACAATAACCGTTATATGCAAGCCTGAGGAAGCAAAAATAAAGAGTGGTTACTTAGAAGCAGATGCAGAGGCAAATTCCATTGTATCCACATTATGAGAGTACAAAAAACTTTTTAACTTCAAAGGGTCATCATAAGTGGTAGTCTTATTGTTGAAAGTCACTCTGAAAAGGCAAGGATGGAAAAGCCCGAATCGAGCACCCATTGAGCGTAATTGTGGACGAAGAGAGAGAAATTCCTTGCGTCTATCCGCCGTAGGTTTGGCATAATCTTGAGATAGATATATAGGAGTACCTGACCAAATAACACGCTTCATGGATCTTGCAGCAGAAAGAACCGTGAGGAGATCGGTGTATTCAAGGAAATATATGATGACGCCTCTCGGTTTCCTAGCAGACGAGGAAGCCAGACCACTAACTGGTGGGCTCAGACGATGTGCTCTCTGTATATTAAGGGTGGTGGATTCTGGCAGATTAAGCAGCTTCGGCAAAAAGGACTTGAAGAAAGCGATGGGGTCAGAACCTTCTGAATTTTCTGCCAGACCATAAACGCGAAGGTTGTTCCTTCTATTCCTATTCTCCAAATTTTTGATCTGCTTGTGCAGGAAAGAAACTTGTGCACAGAGGGGGTCGACCTTGGAAGCGGAAGATTCAAGTGTAGCCACACTTTGTTCCAGGACAGTGACCCGGTTATCCACATTCCACCACTTGTCTGACAACATTTGGAGAGTAGATTTAGTCTCTTCCATAAAGGGTTTTAAGGCCCTTATTTCATCCAGTAAAAGATCCATCGTGGCCGACGGAGCTTGCTTAGGGGGAGAAGGGGGAGCCTTCTTAAGTCTTTTAATGGAGCCCTTGGACGTACCAGACTTTGATGAAGATGAGGCAGTGGACGAGGCCTTAGAAGAAGGAGTATCTGGAGTGTCTTCCATCGATAAACACTGATACCTGGAACCAGTATGGGACCAAAATGACTGTTTAGACGCAGAAGGTTTATGAACAACCTTGAGGAGCCTGCCCATAGAACGGCCAAAAACAGCAAAGTCACAGGAGAGCAATACACCGATCCCCCTTAATCAGGAAGCAGAAGAAAGTCCATGCAGCTGTATGTCAACATACGTTGGAACCACAATAAAATCTGTTAACAGTCAATAAAATGAGAGCAAAAACTGGCTGCGTCACACATTAGGAAGAAAGGAACATCTCTGAAATGAAAACGCAAAATATGCCCATAGTAAGACAGGATGCAGGTACTGCAGCGTGGCGAGCAAGGAATTGTGGTGCGTGAAATGGCGCAAAACCAAAGTAATCAGCAACTACATCCACAGGAGAGCAGTACACTGATCCCCCTTAGTCAGGAAGTAAAAGAAAGTCCATGCAGCTATATGACATCACACGAAGGAACCACGATGAAGTCCATTAACAGTCAAAAATACTAGTTGCACCACACAATAGGAGGAAAGGAACATCGCTGAGGTGGAGACGCACAATATATCCAAAATAGGACAGGGCGTAGTTACTGCAGTGTGGTGAATAAGGAGTTGTAGCGCGCAAAATGACGCAAAACCAAATTAGTCAGCAGCTGCATCCAAATTGAGGAGAATAATGCAGAAAATGACTGAAGAGAGAACTGACAGCAAAATATTGTGGTTCGTAGTAGGGAGCCGTTTAAATAACTGCATGAAAGCAAGCTCCGTCATCGGAAAATCAAAATGGCGGCCGCGAGCTAACCTGTTCGGGCTCCTCACAGTCGGCCCTGTGAATGGCCGAAAAAGCTTCAGGGAGTGCTCATGATGGGGCCCGTGTATGCCTCAGGGCTTCCCACGACATCTCCCGACTTTCGGCACCATGTGGAAGCGCAGGGAATCGCGCTGGGTTCGCCTCCGTCTCCCGCGACTCCGGAGAGCTAAGGACAGCCCGCCATCTTCTCTGGGCGCTAGCCACGCCCCCCTCCCTTCCTTTCATTTATAAGGTAGAGTTATATTATGGAAATTGTCCGATTTGATCGAAGCCGGTGCATAAGTCGTCGGTCTCTGTCGGCAAACAGCATGAGTATGAAGCCTTTCATAGCAATCGCAATCCTGCCAAAATTTATGCAATGACGTTTTATTTATTTTTTCAAAATGTATTCTTTTATTTACCTTTATGCCCCACTACTTCTAAAGTCCAACATCCGCCACTGCATGCCATACATACTAAGAAAGACACCAGTAGATTGGTATATGTCTATGCACCAAGAGTGGAGGGTGCATAAATGTTGCATTGGAGATACAAGAAAGTGTATGGCCTGGTTTCTGAGAAAAACCAGGGCTCCAGCGCGCACAAGTGCCATACACTTTCATTTACACAGTGGGCAGGCACTTATCCAGCGCAGCACACCTATCGATCAAACCAGTTACTAGTGATATAAAGGAGTGCAGTACCCATATCTATTCATTGCATTGGAGATACAGACATAGCTCCCTATATTGTCTCCGCTGGAGTCGTTAGTAGTAAGCTGACAAGGCAAATAGGTTACCGGCTTAGAGTAAAACGGTGGGGCAGTTTAATCCGGATCCGTGACATTATCTAGGATACGATTTACTACCTGAGAAATTGTGCAGAAAGAGAAAATGAGTGTCACCTGGCTACCTCATTTATTTTCCTTGATTGTGTTGCCAAGAGTGAAAGTTAAGGATTTAACTTCATTATGAAATAACTCTTCTTGTGTTTGGGCAGCATTGGCCACTTGTATTAGTTTGTGGTATTGCAAGTGGTACTGTCAAAATGCAATTATCGGTGAGGAATGTACCTTAGTAATGGAGTCTACTTGTGTTATTTCAGTTTATCGAATTCATAAGTTTTTAGAGTTTAACTGAATTTTAGGGACTGCCAATGGTTTTCGCTTTGTCCTGTGGAACCTGCTCAAGTTCACAAAAATGGCTCCAGTGGTGTCTTCTTGTCATGATTGTGAACATAGCACAAAAAGTGCTGAATGGAATTCCTGAAATAATCTCAGCCACTAGTAATGACTCATGTTGCGTTCCAGTACACAGTTTTTAACTCATTTTTGCTTTATAGACTGGCCCCAACCGAATGCACACCGATCATGGCCACACATCCCAATGGTTATTCTAGACTAAATTATGAGTCCATGTCCCTTCTGAACAGAAACACAAAATTCTAGTGACCAGCTTTGACTCTGTTGGGCTCTAAGAGTGATGTGCAACTGGACTCCAATACTCAACATGTCACAGATGTCACCTCACCCATTTTTTTTTATATCCCAGTCCAATGAACAAAGTGTGCCATGAGACAGGTGGAGTGAACAGCTGTAAAGTGTATTTAGTTATTCATTTATAAAGTTTTCTATAGCGCGAACATGATCCCGAAGGATATCGGCACAGGGTGGGGAGAAACACATTTCTATAAGCATTAACGGGCAACATTGGCGCATTCTCTGGCAGCAGAGGATTTCAATGGTCCAGAACACTACCTCAACCAAGGAGAGCAGAGGGTTTCAATGTTTCCAGAATACTACCCGAACCAAAGAGATCAGAGGGCATCAATCGTTCCAGAATACTATCGGAACCAAAGAGAGCAGAGGGTTTCAATGTTTCCAGAATACTACCCGAACCAAAGAGATCAGGGGGTTTCAGTCGTTCCTGAATATTACTTGATCCAAAGAGAGCAGAGGGTTTCAATGAATCCAGAATAGTACCTGAACCAAAGAGAGCAGAGGGTTTCAATGAATCCAGAATACTACTTGAACCAAAGAGAGCAAAAGGTGTCAATCTTTCTAGATTACACCCTGAAAGGAAGAGAGCAGAGGGTTTTGATGAATCCAGAATACTACCTCAACCAAGAGATCAGAGGGTTTCAATCATTCCAGAATACAACCTGAATGAAAGACAGCAGAGGGTGTCAATCTTTCCAGAAAACAACTTGAACCAAAAAGAGCAGAGTGTTTCAATGATTCCAGAATGTAATCTAAACCAAAGAGAGCAGTTGGTTTCAGTGTGTAATATGGCACTGACCGCCCCCGAGAACTTCAATATGGCGGCCATTTACGAGACGGGAAAGTGCGAGGTCAGCGTTCCAGTGTATGAGATGCTTTGACCAGAAGAGGCGGCAGCAGTTCCGAGCAAGGGGTCGCCAGTGCTAAAAATGCAGAGAGAGGGAGAGAAAAAAGACGCCAACCACGCCGAAAAAAAGGAGGAAGCAAGGTGGAGCATGGGAGGTGGTGGAAACGGAGACAGGAAAGTCAACAGCATTGAGGAGGGGGAGGGATCATCACAGAGCACCAGGAGAGGCAAGAAAAGAAACTACCAGGACACCAGTCGAGGAGCCAAAGACTCAACACTGCCCTTTTCTGACCTGCAGGACAACAGTGCCTTTAACGTCGGCGGTCTTCAAGGAGAAAATCCCACCGACTCAATACCCGCCACGTCCCTGGAGGGCCATGGCTGCAGGCAAGTCTCTCTCCTAAACTTATTTTCTTTTAAACTAGCGGTGGGTGGGGAACACTCACTAACCTTAACATGAGAGCACCAGAGGTGGAATGAGATCACGGGTGTAATGGTGGTGGAACTACAAAGAAACCAAACTGTTCCAGGGACAATAAGCTTACGGCCTGCTTTCTTTGCTTCTTTCCAAAGGCCATCCATAAATTCCTTCCCAGTTGGAGAGCCTGTATGTCCAGCGCCAAATATTTACTGGTAAACCTAAAGGGACAGCACAGAGAAAAACTGTCTTCCAAGAGAGAGAGAGACACTGTTACTTTATTACTTTCTTCGTTTCTTTTACTTTTATTTATCCTTGGAGACATACGTAAAATTAATAAAAAAACATAAAGTACACAATACTGTCCTCTTCTTTGTCCCTCTTAATAAAATGTGCGTGTCCTGTTCCCCACTACGCTCCGTGGACTAGAGGAGGTGAGGTTCTGTGAGAATTGTTACAATGTTCCGGGCATGAACGAATATGGGCAAGTAAGGTATCTATGAACCGTAAATGACGTGTTCAGTAAGTGTACGCTTTTTCACTACACTACCTGGCATGGTTCGCCTTATTTACCCGTCTCTACATCTGAACCCTTGGGTTCCATTTTAGATACGGCATCCATTTTGTTTCTTGCCCTCACGTAGTCAGCGAACAGGCAACTGTCCGCATCGTGACCTTTTAGTTCCCAAGCTTTACGGAAGAAGCATATCCCGTTCATGCGTCTTTTGTGACTCGGGGAAGGACACTGCTAAGGCAATTGCCTCCGCTCGTAGGTGATTCTGCCGTGCCGGTCTATTGTTTCAGCCCCGCACATGCTGGGATCAAAACCCCCTTTTTAAGCTACGATTACGCATCCAATATTAACCTCGCGCTACCTCTTCCCTGCTGTCTGACTTCCTTGCAGCTGTTCTTCTCTTTTACTTTAGCTAATGGTGGGAAGATGTGCTTTCACAGTTGGAACTGGTGATGTTAATGTAATTATGTTCCGGGGTTCTGAATGCATGAAAGCGACCCTTTTGAAGTATTTTCGTGGGAACTGGGTTGTAACCTTTTGTTCACATGTTTGTGCAATGGTAAAATCTTGTATAAAAGAGAGCGACTCACATATGCAATTTGAAGCAGACTCTCAGAACTACACATTAGGTTGTACTTCTCGTGACTTTTGCCTCCCTGCAGTAATAAACTCTGATCTTTGACGTCGAAGGAAGTCTCCCGTGTCTCTGTCCTTAGTGCGCCAGAACAGGTATCCCACGAAGGTTTTAGGTGTTGTTCCCTGGCACCGCTGGGCCTTAAATAGTCCAGTCCTTCAGTTGGCGCCCAACGCGGGGCGACATCGGCGGTACCGGTCCAAAGCCTGACGATTGTGAGGAACTTCGTGTGAAATCTCCGAGGAAAAGGTGCACCCCGCTTCATCGATCCTGTTATCGAAACAAGTGGTCCGAAGATTTTTCCCGCGAAGATTCCCGCCTCCTGACGGCTGCGACGGACCGATGCCCTGACTGTCGACCTGTTTTCGACGCCTGGCGTAGACCTTTCGTACAAGTCCTCAGTTAAGTATTTGTGGGTCGCTCCCAGTCCTTAGTTGTTGTCGAGGTTTTTGAAGCTTTGTTGTATGCATGGTTCCATTGCATTTGTGGTTCTTAGTTGTTGGTTCTTAGTTTTTATTTGACAATTGCAATTGCCAAAAACCGAGGGTTTTGCCTTTCACGAAGAATTAGTGCTTCGGTAACTCTTGAAGTTTGATACTAGGTTAGTGTGCACGATGCCTAGCCATAGTGGGTTTCTTGGTTTCTTAAAATGTTGCAACAAGGATTCCCGGTTGGAGGATTCGTGTCCGATACCTCCAGTTGGAACTCCGATATATGAGCTCTATAGTCGACATGGTGTGGGCCCTATTATATATAACGAATATTGGATCCGTTACACGAGAAAAGATGGTGTCCTTAGTTGGCCACCACATGGAAGTTTCGACCTTACGATTTTAGATAATCTAGAAGCTAAGTTGTTTAAAAGGAAAGCTAGGCCAGCTATGTTTGATTCCTTTCGGTTGTGGCGTAAAGAGGCCAAGCAAAAAGAAATCAAACAGCTTAAAAAGGATCGAAGAGAAGGGTTCGTTCCGATAATGCAAGTTGTACAACAATGTCAGCGAGATAAAGAAGAGAAAGAAATAGAAGTTTCCACTAGACTACATCACATGAGGATAGACAAATGTTATCCGGTTTTACCAGCTAGTCTTGATAAGAAAGAAGAGGATTCAAAGGAGGATCCCCTGTTAGCGTATTTGATGAAATCGCCACCTCCTTATGCACAGGGTGCTACAGCCCCTGTAGTTCCTCCTGTAGTCCCGCCAGTAATTCCTCCTGTTGTCCCTCCTGTTGTTCCGGCGGCTGCTGGACAGCCCGTTGTTAATCCTACGTTTGTCCCACCACCTGTTCCTATTCCTACTGCTCCTTTGCCTGTGCCTTCACAAACTCCAGTTTCTGTTACCCCGACTATCTTGCCTGTTTCTGCTGTTCCTACGTTCACTTCTAATATTGTCGCTCCTGTTCTTTTTCCTTCTTCTCCTTCTGTTCGTACCCGTATTCCTAATACTGTTGCTACGCTCTATTCCCCACTATCCGGATCGATACTACCAACCAGTGCTTCCGAAACTCCCCAGAGACGAAGTCAAATCCCTGGTGGAAGAGAGAGTGCAACGTTAGTGACAATGGCACATAGGTGGATAAGACATCCTGCTAACTACCCTCCACGCGTGGTCTTCGAGACGTTTTCTCAGTTTAATGAGCCTACATAGAGATTCGTGTTCGAAGAAATGTGTAACTTTTTGAGGGAACAATGGTATAATGACAATTTAGATAATGTACCGCCCGATATGATTGAACTTCAGGGCCAATTTTCGAATGGTATGATTGTAGGGGGAGATGTACGACGTGCCTTAGAGCGATTGTTAGCCCATAGGTCGACATTGCCTTCTCGAGTGTCGTTTGATGACGACTTTGAGAATTGGAAAGCGGCTCCTGGTCAGTATCCTATGAGAGAGGTTCCGCCAGTATGGATGCCAGGTGATCCTGGCGCTGTTCCCCCAGTTTTGCCACATTTCCAAAGAGTTTGGATACACCTCCCATGGAAGCGATCAGAAGTCTTGCAGGTCAAACAGTCCTTACCTGATCCATGCAAGAATCCGGCGGGTTACTATAAAGAGTTGTCTCAATTGGTAGATGCTACTATTATGAACCTTGCCGACATCGACATGCTGTTCAGTAATGTAGTACCACAGCCGGTTTGGGCGAAAATTCGTCAGGAAAATCATGCGAATGAGTTAGGCGGTGATTGGGCTGCAATAATAGCGGCTGATGGCCGACAAGTTGGTGGGGCTAAGCCTGAGCAGGTAATTTCGGATCTGCCCCAGAGACTAATTACACTCATGAAAACGCTTATGCCGGCGATGAGGGTAAACTGGGATAAATTAGCAGCTTGTAAGCAAAAGAAGGACGAGAGTGTCTCCGATTTCTTTACTAGATTCGAAGAGGCATTTGTCGATCATAGTGGTCAGGATATGGGCACTGAGGGAGGCCAACGTTTATTTGTCGATAAATTCGTATTAAATTTGTTGCCTGAACTATGCAACAAATTGAAAAATTCAGAAAGTGCCTGGGCTGTCTCCACTACTGCTCAAATATTAGCGACGGCTCAATATTATGAAAATAGGGAGAAAGAAGAAAGCGATCGTGTAGATAAGAAAACGAAGGAGCTCAAAACGAAGGTTTTGTTGCAGCAAGCGTATCCTCCGCGTTCAAAAAACACTGATTTGCAACAGCAATATAGACCACAATCGCAATCCTCCAGAATGCAGTCACGTCCTGACTCCTCTGACTTCAGATCTATGCTTGGGTATAACCAGTGTGCATATTTTAGAAGAGAGGGACATATAAAATACGATTGCCCCGCTTTGCGTGACCGCCTTAATGGTGTATCGGCACGAGGGGGTCGTGGTGGTCCTCAACAATCATCTCGAGGTAAAGGTCGCGGTACCTTCCAAAATCAGACTGAGCGCCCTAATACGTCCTCAGACGCGAATAATTGTTTTGACCAGCGAAATGTAAGATCCGATAAATCAGCGCAGTATTACGCGGACGACTATTACGTTGAACAAGAGACTATTGTAAATGACCGTTACTAGGACAGCCACCGACAGAGAGAGGGAGTAGTATCAGTTCCGGTTGATCAGAGTGGGCCTTACGTCGCAGTTGCTACATCTGGCGTAGTTGAGCCTTTTCTGTTAGACACTGGTGCGACGAAAAGTTCCATCATGCATTCGAAACTCCCTGGCGCACCTTTGTCTGGCTTAACAAATGTTTCCGTTGGATTCTCTGGCGCCCCGGTTAGCAATCCTGTCTCTAGCCCTTTGCCCCTTTCGATTGGCCCTCGTGAGCTGGAGGCTCCATTGATTCTATCTACTGGTTGTGGTGAGAATCTCCTGGGCTTGGATTTGTTAAAACGGTTATATGCGATTTTGTATTGCTCTCCTGAAGGAGTGGAGCTTACATTAGGTCGGAGAGTAATCTCTCCTATGTACTTGTCGATCGATAAATTCCCACCGGAATTGAGCTCCCTTCCTGCGTCTCTATGGGCCACAGGTCCCAATGACGTGGGCCTCTTGGACATCCCACCTTATATAATCAAACTGAAACCAAATGTGCGAATGCCACGTATACCACAGTATCGTATCTCCACTGAGGGAGAACGGGCGCTATTAACGATTGTACACGACCTGATCGAAAAGGATGTCATTGAAGAAACTCGAGGAAATGTGTGCAATAGTCCTGTACTACCAATTCTAAAACGAACTGATCCATCTAAACCTCCTGTGTATCGTTTCATAATCGATTTGAGAGAAGTAAATAAAATAGTGATTCCACAGTTCCCCGTGGTCCCTGATATCACGACTTTGTTGACTCTGATTCCAGCTTCTGCCTCCTGGTTCACGGTGATCGACCTAAAGAATGCTTTCTTTAGTATCCCGATTGCTGAAGAAAGCAGAGACCTATTCGGATTCTCATTAGGTGGTCGCAGTTTTAGATTGAAACGCGCACCACAGGGCTATTGTGAGAGCCCGTCGATCTACAGTCAAGCACTTAAAAGCCAACTTGATCTATTTGTACTACCGGCAGGCGCAGCCTTGATTCAGTACGTTGACGACCTGTTGGTAGCTGCGGATACCGAAGATATTTGTAGAACTGCTACAGTATCGTTGTTGCGGCATTTATGTGACTTACATCACAAGGTGTCACCTTCCAAGCTGCAATATTGTTGCCAAGAAGTAACCTACTTAGGTCACTTTTTATCAAAAGAAGGGAGAAGGTTGACCCCAGAGAGAATTGCAGCGATTACCCGGATGACTGTGCCAAAAACTCAGAGAGATGTACGTGCCTTTCTAGGTATTACGTCATACTGCAGACAATGGATCCCAAATTTTTCACTATTGGCGAAACCATTGTTAGCTCTCACGTGCAAGGATGTTCCGACTCCTTTGCCCTGGGCTGAAGAGTGTCAGAAAAGTTTCTCTGAATTACGTGATGCGTTGTGTTCGGCTCCTGTGTTAGGTACTCCTGATTACAGTAAGCCGTTTACACTGTACGTTCACGAGAGGGATGGTTGTGCGTTGAGTGTTCTGGCGCAACAATTTGGCGACAAACAGCGCCCATGCGCATATTTTTCTTCGACCTTAGACCCAGTAGCTAGAGCTTTGCCAAGTTGTTTAAGAGCAACAGCGGCAGCTGCGGCGTCCATTCGACAGTCCGCAGGTCTGGTCATGGATAATATGCTTACGGTGATGGTCCCGCATGCAGTTGACACTCTCTTGAACCGAACGAAAACTCAACATTTGACGAGCGCAAGGTTGTCTGGGTATGAGCTGACGTTACTAGCTAGTCACATACGGATAAAACGGTGTAATGTGTTGAACCCAGCAACATTATTGCCGATCAACACGGAGTCAAGTGATGTAGCACCACATGACTGTTATCTGAGAACCGAAGAGGAAACGAAAGGTCGTATTGACCTAAAAGATACTCCATTAGTAGATCCCGATGGTACTTTGTATGTTGATGGTTCCTGTTTTAAGTTACCGAACGGTGATGTGACGACTGCGTATGCTGTGGTGATGTTGAGAACGGTTGTGGAATCTACAAGATTAAATCAGAACTCGGCTCAGGCAGCTGAGTTGATCGCCTTGACGAGAGCGTGTGTGTTGTCCAGAGGAAAGCGGGTGAATGTGTTCACAGACAGCCAGTATGCCTTTGGTGTGGCACATAGTTTTGGGCGATTGTGGAAAGAAAGAGGATTCTTAACGTCGCATGGCACAAAGATTCAGCATGGACAGCTTGTGAATGACCTTTTATATGCACTCACATTGCCTAAACAGGTGGCCATAATGAAATGTAGTGCGCATCGAAAAGTGACAGATGATGTTGGTCGTGGTAATGCGTTTGCAGATGAGACTGCTAAGGAGACAGCTAAAGATCTGACAAATCGAATGTATGTTACAAGTTCAGTGAGATGGCCTGCGGAGACTAGTATGTGTGAGGACACAGTGGAGAGTGTGAAGGAAATACAGAATGAGGCCACTGAGATGGAGAAGACTAAGTGGAAAGAAAGCACGGGAAAATTAGACGAGGATGGATGTTGGGTTGATTTGTCAGAGAAACAGAGATGGATGTTACCGGATGCATATGTACTTGCTGTTGTTACAATGGCCCATGGCACAGCACATATTAGCTCGAAGGGCATATGCAAGTTGTTGTCTCCTGTATGGAAGAATGAGGGGATTACTAAATGTGCAGAGAGAGTGGTTAAGAATTGCATGGTATGTTTGATGCATAATCCCGGTAAGGGCACCCCCACTCCACCTGGTCATTTTGCCCCTCCTACATGTCCTTTCGAAGTTATTCAGTTAGATTTCATCCACATGGAGAGATGCAACAATTTGAAGTATGTTTTAGTCGTGGTATGTGCATTCTCCAGGTGGATTGAAGCTTACCCTCTTAAGGATAATACTGCCCTATCCACAGCTAAAATTCTGCTCAAAGAGTATTTCCCCAGGTATGGCATGCCTCGGATTGTATGGTCGGACAACGGAAGTGAGTTTGTGGGAAGCGTGATGAAGAGTGTGTGTCGTGGTTTAGGAATATCCCAGAAATTCCATAGTGCTAATCATCCTCAGTCAGCGGGTTTGGTGGAAGGATACAATGGCACCCTGAAACTAAAACTTGCTAAAATTCAGGCAAAAACTGGTTTATCATGGCCTGACGCTTTGCCTCTAGCTCTCATATCGACCAGGGCTACTGTACACTCTCGAGTAGGGCTTAGCCCATATGAGATTGTGTTCGGTCGCCAGCAAACATTTGGGGGGTTCCGAGGCCTAAAGAATTGAACAGACTTGAATATCCAATGTTAATTGATTATCTATATGATCTGACTGCTAAATTGAGTTTGATTCATCAACAGGTCTTTGAGGCTCTGCCGTCAAGAACAGAGGGTCCTGGTCATCGGCTCCGACCAGGGGATTGGGTCCTCACCCGAAATTTCGGACGAAAACGCCATCTTGAGCCGAGATTTGTTGGACCCTTCCAGGTGCTACTAGCAACGAGGACGGCGGTTCGACTGGAGGGCCGGAAACACTGGGTGCATGCCACCCACACCAAGAAGGTTCCGCTTCCTCTGCCGGCAGACACATGGATACGTAAAGGCTTTTCCTCGTCTGAAACTGACGTTCTCCAGCGTTTTGTCCCCTTTAGCGAAGCTCAGACCATAGGGAACACTTCAGTTTTATCTGATACCCCTGTTGATTCCTTTCAAACAATTTCCCTTCCTTCAACATTGGGGAACACAAGTACTGAACAATTGCATGGACAATCGAACACTCTTTCGCCATCCAATCCACTGTTTGAAGATCAGACTCGACCCGGGAGAAGTCGATACTTTCTTCGACCGCGCGTTACGGACAAATAAAAGAGTTTACAGTACCCCTTACTGTTGTCATGAACATTGTGGACATTATATATTGTGTTTACCTTTTCTTTTCATGCAGCTAAGAGACTTATTGAATTGATTCTAATTCATTTAACTTATCATCTGGGTTGACCGTAGGGCCGTGCGGGTACTTCCTTCTGTTTAGCAGCTATCGACACTAGGTCGGTTTCGTTTGCCGATTTCTGGGAGCTCCTGGGAGTTGGCAATCGCTACTCAGAACGAAGTGCGTCAAGAACGTCACGGACAGTTTTTAGAGGATGGACTTCTCGAAGCTGTCGGAAAGAGAGACAATGTTGGCGCAAAGATCAAAAGTGTTTTGTACAAAATGTTTTTATTTCAGATCTTTATGTTGTTCCTAACCATTTCAATGCTACTGGTGGGTGGAGTATATTTTGGGATTCAAATATTCTTATCTTCCATTTCACCTACTGCTCCTTCCTATAATATGAATTTCGCTTCCACTGTTTCTCCACATTCCTTTCATCCTCTGCCCCAACATGAACAAGTCAGACGTGCAGAATTTAGAAACAATTCCTTTGTGCAACTTTTGCATCAGCACCAGTTGGTGGTAAATACAACAAACTGTTGGGTGTGTGGGCTAATGCCGCATACCATGGACAGGGGTATCCCATATCTGGTTCTTCCGTACAGCCCCCAAGGGTCAGCCCGGGCATTCCAAACCATGTTCCGTAGTGCACTAGATTCTTACCCCCATCGAGAGCCACGCTCAGCAAACTTTGGTCCTGGCCCGTATCACAAGTCTCTAATGATAGCAATTGCCGATCTAGATAGAGATATCTTCGATACGTCACTTATCCCAGAAGAAGAGGTGCAAACTTATAAGTACCTTAATGAGGCTGAGTATAGTATGTCAGTGGGTGATAGGCAGCTTAAAAGCTCATCTCCGATCTGGATTGTACCTCACCTAGGCCACTTTTGTCTGCAAGGTCGTGGCCGAAATCCAAGAGCCCAGCTTGGGAAGAGTGCTTGTGTGGATACTTACGTTCTACCGATGCTCTCTTCCCCTGTCTTTCTGACTGCACAGGGTACCTATTTTGTATGTTATGACCGAGCATACACGTGGTTACCTCATGACTTCTCAGGTACCTGCTACATTGCAAATCTCTTGCCCCCGACTTTCACTGTTGCTGCCGACTATCACAAAACGAGAGTTGTGAGAGGTGTCATTAGTAAAGAGGATACTTCCGGCCAAGAAGCAGGAGACTTCTTCAAGGGTTTCCTGCCGTTTTGGGGCCCTATGGTCAATAGCAGAAATCTGAGACAGTTAACTCGTGTAGTAGAGTCAACTGCTAACATAACTGCAAGCGCCCTTGGTAATCTGACAGCATAGCTTCAAGCGGATAGGCTTATGACGTTACAGAACCGTATGGTTCTAGACGTCGTTCTAGCAGATAGAGGTGGTGTGTGTAAGGTCATCCATTCGAGCTGCTGCATATTCATACCTGATAACGCCCCAACGGTTTATCAAGCCATCTCCAAGTTGCATAAAATCTCGGAGTCCATACACGAGGACGAAGGAGATTGGACGCTTCTAGGATGGTTTTGGGGACTAATGTCGACTTGGGGTTGGAAGATTCTGATGATTATAGGGGTTGTTGTGACATTTCTGTTCACGTGTTGTCTGTGTGTACAGTGTGGTCATGCCTTATGTGGCCTTTGCGCTACAACGTGTATAAGAAGGCCATCTGTTACCAAAGAGGCACTGATGGATAGAATCATGCTCCAACAACATCTGAGTGATCTGATGAATATCGAGATCGAATCCGACTTCGACTAGTTCTTGCCTACATGAGGGCAAAAGGAGCGTCTGAGGTTCTGTGAGAATTGTTACGATGTTCCGGGCATGAACGAATATGGGCAAGTAAGGTATCTATGAACCGTAAATGACGTGTTCAGTAAGTGTACGCTTTTTCACTACACTACCTGGCATGGTTCGCCTTATTTACCCGTCTCTACATCTGAACCCTTGGGTTCCATTTTAGATACGGCATCCATTTTGTTTCTTGCCCTCACGTAGTCAGCGAACAGGCAACTGTCCGCATCGTGACCTTTTAGTTCCCAAGCTTTACGGAAGAAGCATATCCCGTTCATGCGTCTTTTATGACTCGGGGAAGGACACTGCTAAGGCAATTGCCTCCGCTCGTAGGTGATTCTGCCGTGCCGGTCTATTGTTTCAGCCCCGCACATGCTGGGATCAAAACCCCCTTTTTAAGCTACGATTACGCATCCAATATTAACCTCGCGCTACCTCTTCCCTGCTGTCTGACTTCCTTGCAGCTGTTCTTCTCTTTTACTTTAGCTTATTTTACAACTCAAGTGGAATGTACCTAATGGTGGGAAGATGTGCTTTCACAGTTGGAACTGGTGATGTTAATGTAATTATGTTCCGGGGTTCTGAATGCATGAAAGCGACCCTTTTGAAGTATTTTCGTGGGAACTGGGTTGTAACCTTTTGTTCACATGTTTGTGCAATGGTAAAATCTTGTATAAAAGAGAGCGACTCACATATGCAATTTGAAGCAGACTCTCAGAACTACACATTAGGTTGTACTTCTCGTGACTTTTGCCTCCCTGCAGTGATAAACTCTGATCTTTGACGTCGAAGGAAGTCTCCCGTGTCTCTGTCCTTAGTGCGCCAGAACAGGTATCCCACGAAGGTTTTAGGTGTTGTTCCCTGGCACCGCTGGGCCTTAAATAGTCCAGTCCTTCAGAGGTCTACACAGTGTTTCCAGAATAAAACCTGAACCAAAGAGATCAGAGGGTATCAATCATTCCAAAATACTACTCGAACCAAAGAGAGCAGAGGGGTTCAATGTTTCCCGAATAAAACCCGAACCAAAGATATCAGAGGGTATCAATTGTTCCAGAATACTACCTGAACCAATAAGAGCAGAGGGTTTCAATATATCCAGAATAAAACCTGAACCAAAGAGATCAGAGGGTATCAATCGTTCCAGAATACTACTTGAACCAAAGAGAGCAGAGGGGTTCAATGTTTCCCGAATAAAACCTGAACTAAAGAGATCAGAGGGTATCGATTGTTCCAGAATACTACCTGAACCAAAGAGAGCAGAGGGTTTCAATGTATCCAGAATAAAGCCTGAATCAAAGAGATCAGAGGGTATTAATCGTTCTAGAATACTACCTGAACCAAAGAGAGCTGAGGGTTTCAATGTTTCCTGAATAAAACCTGAACCAAAGGGAGCAGAGGGGTTCAATGTATTCAAAATACAACCTGAACCATCTTTCCAGAATACTTCCTGGATCAAGGAGAGCAGAGGGTTTCAATGATCCCAGAATGCGACCTAAACCAAAGAGAGCAGAGGGTTTCAATGTTTTCAGAATACAACCTGAACCAAATCAACAAAAAATGTTGGGATGCTTCAGTAGATACAGAACGTCTGTTGGTATGCTGTTTCAATCAGATGGGAAATACAGTTGGATTCCTGCACTCTCTTATTGCTTTGACTTGAGGAAGCAAATGAGCTGGACTGCCCTCACAGGCAGGAGCTGTCCTAACCACTAAAGGAGCTGTGCAACCAATGAAAGTAATGTACAGGTAGTAAATTCTTGATAAGCCCACAATAGGTCTTCCACAACTAGACAGCTTGCAATCTCTGGTAGATAAAACCTCAAATGAATGTTGCATACACAATAAACATTTAGGCACAGGGAGCTGGTTAAATTCAGATTACAAACACTGGATAGTGATAGTGAGGGGACAGCACCATGCTATTGGTATATTTCCCCTACATACCCCGATCCGATGATGCAAATATATTTTGATGTTATGTGTTTATGAACCCCAAGTGAATGTGAAGTGCATTGCTGCATTAAACCATTTCAGAAGCATCAGGTGACAATGCACGTTAATTAATGATCTGTCTTTGTGTAAGAGGAAAAGGGTTTAGCCTACAACAGCACTTCATAGGGACACGTATGTGTCCCCAGTCCTACTGTTTCTAGGGGAACCTTAGTGCTGTCCACAAACTAACTTTTACTTGATGCCCGATTGGTCTGCTGCATTAATGTTTTGGAGACTGGGGAGCTAGCTGAACCCTATTGGTTTCATCTGGCTCCTTGGTTGATTAGGCTGCACCCCTCCAGATGTTTACCTATCTAATGATAAATGTTTAACCCCTTTCGTGCTGCCGTCGGCCAACGGTCGTCGCGAGCACTACCTTGCCAGTGCGGTGCACGTCCGTTGGCCGACGCGGCCGCACCCGTTTCTTCGAACGTTCAGCACTGGCGCTGAACGTTCAAAGCAGTTCAGTTCAAATAAGAGTTTATTAAGCAATAAGAGGTGTCAATATAATATACATAAGTGATACAGGAAAGAAGCAAAACAAGCTAGAAAAAACATTGCATAAATAACAAAAAGTACACTGGTTATGGAGATAGGATGAGGCTATACAATAAAGAAAAAAGAAAACAGTAGTAAAATCTGTTAGACAGGAAAATACTTAGGAACAATAAGGTCAATCAGGGAGGTTTGGAGACTTCTTGCTGAATGGGTGATAAATGAAATTAATTTTTAGCACAAGCATCAAGGTACAATGTTATAGGGAGCCATAAATTAGTGCGTTTCATTGCCATATGAGGAGGAAAAACAAAGGCAGTATCTAACCTATGGTTGTGACAAACGTTATACCACCATGCTTTAACCGATATATTCGTAAAATTCTTCCAATTAGCAGTAATTTTTGGGAATGCAACCGCTATCAGTAAATCAATGATTCGCGCATCAAAAGTAACATGGTCCCAACAAGGGGAGAGACTACCTAAAAAAATGTGAATAAAAGAAAAAAGGATTTGAGTGTGGAAAATATCATTAATTTGGGCCCAAATTTGCTTCCAGAAGTCATGAACGACTGTGCAAGAGAAAAGCATGTGGAATAAAGTAGCAGTGGGTGTATAACAAGACCAACAGAAGTCAGGGACAGAGGAAAATCTCTTATTAAGCAAGTGTGGTGTAAATAGAAGTCTGTTATAAATGAAAAATAGTGTCTGTGTTAAAGTGGCAGATCTAGAGGATTTGCGAATTTTGACCCACATCCTATCCCACAGAGAAATAGGCCAAGAGGTAGCAAAGTCACATTCCCATTGCTCCTCTACCTTAGACCTTGGACGAAGAGAGGGTGTGGAACGAAGAAATGCGTAGATGAGAGAAGCCTTAGAAGAAACAGCCAAAAAAGAGTGAAGTTGTGAGGTAGGGTTAGGAGACGAAGAATGATTGTGAGAATGCTGGATCTGGGTGTAAGTAGACATGACCACTTCCTTAAGTATGAGATAATTACGAGCAAAGGAAGCAGGAAAATAAAAAGAGTGGCGTAACGTTGAAAAAGATAAAAAGGTGGATTGAGAAAAAAGTTGAGAAACCCAAATTAAACCCTTCTGCCTCCAAGATTTCCAATAAAAAGGTTTGTTATTGATAAGGAGATTTTTATTGTGCCAAATGGTAGTGGATAAAAAATCAGCAACAGAGGAGGGAGGGGTCGGGGAGGAGGCTAGGAGTAGCTTGACTGTGAATTTATGTATGGGGATGGATGGTAACTGTGGTTTACGAGAGAAAGATAGAAATTCAGCAAAAGTAAAGGGAGAGAGAGAGAGACGTTCTACAGTAACCAACAAAGGACAGGGTTCATCAGGGTCTCGCAGCCAAAAGGAGGCCTGGCGTAAAAGAAAGCCTTGTGATAGGTCGGAAAGTCAGGAAAATTGGCACCTCCCTCAGATTTAGGACGTGTCAGTCTGAGGAGAGACATACAGGGTTTTTTGCCTGACCAGAGAAAAGAGGAAAGAAGGGCGTTGATCTTACTAAAGAACTTCGTGGAAATAGGAACAGGAATATTAGAAATAGTGTACAGAACGATGGGGGATAACATCATTTTAATAGCACCAAGAAAGATAGAGTGGATGCCATTTGGTGGTGAGATCGGATAGTTTCTGGATACATTTGTTGAGACAAAGTGAGACCGTATCTGTGATGGAGGGAGTGACGTGTAAACCTAAGTATTTGATGTGAGAGGAGCTCCAGGTGAAATTAGAATCAACAAAATCAGGTTTGAAGGTATATTTCGTAAGGGGTAAAATTTCGCACTTGTCATTGTTCAACTTATATCCAGAAATCTGCGAGTACTCACGAACTTCAGCAAGGAAGGCAGGAATAGAGACAGTAGGATTGGAGATAAAAAGCAAAATGTCATCTGCGTAAGCAGCAAGTTTAATGTGAGAGTGTGATGTCTGAAAACCGTGTATGTCAGGGTTTTGCCTGAGTTTGGAGAGGAAGGGTTCCAAAGCTAAATTAAACAGAAAAGGGGATAAAGGGCAACCTTGCCGGACACCTCTACCCAACTCAAAAAAGGAGGAAACCAGACCATTTGCACAAACCGCTGCTCTGGGATTGGAATAAAGAAAGGAAATTAAGGACACAAATTTGGGGCCAAAACCGAACCATTTGAGGGCAGAGAAAAGATAGGTCCACTCTACCCTATCAAACGCCTTCTCTGCGTCCAGCGGTACAAAAGGGGGTGGTGATGGACGGAGCATCTGAACCAATCAAACACTCACACCCAGTCAAAAGATCTGGGTTTGATCCATCACCGTTCTTTAGCCCACTCTGCCACCCCAGTTGAGACATGGCTATATGCAAATCAGTCTGACCCTGTGCCTTTTGTACCGCTTTTGGCCGCCATAAGTGTGGCAGGGTATGCTCAGACGTGAGTCCCTTGCTCACTTTGCCACTGCATTCAAGCAAGCCGGGCTGAAGGCGGCTGGAATGCCAGAAACCGGTCCTCGGAAGCTTGTTTCTGGTCCAGGGAAGACATGGCATGGCAGTTCGGGCTGGACTGTTCCCATGAGGCACAGGGTCAGACTGATTTGCATATAGCCATGTCTGAACTGGGGTGGCAGAGTGGGCTAAAGAACGGTGATGAATTAAACCCAGATCTTTTGACTGGGTGTGAGTGTTTGATTGATTCAGATGTTCCGTCCATCACCACCCCCTTTTGTACCGCTTTTGGCCGCCATAAGTGTGGCAGGGTATGCTCAGACGTGAGTCCCTTGCTCACTTTGCCACTGGATTCAAGCAAGCCGGGCTGAAGACGGCTGGAATGCCAGAAACCGGTCCTCGGAAGCTTGTTTCCGGTCCAGGGAAGACATGGCTTGGCAGTTCGGGCTGGACTGTTCCCATGAGGCACAGGGTCAGACTGATTTGCATATAGCCATGTCTGAACTGGGGTGGCGGAGTGGGCTAAAGAATGGTGATGAATTAAACCCAGATCTTTTGACTGGGTGTGAGTGTTTGATTGATTCAGATGCTCCGTCCATCACCACTCCCTTTTGTACCGCTTTTGGCCGCCATAAGTGTGGCAGGGTATGCTCAGACGTGAGTCCCTTGCTCACTTTGCCACTGGATTCAAGCAAGCCGGGCTGAAGACGGCTGGAATGCCAGAAACCGGTCCTCGGAAGCTTGTTTCCGGTCCAGGGAAGACATGGCTTGGCAGTTCGGCTGGACTGTTCCCATGAGGCACAGGGTCAGACTGATTTGCATATAGCCATGTCTGAACTGGGGTGGCAGAGTGGGCTAAAGAACGGTGATGAATTAAACCCAGATCTTTTGACTGGGTGTGAGTGTTTGATTGATTCAGATGCTCCGTCCATCACCACCCCCTTTTGTACCCCTTCTCTGCGTCCAGGGCAATAGCCGCCAGAGAATCTTGAAAGCGTGGGGATTTAGACAAAACATTAAAAAGAAGTCTAGTATTATCAGTAATAAAACGCCCCTTAACAAAACCAGATTGCTCGGGCCAAGTAATTCAGGTAAAAAGGGGTCTAACCGGGCTGCAAAGGATTTGGCATAAATCTTATACTCATTGTTGACAAGGGAAATAGGTCTATAGTTTTTACAGTATCGAGAATATTTGCCTTCCTTAGGGATTATACAAATATGAGCATCAGCAAAGGTACCTGAAGAGCTACTAAGGGCAACAAAAGAATCTATAAGAGAGTGTAATTTGGGCATTAGCAATTTGGAAAAATGAAGATAAAACTCAACAGTAAAACCATCAGGCCCTGGAGCTTTATCTTTTTTGAGAGAATTAAGGGCGGAGAGTAATTCTTGCTGGGAGATGTTCAATTCCAAAGAGGTTAAGTCAATGGGAAAATGGTCTGGTTGATGAATGGTAGAGAAAAAATCAGAGAGAGATTGAGGGGTAGGATGAGTTTCAGAGGAATAGAGGGTAGAGTAGAAGCGAGAAAATTCATCAAGGATATGTCTAAGGACAGCATTGTCATCAGTACAGATTCAATATTTAATTTGTTATGTTTGATTTTCAAATAATTAGCTAGAATTTTCCATGCTTTGTTTTTCCCACCATAAAATTTCGAACTAGATTTCAATAAGTAGAGAGAAACATCCTCTGTAGAGTTTTTGTTAAATTTCAACTTGGCGTCAATAAGCGCTGTCAAGCTTTCCTTTGAGTGAGAGGTATAATAGGAGTGCTCCAGACCCTTGATTTTGTGGAGAAGGTCACTAGTGTATTTATGTGCGATCTTCCGCTTCTTAGCCACATAACGGATGATAAAATCCCTAGCTATGGCCTGAATGCATCCCAAACAGTGTGAGTCCAAGTTGCATAAAATCTCGGAGTCCATACACGAGGACGAAGGAGATTGGACGCTTCTAGGATGGTTTTGGGGACTAATGTCGACTTGGGGTTGGAAGATTCTGATGATTATAGGGGTTGTTGTGACATTTCTGTTCACGTGTTGTCTGTGTGTACAGTGTGGTCATGCCTTATGTGGCCTTTGCGCTACAACGTGTATAAGAAGGCCATCTGTTACCAAAGAGGCACTGATGGATAGAATCATGCTCCAACAACATCTGAGTGATCTGATGAATATCGAGATCGAATCCGACTTCGACTAGTTCTTGCCTACATGAGGGCAAAAGGAGCGTCTGAGGTTCTGTGAGAATTGTTACGATGTTCCGGGCATGAACGAATATGGGCAAGTAAGGTATCTATGAACCGTAAATGACGTGTTCAGTAAGTGTACGCTTTTTCACTACACTACCTGGCATGGTTCGCCTTATTTACCCGTCTCTACATCTGAACCCTTGGGTTCCATTTTAGATACGGCATCCATTTTGTTTCTTGCCCTCACGTAGTCAGCGAACAGGCAACTGTCCGCATCGTGACCTTTTAGTTCCCAAGCTTTACGGAAGAAGCATATCCCGTTCATGCGTCTTTTATGACTCGGGGAAGGACACTGCTAAGGCAATTGCCTCCGCTCGTAGGTGATTCTGCCGTGCCGGTCTATTGTTTCAGCCCCGCACATGCTGGGATCAAAACCCCCTTTTTAAGCTACGATTACGCATCCAATATTAACCTCGCGCTACCTCTTCCCTGCTGTCTGACTTCCTTGCAGCTGTTCTTCTCTTTTACTTTAGCTTATTTTACAACTCAAGTGGAATGTACCTAATGGTGGGAAGATGTGCTTTCACAGTTGGAACTGGTGATGTTAATGTAATTATGTTCCGGGGTTCTGAATGCATGAAAGCGACCCTTTTGAAGTATTTTCGTGGGAACTGGGTTGTAACCTTTTGTTCACATGTTTGTGCAATGGTAAAATCTTGTATAAAAGAGAGCGACTCACATATGCAATTTGAAGCAGACTCTCAGAACTACACATTAGGTTGTACTTCTCGTGACTTTTGCCTCCCTGCAGTAATAAACTCTGATCTTTGACGTCGAAGGAAGTCTCCCGTGTCTCTGTCCTTAGTGCGCCAGAACAGGTATCCCACGAAGGTTTTAGGTGTTGTTCCCTGGCACCGCTGGGCCTTAAATAGTCCAGTCCTTCAGAGGTCTACACAGTGTTTCCAGAATAAAACCTGAACCAAAGAGATCAGAGGGTATCAATCATTCCAAAATACTACTCGAACCAATAAGAGCAGAGGGTTTCAATATATCCAGAATAAAACCTGAACCAAAGAGATCAGAGGGTATCAATCGTTCCAGAATACTACTTGAACCAAAGAGAGCAGAGGGGTTCAATGTTTCCCGAATAAAACCTGAACTAAAGAGATCAGAGGGTATCGATTGTTCCAGAATACTACCTGAACCAAAGAGAGCAGAGGGTTTCAATGTATCCAGAATAAAGCCTGAATCAAAGAGATCAGAGGGTATTAATCGTTCTAGAATACTACCTGAACCAAAGAGAGCTGAGGGTTTCAATGTTTCCTGAATAAAACCTGAACCAAAGGGAGCAGAGGGGTTCAATGTATTCAAAATACAACCTGAACCATCTTTCCAGAATACTTCCTGGATCAAGGAGAGCAGAGGGTTTCAATGATCCCAGAATGCGACCTAAACCAAAGAGAGCAGAGGGTTTCAATGTTTTCAGAATACAACCTGAACCAAATCAACAAAAAATGTTGGGATGCTTCAGTAGATACAGAACGTCTGTTGGTATGCTGTTTCAATCAGATGGGAAATACAGTTGGATTCCTGCACTCTCTTATTGCTTTGACTTGAGGAAGCAAATGAGCTGGACTGCCCTCACAGGCAGGAGCTGTCCTAACCACTAAAGGAGCTGTGCAACCAATGAAAGTAATGTACAGGTAGTAAATTCTTGATAAGCCCACAATAGGTCTTCCACAACTAGACAGCTTGCAATCTCTGGTAGATAAAACCTCAAATGAATGTTGCATACACAATAAACATTTAGGCACAGGGAGCTGGTTAAATTCAGATTACAAACACTGGATAGTGATAGTGAGGGGACAGCACCATGCTATTGGTATATTTCCCCTACATACCCCGATCCGATGATGCAAATATATTTTGATGTTATGTGTTTATGAACCCCAAGTGAATGTGAAGTGCATTGCTGCATTAAACCATTTCAGAAGCATCAGGTGACAATGCACGTTAATTAATGATCTGTCTTTGTGTAAGAGGAAAAGGGTTTAGCCTACAACAGCACTTCATAGGGACACGTATGTGTCCCCAGTCCTACTGTTTCTAGGGGAACCTTAGTGCTGTCCACAAACTAACTTTTACTTGATGCCCGATTGGTCTGCTGCATTAATGTTTTGGAGACTGGGGAGCTAGCTGAACCCTATTGGTTTCATCTGGCTCCTTGGTTGATTAGGCTGCACCCCTCCAGATGTTTACCTATCTAATGATAAATGTTTAACCCCTTTCGTGCTGCCGTCGGCCAACGGTCGTCGCGAGCACTACCTTGCCAGTGCGGTGCACGTCCGTTGGCCGACGCGGCCGCACCCGTTTCTTCGAACGTTCAGCACTGGCGCTGAACGTTCAAAGCAGTTCAGTTCAAATAAGAGTTTATTAAGCAATAAGAGGTGTCAATATAATATACATAAGTGATACAGGAAAGAAGCAAAACAAGCTAGAAAAAACATTGCATAAATAACAAAAAGTACACTGGTTATGGAGATAGGATGAGGCTATACAATAAAGAAAAAAGAAAACAGTAGTAAAATCTGTTAGACAGGAAAATACTTAGGAACAATAAGGTCAATCAGGGAGGTTTGGAGACTTCTTGCTGAATGGGTGATAAATGAAATTAATTTTTAGCACAAGCATCAAGGTACAATGTTATAGGGAGCCATAAATTAGTGCGTTTCATTGCCATATGAGGAGGAAAAACAAAGGCAGTATCTAACCTATGGTTGTGACAAACGTTATACCACCATGCTTTAACCGATATATTCGTAAAATTCTTCCAATTAGCAGTAATTTTTGGGAATGCAACCGCTATCAGTAAATCAATGATTCGCGCATCAAAAGTAACATGGTCCCAACAAGGGGAGAGACTACCTAAAAAAATGTGAATAAAAGAAAAAAGGATTTGAGTGTGGAAAATATCATTAATTTGGGCCCAAATTTGCTTCCAGAAGTCATGAACGACTGTGCAAGAGAAAAGCATGTGGAATAAAGTAGCAGTGGGTGTATAACAAGACCAACAGAAGTCAGGGACAGAGGAAAATCTCTTATTAAGCAAGTGTGGTGTAAATAGAAGTCTGTTATAAATGAAAAATAGTGTCTGTGTTAAAGTGGCAGATCTAGAGGATTTGCGAATTTTGACCCACATCCTATCCCACAGAGAAATAGGCCAAGAGGTAGCAAAGTCACATTCCCATTGCTCCTCTACCTTAGACCTTGGACGAAGAGAGGGTGTGGAACGAAGAAATGCGTAGATGAGAGAAGCCTTAGAAGAAACAGCCAAAAAAGAGTGAAGTTGTGAGGTAGGGTTAGGAGACGAAGAATGATTGTGAGAATGCTGGATCTGGGTGTAAGTAGACATGACCACTTCCTTAAGTATGAGATAATTACGAGCAAAGGAAGCAGGAAAATAAAAAGAGTGGCGTAACGTTGAAAAAGATAAAAAGGTGGATTGAGAAAAAAGTTGAGAAACCCAAATTAAACCCTTCTGCCTCCAAGATTTCCAATAAAAAGGTTTGTTATTGATAAGGAGATTTTTATTGTGCCAAATGGTAGTGGATAAAAAATCAGCAACAGAGGAGGGAGGGGTCGGGGAGGAGGCTAGGAGTAGCTTGACTGTGAATTTATGTATGGGGATGGATGGTAACTGTGGTTTACGAGAGAAAGATAGAAATTCAGCAAAAGTAAAGGGAGAGAGAGAGAGACGTTCTACAGTAACCAACAAAGGACAGGGTTCATCAGGGTCTCGCAGCCAAAAGGAGGCCTGGCGTAAAAGAAAGCCTTGTGATAGGTCGGAAAGTCAGGAAAATTGGCACCTCCCTCAGATTTAGGACGTGTCAGTCTGAGGAGAGACATACAGGGTTTTTTGCCTGACCAGAGAAAAGAGGAAAGAAGGGCGTTGATCTTACTAAAGAACTTCGTGGAAATAGGAACAGGAATATTAGAAATAGTGTACAGAACGATGGGGATAACATCATTTTAATAGCACCAAGAAAGATAGAGTGGATGCCATTTGGTGGTGAGATCGGATAGTTTCTGGATACATTTGTTGAGACAAAGTGAGACCGTATCTGTGATGGAGGGAGTGACGTGTAAACCTAAGTATTTGATGTGAGAGGAGCTCCAGGTGAAATTAGAATCAACAAAATCAGGTTTGAAGGTATATTTCGTAAGGGGTAAAATTTCGCACTTGTCATTGTTCAACTTATATCCAGAAATCTGCGAGTACTCACGAACTTCAGCAAGGAAGGCAGGAATAGAGACAGTAGGATTGGAGATAAAAAGCAAAATGTCATCTGCGTAAGCAGCAAGTTTAATGTGAGAGTGTGATGTCTGAAAACCGTGTATGTCAGGGTTTTGCCTGAGTTTGGAGAGGAAGGGTTCCAAAGCTAAATTAAACAGAAAAGGGGATAAAGGGCAACCTTGCCGGACACCTCTACCCAACTCAAAAAAGGAGGAAACCAGACCATTTGCACAAACCGCTGCTCTGGGATTGGAATAAAGAAAGGAAATTAAGGACACAAATTTGGGGCCAAAACCGAACCATTTGAGGGCAGAGAAAAGATAGGTCCACTCTACCCTATCAAACGCCTTCTCTGCGTCCAGCGGTACAAAAGGGGGTGGTGATGGACGGAGCATCTGAACCAATCAAACACTCACACCCAGTCAAAAGATCTGGGTTTGATCCATCACCGTTCTTTAGCCCACTCTGCCACCCCAGTTGAGACATGGCTATATGCAAATCAGTCTGACCCTGTGCCTTTTGTACCGCTTTTGGCCGCCATAAGTGTGGCAGGGTATGCTCAGACGTGAGTCCCTTGCTCACTTTGCCACTGCATTCAAGCAAGCCGGGCTGAAGGCGGCTGGAATGCCAGAAACCGGTCCTCGGAAGCTTGTTTCTGGTCCAGGGAAGACATGGCATGGCAGTTCGGGCTGGACTGTTCCCATGAGGCACAGGGTCAGACTGATTTGCATATAGCCATGTCTGAACTGGGGTGGCAGAGTGGGCTAAAGAACGGTGATGAATTAAACCCAGATCTTTTGACTGGGTGTGAGTGTTTGATTGATTCAGATGTTCCGTCCATCACCACCCCCTTTTGTACCGCTTTTGGCCGCCATAAGTGTGGCAGGGTATGCTCAGACGTGAGTCCCTTGCTCACTTTGCCACTGGATTCAAGCAAGCCGGGCTGAAGACGGCTGGAATGCCAGAAACCGGTCCTCGGAAGCTTGTTTCCGGTCCAGGGAAGACATGGCTTGGCAGTTCGGGCTGGACTGTTCCCATGAGGCACAGGGTCAGACTGATTTGCATATAGCCATGTCTGAACTGGGGTGGCGGAGTGGGCTAAATAATGGTGATGAATTAAAACCAGATCTTTTGACTGGGTGTGAGTGTTTGATTGATTCAGATGCTCCGTCCATCACCACCCCCTTTTGTACCGCTTTTGGCCGCCATAAGTGTGGCAGGGTATGCTCAGACGTGAGTCCCTTGCTCACTTTGCCACTGGATTCAAGCAAGCCGGGCTGAAGACGGCTGGAATGCCAGAAACCGGTCCTCGGAAGCTTGTTTCCGGTCCAGGGAAGACATGGCTTGGCAGTTCGGCTGGACTGTTCCCATGAGGCACAGGGTCAGACTGATTTGCATATAGCCATGTCTGAACTGGGGTGGCAGAGTGGGCTAAAGAACGGTGATGAATTAAACCCAGATCTTTTGACTGGGTGTGAGTGTTTGATTGATTCAGATGCTCCGTCCATCACCACCCCCTTTTGTACCCCTTCTCTGCGTCCAGGGCAATAGCCGCCAGAGAATCTTGAAAGCGTGGGGATTTAGACAAAACATTAAAAAGAAGTCTAGTATTATCAGTAATAAAACGCCCCTTAACAAAACCAGATTGCTCGGGCCAAGTAATTCAGGTAAAAAGGGGTCTAACCGGGCTGCAAAGGATTTGGCATAAATCTTATACTCATTGTTGACAAGGGAAATAGGTCTATAGTTTTTACAGTATCGAGAATATTTGCCTTCCTTAGGGATTATACAAATATGAGCATCAGCAAAGGTACCTGAAGAGCTACTAAGGGCAACAAAAGAATCTATAAGAGAGTGTAATTTGGGCATTAGCAATTTGGAAAAATGAAGATAAAACTCAACAGTAAAACCATCAGGCCCTGGAGCTTTATCTTTTTTGAGAGAATTAAGGGCGGAGAGTAATTCTTGCTGGGAGATGTTCAATTCCAAAGAGGTTAAGTCAATGGGAAAATGGTCTGGTTGATGAATGGTAGAGAAAAAATCAGAGAGAGATTGAGGGGTAGGATGAGTTTCAGAGGAATAGAGGGTAGAGTAGAAGCGAGAAAATTCATCAAGGATATGTCTAAGGACAGCATTGTCATCAGTACAGATTCAATATTTAATTTGTTATGTTTGATTTTCAAATAATTAGCTAGAATTTTCCATGCTTTGTTTTTCCCACCATAAAATTTCGAACTAGATTTCAATAAGTAGAGAGAAACATCCTCTGTAGAGTTTTTGTTAAATTTCAACTTGGCGTCAATAAGCGCTGTCAAGCTTTCCTTTGAGTGAGAGGTATAATAGGAGTGCTCCAGACCCTTGATTTTGTGGAGAAGGTCACTAGTGTATTTATGTGCGATCTTCCGCTTCTTAGCCACATAACGGATGATAAAATCCCTAGCTATGGCCTGAATGCATCCCAAACAGTGTGAGTCCAAGTTGCATAAAATCTCGGAGTCCATACACGAGGACGAAGGAGATTGGACGCTTCTAGGATGGTTTTGGGGACTAATGTCGACTTGGGGTTGGAAGATTCTGATGATTATAGGGGTTGTTGTGACATTTCTGTTCACGTGTTGTCTGTGTGTACAGTGTGGTCATGCCTTATGTGGCCTTTGCGCTACAACGTGTATAAGAAGGCCATCTGTTACCAAAGAGGCACTGATGGATAGAATCATGCTCCAACAACATCTGAGTGATCTGATGAATATCGAGATCGAATCCGACTTCGACTAGTTCTTGCCTACATGAGGGCAAAAGGAGCGTCTGAGGTTCTGTGAGAATTGTTACGATGTTCCGGGCATGAACGAATATGGGCAAGTAAGGTATCTATGAACCGTAAATGACGTGTTCAGTAAGTGTACGCTTTTTCACTACACTACCTGGCATGGTTCGCCTTATTTACCCGTCTCTACATCTGAACCCTTGGGTTCCATTTTAGATACGGCATCCATTTTGTTTCTTGCCCTCACGTAGTCAGCGAACAGGCAACTGTCCGCATCGTGACCTTTTAGTTCCCAAGCTTTACGGAAGAAGCATATCCCGTTCATGCGTCTTTTATGACTCGGGGAAGGACACTGCTAAGGCAATTGCCTCCGCTCGTAGGTGATTCTGCCGTGCCGGTCTATTGTTTCAGCCCCGCACATGCTGGGATCAAAACCCCCTTTTTAAGCTACGATTACGCATCCAATATTAACCTCGCGCTACCTCTTCCCTGCTGTCTGACTTCCTTGCAGCTGTTCTTCTCTTTTACTTTAGCTTATTTTACAACTCAAGTGGAATGTACCTAATGGTGGGAAGATGTGCTTTCACAGTTGGAACTGGTGATGTTAATGTAATTATGTTCCGGGGTTCTGAATGCATGAAAGCGACCCTTTTGAAGTATTTTCGTGGGAACTGGGTTGTAACCTTTTGTTCACATGTTTGTGCAATGGTAAAATCTTGTATAAAAGAGAGCGACTCACATATGCAATTTGAAGCAGACTCTCAGAACTACACATTAGGTTGTACTTCTCGTGACTTTTGCCTCCCTGCAGTAATAAACTCTGATCTTTGACGTCGAAGGAAGTCTCCCGTGTCTCTGTCCTTAGTGCGCCAGAACAGGTATCCCACGAAGGTTTTAGGTGTTGTTCCCTGGCACCGCTGGGCCTTAAATAGTCCAGTCCTTCAGAGGTCTACACAGTGTTTCCAGAATAAAACCTGAACCAAAGAGATCAGAGGGTATCAATCATTCCAAAATACTACTCGAACCAAAGAGAGCAGAGGGGTTCAATGTTTCCCGAATAAAACCCGAACCAAAGATATCAGAGGGTATCAATTGTTCCAGAATACTACCTGAACCAATAAGAGCAGAGGGTTTCAATATATCCAGAATAAAACCTGAACCAAAGAGATCAGAGGGTATCAATCGTTCCAGAATACTACTTGAACCAAAGAGAGCAGAGGGGTTCAATGTTTCCCGAATAAAACCTGAACTAAAGAGATCAGAGGGTATCGATTGTTCCAGAATACTACCTGAACCAAAGAGAGCAGAGGGTTTCAATGTATCCAGAATAAAGCCTGAATCAAAGAGATCAGAGGGTATTAATCGTTCTAGAATACTACCTGAACCAAAGAGAGCTGAGGGTTTCAATGTTTCCTGAATAAAACCTGAACCAAAGGGAGCAGAGGGGTTCAATGTATTCAAAATACAACCTGAACCATCTTTCCAGAATACTTCCTGGATCAAGGAGAGCAGAGGGTTTCAATGATCCCAGAATGCGACCTAAACCAAAGAGAGCAGAGGGTTTCAATGTTTTCAGAATACAACCTGAACCAAATCAACAAAAAATGTTGGGATGCTTCAGTAGATACAGAACGTCTGTTGGTATGCTGTTTCAATCAGATGGGAAATACAGTTGGATTCCTGCACTCTCTTATTGCTTTGACTTGAGGAAGCAAATGAGCTGGACTGCCCTCACAGGCAGGAGCTGTCCTAACCACTAAAGGAGCTGTGCAACCAATGAAAGTAATGTACAGGTAGTAAATTCTTGATAAGCCCACAATAGGTCTTCCACAACTAGACAGCTTGCAATCTCTGGTAGATAAAACCTCAAATGAATGTTGCATACACAATAAACATTTAGGCACAGGGAGCTGGTTAAATTCAGATTACAAACACTGGATAGTGATAGTGAGGGGACAGCACCATGCTATTGGTATATTTCCCCTACATACCCCGATCCGATGATGCAAATATATTTTGATGTTATGTGTTTATGAACCCCAAGTGAATGTGAAGTGCATTGCTGCATTAAACCATTTCAGAAGCATCAGGTGACAATGCACGTTAATTAATGATCTGTCTTTGTGTAAGAGGAAAAGGGTTTAGCCTACAACAGCACTTCATAGGGACACGTATGTGTCCCCAGTCCTACTGTTTCTAGGGGAACCTTAGTGCTGTCCACAAACTAACTTTTACTTGATGCCCGATTGGTCTGCTGCATTAATGTTTTGGAGACTGGGGAGCTAGCTGAACCCTATTGGTTTCATCTGGCTCCTTGGTTGATTAGGCTGCACCCCTCCAGATGTTTACCTATCTAATGATAAATGTTTAACCCCTTTCGTGCTGCCGTCGGCCAACGGTCGTCGCGAGCACTACCTTGCCAGTGCGGTGCACGTCCGTTGGCCGACGCGGCCGCACCCGTTTCTTCGAACGTTCAGCACTGGCGCTGAACGTTCAAAGCAGTTCAGTTCAAATAAGAGTTTATTAAGCAATAAGAGGTGTCAATATAATATACATAAGTGATACAGGAAAGAAGCAAAACAAGCTAGAAAAAACATTGCATAAATAACAAAAAGTACACTGGTTATGGAGATAGGATGAGGCTATACAATAAAGAAAAAAGAAAACAGTAGTAAAATCTGTTAGACAGGAAAATACTTAGGAACAATAAGGTCAATCAGGGAGGTTTGGAGACTTCTTGCTGAATGGGTGATAAATGAAATTAATTTTTAGCACAAGCATCAAGGTACAATGTTATAGGGAGCCATAAATTAGTGCGTTTCATTGCCATATGAGGAGGAAAAACAAAGGCAGTATCTAACCTATGGTTGTGACAAACGTTATACCACCATGCTTTAACCGATATATTCGTAAAATTCTTCCAATTAGCAGTAATTTTTGGGAATGCAACCGCTATCAGTAAATCAATGATTCGCGCATCAAAAGTAACATGGTCCCAAAAAGGGGAGAGACTACCTAAAAAAATGTGAATAAAAGAAAAAAGGATTTGAGTGTGGAAAATATCATTAATTTGGGCCCAAATTTGCTTCCAGAAGTCATGAACGACTGTGCAAGAGAAAAGCATGTGGAATAAAGTAGCAGTGGGTGTATAACAAGACCAACAGAAGTCAGGGACAGAGGAAAATCTCTTATTAAGCAAGTGTGGTGTAAATAGAAGTCTGTTATAAATGAAAAATAGTGTCTGTGTTAAAGTGGCAGATCTAGAGGATTTGCGAATTTTGACCCACATCCTATCCCACAGAGAAATAGGCCAAGAGGTAGCAAAGTCACATTCCCATTGCTCCTCTACCTTAGACCTTGGACGAAGAGAGGGTGTGGAACGAAGAAATGCGTAGATGAGAGAAGCCTTAGAAGAAACAGCCAAAAAAGAGTGAAGTTGTGAGGTAGGGTTAGGAGACGAAGAATGATTGTGAGAATGCTGGATCTGGGTGTAAGTAGACATGACCACTTCCTTAAGTATGAGATAATTACGAGCAAAGGAAGCAGGAAAATAAAAAGAGTGGCGTAACGTTGAAAAAGATAAAAAGGTGGATTGAGAAAAAAGTTGAGAAACCCAAATTAAACCCTTCTGCCTCCAAGATTTCCAATAAAAAGGTTTGTTATTGATAAGGAGATTTTTATTGTGCCAAATGGTAGTGGATAAAAAATCAGCAACAGAGGAGGGAGGGGTCGGGGAGGAGGCTAGGAGTAGCTTGACTGTGAATTTATGTATGGGGATGGATGGTAACTGTGGTTTACGAGAGAAAGATAGAAATTCAGCAAAAGTAAAGGGAGAGAGAGAGAGACGTTCTACAGTAACCAACAAAGGACAGGATTCCTCAGGGTCTCGCAGCCAAAAGGAGGCCTGGCGTAAAAGGAAAGCCTTGTGATAGGTCGGAAAGTCAGGAAAATTGGCACCTCCCTCAGATTTAGGACGTGTCAGTCTGAGGAGAGACATACAGGGTTTTTTGCCTGACCAGAGAAAAGAGGAAAGAAGGGCGTTGATCTTACTAAAGAACTTCGTGGAAATAGGAACAGGAATATTAGAAATAGTGTACAGAACGATGGGGGATAACATCATTTTAATAGCACCAAGAAAGATAGAGTGGATGCCATTTGGTGGTGAGATCGGATAGTTTCTGGATACATTTGTTGAGACAAAGTGAGACCGTATCTGTGATGGAGGGAGTGACGTGTAAACCTAAGTATTTGATGTGAGAGGAGCTCCAGGTGAAATTAGAATCAACAAAATCAGATTTGAAGGTATATTTCGTAAGGGGTAAAATTTCGCACTTGTCATTGTTCAACTTATATCCAGAAATCTGCGAGTACTCACGAACTTCAGCAAGGAAGGCAGGAATAGAGACAGTAGGATTGGAGATAAAAAGCAAAATGTCATCTGCGTAAGCAGCAAGTTTAATGTGAGAGTGTGATGTCTGAAAACCGTGTATGTCAGGGTTTTGCCTGAGTTTGGAGAGGAAGGGTTCCAAAGCTAAATTAAACAGAAAAGGGGATAAAGGGCAACCTTGCCGGACACCTCTACCCAACTCAAAAAAGGAGGAAACCAGACCATTTGCACAAACCGCTGCTCTGGGATTGGAATAAAGAAAGGAAATTAAGGACACAAATTTGGGGCCAAAACCGAACCATTTGAGGGCAGAGAAAAGATAGGTCCACTCTACCCTATCAAACGCCTTCTCTGCGTCCAGCGGTACAAAAGGGGGTGGTGATGGACGGAGCATCTGAACCAATCAAACACTCACACCCAGTCAAAAGATCTGGGTTTGATCCATCACCGTTCTTTAGCCCACTCTGCCACCCCAGTTCAGACATGGCTATATGCAAATCAGTCTGACCCTGTGCCTTTTGTACCGCTTTTGGCCGCCATAAGTGTGGCAGGGTATGCTCAGACGTGAGTCCCTTGCTCACTTTGCCACTGCATTCAAGCAAGCCGGGCTGAAGGCGGCTGGAATGCCAGAAACCGGTCCTCGGAAGCTTGTTTCTGGTCCAGGGAAGACATGGCATGGCAGTTCGGGCTGGACTGTTCCCATGAGGCACAGGGTCAGACTGATTTGCATATAGCCATGTCTGAACTGGGGTGGCAGAGTGGGCTAAAGAACGGTGATGAATTAAACCCAGATCTTTTGACTGGGTGTGAGTGTTTGATTGATTCAGATGCTCCGTCCATCACCGCCCCCTTTTGTACCGCTTTTGGCCGCCATAAGTGTGGCAGGGTATGCTCAGACGTGAGTCCCTTGCTCACTTTGCCACTGGATTCAAGCAAGCCGGGCTGAAGACGGCTGGAATGCCAGAAACCGGTCCTCGGAAGCTTGTTTCCGGTCCAGGGAAGACATGGCTTGGCAGTTCGGGCTGGACTGTTCCCATGAGGCACAGGGTCAGACTGATTTGCATATAGCCATGTCTGAACTGGGGTGGCGGAGTGGGCTAAAGAATGGTGATGAATTAAACCCAGATCTTTTGACTGGGTGTGAGTGTTTGATTGATTCAGATGCTCCGTCCATCACCACCCCCTTTTGTACCGCTTTTGGCCGCCATTAGTGTGGCAGGGTATGCTCAGACGTGAGTCCCTTGCTCACTTTGCCACTGGATTCAAGCAAGCCGGGCTGAAGACGGCTGGAATGCCAGAAACCGGTCCTCGGAAGCTTGTTTCCGGTCCAGGGAAGACATGGCTTGGCAGTTCGGCTGGACAGTTCCCATGAGGCACAGGGTCAGACTGATTTGCATATAGCCATGTCTGAACTGGGGTGGCAGAGTGGGCTAAAGAACGGTGATGAATTAAACCCAGATCTTTTGACTGGGTGTGAGTGTTTGATTGATTCAGATGCTCCGTCCATCACCACCCCCTTTTGTACCCCTTCTCTGCGTCCAGGGCAATAGCCGCCAGAGAATCTTGAAAGCGTGGGGATTTAGACAAAACATTAAAAAGAAGTCTAGTATTATCAGTAATAAAACGCCCCTTAACAAAACCAGATTGCTCGGGCCAAGTAATTCAGGTAAAAAGGGGTCTAACCGGGCTGCAAAGGATTTGGCATAAATCTTATACTCATTGTTGACAAGGGAAATAGGTCTATAGTTTTTACAGTATCGAGAATATTTGCCTTCCTTAGGGATTATACAAATATGAGCATCAGCAAAGGTACCTGAAGAGCTACTAAGGGCAACAAAAGAATCTATAAGAGAGTGTAATTTGGGCATTAGCAATTTGGAAAAATGAAGATAAAACTCAACAGTAAAACCATCAGGCCCTGGAGCTTTATCTTTTTTGAGAGAATTAAGGGCGGAGAGTAATTCTTGCTGGGAGATGTTCAATTCCAAAGAGGTTAAGTCAATGGGAAAATGGTCTGGTTGATGAATGGTAGAGAAAAAATCAGAGAGAGATTGAGGGGTAGGATGAGTTTCAGAGGAATAGAGGGTAGAGTAGAAGCGAGAAAATTCATCAAGGATATGTCTAAGGACAGCATTGTCATCAGTACAGATTCAATATTTAATTTGTTATGTTTGATTTTCAAATAATTAGCTAGAATTTTCCATGCTTTGTTTTTCCCACCATAAAATTTCGAACTAGATTTCAATAAGTAGAGAGAAACATCCTCTGTAGAGTTTTTGTTAAATTTCAACTTGGCGTCTATAAGCGCTGTCAAGCTTTCCTTTGAGTGAGAGGTATAATAGGAGTGCTCCAGACCCTTGATTTTGTGGAGAAGGTCACTAGTGTATTTATGTGCGATCTTCCGCTTCTTAGCCACATAACGGATGATAAAATCCCTAGCTATGGCCTGAATGCATCCCAAACAGTGTGAGTAGGAATAGAAGGGGTGTCATTGAAGGTAAAATATTCATTAAAAAATTCAGTAAAAGAGGTGGTAAATTTGGGATCTAAAAGTAAAGAATTATTGAAACGCCACCTCTTTGGTCCAATAACTTTGGGTAGGATATCAATATCAATAGAGACTGGAGCGTGGTCAGATGATAGAATAGGGCCAATTTCTGCATGAGTAAGGGACTGTGCAAGATGATGGGATACAAAAATATAATCAATACGTGATTGGGAATGGTGGGAGGGAGAGTAAAAGGTAAACTCTTTGGCCGTTGGGTTGCATAGACGCCAAGCATCAATAAGTTTATGCTGTGAGACTGCATGAGTAAAGAGTTTATGAGGCTTGTTTGGAATGAAGGAGGCTTTGGAGTTTCAGTCCAAAAATGGGTCAAGAGGCTGATTACAGTCCCCCGCCATAATGAAATTATCATCAATGAGACTAGAGATGCGAGTAGCCATCTCGTGCCAAAAAGTTGGATGACCACCTGTGGGGGCCTAAACATTGAAAAGGGAGGGGTGGAACACCCCTCAAGGAAAGCTTGACATATGACCATCTACCATCAGAATCTGACTCAGTATCCAAGATGGAGTACGTAAGAGATTTACGGATAAGAATAGCGACACCATTCTGCTTACCATCTCCGGGAGCAAAACACACCTCTCCCACCCAACCTCTTTTAAGCTTAACAGATTCCGCTTCAGATAAGTGAGTCTCTTGCAAAAAGGCGAAATCCACATTCAATTTAGCAAGGTGAGAAAGAATTCGTTATCTCTTAATGGGAGAGTTAAGACCTTTACCGTTCCATGAAACAATACGTACTGACATTAAAAAGAGATGAAAAAAGGAAAGCAACTACAATGAGAGAAAACCTCAAAGCAAAGAAAAACACGTAAAGATGAATGAAGTAGAAGCAAAGGAGATGATGAAATAGGAATTAGATGATCAGAGAGAAATTGAAAATGGAAGAGAAAAAGTGACACCTTTAAGAAGAGAACAAGTAGAAAGGGTAATAGGGAAGAGGAGATAAGGACAGAAACAGAAGTTAACATTTCAATAAGGGAAGGAAACGTACTTACAGGTAGGGGAGGGATCACAAGCAGGAAAAGAAACCAAACGTATGAGGAGGGGGGTAGAACCAACTAGAGGAGACAAGACGGTCAGGGCTCGCGAGCCGCCCGGCTGGGGAAACACGGAACATGGTGTATGATCTGTGGAAACAAGAGGAAAGCGTTAGGAGAAAAGACAGGAAGAGAATCAAAAAACCACTCAGGGTCATACCAATAAAAGCAACAAGTAGAGGGGAGAGTAAACAATGAACATTATGAACAACAGGATCGACATGAAAAAAGGGAACTATAACACAATGCATGTGAAACTATGGTAACAATGGTAAACCCATGCGTAAAGCACAAGACTTCAAAAAAGAAAAGACAACATTAGTCAGAAGAGTCAAGGAGGGAATGAAGAAGAGGGACCAGAAGTATCCATGTTAGCTCCTCGACAGGAATTCAGAAAGCTCTGGAGTCGCACAGGGTCTTCGTAGGTCGTCGTCTTATTGTTATATGTGACCCTAAAAAACCAGGGATGAAAAAGCCCATATCTAGCACCAATGGATCGAAGTTCAGGTCTCATATCCAGAAAGGCTTTGCAACGACTGGCCGTGGCTCTAGCATAATCCTGCGCGAAAAACAAGGAGGATCCAGACCATGTAAGACGTGGAGAGGCTCTAGCTGCTGAAAGGACCTTTAAAAGGTCAGTATATTGCAAGAAATACATGATCACACCTCTGGGTTTCGCCGAGGCAGAAGTAGACGAGGGAACTCGACCAAGCCTGTGGGCTCTTTGTATGTTGAGCACAGTGTCCTCTGGAAGATGTAGAAGTTTAGGAAGAAAGGACTTCAAGAAAGTAATGGGGTCACTCCCCTCACAACCCTCCACCAGGCCGTAGATGCGCAGATTATTGCTTTGATTTCTGTTCTCAAGGTCCTCAACCTGCTTTTGAAGAGAAGAGATCTGGGAGTGCATATGTGAAGTCTTAGCAGAGGACTCCTGAAGAGAAGAGACACTGTGTTCCACCGACGTGACTCTTGCTTCCATTTGTGTCCAGTTGTCAGTTAGAACCTGCAATTTAGCATTAGTCTCTTCCATAAAAGGGCGGAGTGCCCTTATCTCCTCCAATAACAACTCAATAGATGCAGATGGAGCAGAAGCAGATGGTGAGGGGGGGTCCTTTTTTAGTCGTTTAACTGTAGTCTTCCCGTTGGGCTGAGTAAGGGGTTCCATGGCCGGCTTCGACATATGAACAGGAGGTTCTTGTGAAGCTTCCTAATGGGCCAATGCTGAAAAAACCTTTGAATTTTTGATGAAAGTGCGCTTTGAGGTTTTGCTAGTGCAACTTGTTGTAAATCTGCCCATAGGGTGATCAATCTTTACCAGGAGCTCGACTAGGCGGCGTGCAAAAAGAAAGAAAAAGACCCCTTATCTTCCAGAATGAGTAGTCAGCATTGGAAAAATAAATAAATATCACAGCAGTGAAAGATTAGATCCAAGCTTCACATGCAGAGTAAAAATGGCAAGATCAATAATGAGAAGCAAGGGCTGCTGAGGGCTGAGGAAGAAAAAAGCAGCAACAAGGTGTGAGCCTCTGACAGGCAAGACCTAGAAACCGCAAATGACATATTATGCTGTAAATAAGCACAAAGAAATTAGCTGCCATGCAAGAGAGCAACCAAAAAATCTATTCAGCAGAGCCGCAATCAGTCTGTAATGCTTAGAAGAAGCGAAGGAGGCAACTAGGTGAACCTGCGCAGGCATAATATGACTGAATAAGCCAAAAGGTGTTGAAGTAACAAAATGGCCGCTCATGTGGAAAAGGAAAAAATGCAGCGTTAAAACACAAGTGGAAGGTTGTGCGGAACAAGAAAGTCATTTAGCAATAGTATAATGGCCCACCATGAGGAAAGAAGAAGGCATCAGGCATTCCGAGGATTTGTTGAGAGCGACGATGTTTCACCTGTGGGGATTGTCACACTGAGGAGCTGCACAAAATGGCGGCCGCGGCCGTCATGAAGCCGCGTCCTGGAGAGCGTCGCTCAAAAAAGACAGCAAGCGACCAGAAAGGCTCCCGCAAAAGGTCACATCCTCCTCTGGAGACCTTCCGATGTGGAAATCCTCCGTCCGTGGGAAAGGAAACCAACGCGGTCCGCTAGTGCGCCCCAGCCGCGACAGAGCGATCACGCCAGCACTGCCATCTCCTCTGGGCGCTAAGCCACGTCCCTCAACGTTGGAAGCAGTAAACGGGTTAAACGTGTTTCTAAAGCTTTGTTGTGCAGAACAACTTCTGTGTTGCAGCTCCACTCTTCTGGTCACCATACTTACAAACTATGGGCCCGTCACAGCAAGTCTGTCCAGCTCATATTCACATTGTGCATGGCTGCTTTGAGTGAAATTTTTAGCTTCTTTTGGACTTCGGGGTAGGGTCTCAGTCCCCAGATTCCTGTGCCTGCCAAGGAGGCAGAGACGATTCTCATGCGCAGTGTGGGTGCTATAAATTACACCACTTCAGCCCATGGTGCGGGACACTTCTTTTGGACATCAGGGTAAGGGACAAATATTCTCCAGAATTCTATGCCTGCCAAGGAGGTGGAGACTGCTCAAGTGCTGTCTGTGTGCCATAAATGACACCTCTTCAGCATGTGACACTGGATGCTTCTTTTGGACTTTGGGGGCAGGGACTCAGTCCCCTAGAATCCTATGCCTACCAAGGAGGCAGGGATGCTGCTCAAGTGCTGTGTGGATGACATACATTGCACCGGTCCAGCCCACAGCATAGGATGCACCCGGAAGACGACGTGCCAAGAGAGGGCCCATATGCACCAGATCCAGACTGGGAACAGCAGCCAGCCCTGGCAGATTGCTGTTCGACGGGCACTGGGATCAGGGGAGGATTGGGGGTGTGCTCCCACTGCTGAAAAACTGGCTCCTAGTGACAAAACTGGCCCCCATAGCCATAAAACCAGCCCCACCCCTCCTGGCCCACCGGGTAATGGCGCGGTGCCCCCTACGGTCAGTCCGGCCCTGATATACACCCGTACATGCCTGTTCAAGTCTAGACTGGGCCATCCCTCTTGGCCCGAAGTTTTTTGGCCTGCTGACAGTACTTATAAACAAGTGGTAGGCCATTTATTGTCTTATGTGATGCAAATATGGTGAAAAGAAAGGCTGTGGCACCAAAAATTAACAAAGGGGAGGTGACTCAGACAGCACCTTGATTACTAACTATTTAAGTTCTGTTATGGGAGTAAAAACCTCTGAAATGGAGAATGATGAAGAAAGGATTGATGGAGTCCAGCAACAATCTTGTCCTCCCCCATTGTTATCAAGAATCTGTATTAAAAATCGAAGAGACTATCCAGTAACTGCGGCCGACAACCCCACACTGGGTGTAGCAACAGCGGGGAAGTCTGGTCCTTGTAATTAAATTAACTCTCCTTCCCCACACTGCTCATTTCCGAGTAACAAACCTGAAGTAAGGGAAATATCTTCAAGTATACTTACCCACTTTCCACATTAACAAAAAAGAAAGGAGGGCATTAGCAGATTTATTATTAACTCCTTGCCGTCACAACATCAACCTGTTCAGGTCTCAAATGGTCAAATATCTAAGTATGGGCAGAAAATTTGTTCCGCTCGCGGAATTTGCGGATTTTCCGTGATTTCGTGATCCGCAAATCGTGCGAAATCGCTGCAAAATCCGCGAATCCGCGAGCGGGACGAATTTTGCTCAGGAAGCACTTACAGGGTTAAAGCAGGTGCCCAAATTGAAGCTAATTTCTTTGTAAAATGGTTGCAAAGAAATTAACTCCAACTTGGGCACCTGCTGTAACCCTGTAAATGCTTCCTGAGGCGCCTCGTTGCCTACTTGCAACTATTTTCTGACCCTGCTCTGACCCTCGAAGCAGGGTCAGAGAATAGTTACAATTAGGCAACGAGGCCCCTGTCCCAAGAATTGAACCTCAGCAGGAAGCACTTACAGATAAAAAAAAAGCAGGTGCCCGACTAGCTGAAGCTCAAATTCAGTCACGCATTATAATCAGCCCAAGAATCTAGTGAGCACGGTCGATGCTAGGCAGGTGGGCTTTCTCCCCAGATCTATCGTCTACAATTAGCTTTAATCCGTGATGGAGGTCTAGGCATCCACGAGTTTCTCGAGCGCAATCCCCCTGTACTTCCAGTGACCAGGAGGCTGCTTTCTCCTCATCTGCTGCGCTGATCGGCCTCTGACCCTTTATAAACTTGAGGCATGTGAACTCGCACAGAAGCCCGGCCCCAGCCCACACACACTAGGCTATGCAACCTCTTCCCGCCCTTTCCCCCACTGTGATGGACAGCCCACCCAAGGGACCTTGGCGCCTATAGGCGCGGTGGCAAAGTTACAGACACACGGGGTCACTGAAGACAACTCGTCCGGGCCTTTACGCTGCTGTAGTGCAGGAAAAGCACAATACATTTACCCAACGAGGTAGAACTTACTGCTTTCTCCTCATTTGCTGCGCTGATCGGCCTCTGACCCTTTATAAACTTGAGGCATGTGAACTCGCACAGAAGCCCGGCCCCAGCTCACACACACTAGGCTATGCAACCTCTTCCCGCCCTTTCCCCCACTGTGATGGACAGCTCACTCGAGGGACCTCAGCGCCTATGGGTGCGGTGGCAAAGTTACAGACACACGGGGTCACTGAAGACATCTCTTCCGGGCCTTTACGCTGCTGTAGTGCAGGAGCAGAATACATTTACCCAACGAGGTAGCACTTACTGCTTTCTCCTCATTTGCTGCGCTGATCGGCCTCTGACCCTTCAGAAACTTGAGGCATGTGAATTCGCACAGAAGCCCAGCCCCAGCTCACACACACTAGGCTATGCAACCTCTTCCCGCCCTTTCCCCCACTGTGATGGACAGCTCACTCGAGGGACCTCAGCGCCTATGGGCGCGGTGGCAAAGTTACAGACACACGGGGTCACTTGAGACAACTCTTTTGGGCCTTTACGCAGCTGTAGTGTAGGAAAAGCAAGATACAGATTTACCCAACGAGGTAGCACTTACTGATTAGCCAGTAGAAAGTACTCCAGTTAAGTATAGTGCAAATCGGAAAAAAATCTGCGATTTTGTGGGAAAATCCACGAATTTGCAGATTTTTATGCGATTTTGCGTGAATTTGTGAACCGCTGATTCGCAAAATTCGCCCATACGTACAAATATCAAAGAACTCGCACACACGTAAAATGAGAACGGGTAAGAATAACAGCAATACTGAGATTGCTGACCATGGAGTTTTAAAAGACATCCAAAACCAAGTCCTTGAATTGTGCAATCGATTCCTCCAAAAATTGGGAGCTAACCAAATGGATTTTGCAGATCAATCACTGGCTAGGATAAACCTATCCTTGGCAAAACTTAACCGTAATGAGTATACTGGCTGACATGAGCGTCCGCAGACATTCTTCCAGGGGGGGGGCAAAATGTTAACGTCATCACCATCCTCCGACATGATGTGTGCCGGGTGGGGCACAAGAAACACTGGGACACAGAACTGGGATAGACTCAATTAATTGCCAGGAATCCAGGACATGTGACTGACCCTGCCTCAGGCCAATAAACACCACCTGCAGGAAAAACGCTAAACTTTCTGACAAGGTGCTTTATCTCTGTCTGCTAGGTGTGCAGACTTCCGGGTCCTCGATCCAACACCAATCAAGGCTGTCTTCAGCACGATTCGATTTTTATCAGAATACTTTAAAACAGCCTATGATTAAGCACCAGATTAAATATACTGTATGCACAGTGTATGTTAGGGATTATTTGTAGCACACATATTTACCAATATTGGCTTCTTGGTGCTAGAATTCATGATAACTTTTATTCAAAGTTAAAGCACAACGTCAAAGTTAGTAATAAATAATGCATCAATCACACACGCTAGTGATTCGCCAATGGGTGCTCCCTTTACTAGAATTCCTCGGGCATTGCTAAATTTTACACACATTCACTTCATTTATACAAAATAAAATGTATAGGTCTAAATGTTAGCTATATTTTTTAACAGAAACTTAGAGTCCCTCTATGTGTAGTCAATGTCAAACTGACAACGTGCCCACGTTTAGGGATACAATAATAGCCAGCTCCCTTATGCGGAAGCCCGGCACCTTAAATGTGTGGCACATGCGGCGCCCTCAGCGGCGGCACATCACAGGTCCAGGGATGCTGAGTCTTACACAGTGGTCGGAGTGGGGGAAAAAAGTAGGGGAACAGTGGGCGGAGAATCAAAGGGCGGGAATAACCCAAGGATTGGATCTGTGGGTGGAGCCAGAGGTGTGGCCAGAATGCGCAGACATCCCAATTTTTAGTATTTGTTTGACATTTCACTGCCCAGTTTAATCAACCAATGGATACACATGATTATTTAGTTGTTTTTTTTAACTGTATTTGTCATGTTTTTCAAATGATTATTTAAGGTTATAATAAGTTATTGCCATTAAAATATATTCACAAAGTGGGATATGCTTCTAATCACAGAATGTACCAAATACGATAAAATGTGGAAACACAAGCCATTTGTCTCCGAGCCATGGAGTTTCTGTCATCAGCACTACTCCCCTTTTCCACAACAGCAGTTCAAACATGAATGGCAAAATATCCTAGTTTGCGAATGTTTTCTCTAAAATTATTTGCCTCTTAATTCAAGATCTGCTGCATGATCTGACCATTGAAACTAATACATTGTTTGTAGCTCAAACATATCAAAAGTTAATATAAAATGTTGCTGCAGAGTGGATGGCCTATTGTAAAGGTTGACTGGTCACCTTTCTCACTGCTGCGTTTGTATGTTACACTGGTACTAATAAGGCAAAAACTTTCCAGAGACTGTTAGCATGTGTACACACATCAAAGTAATAAAATATCTGAAAATATACTGAATTACGCTGCAGCCTTTTTTTTATGCATAATTTAGTCAAAACTACGGCATAATGTTATCATCTTTGCTGCATAATTAATTCCAGTGGCCCCACAGCAGGCAGCACATGTTAAAAGTGCTTGTGAATGAAGCCGTTTGACTGTAAGTTTGCGAACTTAGGGGCCGATTATGATCGCGGACGGACTTGCGTCCGTCCGGGATCACTGAGGAGGAGGGAACGTCCGCATGGGCTGCGGCGTTCCCTCCTGTGCGATTAGGATGTGAACGCCACCCTGGCGGTCACATCCTCTATTTCTAACATTGCGGCGGGTGCGGCTTCAAGCTGCACCCGCAGCAATGTCAAAAATGCAGGTGTTGCATTTGTATGCAGAAAGAGGCAGGCACCGCGCGGTGCCTGCCGCTTTCCGCATACAAATGGTACCCCCCATGTGCACCCCCCACCCCTCCGCATCCTCCGGGCCGGCGGTGGCTTCCACCGGCCCAGAGGATGCGGAAAATCCGCTATCCTAATAAGCCCCTTAGTTTGGTGTGCGTGCAAATCGTGCATTGCCAATCCCTGGTGAGTTGCAGCTACTACTGCTGAAACAAGGCCAATGGAGGTACCTATGGGTGAGGCAGACTGGCCTCAAGGGCAGGGCCAGCCATAGCACTGGTGGTGTCCTGTGCATTAATGTTTGTTAGTGCCCCCCAATGACCACCTCTTCCATGGTTTCCCTCACTACCACCCTTTAACTGTGCCCCCCAAGTTTCCATAACCACTCTCTCTCAGTTGCCTTTAATTTGATTTACAGCGCCCCTCACACCATTGTAGGGTGTCAGAGCACTTTACATCACACACATTACACAGAGACAATCAATATGTGTGTAAATCACTGTATAGAAAATGTAACATAAGACTAAGGACTACAAGGTGTAGGAGTCACATGACAACCATACTAGTAGCCCATATAGTTTTATAGTGATTGGTCTGGAGAAACAAAATACCCGGAATTTAAAAGGTAATACCATGGTTGGGGGTTCTCCTTAATAATCAGAATTGATTTCTGTCCACAAGAACACTTTTTGGGACATTAGGATAATCAAAGACTGGGGGGGGGGGACATATCGCTCTAATTTATACCTTGCAGTTTGTATGCAGCTCTTAGATGAGAGTTAATAGCTCACTGTTCTAAGTTAGGATTTTAAATTATAAACTGCAAGTAACAAAAGGATCTCTCCGACAAAAGCAGTAGCCCACTGACCTATTTACATTATGTGCACTTTGTGATCTGCATGGCGCATGTTCTTTGCAGCCGGTACAGTAACCCTCTGAGCTACCTTGAGGGGCGCTAGAGGGCGCACTGCGGGATGGCTGGTTAATACGGCAGCTCAGCCGGACGGATCCATGTCATGCATAATTTCCCCGCAATAATGGCAGCTTAATTGAATCGAGTGACAGAATCGGCAATCGGAAAGCGTTCGGCGATTAAGAAGTGAAGCGGAATGTGAAAATACATCTGTTCGGCAAAGAAAAAGTTCATCGGATTTCCTGAGCGCTGCGCACGAAGCTCAGCAAGATGGCGGATGTTCACTCCGTGAAACATTGAAGTTTACACTTGCGGACCTCAACTGCAGAAAACCCTGAAGCGGAGAGCGCTCTTGCCCATAACGAAAAGCGCTACTGTGTCTGCGCTGAGTGCTAACAATTTTCGGACGCTGCACTAAGCGCAAGGAGGTGATGCGAAAGCGCCCAGTCAACATGGCGGCGCCCTACACCCGATCAGACTGAAATAGGACTCTTGCTATTCCCCCACATATAAGCTGTCCGCCTATAATACATCGAATGCCACGACCTACAGCACCTGCAACCGGTGAGTGCTCGTGAGTGAAGGAGAGTGCGGTGCTGCATTACTAATAGTGAAGAGTCTCATACCTACCGCCATGCCAATTATCTCCATGGCTTATAGAGCCTTAGTCCAGCCTATCACCGAACTACTGCCATGGTGGAACTTTGCATAATTGAACATTTGACTCCCTGATAATTACGTGCCGACAGTTGGGACTGCAGAACTAACTGCACTGCGTTTGGTATGGTGAAGAGCGCCTGAATGAAACAGAATCAATGTAATGGTGGCGACTGCGGCGACAGTGAGCGGCCATTTTAGGAATATTTTGAATGCGCACCGAAACCTAATGCTCAGGCCCGACAAATTGAAATAAACTATGACGCACTATGGGCTGGAATGAGCGTATTGATGTGGCTTCTACACAGATAGACACCGCATTAAAGTAACTAGCTGGCAGCATGACCTGAGGCATAGAAGATCATATCAACGCAGTATTATACCAAATAACCACCACCAATTAGCCAGTTGTGTATGAAGGACCGCAGACGCCCACATCATCAGTATACAAAACGCCTTGGTCCCATGCCCGATCTATCAAGTGAGGAACACCGCCAAGGGCCCACTTCCACCCACTGCATTACCCACTGCCTGACCCCACACTCACGGTGAAGAGGGTCCCCCATACGGCTGATGACATGTAGTAAGGACTACCCCCTGTTAATAGTACTAGCAGTGCCGTTGTGACCGGGGTGACGCTGTTTCAGTGTTGAACTCGCAATATCGTGAACCAACTGCGACAACGCTGCAATCGCATGAGATGGGGAAACCTGATAAACAACAGCCGAAGCTGACTTTTGAACCACGAAGGTCGGTACGAGGCTCTACGGCTCAATCAGATACTGAGGCGGAGTCGGACAATCCTCCCGAAAGTGGCATGGACTCCATTCTGCAAGCAATCCAAACTAGCCTTCAGGATATAAACGGCAAACTTGATCACCTCACGTGCCGAGTGGACAACATGGCGACTAAATTAGACTGCCAAGGAGAATGGCTAGATGAGACTGAAAATCGACTATCGGCGGTGGAAGACGAAGCGCGCACTAGCACCTCTAAATGCAATGGGATGGAAAAAGTGCTGGAAGTGCTTAGAAGCAAAGTAGAGGACTTGGAGGCGCGATTGCACCGAAATAATGTCCGAATAGCTGGGATCCCTGAATCAAAGAATACGGGTCGCATGGAGACATATGTGGAGGAATTATGTCGGGCAATATTCGGCGAAGATCATCTTTCCCCATTTTTCATAGTTGAAAGGGCCCATATATCGCTGGCACCTCGTCCACCACCGGGAGCACCACCTAGACCCATAGTGGCCGGAGTATTGAATTATCGGGATCGCGATAGCATTCTGCGGATGGCGAGGGAAAAGCAACAAGTGAATTACCAAGGCAACAGGTTGGAGTTCTATCCTGACTACACAATAGCGGTGCAACAAGCGAGCAAAGAGTTTGCAACTGTCAAGGCGAAACTGAAAGGCATACAAGTGGAATATGCCATGCTGTATCCAGCGCGCCTGAAGGTCACGTGGGATGGCAAACCAACAATTTTGACATCACCGAAGGCAGCCCACGATTTCATAAAGAAGATTGCAAATCAACGGAAGGAGAGGAAGCAAGCCGCCCAGGCACAAAAATCGGAATGAGCAGTCAGCGATGCAAGCTCACACACACCAACGGTACCGGCAAGTATGAACGTTGTATTACGAGCTTTTGACAGGACACCAGTTGTCGACTTGCCGCTCCCTACCCTGAACTGCTCTTTCAGTGGTAAGTTTATTTGCGCGACAGGACATGCTGTTTGGACGCTGCGCTGTACTGTACGTGATTAAGGCAGAGTATGCCGAGGAACATGGCAAACTCGGAGCATGTCCTAGAGTATTTGAGGCATGATGCTGTAGGTTGGGAGGGCAAAATGGGTGGGGCTGTGCGATCTGGCCTGTGCACTGTGAAGCTGCAAGTAACACAGGGAATACAGCATATAACCGAGACTTCACCTTAGAAGAGACCCAAGACAATATGCTTGATGCTCCGGGAGGAGCTGCCCTAGCATACTGAGGTCCTGGTGCGCGGTCCCTGTTTATTCTATAGAAGACTGAGGACTTGCTGCTGCTTAATTGGAACTGTCTATAAGGGAGAGGCCTGCCCTGGCATATTCAAGGTGATAATGTCTGACCACTGTACTGGTTATTTGTGCTCCAGATAGCCCGTAATCCCCAGGCGGGACTCATCATAACTGTGATATCACTACCAACTCAATTTCCCCACGGGATTTGTTAGCATTTTGCAGCTGCTGAGCGTAGGGATATCACTACGAAAAAAGGCATGTAATTCAATATGAAGAGTATCGCCACATACAATGACTGGTTGTACTGTTACATCATCTACAAATCTGTTACTACTGTTATAATATGAGTTGCACAATTCTTGCCTATAACTAAACTATGATCTGTCCACATCCATTAATTTGGATGGTGTTGTGTACCCTAGGCTGACCCCTACATGGGTACTCCCCAAACGGTTTATGAGTTCTTGGAAGTGTAGGGAGGGGAAATGGCTTCAGCAGGATTGGACTGCTGATGTGGGTGAGGGGAGGAGGGGTTGAGGACATATTTTTGTTACTGGACCACAGCACTTGCGATGCATTGCTGAAATCCGAGCTGAAAATCTCCGTTTTGTTGCACTATCCGTAAGTACACATAACTGGCTCTGCCCTATGGGAGGACAGCTAATCAATTGTTTCTGTAGAATTATTGCTGACTGCTTATGTCGAACATGACTGCCAGCACGCCGGGTAGAATGTCTATCAATTTGCTTACATAGAACATACGCGGATTTACTAATCCGAAAAAAACTAGACAGCTATTCGCATGCATGGATAGATGGCATATCGACATTGCACTAATGCAAGAAACTCACATAGACCCACATGCTCATACACATATTCGGCCGACGGGGGGCAGAAACCACTCATAATTCCACATACTCCTCATACTCCAGGGGGTATCGATACTGATAAAGAAGGGTACGAACTTTACAGTCAAGAACACTATAACTGATAACGAGGGGCGTTAGCTCATCATTGCAGGCGTACTGCGAGGACAGCGCTTAACGATTATAAACACGTATGGGCCAAACACTGATTCACTTGACTTCTACCACAAAATATGGCAACACTTGCATGGGGAGAGAGGGCGCACATTGATATGGGGTGGAGACCTGAATCTAGCTATGAATGATGCAATGGATAGATCTACGGTGTCGGTTGAACCACACAGGAAAGCAAAGACTAAGGTACTGGATATTATGGCTGACTTGCAACTACATGACATATGGAGGGTGCGCCATCCACGGGTTTGTGAAGCAACACATACATCGCCAGCGCATAACAGCTGGTCCCGCATCGATTACTGGCTAGGCTCTGAAGCAACTCTATTATGGACCACAAGCATTAAGCATATGCCTAAAACTCTTTCAGACCACAATCCCATTATATTGTCCCTTCAAATACCGCAATATACCCCACCTCCATATAGTTAGAGGTTTAATGCCACTGCCCTCACGGATCCCATATATGCCGATACTATAACCACGGCGATCAAGGATTATTTCCAGTTGAACGAAAAATCCACCGATGACCCCTGCCTGTTATGGGAGGCTTTTAAAGCCACATTGCGAGGAGTCTGCATAAGTACCACAGTGGGAGTCTTACGTGATATAAGGGCACAATTGACAAGATGTGAGACAAGGCTTAAATCGCTATAAACTCAATACGAACTAACCCAAGACCCAATCCTATTGGAGGACATACGAACAACACTTACTGAATACCAATCTTTCGCTGAAGATGAGATTAAATACGTCCACAAACGTCCCATAGCTAGCCACTAGAATTTGCGAGGGACGCAAGTCCCAAGCGGTGTTGCAGATACGGGATGATACGGGTTCCCTATGTGCGGAGCCGATGGGTATCTTGCATGGCTTTGTAAAAACGTATAGCAAACTGTACACATCACAACCCACTGCATCACCTGACGAAAGATTTAAATATCTTGAAGATGTGGCAAATTGCTTGGCTTTCGGATGTATAGAGGGCCTATCTATCGCTCCCTATAACTGTAGAGGAAGTCTCCGAGATAATCAAATCATTGCCTAACGGAAAAGCCCCTGGCCCAGATGGGTTCACGTGCGAATTTTACAATACGTACACTGACCTGTTGGCACCCCGCCTCGTTGCGATGTTTGGGGATGCTTTTGAAAAAAGTATACTCCCCCCGATTCGGAGGGAAACAGTAGTGATAGCGCTCTTAAAACCAGCAAAAGATCCCGAGCTGTGTGATTCATATCAACCTTTATCGTTAATAAATGTTGACTTGAAGATATTGGCCAAGATACTCGCTACAAGACTGCAACCTCTTATGACAAACCTGGTCCTTCCAGACCAGTCTGGTTTTATACCATCTAGAGCGACTACGCATAATACCCGTACGCTGTTCGCTCTCTCCCACTATCTGGTCCCGAGCACCAAGGCTGTAGCGGTCATGTTGGATGCCGCTAAGGCTTTTGATTCCATTGAGTGGTCCTACATCATCACGGTACTCAATAGGATGGGCTTTCCTCCGATGTTTATCCAATGGGTTAAGCTCTTATACACACAACCAGTGGCGCGGTTTAGGGTCAATGGATATGTCTCTGACGCACTCGACATAAGATGTGGAATGAGGCAAGGATGCCCTTTGTCTCCCTTATTATTTGCCCTTGACCTCGAGCCCTTGCCTGCAAAGTAAGACCGCAACATCACCCCTCTGTGTTGCAATTCCCGAGTCGACCCCTGCATATATCGCTTTACGCGGATTACATGTTATTGTATGTCCGACACCATGAGAAACATCTCGCACCACTCCTACGCGAGTACATTAAATTCGGAGGACACTCTGGGCTTCAAATTAATTGGGACAAATCCTCTATTATTCCCCTAACTGACACCACAGTACCTCACGTCACAGAATTTCCCCTTGGAAGGCAAGAAGATCCCATCAGATATCTTGGTGTATGGTATCACAGGGACCCGGAAGTGGTTATTAGAACTAATTATGGAAGGGTGCTGTTCTCACTAGAAGACAAAGTGAACCGCTGGATACAACTGCAGTTGTCCCTTGCAGATCGCATTGCGATTGTTAAAATGGTTATACTCCCCAAACTTCTTTACCTGTTTAACAACATCCCAATTCCCCCCCCCCCCTCCACCCCCCCGAGATGTCTTCAAACAAATATCATCAGTAGTGCTAAAGCTGATATGGGCAGGCAAACAAGCGAGTATTGAGTTACGTACTTTGACATTACCATACTCCAAGGGAGGACTCTGCGTACCAGACTTTCTTTTATACTACCTTTGTGCACAGGCACAATATGCAACATACTGGTACCACAAGATTCCATACATGACGCATACAGCAGTGGAGGAAGGGGACGCTCTGCCAATCCCGTTAACGGCAAATATAACACATAAACGACCGCCCTTACATACTAAAGATGTAAACACCATTGATGCCACCAACGCTGCATGGCAGAAGCTGGGACAGCTAGCAAACAAGCTACCACTCTATGCACCAGCCCAGCCATTGCATTTCCACCCTACATTATCTGTTACAAGTGAGGAGGTAGGCATGGGCTTGTTGCGACAGTTAGGGCTGGACACAATGGGAGACTTATACCATAACGGGAGACTCAAAACAATGCAGGATTTATCATACATACAGAATCAGATGCTGCTGTTCCGCTTCACCTATTACAGGCTGCAAGAAGCGCTCAAAAAATTACATCCGCACTATCCTGCTGAACCATTGCAACTAGACATGTTACCACTCATACTGACCTCCACAAATACCACGCATTTAGTGTCCCTTTTATACACTGTGGATATCAAATACAGGGGAGTGATTCATTTGAGGTAGTCAGAGGCTGGAATCAAAATCAAGTAGTTATTTCAAAAGTTTTACCTCTGACCCCATAGATCAAACAAGATTGTTTTTAAGTCAGAAGTCCTTTTAAAAGGGAATGGGTTGAGTACGATGGTAATCAATTCAAAGAGAATGTCTCCAGTCCCGCAAACCCGATACACATTACTTCCAACGAAGCCTTGGTTTTTACGTCTACTGAAGTGAGGGCAGTGTTAAGGGTTATCCCGGGGGGTAAAGCACCAGGTCCTGACTGTATACCAGCAGACATGTTTAAGCAGGAACAGGACCTCTGGGTCCTTTATATTGTTCTCTTGGCCAATGCTTTGGCAAGGGGTGCGAAAATCCCTGAATCATGGCTTGGGGCGGAGATCCTCCCCATTCATAAGAAGGGTGACCGCTCAGTAACGGCTAATTATCGACCCATAAGCCTCATTGATGCTGTTCAAAAGATTGTGGCTCGCCTTCTTTTGGGTAGGATCCAGACCTGACTATGATGTTTTAAGCCCTCTCCAGGCGGGTTTTTGGCAACATATGGGGACCTTAGAGCAAGTTTTTAGATTTATGCTATTATATTGGAAGGTGGTCCTTCTTGGGGGAGGCCTGTTGTTTGCGGCATTCGTGGACCTCAGGTCAGCTTTCGACCTTGTACCCAGGATTAAGCTCTGGGAAGTTTTGCTGTATTTAGGCATGCCCAAAGAGATGGTGGCGCTGCTGATTAATCTGCATTCAAATACTTACGCCAAAGTAAGATGGGGTGGTCCAGGGGAAGTCACTGACAGCTTCAAAGTTGCTAAGGGGGTTAGACAAGGGTGTGTGTTGGCCCCCACCCTTTTTTCCTTGTTTATTAATGGGGTGACCAAGTATTTTTCTAACTATCCAACGGATGCGCCCACCCTTGCTGGAAGGAAAATTTCCCTCCTCATGTTCGCGGACGACACTCTTATTATTTCTAAAATGAGGCAGGGACTACAGTCTGCCCTGGCCCGTTTTGAGTGTTTTTGCAGCGAGCACCAGTTAGAGGTGAATGTTAATAAGACCAAATTTATGGTTCTGCGAGGCCCCAAGGCTGTGAAGGCCAAGGTGTCGATGAGCGGAGCCATTTTGGATCAAACGGAGGTTTTCACTTACTTGGGTGTCACATTAAGTGAGAACTTGAGTTGGAAACCTCAATTGAATCTTATGACCCTGAAACATGCGCAACTTGGGGGAGCCTTACTGAAGGAGTATGCTAAATCTCTCACCAAACCCATGGCACCGTTGGTTAAAATCTATGGTTCCAAGGTAATTCCTGCAACTATCTACGGTGCAGAACTGTGGGGGTATAGTGATTTATCCTCTTTGAGGGTGGCTCAGAACAGGTTTCTGAGAATGGCAACTGGCCTCCCACAATCAACACCCTGCCTACCCCTGCAGCTTGATCTAGGTGTCAAATCCATAGAGGATGAGATACGGTATAGACCACTGGCGTTCTGGCGTCGTCTGTGGACTACACCAGAATTATCCCTGTTTGCTGAGGCCATCGATGATGTGAGGGGTCTCGAAGGGTCTCACAGGGTACCCTGGTTCTCTTACCTCAGGTTGCTCCTGAAATATTTTAACCTGGAGGCACTATGGGTTGATCCAGCACGCACGACCTTTCCTTCAAAAAAGGCACTTAAAGATATTTATTGGCACTGGATCAATGAAAGGAGATACGCTATGGTTGATGGTCCTACCATGTCACTGGAATTTTTGGTTGTAAAAGATATCCCTAAATACGAAGCCTATTGGGATCTAATCACCAAGCCAAACGACCGCAAATTGTACCACCAACTACGAGTAGGCTCGTTACCTGTGCGGGGCTCACGCACTCCTGGACAACTGGTGGTAGTGATAAGTGCCCCTTCTGTGTAACAGCAGTAGAGAATATTGAACATCTTTTTTTCTGCTGCCCCAAGTATTCGTTACCCAGGAAAGTTTGGCTTTTACCAGTATGTCGACTATTAGGCACCAGATCTGCTGTTGCAGCGTTTAGGATACTTAAAACTGATACTTCCCCCCCCATCGCTACTGGTGTAGCAAAATTTGTGAGTTGGGCGTGGTCAATCCGCACTCGCAACCTTGGTAAATGAAGTTCCCATTGTATAGCTTTTATGACTATCAGCCTTTAAGTAGCATTGTTTTTATGTACCAAGGGGTCTTTTCGTTCATCATTGGCCAAAAATGTAATACTTTTTTAACTTGGTTTTAAAATGAAATGTATTTATTATCTTATATGCAAAAGTGTATGAATTGTTTTTTATATATGTATTTGTCTTTTATGGTGCAAATCGAATAAAGACCTCTTGATTGACTCTGTGCATCTTATTGCTCTATTTCTATTTTTTGTTTACTTTCTTTATGAAAGAGTTAGTTGTGCTCACAATCTATACAGAGTGATTTCTCAAATTTTCTTGCATCTGTTTTTGCACATGTTATTTACAACAAATAATATTTACAAAATGTGAAATCAAATGCATCCAGTGAACTAATCAATAGTGCATCAAAACATTTACAAAACACATTTATATATACATTTATGTACGTCAAATCCAGTCCTACTTGTTTGCTAGATTAGTGTTATTATTTTCTTAGCACTTCTTGTTAGTTGGTCCTATTAGAGTTCAGAGTCTAATATTTAAAACAATATACTGAAGAGCTCATACAGTCCGGCTCCTATAAATTACTATAGATCTTATCTTCCTAGTGTATTGTGCTCTGATCCTCTATGTAGAGTGCCGACGCGTTTCGACCTTGGTAGTTGTGGACCTATTATTTAATAGAAGGTCTTCATCAGGGCGTGGTGTATATTACGTAGGACAATTTTCGTTGGTTATGAAGGGTGGGGGAAGTTATTCTTTTGATATGACGATCTCTTTTTCTTCGACTTAAGTAGGATTTCTGACCAGTCTTTTATGTTCGGGCTGGTTGCTTCTTCTTTGTATGGAGAGGTTTATTATGCTTCTCAACTGTTTAAATTTGGTGCGGGTCCTTTTATATGTGTTCGTTTCTTTCCTCGTAGCTTGGGTACTTTCTTCCTATTTCGTCTCCATTCGCTCGGCGTCTGTCGTCATTTCAGTGCGCTGTAGCGCAAAACGAAATAAACTGTAACACTCACAAGGCCATGGAAAGATGGAACACTTTGGGGTCGATTCCGATCCGGTAAAATATTCCGCCGTACGATTCGTATTCGTATCCGAATCCGTACGAATGGGAAATTTCCGTCCGACCTGCGAATACCGATCCATTTCCGTCTAATGCCGTACGAATATCAGCTAACCGTACGAACCACAGTCGATGACCCGTACGAATAAGCATCGCGAATCCTACCGTACGAATCGTAACCTGCCCGTACAAACACACTAGTACGATCCTGTACGAGAAGCCTATCCGCGATTCGTACGGCCCAAAGTTTGCGCGCATGACGAATGATTCGTACGGGAATATTCGCCTCACAGCAAGCGGCATGAACACATACCACACGTGTACCCCTCGCTCAAGCCTACGCGAACCCCCCCCGCCAACGGCCCGTACAAGTCGATCGCACGCACAAGTACGACACGCACCCCCCCCAACAAGCCTACGCGAACCCCCCCACCCGCAACGGCCCATACAAGTCGATCGCACTCATCGCACGCACAAGTACGACACGCACACCCCCCCAACAAGCCTACGCGAACCCCCCACCTGCCAACGGCCCGTACAAGTCGATCGCACGCACAAGTACGACACGCACACCCCCAAACAAGCCTACGCGAACCCCCCCACCCGCCAACGGCCCGTACGAGTCGATCGCACGATCGCATGCACAAGTATGACACGCACACCCCCCCAACAAGCCTACGCGAACCCCCCCACCAGCCAACGGCCCGTACAAGTCGATCGCACGCACAAGTACGACACGCACCCCCCCCAACAAGCCTACGCGAACCCCCCCACCCGCCAACGGCCCGTACAAGTCGATCGCACGATCGCACGCACAAGTACGACAGGCACATCCCCCCAACAAGCCTACGCGAACCCCCCCACCAGCCAACGGCCCGTACAAGTCGATCGCACGCACAAGTACGACACGCACCCCCCAACAAGCCTACGCGAACCCCCCCACCCGCCAACGGCCCGTACAAGTCGATCGCACGCACAAGTACGACACGCACAGCCCCTCAACAAGCCTACGCGAACCCCCCACCCGCCAACGGCCCGTACAAGTCGATCGCACGCACAAGTACGACACGCACCCCCCAACAAGCCTACGCAAACCCTCCCACCCACCAAAGGCCCGTACAAGTCGATCGCACGCACAAGTACGACACGCACCCCCCCTACAAGCCTACGTGAACCCCCCCACCCGCCAACGGCCCGTACAAGTCGATCGCATGATCGCACGCACAAGTACGACACGCACCCCCCCAACAAGCCTACGCGAACCCCCCCACCCACCAAAGGCCCGTACAAGTCGATCACGCGCACAAGTACGACACGCACCCCCCTACAAGCCTACGCGAACCCCCCCACCCGCCAACGGCCCGTACAAGTCGATCGCACGATTGCACGCACAAGTACGACACGCACACCCCCCCCCACAAGCCTACGCAAACCCCCCCACCAGCCAACGGGCCGTACAAGTGATCGCATGATCGCACGCACAAGTACGACAGGCACGCCACCCCAACAAGCCTACGCGACCCCCCCCACCCGCCAACGGCCCGTACAAGTCGATCGCACGCACAAGTACGACACGCACCCCCCCAACAAGCATACGCGAACCCCGCCACCCGCCAACGGCCCGTACAAGTCGATCGCACGCACAAGTACGACACGCACACATAACGCCAACACCCAAACCAGCACAAGGACCTTGCAAACGAGTCGAACAACAACACTGAACATGTCTCTTGTGTACACACCATTGAGAATCAATGTCCTGGTCACAGCCAAACTGTCAAACAGAGGTCAGCACCAACACCCACCCCATATAACACACACACCACCAATTCAAAATAAGCCACACCCACTATTTGACCAATAAAAGGGTCCACACATACAACCCATCATCCTTTGCAACATACCCATTATTGCGAAGACACAGAGGGCACACCAACAATTGCAGCCACACACCTTCACACATACACCCTATCTCATCTACACCCACACCACCCCTTCACAATCAGACCCACACACCCTCATCCATACACACCATCACCCCCTCAATCACATACACCTCACACCATGACAACACCCAAGAATCCAAAGTTCACTAACCCGGAGAAAGAGATACTTACAGATGAAGTCATCAGAGTCGAGCCACAGCTGTTTGGCGCATTGGTCAGACAGACCAGCATGGCAGAAAAAACACGCCTGTGGGAGAGGATCGTAGACCGGGTCAATGCTGTTGCACCCATCAGGCGCACCAGGGGGGAATGCCAGTCCAGGTGGTATGATCTGCGGAGGATGGTCAAGAAGAAGATGGACCAGGACTATGCCAATGCACACTACACTGGAGGTGGTGGTCCCCGCAGACCTCCTGTATACCATCCCTGGGAGGAGAAAGTCATGGCCCTGCTGCCACCGGTGGGAGTACACGGAATAGAAGGAGCCGTTGAGTCTGGTGAGTGTACAAAAAACACAAGTTACATGGGTAGACTAACAACAGTGCCCAGCAGCATGGGGTGGGTGGCCATGAGTCCCACCAGGACACAACAGACAGGGGTTAGTTGCAAGGGGGAGGCACAAAGGGTGGAAGGTGGAGGGTAGGAGGCTGCTCTCATCCTATATGTCCCAGGGAAACACACAAGCACCATGCCCAATGCACAGGGATATGGAAATATCACACAAGATAGTAGACCACAGCTTCTAAACAATTTCATTTTGCAGACACACCTTTCGGAGATGCATCATTTTGTGGCACAGTAAGGCAGTGAGCAAGCACAAACAACCTGTCTCCATCCCTCTGTCACCCTCTCCCTCTGTCTCCCTCCCTCCCTCTGTCTCCTTCCCTTCCTCTGTGTCCCTCCCTCCCTCCCTCTGACTCCCTCCATCCCTGTCTCCCTCTCCCTCTGTCGCCCTCTCCCTTTGTCTCCCTCCCTCTGTCTCCCTCCCTCCCTCTGTGTCCCTCCCTCCCTCTGTGTCCCTCCCTCCCTGCCTCTGACTCCCTCCATCCCTGTCTCCCTCCCTCCCTCTGTCGCCCTCTCCCTCTGTCTCCCTCCCTCCCTCTGTGTCCCTCCCTCCCTCTGTATCCATCCCTCAGTGTTCCTCCCTCTGTCAGCTCACCCCAGCTCCCTGGCCACACACACAGTTGCACCCAAGCACTGCACAGGCCTTACAAAGACCATAGAGCAGAATGTTTAGGGATGTCTCCTAATTACCAGCAGTCATCTACTAAGTGCCTGCAACACAACCACCATTTGCATGCAACACTGTACTGTGTCAGGACACACAGTTTGGAATGCTCTGTAGTACACAATGGGCACAGGTGTAGGCAGCACAAGTCCCTCCTGTGATCATTGCAAACACAAACACCAGGACAAGGTCACACATCCTGTGCAGGAACACACAACCACGATTATGCCAGCATGCTACTTGAGGGGACAGCAAAATAATGAAGGATGGACGCTTCCTAATCACACGCAAACTACTAGCATGGCCTGTCATACACCCCCCTAACAGAAACTCAACCCCTGGGGACAGGCAATGGAGTGCAACACTGTCCCAATTGTCATGTACCACAACTAAACACACACTCATATGAATACGCATAAAACTTTTACATGCACATTGTAGATGTTCCAGTCCATTGTGCCTCTCACACAATGCACGTGCCCCATCTCATGAACGTTGTGGATGCACTTAAGTATCAACATGGACATGGGTATTGACAAGGTGATGCATCTTAGAGAAGTGCCACGTTCCAAAGCCATGATCTAGAAGTGGGTGTACAGGTCCAGGGGTGTTGCCAATGTTTGGCCATCACGGAACAGCAACACCTATCCAATGTAGAAGATTACATGCAAATAAACTAGCAGGCCGTCCCGACGTTGTCCCTGTTCGAAAACTAAATAGTGTAATCTCGTTGGCCAAAGGTGCCTCAACTTAATGTCACTTGTGTTTCCTTGTTTGTCCTCGCCCCCTCCCCCGTGAGAATGTTGATGCTTCTGACAAGACGATATTTTATGTAGCACATGTTGATGTTGCCAAGTGAAAAATTTGTTTAAGCCCTGAAGTCAAGTTTTCTCCTTAGCGCCGCAATAAGTGGGAGTGTCACAGTGGTAAAACAGATAGCGGCTAGTCAATCCGTAGCTTTGTTCATAGGTTTGGGATGCAAGTACTGTGGTGAAAGCTGACTCGCTTAGGGGACATGCAAAAGCCTGTTTATTGATGTATGATATCTCTGTGCGAAATATATTGCAGCTTCAGTCCGGCAGAACGCAGACTCGCCTAAGCCCTGAAATGCTGTGTAAGCCGCACCTCTTTTGCTTGAGGTCTCCCCCCTGTGACAAACAGGAGTGTGTCCAATGGTGAAATCGGTACTAAAATATTAATTGCAAGGCATGTATGTGTTATGCGAGTCATGTGGCGTGATTGGTTGCCTGTGAATGCAAGCCGCGCACCGTCCCTGATGTCAGCGTACAACGGTAATGCCCAGGTCAATGATTCTGCCTACCTGAAGATGTGTGTGTGAGTGAATATTTCTTGTTTGCAATATGCTGCACTGTGATTATTGTGCGTTTTAAATACTCTGCACTGTGAGTGCAAATGGTGTGTTTTGTTTTGCACAGTGACATCTCCTCGCATCTCAATGTTCTCCTCGCCATCTAACGCCCACAACTTGCCTCTCTAAATGTTAACGCCCACATCTAACGGCCAGACGGGACTACTTTACTACTGATGTTGCCCCTCCTTTTTAGTGTATATGGTGTCAATTCATATAGCCTATGTCCATCTTCTGGACCTCCCCTTTACAACGCTGTATTGGGTGTTGTGATTGGTGGTGTACTTTTTGAGTTTACCTGGCTCAAAGGACACAGTTCTCACTTCATAATAGTAGAACAGATAATGCTCTGTCTCTTACATGAACATGCTGCATCTAAACTCTGTGCATGCTTGACGCAGACATAAGGATTAACACCGTATCCTGGATGTTGCGTGAACCTGAGCACTGCTGTATATGGGCTGTGTCGCCAAGACAAGTCACAGCAATGGCTGTGTCAGTCATTGTCAAGAGAATGGAAGAATGAAAAAACTCCAGAGTACATGTCAATTTACTACCACTACATACACAACTGAACAATGACATCAATGTAAAGCTTGTGGAACTGTGATGCTGATAATGGATAACTAATTAAGATGTCACTTGATAGTGTGTTAACAGTGTCTGTCTCTCCCACACACAGGGCAACGTGTGGACCCCCCCCCCCCCCAACCAGGGGGGAGAAGGATCCCAGGCCCAGGCTCAGCAGGACCCAGACCCCACCGACAGCGACGCCACTCAACGCACTGTGGATGACCCCAACCAACCTGGCTCCTCTGGATCCTAAACCCCTGCTGCAACTGTACCAGCTACAACTCAGCCAACCACCTGAACCATTCCCACCACATCCCAGCAGACAGGTCAGAGCCCTGCCCATGATCCACCAGAGAGCCTGTCTGAAAATGAGGGACATCCTTTGTCGGGCACCCCTGAGGTGGCAGACAACCTCCACCCTGCCAGCACTCGGGGGCCCGTCGAGTGGATGTGCCCACAAGCGCAGGCCGTGCTCGTGTGGGTCAGGGTGGTGGGAGTGGCGCAAGGCGGAGGCGAGATTCTGGCCAGTCAGCTGCAGGGCCCGGTATGCCTGAACTGACTAACATCCTGGAGGCATACCGGCGGGACACCAGGGAGGTAAGCCAGCTTACGGAGGCCCTCAACCAGGGGAAACAACAGCAGGCAGAGCAAATAGCCAGGCAAGACCTACATTATGGACAGGTGGAGGCAAGTCTGGCTCAGCTCTTGACGGTGCATCGGGAAATGAGCCAATCTCTACGTCAGATTGCTGCCAACATGCAGCACCCTCCCTGTGTCACCAGGCCAGCTACATCTAGGCAAAGTGCAACACCAGCCACAGAGAGGGATGAGGAGGAGGAGGAACTGTCTGACGTAGCGTCCCATGCATCGTCCAATCCTGCACGTGAGGGTCCCCCAAGGAAGGTGGGTCGTCCACGGGTAAGACGTTGAGTGGCAGTGGGCCATGCACAACTCCCAGGACACCGGACCTGGCATATTGCCCTTGGGTGCAACAGCATCACCTATGAGACTCTCCCACATGGACTTGCTGGTCACAGTCTGCCCAATGATGCCAAGCACTGTGGCCTGGACTCTGTTGACTGAAACTGTAAGGCATCTCATCTCCAGCAGTGAACTTTGGATTCCACCCCTTTCTGTACAGCACCTATTCACGTTTCCTGCACAAGATCACACAATAAATATCCTAAACATCAAACGCATTTGGTGAGTTATCTTGTACCCACAGTATAAAATGATATGTGTGTGCAAATGTATGAAATGCAAGGGTATTCACCAAACTGCAGACATCCACACACTTGGATCAGAGTCCGGGTGAGGACACACATTGGTCACAAATTCCTAAAAACTAGATACAGGGATGGAAAGACACACCTGTGAGGGATAGTAAATGCTGAAGGGGTATTTGGATCACAAAACTGCAATAACAGCCAGGCCCAGGAGAGTCACTTTGAGGTGTATAGATCAGTGTGACAAAACTTGTTGTCCACGTAGGGAGTACCTACATCTGTGTCATCAGGTATGTGAACTATCATCATCATGATGCTGTACTGTTGATGTGATGAATGGCGCACAGGACAAGGGTGGCAGGACAGACTGTGGGAAATGGGCTGTAGCACTCTACCCAAGCTCACCTGATGAGCTGACCTCCCCTTATGGAGCTACAAGTACTATACTCCTGTGATGGGTGCTACGCATCCAGAACAACTACCCACCTCTGACAATTATCTACACCAGAACGGCCAAATCACCCCACACCCAAGAGACGTGGTCATGGTGTGTGTCCCCTGTGGCTACTTGACTGACTGTGAGGGCTATGTTGAAGTGGTGTGACCAGGTCGTGTACTGCCACGTGACTGTAAGGAAGTCAATTTTTCATGCTGTGGTGTTGACAAGATAACACTGTACAATATTGTGCCTATGGAAGGTGTGTGTGTGCTGTACAAGGCACATGACCTGGTGGTACGTAGACACAATGTCATGTGGCTCAGCATAGTCTTGCCAGTATGTGTTGCACACACAGGCATATAGGGCCAGATGCATCAAGCTAAAAACCAGTCGCAAAGGGGCAGATTCTCAGAATCTGCCCCTTTGCGACCGGTATTTTTGCATTTGGGATGCATCATCCCAAATGCAAAAATCGCAAATAGAGAATTCGCTAAATTGCGATTGTATGCATTTATGGAATCTCAAATTGAGATTCCTTAAATGCAATGCATGAACGTTACAAAAATAGCGAATTCGCTAATAGGGCACGCAAATTACCACGTAGTACAACTTCATGGTAATTAGCAAAAACGTTGAAAAATGCACTTTTGTGCATATTTCAAAGTTTCATGTTGCGCACACACGTGCCCCAAGGGCATGTGTGTGCGCAACATATGTGCACAGATCAAAATCAGGGGTGCAACAGGGTGTCCTTTGGACACCCCTGCACCCTTGAACTCGCAATCTCAATTTGCGAATCGCTAATTGCGATTCGCAAATTGAGATTGTCTTCCCATTCATTCCTATGGGCCTCTGGGCCCATAGGAATGAATGGGGAGGTATTAATTAATTGCGACTCGCAATTTTCGAGTCACAATTAAGGAATTCTAAGGAATCGTTATTTTTGTAGTGATTGCTTGATGCATTCCATTTTGCTATTCCTTAATTTTCGCTAATAAGGAATCGCAAAATGGATGCTTGATGCATCTGGCCCATAATCTGTAATGGGTGAGTTTGAGGCATCGTGATACCAGGAGGATGATTGTCTGGTGTTCTCTGTGTGTAGGGTGGCTGGAGCATGCTCTACAAATGGATGGAAGGAGGGGTATCCAGTAGGCGTGTGTGGTCCTGGATAGTGTGCGCTGCATTGTGGCTGTGTATGCAGCACCAGGAATGAGTGAAGACTTGACGGCAGGAGGGGTGTGACAACTAGCAAAACAAGCACATACCACAAGGGCATTGGCAAGCCACAAAGTGACATGTGTATGTGAATGCAGGAGTCTCTGCGTCACTGAGGCTCACACCAAATAATATGGCACAGTAATCACCAAAGATCACGGTCACGGGATCAGGCCCCTTAGGGACAAGTGGGGCACAGGACACACAGCGTCAGCAGGTGTAGACTACAGCTAGTGTGTTCCAAGCTAACCAGCAGCTACACAGCCATCTACCTCACACACAGTATAGTATTTTAGCCTTAATCAACACCATGCATGTAGTCACTGTACACGTAAAGACATAACAAGCATAAGCTTACTTCATGCCATATAGTATACATGCACAATAGAAGGACATGTGCGTTGACATCAAGGAGGCACAATATTCATTTCAAATCACACGTCATGCACAACATGACGATTTACCTTGTGAGGCCATAGAGCGTTATCCAACATACATGGTCATTGGCATTGGCAAGAAGACAAACAAATAACTATACGAATGATGTCACCTGTAATGCAGCATAACTATTCGCTAAAACACTGCCAGGGAATGGCCGTACCTTTCTTCATCAGAGTGGTGTGATGCTCAAAGGGTTCCACCTCCAAATAGCCTCTTGGTCTGAGTATAAATGACAGACACAAAAGGGTGATCAGGCGAGGGAAGGAGAGGATGGGAACTGCAGGGAGGGAGACCTGAAACAGAGGCAAAGACCCATTAGGAGTAGTTTCCCATGTCACTGACACTAAAAATACCTCATGAGATGCACTGTACCAGTCACACTTGTGAAGTGTAACGGCTGTAGCCAATTAGAGATCACTGATTATGCAACCACATGAGATCCAATGCTGTGACATGGACATGTACAACCTAGGACAGTCTGTCATCTATTTGAGTCTTGTGCAACGCTCACAAGTCATCTACCATGCAATGAGTTCTATGTGTACAAATACTAATTCACTGTCTCTGATAATGTGGACAAAACAAACGAATTAAAACATATGGCAATGCTACTTACGCAAATTGAAATAGCTGTATTTGATAATGTGTACCCGTAAGGGCCATGTAGGCAAACTTGACATCACCAACAACAGCTGTAAGAATCACATATGATGAAGAAGCTAATGACCTACATGCAATGAAGGCACTCTGTAGGCAGTCTTTTGCTCTATCAACTTTGCATCACTATGCTAAACATGACAAGCAGTTTGAAAATGACTCAATAGCAAGTGATGTTGATCCAACCAACATAATGATACCCTACCGTCGCACAGAAATGCTGCACGGGACAAGAGAATCATGTGAATGACCGCACTGCACTGGTGCAACAAAATATTTCACATATGCATCATCACAACATTGTCATGTCTAAAGCAAAACATACATGGCATCATGTGATTTTAGACAGAACTGCTACTCACTGTGAAGGGTGGCGTAGCTGTATTCTCAACCTGCACTGAGGTAACGACATGACAGTGACATGACATACTGCAACAAGGGGCAATGCATCCATGCGAACAGAATCACAGGACAGTTGTCCTAACATGTGGAACATACACTGGGCAACACCTACACGACATGGTTTTGTGGTAAACTAACTGGACTGTGCCACAAGGTGGATGTGAGGAACCAGACACATTCTAATGCACACAGTGAGGCTGCAATCCACCACAGAGTCCGTGGTTGTGACCTCTAACACAATGTCAAACCATGGTATATGCAATGTTGCAGTGTCAATGTCTACACACATTGATGCATTCACCAGAGTCTACAACTACAACATATGACTGTCAGATGGGGTGACTATCCTGTCATGGGAGTGGGCCTACATGTAATGAGAAACATGATGTTGTTGCATGTATGCATGGTCTAACAACATGCGCATGAACATGTACCACACATTAGAAACCATACCAACGCTAAACAGCCTCATATGAGTCCTTACCCAAATTGACTTTTCAACATGTCCATGCAGGCTCCGTTGATTCGGCTGACGTTGCAATCATAATGAGCAATAGCAGGCTGACCACGATGACACCAACGGACAACAGGCAGGGCGAGCTGGGGATGAGAGGCACACAAGGGGTCAAGTTCCGTATGATGTCATTCTGACATTGTCCTGTTGAATAGCCTGATGTACTAGTACACCTGTACATTCCAAGTACACACATAGCACATACGTGTGTGTCATTACATCCGCACTTATGTGACACAGCACAACAAACATCCAAGTGACATTGCATACAGTCAGTTGCATACACAGCATGCTAACCATGCAACTCTATAGTACATTTATTAACAAAATGCAACTGTGACTCACCATTATGAAAAGAAGTTGCGGATGCGGTGACTCCGGATATCATCTTCACCCTCCTCGTCACTGGCATCCTTGGCAAGGCCTTCATCCTCAACGGGCGGATGTTCCAGCTCATCAGGATCAAGGTAGAGTGGCACGGCCTTCTCCACTGCCATGTTGTGGAGCATGCAGCACACGGTGAAGATGTCACACACCTTGCGTGGGCTGTATTGGAGGGCTCCGCCTGTCTTGTCCAGGCACCTAAACCGGCTCTTCAGGAGTCCAAATGTCCGCTCGATCACCCGCCTGGTCTTCCCATGAGCATTGTTGTACCGCTGGTCTGCAGCTGTCCTGGGGTTGCGTAGCGGAGTCATTAGCCACGGCATGTTTGGATATCCTGCGTCTCCTGCAAATTGACATCATGGAAATGAGTGTGTAATATGATGCAGTTCATGAAGTTGTGACATACTGACATACATAGCTGACAGAGTTTACTCACCAACAAGACATGCCCGGTGGTTGTGCAGCTGCAGCATCATCTGTGGTACCCTGCTATGCCTCATTATGAAAGCATCGTGGCACGATCCTGGAAAACGTGCAGAAACATGTGAGATAATCATGTTGGCAAGACACACCACCAGGGCATTTATCGAGTGGTAGTGTTTCCTGTTGCGATACGCTTGCTCCTGAGCCTGTGGTGGCACCAGAGTAACATGTGTACCATCAATTGCACCAATTACATGTGGCATGCGTCCCAGGGCATAGAATTCCCCCTTGACATCTGTCAACTCTTCTGGAGTAGGGAATGTAATGAACTCATCAAGGTGGAGCAACATAGCTGCCAATACATCCGTCAATACACGGCTTAACATTGTCTGAGACATCCCTCCCACATCAGCTATGGTAAATTGGAACGTACATGTGGCAAAGAAATGTAGGGCTGGCATCACCTTTACCTTGGGTGTCAGCGCAGTTGGATACCTATGTCGTGGTTGCAGGTGCACCTCCAGCCTGTCCGTCAGGTCCTTGATCAATTGTCTGGTGAAGCGGTAACGCCGAATGCAATTACGTTCCCTCATGGCTTCCAAGTCTGGCAACGGCCTTTCCAGAGGGGGTGCCCTGCAAAACAAAATTAAGAGAAAATTTGTTGAACTGTCTGACTAAGACAATAACAATGTAAATGGCACAAGCAACACTGCTTCAACTAATGTAGACAATTTTGAGTGTGGCCTGAGAGACACACTGAGGGAACATGTGCCAGCTGCCAGCCACTCCTCCGTGAAAAGTAAAAGACCTGTGGTCTGTGGTATGCATATGACATGCATACAAAGGATGTAACGGAAAGGTCTGAGTGAGCATGACAATGTATCATGTCAGTGACACACGTCATGAGAATGGCATTAGGAGGTTGTCTGCACATCCAGACAGTTGACAGCAATACACACAAACACATCACATGTGCCATCATTTGCACAGATCTGACATATTCATATTGCGGTGTAAAATTTCACAAACTATTACATGAACATCATAATACAGCATAAATGTTTGATTTGTGACAAATGGTCTGTGATGCCATCACACATATGAGTGGTTCATTAGCACAAGTGGCATGGTGTGCGTACATTACAAACCCTGTCATCACGGCAAGGACCCAACATAGATGCTCCTACAGCAGATATACTGAACAGTATGAACTATTTACTTACCTTTTGTAACTAAACATCGGTAAGGTACAGTAGTTTGTAGCATATTCCTAACTTTGAATACATGCCAGGCTTTTGACAAATTTGACTCCGTGGATGCCATCGATCTGCACAATGAGTCGGTGCTATCCAGCCCACACCGGATCAAATACCGTGTCGCTGATTGGCATTCTACAAGGGCTTGGCCAAGTATTGCCCGTACCTACAACGCACACTCTGGCAGCAGTTCCACAACCGTGTCCCACAGAGAGTGTGTGGAGCGGACAAAGAGGCATGTGATGTTGAAAGACCTCAGTCCCAGACTCTGGGAGGATGATGTCATCTTTCCGTACTGCTCATACCTCTTGGATACCCTGTCCAGCGGAGCAAACGGGAATGTGGTCTGTGATTTGGAGGCCTGGATGGCCATGCTCTCTGGGGTGGGGTGGGAGTACAGGAATGAATATGCTACTTACCAGTATGCATCTGTTCTTGGCATGTAGGGCTGCTAACATTCATATCTTTTGCATTAGATCGCCGCCTAGTGTTGGGTCCGGATGATCGCACATTGTTGTCCTGGAAGAGTCTTCGAAGTATCCTGAGATAGGTGGCTCCTCCCCTGGACTACAGTGCGCATGGGCATCGGCTCCATCCCCAGATTGTTTTTAGCCATTGTGGCAGAGATGGAGTGTAAAGTGTAAAGGATGTCCATGCTAATGATTGAATACAAGAGTATGTCTGCAGCTGCGACAGGCACCGGGGAGGAGGGTGGGCGATATGAATGTTAGCAGCCCCACATGCCAAGAACAGATGCATACTGGTAAGTAGCATATTCAGTTCGAGGCATGTGGGCTGCTAAATTCATTTCTTTTGCATAGAATATATAGCAGTCCCTCCATTAGCGGCGGTTGCCTGTGCCAGCTGCAGAAACCTGAAAAAGTGTTTTGAGAACAGCCTGTCCTACAGCTGCTTGCTGCTTGGAATGTACATCAACACAGTAGTGTTTTGTAAAGGTATGTGGTGTAACCCATGTGGCTGCTCTGCAAATGTCTTCTAAAGGAATGTTCCCCAGGAAAGCCATAGATGCCCCCAACTTGCGCGTGGAGTGAGCTCTTGGGGGTATTGTCAAGGTACGTTTTGCTTTTTGATAACATATTTGGATGCACTTGACAATCCACCTGGCTATTCCTGCTTTGGAAATAGGGTTGCCCTTGTGCTGTGGCGAGAAGGCAACAAAAAGCTGTTTTGTTTTCCTAAAGTGTTGTGTCCTGTCAATGTAGTACATCAACGCCCTCCTGACATCCAAAGTATGAAGCATCCTTTCCGCCACCGTTTGTGGGTTTTGGAAGAATGCTGGCAAGTCAATAGTTTGGTTGAGATGAAACTGTGACACCACTTTGGGAAGGAATTTGGGGTTAGTACGTAGTACCACCCTGTTTGGATGAATCTGAATGAATGGCTCTTGGATTGTGAGCGCTTGCAGCTCACTAACACGCCTCACTGATGTAATAGCTATTAGGAAAGCTACTTTCCACGTTAGGAACTGCAGTTCACACGAGTGTAGTGGCTCAAAAGGTGGTCCCATTAGTCTGGTGAGGACTACATTGAGGTTCCACACCGGAGCAGGCGGTGTTCTTGGGGGAATGACTCGTTTCAGACCTTCTAGAAAAGCTTTAATGGCAGGCACCCTGAAGACAGAGAGATGCTGCCTATTCTGAAGGTAAGCTGCTATGGCGGATAGATGTATCCGAATGGAAGTGTACGCCAGGTTGCACTTGTAAAGATGTAACAGATAGCAAATGATGTCAGGGATAGATGCATCTAGCGGGTTGATGTCATTGGACGTACAGTAAATGACAAAACGCTTCCATTTTGCAGCATAGCATGCTCTGGTAGTTGGTTTTCTTGCCTCCTTGATGATGTTCATGCATTCTGGAGGTAGGTGAAGGTATCCAAACTCTAGGACTTCAGGAGCCAGATCGCCAGGTTGAGCTGTTGCGGATCTGGATGTTGAATGTCTCCATGGTTCTGCGTCAAAAGTCTGGGCGTGAGGCGCAGCCTTTGATGCGGTACCACCGAGAGTTCGAGTAACGTGGTGTACCATGCTTGGCGCGCCCACGTTGGAGCAACCAGGATGAGAGACATTGAGTGCTGTCTCAGCTTTCTTGCCACCAGCGGTATCAGAGGGGCTGGCGGAAAAGCGTATGCAAATCTGCCTGACCAGTTCATCCATATCGCATTCCCTTGCGACTGTGGGTGAGGGAACCTGGCGGCAAAGTGTTGGCATTTTGCGTTTTCGTTTGTGGCAAACAGGTCTATCTCCGGATGACCCCACTGCTGGAAGTACGGGTGGAGTACTGATGGGTGTATCTCCCACTCGTGCATTTGATGGCTGTATCTGCTGAGCAGATCCGCCATCTGATTGTCCTTGCCCGGGAGGTGTTCTGCCATGAGGAAAATGTTCCTCTGAATGGCCCACTTCCACATGCTCTGAGCCAAATGAGACAGCTGTGGCGAGTGGGTGCCCCCTTGCTTTTGAATGTAGTACATCGCGGTCATGTTGTCCGTCCGGACTAACACCACCTTGTTGCACAGATGTACAATGAAGGACTTGAGCGCCATGAAGATTGCCATCAGTTCTAGATAGTTGATGTGCATCTTCTGTTGCTGCGTTGTCCATAGTCCCTGCACCGTGTAAGTGAGCAGATGAGCTCCCCATCCCTGGAGAGATGCGTCCGTTGTCAGGACAATCTGTGGCACTGGTTCCCGGAACAGTCGGCCCTTGCAAAGGGTGTGTGGAGTCCACCAATGCAGAGAGTCGTATGCCCGACTGGTAACCAACACTAGGTCTGTCAATTGTCCCCGGGCCTGTGTCCACTGACTTGCTAAGCACTCCTGGAGCGGACGCATATGTAGACGTGCGTGAGGGACTATGAAGATGCAGGAGGCCATCATGCCAACTAACTGCATGAACACTCTCGCTGGAAGCGAGTGTTGTGGTCTGAACTTTTGGATCAACACCTGCATGCTGTCTATCCTGACTTGGTTTGGCTGAGCCATGGCTGTCAGGGTATTGATTGTCGCACCTAGAAACTGCCGGACATGCTCCGGCTGAAGATGCGACTTTGGGTAGTTCAACGAGAATCCCAGATCGTGAAGGAGATGAATGGTAGTCGACATGTCCGCGGCGCACTGCCGTTCCGACTTGGCTTGAACGAGCCAGTCGTCTAGGTAGGGGTAGACATGGATGTTGTGCCTCCTGAGGTGCGCCGCTACTGTCGCCAGACACTTGGTAAACACCCTCGGGGCCGTGGTCACTCCGAAGGGTAGGACCTTGAACTGATAATGCCTGCCTTGGATAGTAAACCTGAGGTATTTTCTGTGGGACGGGTGTAGTGGAATGTGGAAATAAGCATCCTTGAGGTCTAAGGTTGCTAAGAAGTCCCCTTGGTTTAGCAAGGGAAGAATTTGTTGCAGTGTAAGCATATGGAAATGTTCCTAGAGTATATACAGGTTGAGGGGACGCAGGTCTAGAATGGGTCTGAGAGATCCGTCCTTTTTTGGAATAAGGAAGTACAGTGAGTAAACCCCTGTGCCCTCCTCCTCCACTGGCACAAGCTCGATTGCGCCTTTTTGCAGCATTGCCACTACTTCCTGCTGCAATAAGTGCAAATGCTCTGCGGACATATGTCGTTGCCTTGGTGGAATGTTGGGTGGAGTGGATTTTAACTCTAGACAATAACCGTACTGGACAAGTTGTAGCACCCACCTGTCTGTGGTGATGTTTCTCCAGACCGGCAGGAACTGCTGTAGTCTCCCCCCGACAGGTGTTAAATGGTCGGGGGGCAGTGACAGAGAGTCACTGTTTGTTTGGGGCAGAGGAGCGGGAGTTGTTGTTTCCTCTGCCACGTCCTCTGGTGCTGTTTCCTCGGTAACCCCCTTTGTTCTGCTTGGGGTACGAGGATTGCGCTCCACCTCTAGATAATTGTGACTGTTGACCCATCTGTCCTCTGGTGACTCCACGTGCACCTGAGCGACGAAAATTGTTGCCACGGAACTGTTGTGATTGTAGGGCCCCCATAGACTTAGCAGTTTCGGTGTCTTTCTTAATCTTTTCTAGGGTGGTGTCAACGTCAGGACCAAACAGTCTATCAGGATTGACGGGCTGATTGAGTATGGTTGTTTGAATGTCCGGTTTAAACCCCGAAATGCGGAGCCACGCCTGTCGTCTCAGCATGACGCTAGTGTTAATGGCCCTAGCTGCTGTGTCTGCTGCATCAAGTGCACACTTTATGGCTGCATTGGAGATTAGTTTGCCCTCTTCTATAAGCAGTTTGGTACCCTCTTGAAACTGCGGAGGCAGGTGTTGTATAACTTCTTCTAGGGTGTCGTAATGCGCCCTATCATAACGTGCCAAGAGTGCCTGTGTATTCGCAATACGCCAGAAATTGGCAGCCTGCGCAGCTACCCTTTTGCCCCCTGCCTCTAGCACTTTTGACTCCTTATCCGGGGGAGGAGCTTCACCCGTTGTTTGGGAGTTTGCCCTTTTGCGAGCATTTGCGACCACAAGGGAGTCCAGCGGCAACTGTCCCCGAATGTATGCAGGGTCTGCAGGTGCTGGTCTGTACTTTTTTTCGAGACGTGGATTGACCACCCTCGCCCTGGTAGGTTCTTTAAAGATGTCCGCAGCATGCTTGAGGACCCCTTTGAGCATAGGCAGTGTTTTAACTGTCCTTTCAGAGACTGAAAAAGTGTCAAATAGAAAGTCTTCTTCTACTGGGTCAGCATGCATGTCCACATCATGATTAGCCGCTGCCCTTTCAATGAGTGCATGAAAACCTGCAGAATCTTCTGTTGGGGATGCACGTGCACTGAAAGGCTGTGGGTCTTGCCCCACACTTTGTGTGCCTTGGTCACCTATGTTATCATATGAATCCTGCTGTGCATCGGGTTCATTGATGGGGAAAGTGTATTGGTCATCTTCATCATACCCCTCACCCTCAGAGTGTTCTGGGGAAGGTGTTGGGCTCCTTCTGGGAGGAGGCTGGATAGGTTCCATCAGGGCTGAAGCGTCCTGAGCAATCTTTTTCTTTTTTAGGGGGATAACATAGGAGTCCACTGGCTGAGAAGTGATCCGCCTCTTGTAAAGGGTCAATTTGCCCGTGTCTGCGTCGATGAAACGCTCAGAATCCTCTTCTGAGTCGAGTAGTTGACCTGAAAGTGTTCTAGACGTTGAAGAATCTGACTTCTTTGGCGTCGATTTTGTTGAAAAGGCCTTCGGCGCCTCTTTTGGCGGCAGAAGGAAGAGAAGTTTACTAGCAGGCTTTGCTGGAATGTCCATCGGCTTTTGTGGCGACGGCATCGGAGCCGATGTAGCAGAGGCCTTCTCCCTGATCCTCTGCAGTGAAGAGGCGATGGGGGACGCGTCGCTTACAGCGGTCTTTGTCGCCGACGAGGGGGTCTTGACCTTGCCCTCGGATCCGACGTCCTGTTGGCCCTTCTGAGTCTTGGACGATGATGCCGCAGTCGCCGACCCAGAGTCCTTGGACCGATGCGTTGGTGGTCCAGCTTTCGATCCGTGTGACTTTGCCGGCTCCGTCTCAACCACGCGTCCGACTAACGAAGTCCCAGTCGGAACCGGAGCCGTGTCGCTGGCTTTGGCGGTCTTTGACGGCGTCGCAGCGGCTGACCCGTGCCGAACTCCCTTTTTAGAGGAAACATCCTCTGGCGCCGATTTCGACACCGTCGAATCGACAGTCTTCTTCGACTTCTGTGGACCGGTGGTCGACGGAGTCGATGAGGCAGCGGGTTTAGGTGGTTTTGGTGGAACGGCCACCATCTTAGGGACGCTCGAGTCCGTAAGTTTCGGTTTCGATTTCGGGTCGGCCATTTTAGATGTAGTCGATACCGTTGTTTTCCGTTTCGGTTTCGATACGGGCTGCGTAGCAAGTATGTCCGTGGCCGGGCCTGAAGGCGGGGCCGTGGCTTGCGGTACGGGGTCTTGGGTAAGGCCGACCGGCGATCCCGTGACCCGAGCCTGGTCCTCATAACCTTCGGGGCATAGCTCATCCCCTGAGCTATCTTCCGCGGCCCCATAAACCTCTTCGACGTCCCCTACCTCGTCGACGTATTTAAGGCCTTGACCCACGACTCCGTCGTCGTCTTCCGGATCCGCCTCGACCTCCGTCTCGGGTGGAGAGATTTGAAGATGATGGCTCTGGTCCTCCTCTTCACGGTCGCCGAAGATGTTTTCTGGATCCGGGGCCGCTTGTCTGGCCTCAAGGCGCACCGCGCGCCGAAGCTTGAGTGTTTTCTTTGACCTGAATCTTGCGCAGGCCATGCAGTTGTCCTCGTTATGGTCTGGTGAAAGGCATTTGTTACAGACCGGGTGGACGTCGATATGTGGGTATTTGGACCCACAGAGCGGACAGTACTTAAACGGACTCCGCTCCATGCTGAAAAGTTGCGGTCGTTTAGCGATGAGAAGGCCTCGATGTCCGAAGAGTGAAACGACTCCGCTGATTCCGACTCAAAGAGACGGAAGAACTCGAGACCGTGCGCAAACAATACCGACGGAAGAATATAAGGTCTTTTGGCCGTAAAAATGCTAGTTTTTCTCGGTTCCGACAGAGAGACGTCGAGACCGCATCCGAACCCAATGGCGGAAAAAAACAATCTGGGGATGGAGCCGATGCCCATGCGCACTGTAGTCCAGGGGAGGAGCCACCTATCTCAGGATACTTCGAAGACTCTTCCAGGACAACAATGTGCGATCATCCGGACCCAACACTAGGCGGCGATCTAATGCAAAAGATATGAATTTAGCAGCCCACATGCCTCGAACACATGGTTCGTCCGTGGAGGGGTGTGGGCGTCTGGCAACGTGCCTATCTACAGCAAAACCTGCTGCGTGCCTGTACATGCTGGCCAATAAAGATTCAGTAAATTCCGAATTAAACGGCTGCAGAAGCTCAGCGGAGCTTGACTGCAGTTTAAGGACCTCAGTGAGGGAGTTGGTCCTCACGTCCGCAAAGGGGAGAAGAAGGGGCAAGGCTTTGGCCGCCCACGTCAACACAACACTGTACGTTGGCCGCTCATCCAAAGACACGTTTGGAGTAGAGACATCACCAGTGTCTGGCGAGGTGTCCAGACCACTCGCATCCCCCAGTCCACCTGTCCTGTCGTCTTGGGACGGACACTCACGTGTCAGTGGGTCTTCATAACCCTCCCATTACTCCTTATCACCCATTCCCAGATAATCATTGTTGTCATAATCTGTGCCCGGCTCGTTGAAGTTTAACTACCCATGCAGCATTAACAGCGGTGTTCTGCCGCGCAGTTCCCACACCGGAGCCGTATAGTGTGTGGTATCGGGGACAGCACCACCCGAGGACGGCGCCAAGGCTGACACCTGGGGGACTGTTGCAGGTGAGGTTGTGAGGTGGACCAGCGAGGACCAGGATCAACAATCAGATCCTGTCTGTCCCAGCGGTGCCTGTGTCAGAGCCAAAGCAAGTGACGGTGTCAGGGGCAACGCACCAGACCCGCTAGTGCCCCCAGATGGGTCCGCTGGGCCAGATGCCGTCGCGTAGGCCGTTGGTGGAGTGAGGGACATCATGGCCATGAGGAAGCGCACTTAGTCCTCCTGCGTCGCATGCTGGGCAGGGACCGGAGGTCATGATGCAGGCTACGACGGCTGCTAATCTGACGGAGCCGCGTGGCCGGTGTCACCCGAATCACATGCAGCATTGCACGTGCATTGTGGTGAATTTGAATTGCGATGACGTCTCTTTGACTTTTTGGGGTTACCTGTCGAATTAGCCCTGGAGGACTGATGTCAAATCCCGGGGCTCTGATGTCTCAACACCCACGCCCAGGCACTCGTCCTACATCCAGACCATGAGCTATTGTGGTGCAGGGCCAACTGCTGGAGTCTGAGCGGCTTGTGGGACCACTCACACCTGGCTTCATATGTCTGCTCCCAGCAGTCGGAGCAGCTCTTGTTGTCGTGCTTGACGCAAAAACAGTGGAGACACCGACGGTGAGGGTCAGTCACCGACATGAGTCGTTCGCAATCCTCACAGGCTATGAAACGGACATCCCTATTGGCACCGTCCAGAGTCAGACAATCCAAGTGAAATGGTCTGGAGTGATCGTACTATGATTTGGGTTACAAATTGAGTAAGATTACATTTATACGGGAACAGCGCGGGTGGTGTGAAAAAAGAGGACCTGACATGAGCACGCAGAGGCAACGTATGAGTACTCAGACAACGTCATCACGGCGCACACAACGCCAATGACACACGCAGAGCTGCAGGAGATGCCTACCGACACACAAGTGTACTGCTAAGCGGCAATTGTCATATCCAGGATGACACTTGGGGATATTCTAAGGTGAGGAATATAATACTGACCAGTTCATTTCATATGCAAACAGCATGCACAATGTCGCACATGGCACACACATGACGTGGTCACACCGGGTCATGCTGTGCGTCAATTCGACCTCTGTGACAGTGTGCATGTTGCTGTCATCATGTGACAGTTCCCTGTACTGAATGGTGTGCCATTCCAGTGTTGATGTGCCTCTCAATATGTTGCAGACGTTACTCAGGTGCGTAGTGTTGAATGTATGTGATACACATGTGCAAAATGATTAATGGCATGTCACAACAGCTCTTCACACATCAACTGAGCCACAAGGTCACAGTCCCTGTGCTTCTTCAATGTCTGCCACACCTGGGGCCTGCTGATATAAGGATGCCATGCTGATGTATGCATCCACATCGTCAACATGAGTGTAGACTACATCCCTGCTATGTGATTTCCTGGAGTCACTTTCCCAAAGGTGACATGAAGGAGCTCAGGAACGCACCCTACACAATCATTCACTTGTGCATGTCTGACGCACTGTACCCCATTGGTACGTGCGTGTGTAGGCCTCCTTTCCCTATTGCATTTTGAGCATACGCGAGCACAGCGTACCCCAATGGTACGTGCGTGTGTAGGCCTTGTTTCCCTATTGCATGTTAGCCATACGTGAGCACAGCGTACCCCAAAGGTGCGTGCGTGTGTACGCCTCGTTTCCCTATTGCATATTAGCCGTACGCGAGCACAGCGTACCCCAATGGTACGTGCGTGTGTACGCCTCGTTTTACAATTGCTTTGTAGCCATCCGCGAGCACAGCGTACTCCAATGGTACATGCGTGTGTACACCTCGTTTCACAATTGCTTTTTAGCCATACGCGAGCACAGCGTACCCCAATGGTACGTGCGTGTGTACGCCTGGTTTCCCTATTGCATGTTAGCCATACGCGAGCACAGCGTACCCCAATGGTACGTGCGTGTGTACACCTCGTTTCCCTATTGCATGTTAGCCATACGCGAGCACAGCGTACCCCAAAGGTACGTGCTTGTGTACGCCTCGTTTCACAATTGCTTTGTAGCCATACGCGAGCACAGCGTACCCCAATGGTACGTGCGTGTGTACGCCGCGTTTCCCAATTGCTTTTTAGCCATACGCGAGCACAGCGTACCCCAATGGTACGTGCGTGTGTACGCCTCATTTCACAATTGCATGTTATCCATACGCGAGCACAGCGTACCCCAATGGTACGTGCGTGTGTACGCCTCGTTTCCCTATTGCATGTTAGCCTTACGCGAGCACAGCGTACCCCAATGGTACGTGCGTGTGTACGCCTCGTTTCACAATTGCTTTGTAGCCATACGCGAGCACAGCGTACCCCAATGGTTCGTGCGTGTGTACGCCTCGTTTCCCAATTGCTTTTTAGCCATACGCGAGCACAGCGTACCCCAATGGTACGTGCGTGTGTACGCCTCGTTTCACAATTGCATGTTAGCCATACGCGAGCACAGCGTACCCCAATGGTACGTGCGTGTGTACGCCTCGTTTCACAATTGCTTTTTAGCCATACGCGAGCACATCGTACACCAATGGCGTGTGTACGCCTCGTTACATCATTGAATGGGTTGCATTTGCAATGGCAATGGCACAGTACTTGTGTGGGTATTCAAATAAATACATAGGGAACATCTAGGGGAACAGTGGAATGATCAGAATGCAACCAGGTTGTCATAGATACAGAGAGTTTTGAGCCTCCTACAGGTGTTCTAGAAAATTCAGTTGGGCAAAAGTATACAATGTTGCAAAAGTTGTTGTTCAGCTCTTGCTCAGTTTTCAAACCATGCATATGTGTGTCATGGACTTCTGTGTGATGTGATTGGATGGAACATAGGATGCTAATTATGGTGGCCTATCACACACTACTCCTTGGACTCACAGACCCTGTGCAGCACAGATATAAGGCAGCATGTGGCTGTGGGAGGGCACTTGCCTGCACAACATTGGAGTGGTAACCACAGCTGCTGTCTCTGTATCCTCTGGACCCTGATTAGCTGAGCATGGAGAGGGCACCTGCATTCACTGATGGTGAGAACAAGGCCCTGCTGGATGCCCTCCTGCCAAACTACAGCAAGCTGTATGGGAGACCAGAGGATCAGGTGAGTGATGTGTGCACTACCTTGGAGTGTGCACCTATTGTGTGTGTGACATTATAGCCACTGTGTATGTATAGTGGATAGATGCTATGTTGTTGGGAGTGAGTGCCAGGATGTACAGTGTTGTTTCAAGAGAGTACTTTGTTGTAGTGGGGTGTGTGACAGCATGTCACGTTCTGCAGTGCACCCAGATGTAGCATATATTGCTCTGTGAGTGCCATGCTCAAAGAGTGTTTTGCACCCCTGATGTCATCTGTAGCCTTTCAATGGCATGTAATGCAGTAGTGTTTGCTCACAGGCCACATACTCCTGGACAATGATGCAAATGTGTGGAGCATACGATGCTCTGTTGTCATCAAGTATTTTGTGAACATATGTGTGTCTTTGGAACATGGACCAAGTGTACTGATGTTCTTTTACTTTACATTTGTGACAGGTATCTGCCTATGAGAAGGGTGAAATCTGGGTGGACATCGCCAGGGCTGTCAGGAGTGAGGGGGGCCCTCGCAGGAGGCTCAGTAACATCAAGAAGAGGTGGCAGGACATCTGGTGCTGGACCCGCCGCATCGCCAGAGTACAGCTGAAGCTGGAAGCTCCACGCCGGCATGGCGGCATCCGCCACCTCACCCCCACATGCTCCCGGTCCTGGAAGTGGTGTTCCCAGACCTCCATAGGCAGTTGCAGGAGGGACATCAGCAAGTAGGGGGTAGGTACATGTCTGTTTGTTGTCATGTGTGTCACATGCTACCTGCAGTGCTCCAAGGCTTGCTAACACTCCCATAGTTTGAGTGGTGTGGTCAGACAGGCACTTTATTCATTGGCATTAGAACCTGCCAGTTTCTGCAGATGCTTCTTTACATGCCTTGCCTGACTCCACTTTTGACCTGCGCTTTGGCTGATGATTGTTTTTCACATGTACTCCTAGGGTGCAATGTCTCAGTATGCACCTTCTTTTGCACATCATCATGTTGGAGGGGGGTCTGTGACACATGTTGGTACCTTACATGTAGCACCACATGTGCACTGTGTCAGCCCTTCTTCATATTTTGCCAATGATCTTGAGTCTCAACATGTGTTTTCTGCACGAGTCAGCCTCAGTGGCCTTTGTCCATGGTACACTTTCTAATTGTCATGTGTTAGCTACAGGTGCACAATGTACATGTGCTATTTTTTGGGCTTATGCATACTCACACTGGGCAGTGCGTGTGTGCGTATTCTCCTAATATGCTGCATGTTGGTTGGAAATATTATTGATGGGCAGCCACACAATGTGGCTTTGGGTGTAGCCAGCTGTGATGACAGTGTGAGGTGATGGTACACTTGGTTCAGGTCCCAGGATGGCATCACATGGCAGTTCAGACAGGACTTTTCCCATGTGGCACAAGGCTAAAGCAAATCAAACATGACCAGGTCTGGGATTGGGTGGCAGGGTTGGAAAATGAACTTTGATGCATCATCAGCTATCCTGTTGTCAGGCAGTGGATCATTGTGTCTCTCATACACGTTTTAGCCTTGACTGTTGCTTGTATCCTACTATACATTGAGCGTTGTGTCTCTCACAATTGGCCAAGACTAGACTTAGCATTGTGCAGAGTTCAGTGTCATGTGACTCATAATGCATGCCATGTTAAGAAATGTGCCCAAATGATTTGTAGATGATATGTCTGATGTGTACAGGTGACTGATATGTTTTTCTTAATTCTCTTGCCAAAAGCATCATCATCTGAATCTGGAGCAGACACGGGTGCGGACCAGCATAGCGCTTCGCACTTCGCGCTTTGACATCGCGCTGCATTTTAAACTGACCTGTTTATTATTTGTTTTCCTTCTTACTTTTTTATCCCCTGTTTTTAAGCTGGGGTTATCTTTCCCTCTTACCTGCATTGTAATTGTGAGACCACCGCTGCTGTAGCAGGTCCGGCTCCCGGGGTGGTAAAATCATCGGCCGCCATCTTTGAGTGGTGTTTGGCCATCAGAGGGGCAGGGATTACGAGCGGACTAGCGCTCTGTGGGTAGCGGATGTTAGCCTACATAAGGCGACCGGTCCTAGGCTCTCCCTCGCCAAGGTAAAGGATTTCCCTGCATAGCGCTTCGCACTTCGCGCTTTGACATCGCGCTGCATTTTAAACTGACCTGTTTATTATTTGATTTGCTTCTTACTTTTTTATCCCCTGTTTTTAAGCTGGGGTTATCTTTCCCTCTTACCTGCATTGTAATTGTGAGACCACCGCTGCTGTAGCGGGTCCGGGTCCCGGGGTGGTAAAATCATCGGCCGCCATCTTTGAGTGGTGTTTGGCCATCAGAGGGGCGGGGATTACGAGCGGACTAGCGCTCTGTGGGTAGCGGATGTTAGCCTACATAAAGCTCCCTTGTGAGCGCAGCGGGATCGCGCAGCGGGGGCGCCTCCACAGCGCCGGAGTCACGCCAGAGTCCAGCCCGTCTGCGCCCGTCAGCGTCCCGGAGGCGGACGAGGCTGGACGGCTTCTTGGGGCCAGTCTCGTGGTTTGTATTATTACGGCCATTGTTGTTGTTAACTTTTTAAATATGCTGACCTATTCTTAAGCTGAGCTTTTCGCTCTACGTCTCCCTCGAGGAAAATGCTCTCATATTTTCCCTGGTGGCAGGAAACTAAGGAAAGGCTGTCCGTCATGTGCGTGGCGCTTCCAGGCCGTAGTTGAAACCGGGTATGACAATACACCTGTCTCTTTTCAATGTCTCCTCCTTAATACCAGGTCCGTAAATCGCCACTCCATTAATATTTGGAATTTGTTGTATAATTCCAACATCACGTGTTTGTTTTTGACCGAGACCTGGCTGGGCGATTTCTCCGCACCAGACCTGGCAAATGCCATCCCCCCGAATTATATCATCTTTAGGAGGGACAGAACATCGGGTAGAGGTGGTGGAGTTGCTCTTATTGTGGAAAAGAGTATCCCCTGCTCTACCTTTTCGGTGGAGAATATGCAGGGATGTGAAGCCCTTGGTTTCACCTTACACCTCTCCCCTCTCCAGGCCTGTACTGGGATTCTTGTATATAGAACCCCTGGATCAACAGGTCCTTTCTTTGACGAACTGCAAGAAGCACTTACAGTCCCTTGTCTTAGGTCTGATCACTGCATTCTTCTTGGAGATCTTAATGTCCATATGGACAATAGCTGCGACCCCGACGCTACAAAACTTATCGATATCACGGCTCCGTTAGGGTTATCTCCCTTTGTGAAAGGCCCTACACACAATAAAGGCCATACCTTAGACCAGGTATTTTCAACGAGACCCATTTCTGTCTGTGCCATACAGCCAGTACTCTGGTCGGATCATTTTTTAATTTCCTTTTCTTTGCCTGTCATTGCCCTTGTTCGGGAGAGAGAAATTGCGGCCATGCGGACTTCACGCCCGTTCCATCTGCTCTCTGGGGACATGCTGTCTGAGGCTCTTATCTCCTTTCCTTGCCCCCTTTTGGGAAGTCTGGAGGAGAATCTTGTTCTCCTACATGAATGGCTTTTAGCAAGATTTGAGACTTTAATCCCCAAAAAAAGATCTAAATTAGGAGAGCGTAGGGCGTCAGCCCCATGGTTCTCCCCTCAGTTGAGGATACAACGTCAGGAGTGTAAAAGGGCTGAGCGGGCCTGGAGGCGGGCTTACGACCCAATTGAGAAATTGAAATTTCGGGCAGCAATTAAAGCCTATCATCATTCTATTTGGGACGAAAAAAAGGCCTATTTTGAGCATCGCATTGATGAGGCTGATAATGTCTGCAAAGAAATTTTCAAAGTGGTCCAGGATTTTATCTCTCCTGCTGTTTGTACCCCTAACCACACTCATACGGACGCGTGGATACAACAACTTGCCACCTTCTTTGTCAGTAAGATCACAGCCATCCAGGCCTCTCTTTCCAGTGCGCAATCGGATTTGAGCCATCTAACGCTACCATGTTCGGTGGAAGACCACGGTCCTTTTCCTCTCTGTATTCCCTCCCATGGATCTTAGCACATCTTTGGAGCTTTTGTCCGGCTTGAAATCCGGCTCTCCTCTAGATCCATGTCCGGCTAAATGCTTTGGGAAAGTGGCATCCGCCATTAACATCTTGGTGAACCCCCTGCTGAATACATCTTTGTCGACAGGGGAGGTACCTCAGGCCTGGAAGCGGGCCATGATTCTACCACTGCTCCAAAAGCCCACCTTGGACCCCCTCATACATGCCAATTACAGGCCAATCTCCCTTCTCCCTGCCCTGGCAAAAGTGGCCGAGCGTTATGTGCACAGGACAATTTCCAGTTTCATCGAAGGAAACGACCTGTTGCACACCTCGCAGTCCGGCTTCCGCGCTAATTTTAGCACGGAGTCGGCTCTGCTGGAGGTCACTGATGCCATCAGGGAAGTACTCGATTTGGGGGGAAAGGCCGTGTTAGTCATGCTTGACTTGTCGGCGGCTTTCGACACCGTTCCTCATGATGTCCTCCTTGTAAGACTCTGGGAGTGTGGTCTTCGAGGAACGGTGTGGAACTGGCTAAAATCATTTCTGGCCGACCGCCGACAAACGATCTGGGCGCCTCCTTTTTCCGCTGATATGGCTCCGCTAGAGGTGGGAGTCCCGCAGGGCTCCATTCTCAGCCCTATGCTGTTTAACATCTTTATGGCCCCTCTGGCGGAAGTCGCGGAATCTTTCGGCGCCCAGATCGTGTCTTATGCCGATGACACCCAACTCCTGTTCACATGTGACAGGGGTGGGTCATTTGATGGCACAAAGATCAGGGATTGCCTTGGTGCGGTGTTTGAGTGGTTCAGAGGTCATGGCTTAAAATGCAACTCTGATAAGTCAGAGTTGCTCTTTTTCGGTTGCGCACCGGAACATGACTGGAAATCTTGGTGGCCACAGGATATGTTTCCCCCTGACAAGGTTGCTGTTAAGGCCAAGAATTTGGGAGTGATAGTAGATTGTGATTTATCTTTTGGACCTCACATCCTGTCCATTGTTGGGAAATGCTTCGGCATCTTACGGATGTTGAGGAAATTTCTTCCTCTACTATCACTCAACCACAGGAAAATAGTCGTTCAGGCACTAATCGGGTCGCGACTGGATTACGCAAACGCTCTTTTTTTGGGTCTACCGAAATATCTTATGACCCGTTTGCAAGTTGTCCAGAACTCGGCAGCCCGTTCCATCTTTGGACTCCCGAGGAGAGCTGGTGCCACTGCCTTATTGAACACCCTTCATTGGCTACCTATCTCCAAGCGAATCCTTTTTAAATGCCTGACTGTGGCCTTTAAGGCCTTACATGGTATTGGCCCCAAATATATTGGGAAACGTCTTTCCCGGTATGTGCCAAGCAGGACTCTCAGGTCATCTGGTCTGTCTCTGCTTACTGTCCCTGCAATTCGTCGTGCACGATTGGGAGGTCGATCTTTTCGCTACCTGACACCCAAGGCATGGAACGAATTACCACTGTCCCTGAGATCGGCCCCCTGTCTTCTTACTTTCAGAAAGGATTTGAAGACATGGCTTTTTAGGAAATAGTCTTTTTATTTCTGCTCTTTTCTGTTGTGTGGTTGCTTTCTATGCTGTCGTTCTTTGCCAAAGCGCCGGGATGCTCCTCTGGAGTCGCCGTGCGCTATAAAAGAAATAAAGTAACATAACATAACGTAACATAACCAGGCAGAGGGACACACCGACAGTGCCACATGCTTTGAGGAGTCAGAGGGAGGCAGTGGCACGGAGGGTGAGGAGAGTCTGCAGGCCGGACGACATGTGACTGACACATCCTACCATGCAGACAACTCCGAGTCAGACTCTCCGGAGGAGGGGGAATATGCAGCAATGGTCACTTCTTCATCTTTGGCTGGCCTCCCCTCCTCCAGTACCATCTCCACCCTCCCAGTCGTTAGTGCCCCTAGGGTCAGTGCTAGCCCCCGTGTCTCCTTTGTTCCCGGCACCGCAGCCCCTGCCCCTGTGTCCCCTGCTGCCCTCAGTGCTGAGTCTGTGGACCTACTCTGGCAGATTGCAGTAGGTCAGACATCCACGTTGACAGTCCTCCATGGACATACACGACTCATTACACAGTTGGTGTCGTTCATGGAGGGTATGTCATCAGCCATGTCTGATCTACGTCGGAGTGTGGCTGCCATAGAGTCAACACTGACGGCAGCTCTGTACACCCAGCAGCATCTGTTCCCCCCATCCTTCAGACCCATCCACCTCTGCCTCTCACATACCTACACAACATACACGCAGACGCCACAGGTCAGACACACCCAGCACACCCACACACCAGAAAAAACTCAAAGCTCCATGCACACAATCTCAAGGGGATGTAGGCACACCCACAGGGAGAGGGGACACAGCTCACACACGCATCCACACACCCAGAAGAACAGACTCACAGCCCTCTACCTCCACCCCCAATGTGTCCCCGGGTTCAGGTGGTAGTTTTTCCGCACTGGCTGAGGTGTGCAGCCAGGTATTTGAAGCAACTTTCGGCGATGCACCAACCAGTGTGAATGGATCCACTACACCTGCACCCACTCCACCTGTCATTCCCTCTCCTGTCCCTGGGTGCCGGAGGATTCCAAAGATGGTGCCCCCATAGTTTTCAGTGCGGATTAATCTCCATGTGCAGGCAAGTTTGGGTGTGAGCACATCCATGGAGGCACAAACTGTTGATCAGACTTTTTTGGACTGGCCATTGGCCTTTTATGAGCAAGGACTCTTATTTGCTTTTTCAAATTAGAACAAGCTGAATAAAGCTATTTATTTCTTTTTCCGAACTTTAGTTTGTGTGGTGATGTCTGTGACTGCTGTGGGCCTGGGAGCTGGTGTGATGTTCACATTTGGGAATGTTAACATGTGTCTATCTCCTGATGGTAATGAGGTTAACAATGGTATGTTTCTGATTTAACGGCTGGCCACCGGCGGGCACTGGTGGGGGTCTTAGCCACACACACACACTGATGCTGGGCACTGGTGGGCAGTGGTGGGGGTCTTAGCCACACACACACTCTAATGCTGGGCACTAGGGGGCAGTGGTGGGGGTCTTAGCCACACACACACACTGATGCTGGGCACTGGTGGGCACTGGTGCGCAGTGGTGGGGGTCTTAGCTACACACACACTCTAATGCTGGGCACTGGTGGGCAGTGGTGGGGGTCTTAGCCACACACACACTCTAATGCTGGGCACTGGTGGGCAGTGGTGGGGGTCTTAGCCACACACACACACACTGATGCTGGGCACTGGTGGGCAGTGGTGGGCAGTGGTGGGGGTCTTAGCCACACACACACTCTAATGCTGGGCAGTGGTGGGCAGTGGTGGGGGTCTTAGGCACACACACACTCTAATGCTGGGCACTGCTGGGCAGTGGTGGGGGTCTTAGGCACACACACACTCTAATGCTGGGCACTGGTGGGCAGTGGTGGGGGTCTTAGCCACACACACACTCTAATGCTGGGCACCGGTGGGCAGTGATGGGGGTCTTAGCCACACACACACTCTAATGCTGGGCACTGGTGGGCAGTGGTGGGGGTCTTAGCCACACACACACACTAATGCTGGGCACTGGTGGGCAGTGGTGGGGGTCTTAGCCATACACACACACACTGATGCTGGGAACTGGTGGGCACTGGTGGGCAGTGGTGGGGGTCTTAGCCACACACACACTCTAATGCTGGGCACTGGTGGGCAGTGGTGGGGGTCTTAGCCACACACACACACTGATGCTGGGCACTGGTGGGCAGTGGTGGGGGTCTTAGCCACACACACACACTGATGTTGGGCACTGGTGGGCAGTGGTGGGGGTCTTAGCCACACACACACTCTAATGCTGGGCACTGCTGGGCAGTGGTGGGGGTCTTAGGCGCACACACACACTCTAATGCTGGGCACTGGTGGGCAGTGGTGGGGGTCTTAGCCACACACACACACTGATGCTGGGCACTGGTGGGCACTGGTAGGCAGTGGTGGGGTCTTAGCCACACACACACTCTAATGCTGGGCACTGGTGGGCAGTGATGGGGGTCTTAGCCACACACACACACTGATGCTGGGCACTGGTGGGCACTGGTGGGCAGTGGTGGGGGTCTTAGCCACACAAACACTCTAATGCTGGGCACTGCTGGGCAGTGGTGGGGGTCTTAGCCACACACACACACTGATGCTGGGCACTGGTGGGCACTGGTGGGCAGTGGTGGGGGTCTTAGCCACACACACACTCTAATGCTGGGCACTGCTGGGTGTGTTTTCTACACACCTCTTACACTTACACGAGGTGGTGGCTGTACGGGATTGGGATGAGACGGACGATGGCGTTCATGTTCTGCTTGTCGCGTACCGGGGTGCGGTTCGTGCCGGACTGTGGTTTTACGGTAGTTTTGAGCTCTCGTAGAAAAAGAGCCATACGGAGTGTGTTCAACACGGATCGTACTTCCTGGTTCGGAAGACGCGGTCTATTTACGTTCGGACGTAGCGTGGAGCTTCAGCCAACAGCAATTCGTATGGACTTTCGATTTGTACGGCGTTGTTTACGAGGCGTATGGAGTGACGCTTTAGGTCGGGATCGTACTTGCTGATTCATACAGGGACGCTTACGGCTATGAATCGTGTGGGGAAAAACGCTCCGAACGGCAATTGGCCTTTATTGCATGACCCACTGACGGAAGTAGACTGGCAAACTACATGCTCTTTCATCCAAATGTTAACACCTAACGGTAATTTGCGAATGGTACACTTTAAATATTTGCATCAAGCATATTATAAACCTGTGAAACTATACAGATATGGGCTTCGACCTGAAGCGAATTGTAAACGGTGTGGGTTTGATCAAGCTGACTTTGTGCACCAAGCATGGCACTGCTTGAAGATACGTTCGTATTGGGAACAGGTAACCTCCATACTGGCAGAAATGGTTGGAATTGACATTGATTGCAGTATCCGGGTCTGTCTATTGGGGCTTCTCATAGGTGCGTGGTAGCACTGCTGCTTGCCAAACGCCGTGTCTCCATGTGCTGGGAGAGCAAGATGGCACCGAAGGCTAAGCAATGGCTTAGTGACATGTCTCATTGTCAAGACACGCTCCGTACGTACGAAGAGGAACTACCTGCTCGCTCCAGGCCTAAAGACTATTGGCAATACTTAACAAGCTATTTAAATAACAATCCTAATACTTAGGGGTATAGCTTGAATATATCCACCTGTCCATTTGCTGTAACGTGTACTTATGCAATGTATATGTCCTTTTATGATTTTTTTCACTTGGATGATGAATGCTGTAGTGTATTGGTCCGTATTGTTTCGTTTTTACTTGTATTTTTGATGCATATCGCATAAAATTCAATAAAAAGATTTTAAAAACCCTCTGAGCTACCTTTCCATGAGTAAAAACTTCCACTAGACAAAATTCTGATCTCTCTCTAGGAAGAACATTAATCACCAGAGTCATCATGACATTTTTATTGTTGCCGAAAATTGCTGGAGGCCAGGAAGGAGGCAGCATAGCGTTTTTAAAACCATAATATACTTGCAAACATGATGCCTCCACCTAAAGTCAGCACCCAGTGCGGTCACACTGGTTGCACCGCCCTAGAGCTGGCCCTTCTCAAGGGTCCTGTGACCTCAGTGACTATTGTTCTAGGGTGTGCTGCTTCATAGGCCTTCCCGCAAGACTGGAGGTGAACTTCAGTATGGATAGTGGTGGACAAGCCTTGAAGGTTAACCTACACTTGTCATGCTAGGGTCCACCTGCTGGTGCGATAACACCAGGACTTCTAAGGTGTTGCGAAGCCTTCTAAGGTCTAGCATGTGATTGTGCTCTCGCAGGAGAGTGGTCTGGTGGACTGGTTATTAAGGCTGAACCTGGTTCCCAGTTCCAAATTCAGCAGCTCTAACCATAGTGCCACATCCTCTCCCCCACTGAACACCGTACTGCCCCAACTACAACCCAATTGTTGCCCGCTATAAACACCTGGATGCGGCTCAATTTGAATTACGCACTAGACAAGAGCAATATGCGGCCTACAAAAAAAAAGTAACAACATCCTGGAAAAAGCAAACACTTATAGGGAATGCAAAATTTAGCAAACCATGGGAAATGTAAGCAGGAACAACATGGTTACCTTAATGCTTTTGCACTAACTATTCAGAAATCAGTGAGTGCTTTTGCCTGAAAAGTTAAGGACACGACTACAGGGCCCTGAATGGACCCATTTCAATGGCCATTGCTTATATCCTTACAAAACATAAGCAGTATGGTAAAAAGACCACATCCCTGGACGCAGAGCCGCAGCACATATTTTGTTTTCCTATCCACACTTTGCAGTACCTCCAGGATTGGTGCACTAGTTCCAAGTCCAGGGAAAACAAAGACAAGAAAACAAAAATAGCGCTTCACTGGCAAACTCTGTAAAAGTGGTGCTAATGTGCTTCAGTGTGAATAAAATCAGTTTGGCCAGTTTGCTACCACTTTGTCTTACTTTATTTAGTTATTTATCTATTTTTCATATTTTTAGTCTTTTATTCCCAATGCTGCACTTTGGAATTAAAATTTCAGAAAAATATTACATTTACAGCAAAAGCGTCTTTCTTTTTTGGATCCATTTCACAGGGAAGCAAATAAAAGAAAGGAGAGGAAAGAGAGTGAGAACCCCGTCTTGAAGTCACGGTTTTCATTGGCATCCGCAGGGGGAGCAAGGAGGGTCGCTCCAGGGGGGGGGGCAAACGCCACTCCTTGCCCCTCCTGCAGACGCATATGGACGGTTTCAAAGGCTGCTGATAGGTCCAGGAGGTTGAGGACTGCCTGGGTGGAGGAGGGCACGGATGTCAGCAGTGGCAGCAAGGAGGGAGGTCTCAGTGCTGTGGTTGCATTGGAATCTGGATTGAGAGGTGTCTAAGATTCTGTTTGTTTCTATGAAATGTGCTAGCTGGGTTTTACAGTTTAGAAAGCTTTATTGAATAAATGTATGTAGAATAAAACATCATTACAGAAGTAAATGACAACAAAGAAGATAGAACGGCAGTAAGATGAGACAATATACAACTCAAACCCCAAAGGGGCAAATAAACTGTACCAAGAAACAAAGCTTTTACAGGTATTTTGTCATGAGGGAGGGGGGAAAGAGGAGAGAAAAAGGGGGGCAACTTAGGCTACAAAATCAATACCTATAATTACCATAAGACAATAAGAGTGAAGGAAAGATAAAAAAACAATTCAGGTGACATGTCTTGAGAGAAAATCAGTTAAAGGCAACCATTACATATCCTTTTTGATTTGTAAGGGCACAGTGGTAGCAAAGGCACGATCAAGCCTGTGGTGATGACATAACAAATTCCACCAAGCGTTTTATGAAATCTTTGAAGTATATTTCCAGTTGGTTGTAATTAGCTGAAACGAAATTGCTATGAAAAGATCTATAAATTTATGCACATTGCAAGGAACATTCCATATAGGTGAAGAACCACGTAAGAAAATATGTACAATCTCAAAGGGAACATCAGTAGATAAAATGTCGTTTAGTTTAGACCAAATGCGAGACCATAGTGACTTGACCAAATGGCACTGGAAAAACATGTGGAGTAAATCACTATTGTCACATGAGCATGACCAATACTTTTTTGAGTCAAGTAGTTTGAAATTTGTGCAAATCAGGAGTCAAAAAAGCCTATTATAAAAAAAATAAAAAGTCTGTGTGGTGCTGGCCGAGCAGGAAACAGTATGTATTTTAGACCAAATAGCGTCCCAAACTTGTAGAGAAAATTCTTGAGTTAGGTCTTTTTCCCATAAAAGCTCAAGTTTAGATTTGAGTTTCTCAGTGGTGGGATGAGAACGTATTTTGTAAATAGCAGAAGCTCTGGAAGGGATAGAAAAATCTGGCGGAGATATGGGAGACGGTACAGTGTTGGGAGGGGGTCTGTTCTGAGAGATGATAGAAGTGAGGGTGTGTGTAAGTAAGAGAAAGTGGGTTAAGTGTGTGTTTGAGAGGTTAAAGGTGTCGCGTAAGTCCTGGAAAGTTCTAAATGAATTATCTTTAATTAAGTGATCATAAGTGATAATACCTTTATCAATCCATTCTTTCCAAAAAAGCGCTCTGTTGTTAATCTTGAGGAATTTATTGTACCAGATCGGAGTCAACAAGTGAAGATTAACTGATGAGAGGGAGGAGCGAAATAATGAAAGAGCTAGCACCTTAGAGTGTTTAAATACGGGGGTAAAAAATCTCTTTGGAGGTTGAGACAAGCGAGTAGTAAGGAAAAAGGGGCAATTTGTGCGAGTTCTATTGAGCTCCAGGCTGTTAAAGGATGAGAGGATGAATCTGTGAGAAAAGGCCAGATTTGTTTGAGTGTAAAGGCCGAATGAAAAACGAGAAATATTAGGAAAGTTGATCCCACCCAAATCCTTGGGTTGTTGGAGGCGAAAGAGAGAAATCCTAGCTTTACGATTATTCCATAAGAATTTTGTTAGGAGGCGATTGATGGTTGTGAAAAAATAGTGTAGAAGAGAAAAAGGAAGCATGGAAAGGTAAAAATTAACAATAGGAAGTAGCATCATTTTAACAGTTGCAAGCCTACCCTACCAAGATAAGAAAAGGGGGTACCAACCATCAATAAGGGAGGAAACCTATTTAAGTGTATCCTTATGATTAATTTGAATGATTTCTCTAATAGTATTGGCATAAAGAATACCTAAACATTTGACATGTCTGGGGTTCCATTCAAAGCCAGATCCCTGAAACATATGAGAGAGACAAAACCTGTTAAGAGGTAACACTTCAGATTTATCAATATTCAATTTATATCCAGATACTAAGGAGTAGTCATGGAGTAAAGAAAAGAGAGCAGGTAAAGAAGAGGCATCATTAGAAATATAAAGTAAAATATCATCCGCATAAGCAGTAAATTTGATCTCAATGTTCTTGTATATGAATCCCGTGTAGGAGGACGAACATCTTATTTTTTCCAAAAAAGGTTCAAGTGCAAGAATAAAAAGAAGGGAGGAGAGAGGACAGCCTTGCCTGGTTCCTCTATGAAGGGAGAAATATCTTGATTGTACACCATTAACCCAAATAGAAGTCGAAGGATCAGAATATAATAATTGAATATAGTTAATAATGGGGGGACTAAAACCATGCCATCGATGCGCTCCAAACATAAAATGCCAACTGACCAGGTTAAAAGCTTTTTCAGCATCTAATGTGATAGCTGCGACAGGGGAATCCATCTTTGATGCAAGATGTATGATATTTAGAAGAGTTCTTGAGTTGTCAGTTATAGACCTCCCTTTGTCGAATCCGGACTGATATATATTAACTCGATCAGGGATTACTTTATTAATACAAATGGCTAAAATGTTGGCATATATTTTACAGTCTGTGTTAATGAGGGAAATGGGCTTGTAGTTTTTGCAGAGGGAGGGGTCTTTGTCTTTCTTAGGAATTAGGCAAAGCATTGCCTGTGTGAAGGATCCCCTAGATTTACCTTTGGCAAGGAAGTGATTAATTAATGTAAGTAGGTGTGGTACCAAGGCAGTCTTAAAATGGAGATAAAAGCACACCGTAAAACCGTCTGGCCCAGGAGTTGTGTCCTTGCGAAGAAGAGTGATAGCAGGGATGTCAATGGATGGGAGATCTACAGATTTGTCAAGGGATTTAGGGATAGATTTGAAAAAAGACTCAATTTGTACAGAAAAGGGATTTGATTCTGCAGTATAGAGAGAGGAGTAATATTGGACAAAGCAGTCGAGGATTTTAGCATCTGTGGACTGAGAAACTCCCTGAGAGTCTGTGATGGCAATTATCTTAGATTTTTGCTTTTTAATTTTAAGATAGTTCACAAGTGATTTGCCTGCTTTATTACGTCCACCATACATTTTAGCGTTAAATTTAAGAAGTTGATTGGAAGCGGAATCCCAGGAGTGCCTATTATATTGCATTTTCGCTTTGATGAGAGAAGTTAGTGTGTCAGAGGAATTAGTGGTAAAATAAAGGTATTTAAGTTCTTTAATTTGTTGAAGGATTTGAGATGGTTGTGAAAGGGCCTTTTTTTTCTTTCGGGATACAAAGTCTATTATACAGCCTCTAGCAGCGGCTTTAAAAGCGTCCCAAATAAAGTGGAAGTCTGAGGTAGTGTTGAGATTATTGAGAAAGAATTCATCTAGAAAAAGCGTGAAGTGAGCAGTAACTGGGGATTTAGAAGGAGAGAATTGTTAAAGCGCCAGTGACGAGAGGCAGAGATAGGTGAGGGATAATCCATGTCCAAGATGACGGGGGCGTGGTCTGAAATCAGAATAGATAGTATTTCAGAATTAGTCATAAATTGAAAGGCGTGTTGAGTGAGAAAGATGTAATCAATCCGGGATTGTGATGCATGCACTGGAAAAAAAAATGAAAATTCAAGGGAGTCTGGGTGATATATTCTCCAGGAATCTATAAGGCTTCTAGAGATGGATTTGTGAAATGATTTTTGCATTTTATTGGCAACGTATCTAGCTTGTGATTTCCGATCCAAAAAGGGATCCATGAGATGGTTACAGTCACCACCCACAATCAAGTCGTCAGTCACATGTGAGGAGAGAAGCGAAGAGAAGTCATTCCAAAAGGTTAAATCAATACCATTAGGGCCATATACATTACAAAAAGAAAGATGAACATTGTTAACAATACAACCTAGAAACAACCATCTACCATTAGAATCATGAATTTCTTTTTGTACCTGAACAGACAGCGATTTATGAAACAAAATTACAACACCATTTTTGTTGTTAACTGCAGAAGAGCAAAAGGCTTCTCCTACCCATTGTTTACGCAATGAAGACATATCTTGCGAAGTGAGATATGTTTCCTGCAATAAAGCTACTTTACATTTCAATCTTGCTAAATGAGACAAAACACGTTGCTTTTTAACAGGATTTCGAATACCTTTAACATTCCATGAGATGATACGAAGACCACTCATAGTAGAAAGTGATAGGGGAGTAGGAAAAAGAGTGTAAACCAGTTAAAAAAGAAGGAAAGAGAATAGAAAAAGTTTGAACAGTTAATGCAAAAAGTGAAGAATACAAGAAAAAGCAAAAGAAAATAGTCCTTGTGACCACCACAGAAGAAAGAGCCAAATCAGAACAGGAAAGCAATAAAAATGTGCAGGCAAGAGTACAAGAAAGAGAGGAGAATGTAATAGAAGGTAAGCAAGAAAAATGTTGCCAAGGAAAATAAAATAAAAGGAGGTGAGGCCACCACAGGAACATGGTGAAGTGAGTGAGTTGAAAGGAGAAAGAAAAATACGCACTAATGAGAAAAGGAAAAGAGAAAGGGAAGAAGAAGAGAGAAATGGAGGAGAAGGATAGGAAATCAGGAGTAGTAGCTCCCAAAAGGATAAAGAAAGAGAAGATGACAAGAAGCCAAGAGGCTTTAGTCATAATACTCAAAAAAAGAAGAACAAGCACAATAAAGGGAGGGGGGGGGGGCGGGGGAAAGGAGGAACCAAGACGGCCACATCACTGGGAGGGAAACGAGGACAGACTCGACAATATGCTTTTAGGTAGGCAGGAAGGGATGGACTAGTCCAAACGGGACATGGTAAACAGGAAGACTATAAGACAATATAAAAGGGGAGCTTACCAGGGTGTTGGGGAACACATCAACGGAACACATCAAACAAGTAAACATACGAATGATACACGCAGGAGTCCTTGATCATAGCACAGGATGAAACTAAAACAGACAAGAGAACAGATAACAATTAACTGAAATACAAGGCAATTGCATTGACCTGAAAGGAAAAACCGGAGGAAAACTTAGAAGATCATAACAAAAACAGTTAATGTTTGCTGAGTTCCATCTGCTCTTCTCGATGAGTGTGGATGAACTTCCGAAGGTCAGCTGGGTCATCAAATCAAAAAGTTCTGTCTTTATAAGTGACTTTAAAGAAATGAAATGAAAAATTATATTTATATAGCGCGTACATACCCAGAGGCCTCGCAGCGCTGAAACAGGGATGTATAAGACCATAGCAAGCGTTCATTGACTTCAAAGCCGGCCGAAGATCTAGGAATTTCTTGCGTCTATTAGCAGTTGGCTTGGACACATCTTGACTGAAGGAGATTTTATGACCTGACCAAAACATCTGCTTGTGTTGCTTGGCTGCATTGAGAATGGTCATAAAGTTAGAGTATAGCAAAAAATAGGCAATGATACCTCTCGGTTTGGTAGCCGAGGATGCATTTTGAGGACCTAATCTGTGAGCTCTTTGGATATTAAAATCGACACTCTTTGGGAGACCAGCAATTTGTAAGACTTGAGTTTTCAAGAAGAGAATCATGTAAGATCCTTCTGAACCCTCTGCTATTCTGTAAATTCGTAAATTATTACGTCGATTTTGATTTTCCAAATCTTCGGTGGATTTTTTCAGTTGGTTTACTTCCTTAGTAAGAGTCTCAACTTTTGCCATGACATCCTGAGCATCACTTATCTTTTGTTCAACATCAGATAATCTCATATCCAAGCCAGACCACTTTTCTTCTATTCTTTGGAGAGTGGTAGTAGTCTCTGACATGAAGGGACGAAAGAGTCGCAGTTCATCTATAATATCTTCAAGCATAATAGGAAGAGGAGATTTAGTCGGTGAAGAGGGATCTATCTTTAGACATTTGCTGTTGTTGCTTGAAGGATCCTTACGGCCCCCAGAAGCAGAACCAGAGGCACTATGTAGTTTAGAGATCCATGTTGGAAAACTGAGAGGAATATCAGAACAGCAACACAAGTCCAGACACAAGAAAAAGGACCAAAAAACGGAATAGCTGGTACAAATAGGGGATCACTGAAAGAAACAATATCAATGGCAAAAATATAGACCTACACAAATATCGAGTAAAAAATATATAATGCCAAAATATCGACTTCCTATCTTCAAACAGGTAAGTACAAAAATATTGAATCAAAAATATAGACCTACAAAAATATAGATAGTCAAAATATCGAATTTTTTAAACAGTTAAAAGTAATTTTAAATTAATGAAATAATAAATATAACTAACTTAAACATACTTAAAATACTTAAATAACATTAAAATTAATAAATATTTAATATAAATACAAATAATATTTTATTTTAATACATATATATATATATATATATATATATATATATATATATATATATATATATATATATATATATATATATATACATAGTATTAATAAAAATATACAATATATTTACCATGGATAGAGGGAGGGTTAAATTTACTATTACCACTCCAGTGAGTGCAACAGTAGAAAAAACATTGAATAGCATAGCAGTAAAAATTACTATTTCCACTCCAGTGAGTGCAACAGTAGGGAAAGCGTTGGATAGCGGGAGGGTAAAAATTACTATTCCCACTCCAGAGAGGGCAATAGTAGGGAAAGCGTTGGATAGAGTAGGGGTAAAAATTACTATTATTATTATTTATTATTATTATTATTAGAGGCTTTTATATCGCGCTCTATTACTAAAAAAATAGTATCCTGGCGCGTTGAAGGCTGAGCAGTATGAGAGAGAACAAATATCTGGAAACACAAAAATAGGGAAGTTAGACTATAGTATTAAAAAGGTGGGTCTTTAGACCTTTCTTAAAGGCACTAAGAGTCGATGCAGTTTTTAAATAGAGAGGAAGAGTGTTCCAGGATTTTGCTGCTCTCACTGAGATTGATTGGCCACCAAGTCTGCAATATTTGAATTTGGGAACGGACATTTGGCACAAGTTGGCCGATCGCAGAGGGCGATTGGGGACATACAAACAGAACCTTTTCCTCAGGTAGACAGGGCCAGTTTGATGTATAGCTCGATAAGCAAGCACTAGAATTTTAAACAAAATCCTGTGAGCAACTGGAAGCCAGTGAAGAGCACGGAGAAGAGGACGAGCACTGGAACGCCTTGGGACATTAAACAAAAGTCTAGCGGCGGCGTTCTGAATAACCTGAAGACGGTGGATCAGGTATGCCGGCAAACCACAGAACAGTCCATTCGCGTAGTCCAGCCTAGAGAGTACTAATGCACGAATAACAGTCTCTTTAGCTTCTTTCGGTAGGAAAGGGAAGAACCTACGTAAAGTTTTTAGGGTAGCAAAACAAACCCCAGTGAGTTTCTTTAAATGGTCCTCAAACTTAAGGTTCTTACCGAACCAGACCCCTAAGTTTTTCACCGGGCCAGATGTGGCTTTTGGTGGGGGTAGGTCAGCAGGCCAAAGACGCTCACTAAAATCCTCAGGAAAAGAGCCATATAGCAGGATCTCGGATTTGCTTTCATTACATTTTAGCTGGGCACTTGCTAACCATTGAAAAACAGAGGACAGGCAAAGTTGGGCCGCCGACGTATCCAAATTATCTTTAGACCAGGTAAACAAAAGTTGAGTGTCGTCGGCGTACGCCATAATTTTTCCCCCTAACTGTTCAGCAAGGTAAATCAAAGGGGTGAGATAAATGTTGAAAAGCAAAGGGCTTAAAGTAGACCCCTGTGGAACACCAGTAGAAAGTAATTTAGGGGTAGAGGCAAAGGGGGGCAACCAAACTTGTTGTGTGCGGTTATTTAAAAATGAGGTCAGCCAGTCAAATGCGGGGCCAATAATACCTATGTCGGCTAGTCTGGAGAGAAGAAGGGAGTGAGGCACCGTATCGAAGGCAGCAGAGAGGTCTAATAAAATCAGAGCCGCTCTGCCACCTTCGTCAAGACACTCCCGAATAGCCTCCGATATTTCGACTAAAGCCGTCTCGGTACTATAGGCGGCCCTGAAACCAGACTGAGCTGGATGTAGGGCCTCCGTAGATTTCACACATTTATCCAGCTGATTGAAGACAATCTTTTCACATATTTTTGCAAGCGCTGGGAGCAAAGATATTGGGCGGAAATTGGACGGAGTGGCCGGATCAAATCCATTTTTTTTTTAACATTGGGAGCAATTTTGCTTGCTTCCAACAGGCGGGGACAGTAGCCGTAAGAAGCGAGAGGTTGATGATCTGGGTTACCTCATTTCCCACAGTTTCCGCTAAACCCGCAAATACTCTAGCCGGGCATGGATCAGAAGGAGATCCAGATTTTAAAGCAGCAACAATAGCAATGATGTCAGAGTTTAGTTGAGGGGTGAAATTGGCCAATTGCTCAGTGCGTATAGGCATTAAAGGAAGCGGAGTTGTTAGGGAAGATGAAGGGCCATTACAAACATTTTGCAGGTCCACCTGAATTTTAGCAATTTTTTCAATGAAAAACTCAGATAGTTCTTCACACCATTCCTTTGATGCAGGCAGCAGAGGTTGTGACGCACAGGGAGATACAAAACTTTTTACAATCGTAAAGATTTCCTTACTATTGTTGTTCGCTTTGTTAATACGACCAGCATAGTAGCTACTTTTAGCAGATCTGATGGCTGCATAATACTTTTTTTGCGCAGTCCGCAGATCCTTTTTTGCCTCAGGAAGATAAGCTTGTCTCCACAACCTCTCCAGCTTTTTACAACCTGATTTAAGATCGCGGAGGGCATGGGAAAACCAGGGTTTGGAGGGGGTAGAACGGAGTCTACAGACCAGGCTACTTTTGATTGATGCAGCAGTCGCACATTCCACCCATAGATTGAATGCGCTGGCTGCAGCCTCAATATCAGGAGGAAGCAATGGGCGAGAAGCAGCAAGGCCATCTGAAAGAGTATTTAAGTTAATCTTCTGTGTATGGGCGGTTTGGGGATGGATCACAGTAGAAGTCAATGAAGGCCAGGAGAATCTGATAAGCTTATGGTCCGACCAGATTACTGGCTCAGGATGGGCCATATTCCCACTCCAGTGAGTGCAACAGTAGGGAATGTGTTGAATAGTGTAGGGGTAAAAATTACTATTACTACTTCAGTGAGTGCAACAGTAGGGAAAGCGTTGGATAACGGGAGTGTAAAAAATACTATTCCCACTCCAGAAAGTGGAACAGTAGGGAAAGCGTTGGATAGCGTAGGGGTAAAAATTACTATTCCAACTCCAGTGAGTGCAACAGTAGGGAAAACGTTGGATAGCGTAGGCATAAAATTTACTATTCCCACTCCATTGAGTGCAACAGTAGGGAAAGCATTGGATACCGGGAAGGTAAAAATTACTATTCCCACTCCAAAGAGTGCAACAGTAGGGAAAGTGTTGGATAACATAGAGGTAAAAATTACTATTCCCACTCCAGAGAGTGCAACAGTAGGGAAAGCGTTGGATAGCATAGGGGTAAAGATTACTATTCCCACTCCAGAGAGTGCAACAGTAAGGAAATCGTTGGATAGCGTAGGAGTTAAAATGACTATTCCCACTCCAGTGAGTGCAACAGTATGGAAAGCGTTGGATAGCGTAGGGGTAAAAATTACTATTCCCACTCCAGTGAGTGCAACAGTAGGGAAAGCGTTGGATAGCGGGAGGGTAAAAATTACTATTCCCACTCCAGAAAGTGCGACAGTAGGGAAAGCGTTGGATAGCGTAGGGGTAGAAATGACTATTCCCACTCCAGTGAGTGCAACAGTAGGGAAAGCGTTTGATAGCATAGGGGTACAAATTACTATTCCCACTCCAATGAGTGCAACAGTAGGGAAAGCGTTGGATAGCGGGAGGGTAAAAATTACTATTCCAACTCCAGAGAGTGCAACAGTAGCGAAAGGGTTGGATAGCATAGGGGTAAAAATTACTATTCGCAATCCAGAGAGTGCAACAGTAGGGAAAGCGTTAGATAGCGTAGGCATAACATTTACTATTCCCACTCCAGTGAGTGCAACAGTAGGTAAAGCATTGGCTACCGGGAAGGTAAAAATTACTATTCCCACTCCAGAGAGTGCTACAGTAGGGAAAGCATTGGATAGCGTAAAGATAAAAATTACTATTCCCACTCCAGAGAGTGCAACAGTAGGGAAAGCGTAGGATAGCGTAGGGGTAAAAATTACTATTCCCACTCCAGTGAGTGCAACAGTAGGGAAAGCGTTGGATAGCGTAGGGGTAAACATTACTATTCCCACTCCAAAGAGTGCAATAGTAGGGAAAGTGTTAGATAGCGTAGGGGTAAAAATTACTATTCCCACTCCAGTGAGTGCAACAGTAGGGAAAGCGTTGGATAGCAGGAGGGTAAAAATTACTATTCCCACTCCAGTGAGTGCAACAGTAGGGAAAGTAAATACTTCATATATAAATAAAAATAAAATAAATACTAATACCAATTACAAATTAATTAAAACAATTAACACTTTTATATAATATATATATATTAATGAATCAATTAAAAATACAAATAAAAGTTAATTAATAAAAATAATTGCCTACTCATAAAAATTACCAAAAAATTAATTAAAAATTAAAAAATAATTAAAAATTAGATAAAAAAAAGAATTTAAAAATTGAATTACTTACAATTAAATTACTCCCCACCCTATTCCCCTCTAAACCCACAACCCACTACAGAAAATAAATTAATAAAATTACCATATTTATCAATTATTAAATTAATTAAAATTATTTACCCATTATATTTTAATTAATTACCAATTAATAATTAATTAACAATTATTTCAAAATAAATACAAATAAATGAATCAACATATTTAATTATTTATAATTAAATAACTTCCCACCCGATTCCCCTATAAACCCACAACCCGCTACAGAAAATAAAATACTAAAATTAACATATTTATCAATTAATCTAATAATTAAAATTAATTACCAATTATATTTTAATGAATTACCAATTGATAATTAGTTAACAATTAATTCAAAATAAATATCAATAAATAAATTAACATAATTAATTATTATAAGGAAATTACTTCCCACCTTATTCCCCTATAAACCCACAACCCGCTACAGAAAATAAATTACTAAAATTAACATATTGATCAATTAATCAATTAATTAAAATTAATTACCAATTATATTTTAATTAATTACCAATTAATAATTAACGATTCATTCAAAATAAATACCAATAAATAAATTAACATATTTAATTAAATATAATTAAATTACTTCCCACCCTATTCCCCTATAAACCCACAACCCGCTACAGAAAATAAATTACTAAAATTAACATATTTATCAATTATTCAATTCATTAAAATTGATTACCAATTATATTTTATTTAATTAACAATTAATGATTAATTAACAATTAATTCAAAATAAATACCAATAAATAAATTAACATATTTAATTAATTATAATTAAATTACTTCCCACCCTATTCCCCTATAAACCCACAACCCACTACAGAATTATATCACGCAAAAATGAAATACCATAAAAATAATTAATTACTATAAATAATAAAATAAATATACACTTTTCAAACATATACTAACATAAAAACACTTTAAAAATTGATATTAACTTACTTACCTCAAATTCGATATTTTTGTAGTCTATATTCTGTCCATTCTATATTTTTGTAGGCTTTATTCTGTCCATTCTATATTTTTGTTGTTTATATTCTGTCCATTCGATATTATGTCCATTCTATATTTTTGATTTGATATTAATGCTATCCTATTCGATATTTTTGTAGACTATATTCTGTCCAGTCGATATTGTGTCCATTCTATATTTTTTAATCGATAATAAAAACTCGATATTTTGAGTGTATACCACAAACAGGCAAGGTAATGAAAAGACGGTGAAAAGTTGTCCAATATATTACCAGAGGAGGCACGCATGGACACAAGAAGAATTGGCATGAATCCGTCCAAGGGTAAGGCAAAACATTAGAGCAAGTACCAGCCTTTGCAGAGAATTTTATACAAACCGATGTATGTACTGGCCTCTTGTTTCACACGTCGATAGTCGGAAAACACACCACCATGTTCCCAGCTGTTTCCGACATTGATGCTGCTAGAGAGAAGCAGGAACAGAGCCAGATAACGTTCCCTGCGCGTTAGGGAAAGCGCCGATTCTGCAGAGCCTCCTCAGGACGCGTCCATCTTGCAGCCGCCGCCGCGCGCCTCCACCTGCTAGCTGGGTTTTGACTGCCTTTTTGATGACTTTGGCAGCAAAAGGAAACAGTGAGATGGGCCTGAAGTTTTTTAGCTCCATCGGGTCTGCAGAGGGCTTCTTTAGGAGGGGGTGAACTGTGGTACCATGTTACTTCTCCACTTCCAGACTGTTAAGTCTATGGACTCTACTCCACTGAATTTCCAAACAGATCTCCCTCTATCTTAACGTGTTGCTGTGATTTGCAAAACAGCTTATTTGTTACAGTAAATTAGTCTTTCATCCAGGGCTGGACTGAGAACGGCAGGTTGCTGCTCGACCTGCCCTGGGAGTTGAGGGGGGGTGCTAGTAAAAAGCACTGCTCCGGCTTTTGTTACAGGGGGGCAATATTGCACTTCTGCTGAAAAACAGCCCCCATGGCCACAAAACTATCTGCCATCCCTCCTGCCGACCAGGGAAATGCCCGGTACCTGCTACGGCCAGTCCGACCCTGCTTTCATCCCACCTCATGACTCTACATACTGCAAGTCAGTTAAAAAGTGCAGTAGTGAGCAATGTATCCTGACAATGGATCATCCTCAATTATTTTGCTGCATTTTGAGTCACAGCTTCAGTTTCAAATTTGGAAGCCTTTTCCATCTCAGCTAAATATGAATTTTGCACTTTTTGACTAGATACCTTCCTCAAAACGCTAAAGAGACATAATGTAAACATAAATGGATAGAGTAACGGACTTGAATGTTATTGTTCCTCTCGTAAAAATGAACGGATCTTTTGACATTATCCAAATTCATGCATAACAAAACTAGGTACTATGGTTAAGATTTCTCCTTTTTGTATGAATTTGCCATCATCGCAGTGTAGCAAGGGTACCATGTGCCCAGGGTCAAGGCTATGAAAATGGACCATCTACCACCCCATGAGTGGGGCCCACAGTTTTATGGTATATATGTGTTAGACATTTTCATCTGTTTGTATACATGGCTTTTTTTGTGCTCATTTTATCTGTAGTTATCCATATTTATGTTGTGCTTGGCATAAAAAATGAAGCAGCACTGGACATATTACACATTTATTTAACTGACAAATAGTGCACTCATGTTTGAAAATTCAATGGGTTTTAGCGGTTTACAGTACAATACAGTAATTTGAAACCATTAGCATTGTAGACTAGCTTAAAAGCTGTACTGCAGTTATTTATGCTTCTTCTTCTTTTATTTCCCCTGCCTTTCAATCTGCACAGTTATTGACCTAGCACTCATGATTAACAGTAGTGAGAATCATCTAAAAGAAAATATATTTTTGTTATTTTAAAAATAAATACAGACTGGAAATGACATGGTTTTCTGTCTGTATTTATCTGTACAAATCAGTAAATAAATAAAAATGGAAGTCTTATTTATGAATAGTAATGACGTCAATATATGTGGAGCAATAGGCCCCGCGCATCGCTGGCCCCAGTGCCATTGTATCTGCTTCACTAATGATAGCTAAGACCCTGGCATATTGGTTCTTTCATTTCTCCAGTTAGTATGAGGACAAGCCTTCTTTACCAATGGCTTCTTTGCATATCATTACTTATGCAGATCGCCTCTGGCACTGATGCTTCAACATCAGCAAATCTAAGAAGGATATTAAAATCTTAGCCTATATACATTTCTGGTCTGCACAGATGTAGCCTCCGTTGATTTAGTATGGTCATCTATAAAGATTTTCATTACAAAAGTGTCTGAGAGGTTTAAAGTATGTTTCATTGGTCCTTATGCAGTGCAGCATATGATTAATAGAGTGTCTGTGAAATTAGTTTTGCTTGGGAATTTGAGGATCCATCCAGAGTCACTCTCCTCATTATTACCAGTTGAATGTTTAAACTATTGACATTTTTAACTCTCCATTTTTGCTATTTGGCAGTATAAATAGTCCAGGAATTATTACGTCAGCAGGCCAGTAGCTGAAAAGAAACATCATTAGCAAACATTCTTTTCAATTTAGTGGTGTGGGAGACAACATGCATTCGAGTGAGCTTAATTAGTCACAATTCTGCTTCAACAAATTGTTAGAGAAGTTTGCAGATCGTAAATAATGTCCTCTAATATAATTGCTGGCCTCAGTGTCTAATACGTAAAAAATAATAATAATTAGAGCAGGTGGCCAATGTTTGTGGCCTCAGCCTGCAGTAGAATGCTGGGTTGCAGAATACCAATTCTGCCTAGTTTTGATTGCACCTCATAACTTTTCCTTCCACTATCTTTCACTTCCTGTCCCTGTCTCACTCTGGCAGGTTCCTTGTCATCCTTGTTTCCTCCCTTTCTCCTCGTTTTCTCATCGTTCTCGTGCTCCCACTCTCTTCCTCTTCTGCTTTTCTCTCTCTTTTACTAGTTCAAACTCTGATGATGCAAAATGTGTTCCAGCCCCACAAATAAGATTCAACTTTGAATCCCTGCAACCAACCGGAACAAATTAAGCACAGCTGTTCAGTGGCACTGTAGTGCAGGACAAATTCTCTGGGCACATAAAAGTTCCAATTAAAAACATCAGTTTTAAAGCAAAGGTTGCTTCTGCTTTTTTACCCACAGTTCTTTTTAAAAATGGAAGGTTTAGAACGTGCTTCGTACAGAGCTAGTATCCTGATTACTTACTCATTCTCATTTAACACTGTATATTAAAAGTTATTTTTCTGATTTTACTTTAGGAAGCTTGAATTATTTTGGAATAGTAAGTTAAATAGTTGACCTTTTTCTGTACATTGTGAGTTCCAAACAGCGGCATAGCTAGGCACTTTGCTGCCTGTGCCTTTGCCGCCCTGTGACACTGTTCTGAAGAGTAGGGGGTTGGGGTTGGGGGGTGTAGAGAGCCATCCAGCCTCTTCCCTACATAGAGAACCTTCTCCATGCACATGGGCCTCAGGCGATACACCTGGCTCAGCTGTGGCGTTTCCTCAGCGGCCAAAGGTGTTCCAGAATGCGATCAATGAGAACCTATTGGGCATGGTAGGAGTAATTTCCCTGAGCGAAGACATCCTCATATACTCCCAGAGCCTTGAGGATCATCCTGTCTGACTGCGGGTCACCTCCAACGCCTTGCAGACTGCGGCCTCACCCTACACTGAAAAAAAATGCTCATTCTACCAGAGTTCAATTGACTTATTTGGCTTTGTCTTTTCACTAGAAGGACTCCAAGTTGATACCAGTAAGAAGAGGCCATCTGCAATGGCCCGGTCCCACAGAACACAACAGAGATACAGAGCTTCCTTGCCACGGTAACATATTGCCAGAGATTCATCCCTGGTCTGGCCACGTTGTTAGAACCCCTGTGCCAGCTCATTAAGACCAGTGTACCATGGATGTGGGGACCCAAGGAAGAAAATTCCTTTACAGCTATCAAGAAATCTCAGACTGAATAAACTCTACTTGAAGAATAACATCAGTTGTCTCCTGCATCGAATCATTACAAAGCGCTGCTGAACCAAACTACCATGCCCTACTTCCATCCCAAAAAAAGAACTGAACTGGTTGTGGACGCCAGCCCTCTGGCACTTGAAGTGATACTCCTACAAGAGAATGTCAAGGGGGCCTGTGTCCCGGTCGCATATGCCCGTCGGGCACTATCTCCTACGGAGACCAGCTACGGACAGCTAGAGAAGGAGGCCCTGGCCATCAGGTGGTTGTGCCAACACTTCCACCTCTACCTCTGCGGCCACCAATTTTGAGTAGTGACCGACCACAAACAGCTGCTACTTCTGTTCAACGGATGATCTGCCTGGCACCACCGAGGACAGAGAGATGGGCGGTACAGCTCCAAGCATACTCATTCCAGCTAATCTACAGACCAGGGGTCAACAATCCAGCCATCTTCCTGTCGCTACACCCGTCACCAGGTCACCCAGGAGGACAAAGGATGCACAAACAGTGCACAGAATGGTTCATACACATGGTGGATAGCAATGCCTGCCCAGTAGCTGCCAATCGAGAAGACTTAAGAAGTGCCACAAATATGTATGACACCTTGTAAAGGAGAACGATAACCTGGCTCGAGGGCAATGGCACCGGTTCCTAGACGGCTCCAGGTCGTCAGTGGCCAATGAACAGAACGAACTGAGTACCAGTGGATCCGGCCTAGTTCTACAGGGACAGAGGATAGTCGTCCCAAAAAGACTCAACAGTTGGATGGTTGTGCTCTCTCATCAACGCCACCAAGGAGTGACAAAACCCAAGGCGAAACTCCACGCAAAAGTGTAGTTTCCCAGCATGGATGAACTGGTGGACGAAGAGATCCGACGCTGCCATCCCTGCACGATCACTAGCAGCAACCCCGCTCCTGCGCCTGTGTTGAGGGACGAGCCATACCTAACTCCCTGGATAAAAGTCAGCATAGAATTTGGCAGTTTCCCAGATGAGTGAAACACTGGTAATCATGGGTTCATTTTCCAAATTTACCATAGTAGAACTGGTGCCATCCACAGCTTTTGCTCACGTACAGCCTTACTTGAAAAAACCTTCACACTGCTTGGACTCCCAGAAGGGATCAAGTCCGACAATGGCCCCCATTCCAGGGGCAAGACTTTCATGATTTTCACGCACAAAGAGCGATCAAACACCATCAAATCACACCCACAATGGCCACAAGCTAATGGGGAGGTGGAGAGATTTATGAGACCATTCAATCGAGTCTTCCAGATCGGAGTGGATCAACACCAAGATGCCAAAGGGTGCCTGCATGAATTTCTGGAGGCATACAAACAGACCCCTCACTCCATAACAGGATGTGCCCCTGCCACTGTTCTACTCAAACGGCCACCTTGAGACATCATCCCAGAGGACACTTAGTGGGTGCTGACCAGCTTGGACATAGAAAAGGCCCAAAAGAAACGACAGACAACAAATAAGAAAGCCACCAAAAATTGGCGAACAAGGACTCCGGTGCTGCTAGTAGGGACCCACGTAGTGCTTAAAGACTGCCACCACAGGTGCAAGTTCCACACTCCCTATGAACCAGAGATCTGGATGGTGACACGGTGAATGGCACCATGATAGCAGCCCAACGGGATTGGCATACAGTGGTGAGGAATGTGTCCTGGTTCAAGGCCATACCCGTCGATGCTGGCCAACAAGCACCCCACGAGGGGAAGGAAGTGGGCTGAAAAGTGTCGAGAATCTTCCAGACATGACAGACAGCCAAGGTCCGATGCCTCCTTCCCAGCCGACTGGAGGGGTGACACCGGAATACAGCAGGCAAGATGGACTGTCCCCGGAACTAGTGGTGCCATAGGGAAGCTTCATGGATACCAGTCTCAGTGGTGAGAGTCTCAGAGCCTGGATGTCAAAGGTACCTGTTGCGACCTAATCCTGTGCCCAGTTAGAGGTTGAGAGACTTTGTGTGTTGACATTTTAATACCTATCTGTTTCTGTTTTCTTTTTGTTAACTAAAAGAAGGGAGGGGTGTAGAGGGCCACCAGGCCTCTCCCATACTTGGTAGCTGCAGGCACCCCTCGTGGTTGGGCTTGGTCCGATGGTATAAGTAAAAGGGCTAGGTCACACGTGCCCCCTGGCCAAGCAGACACCGAGTGTTGTTGTGTTTTGTGCTGCTCACCACCAGGTAGGCCTCCAAGCATTGTCAGGCCAGTCCCCTTACAGGGGGGTGCTAGCGATGATTTTTGCGTTTGCCGCTGCAAATGGTTCCAAAACTGAAGGATTCCATTTGCAGTTATTTTTAATTCACAAACTCTTTCAACACTTACTTGGCTTTTTCTCGAAAGGACCCACGTAGGTTGTACTACGACATGCTAAATAATCTACAGACGTTAAAGATGGTCTGTTTTCAGAAAGAACTTATAGTTTAGTCTCTAGACATTGGAAACATAAATATTTTTGGACAAAGTCTAACCACAAATATTTTTTATCATTTTCTGTTTCATCGCTCACTAACATTTTAGAACAGAGATGTTTTGAATTCATATTGTTTAATGTTAGTTTGGAGTATATTACTAGTTTGCAGTGCTTAGTTTTAATTCAATTGTTGAAATAAATAAAGCCCTTTGATGTTGTTCTATTGCTGAATTTTGTTAACTTACAATTTAGTGTTGTTTTGCCATTCACTTATTACTTTAGTGCATTGGCGTTTTTATTTGTTCTTTGCTCTCCTCCCCACTTTAGGGGGGAGAGCATACAGTTGTGTTTCTTTTTCAGCATTCTCTGTTCTTCAGTTTAGCCTAAATAGGTTTTGAATTATTTTATAAATCCTTTTGCTTTTCGTTTTAGAGTGCATTCCTTAAAAAATGATTTTCATGCTTTCGGATTGTGGGGTTTTGTTGCATTTATTGCACTAGATTGTTGTATGTTTTCAGAGAAAGAGTTCTTAGCGATGGTTGCATGATCATTGTATATCAATAAATTATCAATATAGTGACATTGTAACCTAGTGGGGTACGATGAGATATTCAAAGGTATTTTTTCATAAAAAGTATTAAGGTTCATCAAGTACAATACTGTTTGATGCTCTGCACATTCTGCCCGCCTAAAATCTCCTTTATACCTCTAATAGGAAGATGATTAAAGGGCTAGCCTGCAGCAGCTTAAAGGAGGTACACATTTGTGCAGGAGCCCTTAGAGTCAGTGAAAAAGGCACTTTGTTTGAAGTACCACACCACATGACACTAAAGTGAGGTTCACATACGACCACAGCTCCATCATTCGAATACAAGGGCATTCATTTATTCAATTAGGAGCCTTTGAACTTGCAAGGGCAGAGTCATGAAAAGTGCCAGCTGGAAGCAAAGAATCCCTGTCAGTCCTGTAAAATGTTGGTGGATCAAAGCTGATTAGCCTGATACATTGAGTTAAAAAACAAAAAAGCTGAAGTGGTGGACAGAGCAATGAGCACTGTAAAAAGACTAAATGTACAGCCTTCGGAGCCCTAAGCAGAAAAGCACACATGCCCGGTGCCCAGAAAATTCCCATACCTTCTCTTGTGCCTCCAGCTGAAGCCATTAGACCTGGGGCCTACTTGCTGTAAGGACTCGTAGGGACCCCTGCCATCAGCCTCAACCCTTCTCATTGGCTGGTCTGGAAAATATAAGAGGAATGAGAGGCAGGGTCAGACTGGGACAGAAAATAGGCTCAGGCACCAAAATAAAAGTGGCTCTGATCTGCTAACCATAGCTAAAAAGGTTGCCCACATTTGCAAATCAGGCCAGTTTTGAGCTTCTTAAGACACGCCTAATGGGTATTTTGCAAGGTATGAGAGAATGCATGCACGTCTTTGCTGCAGGCAAGCTTGTGGTGATAGTAAGGAAAACAGTGAAAACCGGCCCACCTGGCCATAAAACAGGCAGAGAAATGCAACAAAAACAGCTCACATACTGATCTGTCAAACCAGCCCCTTGGGCACTGCCTGATTGCCTGTAGGCCAGTTCCACAATGATGGAAGGATCAGTAATTTTCGTCAGCTTCAGGCAAAGGAGGACCAACCCCTCTTCTTAGTAAGATATTTTAAGAAACACTAAAATAATAATTTCCTGGGGTAAAGCAGTCTTGGGGCAGGGCCTTCAAATTGAGCTCTAATCCAGTTTTGTATTTTCTTTGCATTCTAGGACAATATTGCAGCAGGCCTATAAGTACCAGAAAGTAAAAAAACACCATTTGATGCGATAGTCAAGTCAGGCATGCAACAAGTTGATAGTCGGTGATGTCTCTGGGTCAGTCACACTACGCCTGGGTAAGATTAGCATGTATGTTGGCGGAAATGATCAGGAAATTGCGTCAAAACCACAAGGAACAAGTCCGCTTTATGCTTTTTTGGAAAAGCGGGAAGGGTGTTCCTGAATTCTGTTTTCTGCATGCCTGCCAGATCAAATTGTTTTGTTTATAAGTATATTTTTGCCACAAATGTATTAATTAGTTGTCAAATGCCGATTTTTCTTTTAGAAAATCATGTTCTAAACCATTTTCTGAAACCTGGGGTGCTTTGCTATTCTGTAAAATGCAAAACATATTCAATATTTTCCCTTTTTGTGAGGGATGGGGAGATAACATTGGCCCCAACCTTACTTTTTACACAACGTGTCTTCTGTAGAATGTGTGCAGCTCTACTCGCCAAAGTAGAAGGACCCAGTTGTCCTGGTGGAGCCTGATTTGAGCTCAGAGTCACCCGTTGTCCACCCCGTGACACCTATTGATCTCCCTATCTCAAGACTTTACCCCCTGCACCTATGGCCAAGAGAGATCATACTAATGAAAATGCTGAAAGAAGCTTGACATGCATGGTTTTTGTGAACCCTTTCAAACACAACCACCAAGGGAACTCAATGTATTTCTTTACAATCTGATTGCCAACCTGTCACATCATGTGGCACTCTACGGGGACATCTAGCCACTCTGATTCTAAAGACCTCTTGCGTTTACCTCTAGATTGCACCCAGTTATTGTCTTGGAGGATGTTCCAATGGTTTCCCCTCATTTGAAGAAGATGCTGCACTGGCTAGGATCAAAACCGGGCCACTGTGATGATCCTCATAGCGGGATTCTCAACGCCAAAAGGGAGGGATTGATTGGCCCACACAAAAAGGGGGCTAAAGGGGATTATATTGCAGTGAAGTTCAAAGCCCTAAGGCAGCGTTTACAACATTTGTGCTGTTTGATCAGAAGCCAGGACAGAATTCAGGTCCATCCATTGCAGTATTTTTATAAGCTAATCAATCCCCTTGATGTCTACCATCCATCCGCTTTACGACCAGGGGCAAGATGTCCAGGTGGAATTGCAAAGTTGCTTGAATGTGCCTACAATGAAATGTTTGAGCCTCTGGATAGATATAAGACTAATAATTGACCTTTATGTTAATAAAAATCTGATCAATGACATACTCAAGTGATTACTGAACTCTTTATTGTGCCAGAAGCTCCTCGCCCTGCTACCCCTACAGTGAATGATCCACCGTCCTGCTCTCCTTTACCTGAAAAAAATCTGACTCTCATTTTGTGGAATATTGTGGGTGGTCTTTACAAAATCTCAATCCCTGATTAGCTTCCTTTGTCAGTGATTATGATATTGTTTATTTCCAAGGCATATTTTTACATTGGTGACTTCTATGCTTTTTTCAGCACATCATCCCTTCAACAGCTGGCAGAGCAAAGGGAGGCTTGGTCACCTTTATCTCAATTAAATCTACTTTAATTCAAACAAAAGAAGTTTGGTCCTCACCACATTTCCTGGTCACCCTTCTTTTTTCTTCCAGGTCCATTTGATATTTTACTGATTCATTTTTTGTATAATATTTTTAATAATAGTTCTGGCCATGTGATAGATCAGTTTGATAGGTTTCTTGGGAAAATTGTGTTTACAAAAATTATCGTACAATTTTTTTATATGGGTTGGGGATTTTAGTATTTCAGTCTGTCAGATCAGTTAACCTATTTAGATGATATAATTGGCCTTGCTCCATTGATTTTGTGGATTAACAGTTGGGGAAAACTAGATGCGGGCCTGGGAAGGGTTTTCTTAAGGACTGTTTATCCCTTGATACCTAAATCATATTCCCTGGTTTGTTTATGTGAAGATGATGTTTCAGTTGTTGGGGGTACCAGAATTGTTTACAAATCCACCAAAAATAACCCTTAGCTGTAAGGTTACGGTCAAACAGCTAGGTTTGGAATATCGAATGTCGCAACAGAGGGAAAAGGCTGAATTCCAGAAATAATTAGTTATTCAGCCATGTGTACATCTTCTTGGTTGGAACCTTAGGTACATTTTTTAAAGAACCCTGCTTATCTATTACTTGACTCGTTTAAGGGTGAGCACGATTCACTTTGTGCTTGCTTTTCTCTTGCAGGGAACATTGTCTAGTTATAGATCATTAATGCAACTCTAGAGCAAATTTAAAAGTGTTTTCTATTTATATTTGGGATGTTCAGATAAGGGCTAAAAATACTGGCTTTAGGTGATTTCGCATATTTTTGTACCGGCCAGGACATCAAAATACAGCAGGCGCCAATAGAAAATCGGTCAGGTGGCAATCCTGCCCACACACTGGCCTGTCAGGCCATCCCTTCTTGCTCTGCCTGATTGCCCGATGTGCAGAGATTGAAGTGGGAGGGTTCAGAGGGGCACGACATTCTCATACTATTTTTATTTTGACAAAAACAGTAGCCCTGCTTTAAATTAAAGGGCAACCGTTTCAGGATGATTAATTATGACATTTGAGATGCCTCAACTGGAGTGCAGCGGAGAGAGTCTCCTGTGCTGTGAAGCTGAGGGTGGAACAGACAGCTTGAAAAGAAAAACAGGCCTTCTTGCCAGGGTGTATACTGCAGGAATGTAAATGTGCCCATTTGCTTAATCGGCAAATGCTTCTTGGAAGCCAGTATTGCCTTTAATTGAAGGTGTCACTTGAAGAGTATTCTTTTTGAGAGGTATTGTAAGATGACTTGATGAGTTGCGGAGTGCGTGCTCTAAATAAAATGTTTGCACTAGGTACAGTGTGCACATTACTCAGATCTATATTTTGGAAGCACTTTTTTTTTATCTTAAACCTCTATCGTTTGTGCACTTTGTGGCAGCGTATCTTATACTATGTGTAGTGCAAGCTTAAAATAATGACCTACATATGCAAGCTGCTATTTGTCACAAGCTGGGACCTTGTAACAGTAAAAACACACAAGTTGTTATTTCCCACTTCACCAACCGGAATTCAATGCTGTGGCTCTCTGGTTACACATGCAGATACCTGCCTTAAACGATAAAGGTCACACAACATAAAATAGTGCATCTCTCACTTGTTAGTTTAACTAGCAATTATTTTTCATTGAAGATGTGTGTTACTTTACATGCATTTACTTAACCTATTCCACGCGGTGCTAATTCCCCCGCGGTGCGGGGGTAGGGGGGACGCGCGCGCGCCGTGGTGCTTGTGACGAGCCCAGCTCGTCATGCTGCACAGTGGAGCTGTGCTCATGATGAGCTGAGCTTGTCTCGACTCCGTCCACTCCCGTGGAACGTCCGCACAGGAGGGGAATCAGCCCCGCTTGGGCGTTCTGCGGCCAGTATGACGAGCTCAGCTCGTCATGATCACAGCTCCACTGTGCCTCATGACGAGCTGAGCTCGTCATAAGCGTTGAAAAGGACCAACAAAATACTTACTGAATATTTTGCCTTTCTGGCCATGCCTTTGATCCCGCCTTACCACGCTCACTGACTCCACCCACATTATACTCAGGATCACAGTTACTGTACTTTTTTTAATGTACTTGGAGCACTGCCTATAGGTCGGTCCAACCCAGGATGTCTGAAAATCAAGACCTAACCTGGAGAATTATTGGGTTAAATGAATTCACTTTACACACTGCAGGCACACTAAAACAGGCGCTCAGCTGCCCAGAACCAGCGCAGCCCATCACGATCGGGCTCCAGCATTCCATTTCAGCAGAGAGCCACGGCCGGTGGTAGGTGTAACTGCAGAACGGTGACGTGGGAAGGGGGAGGGGCAGGGTGGGGGATAGTAATGTATGGATTACGGACTGTTACAGGTAAGTAAACATATAAATAAATAAAACGAATTTCGTTGTGTTCACTGCATCACCCAATGCGATGCAGTGCGCGCAACGAAATTCATTTTATTCATTCACATGTTTACTTACCTGTTAAAGTCCGCAATCCATACTTTACTACCCCCCACCCTGCCCCTCCCCCTCCCCACGTCACCGCCATGCAGTTACACCTACCACCGGCCGTGGCTGGCGTGCACCAGATAAACAGAGACACCTCGTTTCCTATCATCGGTACGAACTGTCGAGAGAACTTTACGTGAAACAATCCGAAAAAAATGAAATGTGACTTTCTTAAATGTTTTTGTGGCGAACGCTATTGCTCCCAGTGAGATGCTTTTTAAATCTGCTTCAGGTCTGTGATGCCTGAGGCCTCGTGAAATTAGAGGTAAGCAGCATTAACTCGCTACACGTATGTGATGCATAGAGCGGTTGTGAAGACGGTTTCATAAATATTTCAGTACTTCGATATATTATAACAATATCTTTTCTTGACTTTGTAGATGTCACTGCCCCACTCTGTGGTGTCGAGTAAAGATGGCGCATCCCCCGCTGCTCCGCCACCACGAAGGCAGCGGTGTCAGCCGGGTACCAGCGCGGAGTGCAGTCACGTGACCTCCCTTATTAGCTCATTAATTCTCCCCTTCAGTGGGCGGCCGGCAGACTGTGTAATTGCCTGACTGCAACACATTACATTCAATAGTCATCGCAGCTTAGTAATAGGCTTATTAAGGCGAAATAGTTACATTGAAATTCTGTCTAAATTCAGCATGTAAAGTTTATTTCTTCCTGTGATGTGGAAATGTCAGCATACAGATTGGCTTCTGAAGAGCCGTCACCTGCAAACGAAGGATGGGGTCTACTTCCGAGGCTGCTAGGTTTATAGAGGAAGGACACCTGAAGACATGAAATTAATAGTTATCAGGACACCGGAACAGCAGTCCGCTGCAAAAGGATACAAGATTAAGAGGGATTGAGCAGCTAACTGACAAAGTTATGAAAGGCCAGGTCTAATAAGGCTTTTTGCATTCGCAGTGGCTTTGATTTGATAAATCTAAGGGGTCCATTAGGATGGCGGGCGGACTTAGTCCGCCCGCCATCCCATCGGTAATCAGGACCGCCCGCCATAAGGGCGGGGGTCCCGCAGGGGGTATTAGGATGCGTCCGCCACTGTGTCGGGCGCATCCTGTATTTTTAGCATTGTGGCGGGCGGTGCTCTCAGCACCGCCCGCCACAATGCTAAAAATGCACTTTTACATTTGCATAAACAAAGCGGCTCTCCCTAAGCCCATTGTAATATGGCTGGTGGTGTCTAATAGACACCGCCACCATATTAATCATTTTCCGCCCCGGCCGCAAGGCGACCGGGGCTGAAAAGCGGCGGACGTCTTTCCGTCCGCCGAGGTCCCCCTGCCATACTAATATGGCGGGTGGGAATTCAAATGCGGATGTCGGGCGGATTGCCCCTGCCAGGCTGGCGGTGGCTACCGCCAGCCTGGCGGGGGCAATCCGCCCGACATCCTAATGGGCCCCTAGGTGTTTGCGATTCCAAAAAGGCCTTTTGGTATGTAGCAAACACAAATTGCGATTCAGAAACATTTAACTGAGGGCCATATGTATCAAAGGGTTTTACCTATTCTGTGTCTATGTGAAAATGTGTTCATACATATGGCCCTGAATCATTATTTTTGTTTGTGAATCGGTCTTTGGAAGGGACATATATAGGGCGCCCCTTCAAATATACTGATTCGGAATGGTACGCTTTTATTTTTTGAGACCGAAGTCTGGTTGCAAAACACTGATATATTACAATCTTCAAAAAAGTAGTGGTAACCTATTCACAAAGGGAAGGGATCAGGAATGTGTATTCTCCACTTTGTGGAAAATGGGCTGCATTACAAAAAAATTATTGCTTCATTTAAAATCAATCATAGATTTTCTGCTGACCCCAGCAGGTCGCCATCCCTGTAATGGCTGTGAATCATAGTGGGTCGCAAGCTGTGTCCTATCTTATTGATATTCCGAGGTAGGTGGAATTATGATCCACTACGATTTGGTATTTTGCAAACCAATTCATTAGTATCTCTTGCTATTTATTGTCAGTCCGCAAAATGTAGGACTTTTCACAAAAATACTGGCAAATTGCAACCAGTACTTAATTGATCTGGTTCAAAGACATTTTGTAATGAGAAAAGCCTCCCAGGCACTTGACACTTGACACTTGACGGGTCAAAGGCAAGAAGGAAAATATGAGGCAACCACATAAGCTGCCCTGGCCCATTGGCAAGGTCAGAGGTAGTCAATAGTCAATATAGGGGTGGAGAGCTCACTCAAAACTCCCCGGTGCTTGGAGAAGGTCAGAGTGTCTGGCAGATTCCATACAATTAATAAAAACATTAAGGTGCCACAAAGATCAATGGTAATTTTTCATTCCCCACAAACAGTAACAAAATAAATATACCAATTGGTCTGTGGGGCTCGGTCTTTCAAAAGAGCATTGCATGATGGACAACTAAAAAAAACAAGTATGTCCTTTTTAGGTTTGGCTTGAAAGCACAGCTGTCTACAACACTAGTTATTATCAATTATTTGACTGCTCTCAGAGTAATATTAATGTCTCACCTCATTTTATTGGTTGTTAGATGTATCATTCCACCTCCTAGTGAGAGTTTGTATAGCAACATGTGATAGTCTATTTTATATTTCAAAAACACAATGAATCATCAGATATTACATTTATCCTCTTACTCACATTGTATGTAAAAAAAGCAATCCATTTTTGGTTTGTTCATTCACTACAGCCGCATGTGTTAGAAATTGTGTGTGTGTCACACATACAGGTACGTTTTAGTCATTTATTTGAGGGGTTTTATATATCGGGAACATGACCCATCCAGTTATCAGACTGCTGTACAAATACAAATAGTAGTACAAATAGCAGGTAAGTTGTACATGCAGGTAGAGATGCAGTAAGGAATAAGCTAGCAGCATTGCAGTTAAAGTAGAAAGTAGAAGGAGTAAAGAAGTAGATCTTTACTCCTGAGGCACAGCCGGGAGCGCTGCTAAAGCATTTTGTGTTTTTTTAAAAATTGTGTATGTGATTGTGATTTTAATACTCACTACCCTCCCTTACCTGCAGTCTTCTGGGGCACTTTTCTTCACCTCGTGTGATCCGCGCAGCTGAAGACAACGCTGACGCAGGATTGCAATTGACATCGCCGCCATTAGCGAGCGAGCCGGTCTTGTGGCCACGCCCACTCTCCCGAGGCCACACCCCCTCCGCCCACAAAACCGAGCTGACCGCTAGCTCAGTTAGATCTTTACTCCTGAGGCACAGCCGGGAGCGCTGCTAAAGCATTTTGTGTTTTTTTAAAAATTGTGTATGTGATTGTGATTTTAATACTCACTACCCTCCCTTACCTGCACTCTTCTGGGGCACTTTTCTTCACCTCGTGTGATCCGCACAGCTGAAGACAACGCTGACGCAGGATTGCAATTGACATCGCCGACCATTAGCGAGCGAGCCGGTCTTGTGGCCACGCCCACTCTCCCGAGGCCACGCCCCCTCCGCCCACAAAACCGAGCTGACCGCTAGCTCAGTTAGATCTTTACTCCTGAGGCACAGCCGGGAGCGCTGCTAAAGCATTTTGTGTTTTTTTTTAAATTGTGTATGTGATTGTGATTTTAATACTCACTACCCTCCCTTACCTGCACTCTTCTGGGGAACTTTTCTTCACCTCGTGTGATCCGCGCAGCTGAAGACAACGCTGACGCAGGATTGCAATTGACATCGCCGCCATTAGCGAGCGAGCCGGTCTTGTGGCCACGCCCACTCTCCCGAGGCCACGCCCCCTCCGCCTACAAAACCGAGCTGACCGCTAGCTCAGTTAGATCTTTACTCCTGAGGCACAGCCGGGAGCGCTGCTAAAGCATTTTGTGTTTTTTTTAAAATTGTGTATGTGATTGTGATTTTAATACTCACTACCCTCCCTTACCTGCACTCTCCTGGGGCACTTTTCTTCACCTCGTGTGATCCGCGCAGCTGAAGACAACGCTGACGCAGGATTGCAATTGACATCGCCGCCATTAGCGAGCGAGCCGGTCTTGTGGCCACGCCCACTCTCCCGAGGCCACGCCCCCTCCGCCTACAAAACCGAGCTGACCGCTAGCTCAGTTAGATCTTTACTCCTGAGGCACAGCCGGGAGCGCTGCTAAAGCATTTTGTGTTTTTTTTAAAATTGTGTATGTGATTGTGATTTTAATACTCACTACCCTCCCTTACCTGCACTCTTCTGGGGCACTTTTCTTCACCTCGTGTGATCCGCGCAGCTGAAGACAACGCTGACGCAGGATTGCAATTGACATCGCCGCCATTAGCGAGCGAGCCGGTCTTGTGGCCACGCCCACTCTCCCGAGGCCACGCCCCCTCCACCTACAAAACCGAGCTGACCGCTACCTCAGTTAGATCTTTACTCCTGAGGCACAGCCGGGAGCGCTGCTAAAGCATTTTGTGTTTTTTTAAAAATTGTGTATGTGATTGTGATTTTAATACTCACTACCCTCCCTTACCTGCACTCTTCTGGGGCACTTTTCTTCACCTCGTGTGATCCTCGCAGCTGAAGACAACGCTGACGCAGGATTGCAATTGAAATCGCCGCCATTAGCGAGCGAGCCGGTCTTGTGGCCACGCCCACTCTCCCGAGGCCACGCCCCCTCCGCCTACAAAACCGAGCTGACCGCTAGCTCAGTTAGATCTTTACTCCTGAGGCACAGCCGGGAGCGCTGCTAAAGCATTTTGTGTTTTTTTAAAAATTGTGTATGTGATTGTGATTTTAATACTCACTACCCTCCCTTACCTGCACTCTTCTGGGGCACTTTTCTTCACCTCGTGTGATCCGCGCAGCTGAAGACAACGCTGACGCAGGATTGCAATTGACATCGCCGCCATTAGCGAGCGAGCCGTTCTTGTGGCCACGCCCACTCTCCCGAGGCCACGCCCCCTCCGCCTACAAAACCGAGCTGACCGCTAGCTCAGTTAGATCTTTACTCCTGAGGCACAGCCGGGAGCGCTGCTAAAGCATTTTAAAAATTGTGTATGTGATTGTTATTTTAATACTCACTACCCTCCCTTACCTGCACTCTTCTGGGGCACTTTTCTTCACCTCGTGTGATCCGCGCAGCTGAAGACAACGCTGACGCAGGATTGCAATTGACATCGCCGCCATTAGCGAGCGAGCCGGTCTTGTGGCCACGCCCACTCTCCCGAGGCCACGCCCCCTCCGCCTACAAAAAAGATGTGCATTCCACGTACGCGCAGCGGACGGGCGCAGCGGGCGCGCCGAAGGCGCGCCTAAGGCAAGCCCGTCTGGGCCCGTCCGGGCCCAGCCGGACCCAGGCCCAGTCACTCTGCCCATTTCTCCCACGGACCGGGTGGTTTACTCGAGGGACAGGCTTTTAGCACTCCATTCAGTAAAAAACTCCGAGTGCAGTTACTTCTACGCGGAAGACAAACCCTACAGCAAGTGTGAACTATGTAACCCTGACACCACTACAGCAGGTAATCCCGGTATACAGCTGGGTCTCCTCAACTGTCGGTCCCTTCCTAAGCATGCTGATGAAATTAACCTACTTATTCAGGATCACGGCCTAGACATTCTGTTCCTAACAGAAACATGGCTTACTGCTTGGGCAACTGCTGATACTGTTAACTCCCTACCCCCAGGATATTTAATCCAAACCTTAGACAGACCCCGTGGCAGAGGAGGTGGCCTTGCGATTATCTACAGAGAATGTTTCGCATGTAGATCAGGTAATGCTAACATTGAAGATTGTGAAAGCTGCCACTTCACTCTTCAAATATCCCCTGCACATTCCCTATCGGGCCTGCTGATTTATCGCCCGCCGGGCACGCCTGGGAACTTCATAAGTGCTCTTATCGACAACGTTTCGCAGACAGCAACCTCTTCTCCCAATTTTCTTATTGTGGGTGACTTCAACTTACACCTTTCAGACCCTAATGATCCTACGGCGTCTGAACTCCTTCTTGACCTTATGTCCTTGGACATCCGTTTAGTCAATGTAGGACCCTCACACAATAAGGGACATCTCCTGGACCCGGTCCTGACCAACATCATGGACATTTCCACTCGCCCCTCGGTTCCTCTGCGCTGGACAGATCACTTTTTAATACCCATTTCTTGGCACCTTCACACCCCCCGACACAACAGACGAAAACCCGGGCCACCGACCGTCGCTGGCACAAACTTGTGCCAGACGAATGGATTACCATTCTTGGGACAGCTCCTCCCCCCCCAATTTCAGACCCAGCCAATGCTGACGAACAGTTTAACTCCTGGCTTACTTCATCATTGGATAAACTTCTCCCTAAAACTACCATTCTCAGGCGAAGCAAAAGAGTGAGCCCTGCCCCTTGGTACACTCCTGAGCTTAATCTTTTATGGAAGGAGTGTAAAAGAACGGAGCGTTCCTGGAGAAAGGATAAATTGTCAGATAGGAAAGATGCCTATCGCACCTCTATAAAAAACTATAAGCTCGCCCTTCGTAATGCTAAAAGTTTATTCTATCAGAAAAGGATAGAAAATTCTTCCTGTTCCAGCAAGGAAACTTTTGTTATTTTAAAAGAACTACTTAAAGCCCCTGACGCTGGACCTAAGACCCCACCAGACCCCAAAGCAGATGAAGAAAAATGTCTTAAACTGGCCAAATTCTTCAAGGAAAAGGTTCAGAAAATCCTCGCCTCCATTTCACCCATTAATCCTAGCGTGGAAGATGACACCGACACGAATCCTACCTCTCCCCGTCTTACTTCTTTGGGACCAGTAACTGCCGAGGAGGTCGCTACCACGCTGGACTCCATTAAAAGCGGATCCCCTAGGGACCCCGTTCCGCTTCGCATCCTTAAAAAAGTGGCCACCACTATTGTTCCCCCACTCACCCACCTCATAAACTCCTCTCTACTACAGGGAAAAGTTCCCTCGAGCTGGAAGGCGGCCGTCGTCAAGGCGCTACTAAAAAACCCTCTCTGGACCCCTTGGATCTGGCCAATTATAGGCCAATCTCTCTCCTCCCCGGAACCAGTAAAATCGCTGAAAAGATAGTGAACAAAAGACTCTCGCAGTACCTGGAAGCTAACAACCTGCTCAGATACTCGCAGACTGGATTCCGCCCAGGGCAGGGCACTGACATCGCCCTTCTCGCAGCGGTGGAGGAGGCCAGAGCACTTTTGGATGCAGGAGGATCAGTGGCAGTGATCCTCCTGGACCTTAGTGCAGCATTCGACACCGTCAACCACCAGGTCTTAATCCAACGACTTAAGAACATCGGTGTGGAGGACACCGCGTTGACCTGGTTCACCTCTTTCCTTGGCGAGCGCTCTTTTCAGGTCTGGGAGAACGACACTCGCTCCCCCAACTTCCCCCTCCAGTGCGGCGTGCCCCAGGGCTCATCCCTAAGCCCGACATTATTCAATGTCTACATGTCCCCACTGGAGGAGGTGGTTAATCCGTTTGGAGTGCACATCATCAGCTACGCTGATGATACGCAATTAGTGGTGTCCTTATCCCACCCGAACCAAAAACCATCTGATCTTTACAACTGCCAAAAAAATCGCGAGTATTTGCTTTGGGCTCCTCAAATCAATCAGGAAGATTCTGCCTTTACTCCCCCCGGCCTCCCAGAAACTGTTAATCCAAGGCCTTATTTTATCAAGGCTGGATTATAGTAATTCCATCTATCTGGGTGCCCCCGAGGAAACCCTTAACAAATTACAAAGGATCCAGAATGCCGCGGCGTGGATCCTTACTAACACCCCGGCCAGATCCTGGGCCAAACCATCTCTGAAACTCCTTCACTGGCTGCCAGTGAGAGAGCGGGTAAGGTTCAAGGCTCTCTGTCTGTCTCACAGACTTCTGCAAGATAAAGGCCCCCCTATTTTGAGAAAATTCATTAGGCCCTACAAAGCTCCAAGATCCCTCCGTTCTGATCAGGAACACCTTATCATCATCCTCAGAGTTAAAAAGGTGCGCACGGGTGGACGGCGCTTTTCTGTTAATGCGGCCCGTCTTTGGAACTCCCTCCCCCGTGACCTTAGAACGGAATCTGACTACCTTCGATTCAGGAAGCGGCTGAAAACACACCTTTTTCCCTGATCGGCTCTCCCCTCTTCGCTTGGCTGACCCTCTGCTGTTTGGATCTTAGCGCTGGGATACTTACGGGTGACTACGCGCTTTATAAAATTTATTAATAATAATAATAATAGAACAGATGGCTGGCAGATTCACGATCCGGAAGTGCTTATAGGAAAATAGACAGTCTGAGGGGCTACTAGGCATCTAATGAAGGAATCTATTCAGCATAATAATTTTCACTTCTATTTTTAGGGAGGTAGTCAAGGGTTAGACCTGATTCCAGGAGGCAGAGCGGTCAATATTATTTGGGCTAAACTGGAGAAGGAGCAGTTGTAAGCTTTCCTTTTGTTGAACAGTAGGCAGTTAGATCTTCTTAAGGCACGGCTACCACCAGATAGTTAGAGTTTTTTAGCTATGTAGACGGGGGTAATATGGTAAGGGCCTTGCATGTCATGCAGGTTATCTTTAGCTGAATCCTTGCTTCAGACAGGAGCCATTTTAGATGTATGAGGTCTGTATGATGTGGTCACATCTTCTGGATCCAGTGATGAGCCTAGCAGCTGAGTTCAGTGTGGCCCTAAGCTGCACCAGTCTAACTTTGGGTAAGCCTGCACTCCCATAGTCTAAATGGGAGATGGCTAAAGATTGGACTGTCAATCAAAAGTCATCAAGTGGCAAAAAGAGTTTCAGTTTCCTTAGTGTATTTAGTTGGAAGTTGACTTCCCTGGTGGTTGCACTGATATGATACTGCATATTCAAGTACTTGTACAATGCTATTCCAGTTTTTATTGATAATTGTGTTCCGAGTATCTCGTCTTCATCTGCAAGTTTGATGGCATTCCAAAAGGCTTTTTTTTGTTGTATAACCAGTAAGAGGGGATCTCACCAACGTCTCCGCTGGGTGGAGACTGGGCCAGACCTGGTTTACTAGGCGCTGTGAGGTGAGTTGCAATTCTGATTCAAGTGCCTCCATTTTTTCAATGAAATGGGCAGAGAATTCAGCTCTGCTGGGCAGTGACCCATTGACAACCGGATGGTGGTTAGATTTCAAATAGTTTGTTGTTTGACAATTTCGTACTTTTTTTTGGTCTTTTTTTTAGCATTGTCAAGTTGCGCCCTAAAGTAATCTGCTTTTGACCTTTGGATGAGTTTATTGTAAGAACATCTTGTCGACCTCAGGTGTTTAAGGTGTGCTATGGGGCAGAGATTCTCCATGATCTCTCGGCGAGCCTCAAGTTGCACCTTTCCTCATTAATGTTGCCATTGAACCAGGGTTTGGAGTGTCTACTGGTTATTCTTTTTAGTTATTTAGGAGCATTAGTATCAAGAATGACTGACATATATTGCAAGTAATGTTTAGTAAGATCATTCCCCTTCATCATGTATATGGGATGTGGTAGGAGGCTGTTGCTATTAGAAGATAAATCAGTTAGGTTAATATTTCTCAAGTCTCTGGATCATTGTCTGGGTTTAAGAGGTCGATCCTGTCAAATTAGCACCTTTTTCCAAGATGAGGAAGGAGATTAGGTAGTGATCTGACCAATCACAGGGGGATATGGATCTCAGTTGTAGAGCATGTTTATTGGTAATGATTAGATCGAGGGGGGGACCTCTATTGTGGGTTGGGCCATTACATCACTGGGTAAGGTTGAGATGCTAGAGGGGTCATGTGAATCATTCCAGTGAATATTTTTAATATGCTGAAACACATGTCACATCAGCTGTGCTTCTCCTGAGGTAACATGAGCACTGTTTTCCCCAATTCTTTCTAACATACATAAATTAATTCTGATGTATTATTAATATTATCAATAATTATAATCATAACGACAATAATAACAATAATAATAATATTACAATAATATAGTTTATATATATCGTCTCTATCTATCTTTCTCTATATATTTAACTATCATTACATATATTATTATAATATTATATATAAAAAGCATTATAGATGTATAAAGGATAAACAGCTATACATATACATTATATACAGTGCACTGTGGACCCCAACAGTGGCAGGGAATACGTCTGCCGGGTGAGAGAAACCCGTCATAAATCACAAACATGAACAGAATTTAAGAAATGGTAATTGTACACTTGGAGGTGAAGTATATCAGTTTATTTGTATGCAGACCACGATTTGAGTGATGTGATACACATCTATTACCTTCTGCCAGAGGCCAGTAGGTAGCTATAATTAGGACCTAGTTTCCAAAGGAATATCATTTTTTGTTTTGCTAATAACTTTGGTGCTGTTTGACAAATCTGCACGAAATCAAAATAAATAAATAAATATAGATATCTAGGGATGCGAATCCTCTGTGGATCCAACAGATGTCATGCTGAAATGTAAATGGCTACCAACACTTCAACCAGGAAGCGCTGGCAGCCATTTTGGGACTCAGACTCACCTGGGTCCCAAAAACAAGTTAAAAGAGAGAAGGGGGCAGGCTAAGAATACCCTGACCCCTAGGCCTGGTGGTGGGGTCCCACAGGAACACAGCAAGGGCCCAAAAGCTTTTTTAATTTGTTTTGCCACAAAATAATACAGAGACCGCGAATCATAACAATTGTTTTTTAAAACAAGCACAGTATCCCACAATTATTTTTACTTCAGTCCCCGAGTGGGCTTGGTCCCAGGGGAAATCTAAATAACTATATTCGGGAGGGGGCACATGTGTGTCTAGGCGGACGTGGTCTTTCTTTAGTCTTACCAGTAGCTATGTTGTGTTTCAGAACTGCACACTCGTTTATAAAATGACCTGGCTGTTTACAATAATTGCAGTTCCCTTTAACGGGAGCTGCAGGATGACTGGCTTGATTCGGACCTCTCTTCTGACTGTCTTGAGGAATAGATTGTGCAACTAGCACTTTCATTTTCGTGTCTTTCATACGTTTTCTTTCGTGTTCTTGCTCTTCTCTAATTCTATTCTGGTGATACTGAAGCATCTGGAGCATCTGGGACGGAGTATTTGCTTGCCAGGTGCTTTCGACTTTCAAAACTCGGTTTTTAATTTGTGGACTTGAATTCTCGACTAATTTGGTAACGAAAAGATGAGGGTATGACTCACTACTTGTCTTGAGACCACTGTTAATACTGAAACATTTCTCAAATCTAGAATAAAAATCACTAATGTCCTCATCTTGTTTCTGTTTACAGGCTGAGATTGCATCCCAGTCTTCTTTCCTAGTTGTCAATAATCTGGGTAAAACTTGAATCAATAATTCTGGTAATTCTTTACATTTATCTCCAAGACCGGTACCTGGTACTCGTGCCTTGTCTTCAGCTTCTAGAGCTGTCCAATCGATCTTTTTCTCTCCCACCTCCCATTCTTTTTCCTTTAACTTTTCATACACCCCTGCGGGTAGCAGGACCTTTAACATTTTAATGATATCTGGGTAAGTGTATTCTCCCATACGGAGCATGTCTTTTAATTCTCTATGGAACCCCGCTGGATCCTTGTCATGACAGGGAATTAATTTCTTCATTTCAAGAAGTTCCATCTTTGAAATCGGAGTGTATACAAACACTCGTTGCATTACGCCACCCGCCCCTTGGACTGGGTGGACTTCTCGTAGCGGATTCTGTCTGTCTATGTAGAATGGTTTACTTTCTGGGGGTGAGACATGAACAAAATGCGGGTTCAGGAACGTTCTATACTTGTGGCGCTGTTCTAGAATGACACTAATTAAATCGGTACCTAGACCTCTCCATCTATACTGGAGTAACTCGTTCAGGATATCGTGCAACGGGCCTGGATCAGAATGTTGACCCTCATACAGGGTAATGAGGTGCTGGATCATATACATACCCACCAGTCGTTGCTCGGCTGGGGGCAGTTTCAGAAACATTTGTGCCACTATTTCGTCTGGAAAAGTGGTAGAATCAGTAATCCATCGGACTGCTGATCGGGCTAGTTCTTGTTCGTGCATGGTACTTAATTCGCTATATCCGACTCGTGATTTCAGAATGTGATCGGTAGCTTGAAATACTTGTTCTAGGGAACCTTGTTCTGGTGCTGGATGATGAAAAATAGACTTAGGTTCTGGACGTAAATGGCGATCTGGAAATCTGGATTTTCCTACATACGCTATTCTGGCGGGATTCTCGTCTTCCTCTTCAGGATCAGAGATACTTTCTTTCTCGCTTACTTGTGCTGCTTTACGCTGTTCGTGTAACCTTATTATTTCTTTACGAATTTTCTTGTACATACTCTCCATGGCACTAATGGTCTTGTGCTTACCCTCGGCTATATTATCACTCCACCTTGTTAGAATTCTCATTTCGGCGGGATCTTTAGACGGATAATCTTGTTCTCTTATTAGACAATTGATCAGGAACTTTAATACCATGAGCTGAATCTCGGCTTTCCTTTGAGACATAATTTCGCCAATACTTTCTGGATCATCCCCTGTACGGATGAAACGATATATTCTGTCTAGATCTTCTTTCATATTCGGTAAGGTGACTAGATACTCGGTCACCCTTCTTACGCGTACGGAATATAAAACCATATTATACTCGCCTGGGACTGCGTCATAGACACATTCGGCAAGGGCTTGTCTGATTTCTGTAACAGACTTATTACTTTTAGGAGTACGTTGTGATGCTTGAGCATGTAATTCGAGTGCTGATAGACGCTTGTGTGGCGGTGGGGTTTGAGGAGGACCTCCTCCTGCGGCCCCTAGACTGGAATCGTCGACTGACATTCTTCGTGCTTGCAGGGTCGGTAATTGTAACGTGGGCTGAACTTGTATGACAGGCTGACCCGGGGGTACCGTAACAGGTACTCCGGTGTCTGGAGGAACGGGAAGTGCCTGATTTACAGGGACAGGTGGAGCGCGAACTGGATTTGCATATTCTGGAACTGTGTCGTCCAAATAGGACGAAATAAAAATATCAGCTGCGGTCGGTTTGTGACGTAGCTTGGTCGGAACTAATGGTGGCGGGAAATTACTGGGTGCCTCTGGGGTCGCTTTTGGCAAACCTTCGGCAAGGAGAGGATACATACCCTTAATAAGGGCATGCCTCTGTCTGTCTGACTGTTCGGCTTTGACTTGTTCGCCTATCTCGATTAATTCTCTTTCTTGGGCTCGTTCTTGGGATTCTCTACTTAACTCTGACTTTCTGACTTCCTTTTCCGTTCTTCTATGCGCTTCCTTACGCCATAACTCGATGGCATCTTTCTGTGACTGTCTGGCTTTCTTTTTCCATAATGCTTCTTCTACTCGCATGATACATTCGGCATCCCATGTACCCGATACGGGCCATCTATACTTTTCTTCTAACTGTTTGGTATACTCTACCCATAAATCTAGATACTATATGGCGCTTATGCCATGTTTCTGATACATAAAATGACCTGGACTGTCCCTAGGCGGAACAGGAACTGCTGCTTCCAGCAGACCCTTTCTAGTTTTTAACTGACGTAACTTGGAAAAGAGCGGCATTCTAAACTTGAATCGGAACACAATACAATACACGAAAAACAATAACAATTGGGAAAACAATTCAGGCATACCACGACATTGGAAATACATTAAACAATATCATAACATAACAGTTCGAACAGAATACTACCTGAAAATACTGAAAACAGAAACAGAACAGAATTCTCGAGAACGGAACAGACTAGAGTTACTGGATGCACTGCTGTAACAGTACGGAACATACCGGTCCCATAAAGGAACGCATCAAGACCCGTATCCACCTAGGTGAACACTTCGTTTGTGGGCTTGGGTACCACCAACCCACGGACCAGGAGTCAATTTAGACTGACCCTGTCTAGACACTACCCCAGCAATGGTACTCACCGGGCAGCACGGAACGGAAGGCCTCGGACGGGACTGGACTACGACGACGAACTTCGGACTTCGGACTTCAGTTACGGGTGGGCCTCCGGATACCTCGGACCTTGGACTCTCGGCTTGGGCTCTGGTCGGGACTCGCCGCGTTCCTCCACCGTCTCGTTCGGATGCTGGACCGCCTCCTCCGTCTCCTCCGTGGGCCTGAGGGATACTTGGAGCAGAAATATCTGCCAGTGCACGGTATGGTTCCGTCACGACTGCAGAGGGTCAGGGGGTCGGCGTGGCTTCACCGACGCGTGGGGAAAGGGCAAGTCCCTATTCGGGCGCCATTATGTGGTAAGTAAATAAATAATACCCTATTTTTGACTAGACTTATAGCATAACAGATAGCTCAATAAATAAGAGTCAAGATTCGAGGTAGTAGGAGTTTCTGCAGGTTTATTACAGCATAAGGACAGGATCAGGACAACCTGCATAGGAACAGAATGACAGGGCCCAGCAGGACAACTGGGGCCCAGCAGGGGAAAAGAGGCCCAGCAGCTGCTGGGGCTAGGTCTGGGATGAGCGCGCTAACATTTAATAACAAAACATTGACTTATATACATAGCGCAAACACATAGCATTACATTGCAGTAGGCGTAGCAGTAGGTGGAGTAGAAGGCGTGACGCGTAGCAGTCGCGAGAGATAACAGTAAAAAGAGGTGTAACTGGGAGTATACATAGACATGTGGTGCAAACGTAACAGAATATGTCATGAATGGGCGGAAACTTAAGAGGGGGCTACCTAAGGAGCCGGGACCTCTAACCTAATGGTGCGCGAAAACTGGCAATGACGTGTTACTAGGAGAAGCTGGGGCTACGAACTCTGTGCTAGGAGCAGAGACTAAAGTCTGAAGGGTCGGAGCGACATGTACCTAAACCCTATCTGGTATCTACTGTTTAGGGAACATGTTGATATAAACTAGAAGTCATGAGGGGAAAAGCTAACTTGATTCTAAGACTGGACCATGCATTATTCTACATGTAGTGCGTGATGAAGAATACTAAATGACCATTAAATACAGTATTTCTCTAACATGGAGACGAGAAGGCTAGACAATGACGGAAACTATTGATGCAGTTCAGTAGCTTAGGAATGCAGAGGAGGAGGACTGAACTGATAGCTGGAACTATAACATACTTTTGGCAGACTCAGAGGCAGGGCCGGGGTGCACCGGGCACTGCAAGGCAGGAAGTAAGTGAAGGGTCGAGGATACAGGTGGGGGCTGTATCGCTCCTCAGCGAGGCTTTCAGGAGACAGGAGCTGAATCTGTGGTCCGGGCCCTTTTGAGGCCTGGAAACGGGGACTTTATAATTGAATAACGTGCACACTGAGAAACGTGGCAACATTACTTACATAGGCCTGATATTCGTAGTATTCACGAGGACTGGAAACTAACATACCAGAGGTGGACACAACTGTAATTGCGTCTTTAATCAGAAATGGGGAATAACATATGCATATTGGTCATGCACACATAACATATGATGGATGAGGCGTAGGGACACAGAACATGGCAAAATTTACTTTTCCACACCTGATAGAGCAAGATTTCGCATCGCGACTTGCTCGACTCAAGAACCTCGAAATCTGTTATAATCCTATAATCCCAATTGTTCGTTTTACTAATTTTATGTATTTTGAATGTGCATGTGTATCATAGTGATGCTTGCCTATGTGGTTTACTAATACGAATAACCCTTGTGAATAAAAATGGCCGCTGCTTGACATTTGTTTCTGCGCATGCGTTAGGCACACTCACGTGACATGACGTAGTTGCAGTTTGGAGGGAAAGGGTGCGCATGCGTAATAGTCATAAAATGGCCGCGCTTTGTAATAACGAGGTGAAGCTTGCACCGCTGCTCTTGTGATATTGTCTGTTGCACTTACCCTTAATTGCATAGTATATTTTTTTGATAAGAAACCTGAAGTACACGAACATGAGATGTAATACATTCATTTATTTCTATGTTTTCGCTTACTTTTCATGTACCGCGATAACTGGGGGTTTACATGAGATACGAACCATGTTGAAGGTCCCTTCTGCGCAGAATCGTGCAGCCAGAGAGAGATGTAGCCTTGAACAGTGGAACTCAGCCAGCTGGCAGCCACAGTCAAGATGCTCCTGAGAAAGCTACCTCTGACCCAGGAGGATGGAGGAATTGTGTTCCGAACTTGCTACATTGTAAAATTCTCTATTGTATTCTGTGTTACTTGTCTGTGGGAAACCTAAACTGGCTAGGCGGTACCCTAGAATGTAAATCAGGCCTTAGAAAAGTCTGTTCTGATTGGTGTGTTAACCCATCCTATCTTAGGACCAATTGAAATTGGGGATTCTAACACTTTGCAACATTTGGGGGTGGTACACTGACCCAAAAACAGTATAACTAGCCTAGGTTTATCTAGAGAAATTGTCCGACTTGTCCGAATAGCTGACCTGTCACTGACCCAACGCACTCAATAGGTGACTTGATACAGTGGTGCTGCGGAGCACTCTGTCCAAATTTGACCATAGACTCTGAAGGTTTTACTAAACCTTAAGTGCTGGCGGAGCACTTTGCTGGGGAATTCGCTGACCCAATCGGGCGCAGGCATTGCTTCCAAACTGCGGGTGCTGGTCGTATCCTGGTGGTCCTGTCCTGATCCTAATCTGGTTCTCCTGTCCTGTCCTGGGGTGTCCATTCTGCACCTGCTGTCCCATTGAGGGTTATCCGTCCTTGAGGGTTTCCCTGTCCTTAACTGACCCGTGGCCAGGGTTGGTTTTCACACCAGTCTAGGTAAATATCGTACTGAAACTCTTAAACTGCACCTTTCTATTTTTCTGTCTTTGCTTCAATAAAGACATACTTTTGCATATGATAATTTTCCATGCTTTTCCGCAACTATTGCATATCATAAAAGTCATTTGCATTTAATTTCATAGCATGTTCCTATGTTACCCTACCTTTTAGAAATCATTTTCTCCATTGCAGTCTCTCATAAAGCTGAACTTTGATTTATAGCGTGTTTCACTTTTGCTCATTCTATAGCTGTTTAGGATCCCAGAGTTCCTAGTTATGTTAAATTTACTTGTGCATAAGCTTGCCCATTCATAAAGGTTTATTCTTGCATTTCCATTTTACTCCACTCAGCGTGTTCCCTGTCTCACTATTACTTAAGAAAACCTAAATGATTGCCCTTACACTGTTCTTTTATGGTTATATGCTTTTTGTTATCTTGATTAACGATTGTCTTTTAACTGTAAGCCTAATGCTTTATGAAAATGAAATCTAGATAAATCCTTTAAAACTTCCAGTTGTCCGTGGTCATTTTATAGAAAATCAAAGTTTATATGTTGGGTTTGTATTTCTTCTGCCTTTCCTTTTACAGCTAGCTCTCTGACCCATCGTGGTCATAGGTACCCGTAACAGTGGTTGGTAAGTCGGGTACACTGGAAATAGTAGAAAGGGACTCATGATTATTGGTAGTAGATTGTAAGGTCATCTGATCAATGTATATGGTGAATTGAAGTATATGGGCCCGAAACCGAAGTGGTGAAAATATTGGTCGGGTGACCTGCGATCTCTATCAGTAATTTTCTGGTAGCATAGAGGATGGTTAGGGAATAGTTAAAGGTTAGGTAGGATTAGTTAGACTAACTAAGTTGGATACTGCTAGATAGGAAACCTTATTTGCTGCTACGAGAATAGGTATTTCAGGTGATCTGATCACTCACTTGAAATGCTTGTTTTGAAAAATTATGAAATGTTTTAAAATCGTTATCCTTGTTATTATACTGTTATATGTATTAATCCATTCGTTTGTTAAACGTTTTTTGTGTTGTTGGAATCCCCGGGGAATGGAATAGCGAATGGTGAATAGAATCCATTTGCTCTGAGGTCACTGGCTTTCAAGGAAAGTTGGTGCAGGTTAGGCAGAACTGGAAGCACTAACTAGGGTTTTTCTGAATGCATGTTTGAATAAATGTTAGCAACGAAGTTCATTGGCAAAATTCCTATTGTGGCATAACCTAGTAAGGGTCACATCGGAAGAGTAGCGGGTTCATCGGAGCTTGGGAGAAAGCAAAAGGGTTCGCTGGTGAAACCTTAGTCTCGGATATATCCCAGAAAAGTGGATGAGTCTGAGGAAGTAACAGGTTCCCTAATGCTAGAGTGAAGGATAGGCGGAAGAGATCTATCCGTAGCGTGTGAAAAGTAAATGGAAGTAGTTTACTTGCAGTGAAACAAATTCTTTCCTGTCTAGACACTTGAGTACAGTGGCGAATGTGTATTCGTTGTGAAATAACCAAGCACTAAGCACTTTAGAAAGAAAGAAAGTTTCCGTTACCTTGTAAAGGAGGGAGTCAGTCGCGAAGCTGCTCTGACGTCACTCTGTGCCGCGCTGGGATTAGTAGACGCAGCGGGCTGGTAGCGGAGCTGAAATTGTGAAGGAGGGGTGAGTGCCGAAGCGTGAGAACTGTCTCGTGAAGAGGCCGCGCACCCATTGGTCGAGATTATTTGAATTCGTGCATTTCATTGGTTGCACGAAAATAAGAAACGCATTTAGATTGGAAGTGACTTTGTAAACAGAGAGTCGCTTGAAGGAAATTATATGTGGCATACGTACAGACCGCATACTAGACCAGATCCTAGGCATTTAGGGTTTGAGAACGATCAGTGGAAAGGACATAACACCGACATTATGTACGGAAATAAGAAAAAGTTGTCACTTGTGAACAAAGTCAAGAATTATTTCAAAAAGGACAAACCAATTAGGACTCGAGAAGGTGTTGTCATTCCACCACCAAATACTCCCGCATCTTTTATGATGTTTGATAAAGGGTCCCACTCATGTGTATGGTTGGAAAACTGGGCGGAATACACAAAAGATGACGGAGTATTGGCTTTTCCGTTAGAAGGTACATTTAGTGGTAGGATCCTATTTAATTTGAGAACCCGAATGAATGACTTACATCCCAGACCTAGACTAACGCAGTATGAAGCCCTAGAGGAATGGGAAATCGAAGCTTTTGAGAGGGACAAGCCCCGAATGGATAAAGGATTAACAAAATTTTATCCAAAACTGAAACAAGAAACCCGAGATAAAAAGATGAAACAGTGGAGACAGAATATGATTGTTGAGGGACTGTTTCCAATGATGCCAGCGGGTGGTCCTCCCGGGGGGGAGAAGAGGACAGAAAAATGCAAACATTGGGTGCCCATTGGAGAGTCGGATGATTAGTTGTTAGATGACATGTGTATGAGAATCCACCACCTTATAATGAAGGGCACCGACCTTCTAGCGAGGGGGAAAATTCTCGAAGACCTCCACCCCAGGAAGAGGCCAGGTCTGCAAGTGTAGGAGGGGGTTACCAAATACCTCCCTATAATGAAAGTCTAGGACCCATAGAGCCCAGAGAGATTTATCCAAAAAGACCCACTAGTGGGGAGGCAAGATACTCGCGAGAAAGGGGTTCTTGCGCTAGACTTCCCTATGAAGGTGAGGAGAGACCACTACGTTCAGGAATGCCGATTTTAAATCCTCTTTATGAGGAAGAACCAAGATCCCTAAGCACGGGAAGTTTATTTCCAAAGCCTAATTATGCTGAGGGACCGAGAGAGACACATCCCACTGCCCCGAGTTATGCTCCAACTTTGACCCCTCAGATATTACATGACAATTCAGTCGAAAGGATATTGGAGGACAGGGAACGAGATGCTCTAGCTAAACAGAGAGCTGAAATAATTCAGAAAATCTCCCAGTTAAATACAAGTCCTGAAGCCTTACCAATCCCAGTAACTATCGGACCAGTGGTTCCGTTGTATGGGGACCGTCAAGGGAGTCCAAAAACTCCAGTCATTACTCCAGTTATAGCACCACCGAGACCAGAACCCTTAATTGTAGATGACCAGACAAGTGAATGCGAGTCCGAGGTCTCGCTACTGGATCTACCTATTAGAAACACAGGAAAGAGGATGCAGAAAAGGCATAACCCTTTCAACACGAGGGAGATTCAGATGGAATCGACTTCGGGTACCAGGAGTGTCACGTTGGTGACTCCTGAAGAAATCGAAAGATGGAGTCAAGAATTAGATAAACAAACTCCACCAACGAAACCTTTAGATCTCTACAAATTGAGAGTAGAAATAGAAGAATTAATGGCAGGAAACATAGGATTAGACAGATTAAATACCTACTCTGAAGAAGAGATGCTGTTTATTTGCAAAAGTCTCACCCGAAATACCCGAGTACTTCATGAAAAATTGACAGACACCGCTGCTAGCATGGGAATAGATATCTCAAAATCGAAACCTTTACAGAAACCGTACAGAGCAGATTTCTCAGACAAAGATTTGGAAAACCTGAATGGGTCCGGGAAAAAGGCACAGGTCAAAGAATTATTAACCGTGTTGCAGAAATGGGGAGATGTGGAAAGGTGGAAAGCTAGATGGGCCAGAAAGAAAGATGAAGCCAGATCCAAACAAGTAACTCCTGAATTTGTTGTAAGGGAAGCTGACAAACCAGAACAGTTACTCCCCATGCGCAAAGTGCCAGGTGGAAAATACGTGCATGTTCCTTGGTCCAGACAGGATATTGTGTCCTTTACCAATGACTTCCCGAAATTACGAGAGAAGCCTGTGGATTGGTACAGGCAAGTGGAAAGATTTGTAAAGGTACAGAAATGCCTGTGGAAGGACCTGGATGGATTCTTTGACATTGTGGTCCCGGTAGATTTATGGACCGAGTGTAAAATAGCCATCGCTTGGCCTAGTGAGGAATACCCGAGGGACTCAACAACAGGAGAACCATCTAAAGAAGTGATGAGAAAATATGAACAAGTAATTCAACACCTGAAACAAAAGGTGCCTGCAAAGGAAACAGATTGGACCAAGATAGATAGAACCACGCAGGAAAGGGACAAGACTGTGCACTCCTTTTATGAAAGGCTGTTGCAGGTGTTTAAAACATACAGTGGTATAGATAACATCGAGATGAAGGACATGACCCACTTCATTTACAGGTTTGTAAACGGTTTAAGGCCCGAAATTTGCCAGTGGATAAAAGATAATAAAATTTGTTGGCAGTCCAAGAAAATGGACGAGGTCCTACGGTACGCAAAGTACTGTGAGGATGAGATGGCAGAAAAGAAAAGGGCTTTAAAGGAAAAGGTGATGTGGGCACAGGTAAAGCTCGCAGAACAGCAGGAAAAGCAATTAAATAAGTTAAATAAAACTACTCAGAATCAAGGCCCTGGGGGTGGGGGAAAGCCCCGAGCAAAAATGAGCAGAGAGGAAGCTAAAAAGAAATTTCCCTGCCACCAGTGCGGAGAAATTGGACATTGGCGAGACGAGTGTCCCTATTTACAGCATGATAATGTCACTTTTCTGTTGGACACTGGTGCTACCCGTTCTACTGTGAGAACAGCGGACGTTCCAAACCTACCCCTCTCGGGAGAAGCAATCCAAGTAGTGGGTGTATCTAATCAATTGATTAGTACCCCCGTTACAGAACCAATGGAGATCTCAATAGGGAACTTTAAAGAAATGCACAGATTTGTCGTTTGCGATACCAGTCCAGTGAACTTACTGGGACGTGATTTGCTGTGCAAAATGAACTGCACTATCTTTTGCACACCAAAGGGCGTCGAAATTCAGACCCCAGATGAAGATGGTATCTACAAATTAATGTTAGTCAGACCTGACTCAGAAATAAAGCGAATGACTATACAGGACTTACCTGCAGAACTTCAACGGACAGTGAAACCAGAAGTATGGGACTTTACTGGAAAGGATGTAGGATTGATGAAAAACGTAGACCCCATATAAATAACCATGAAAGAAGATGCAGTTTACCCCAACACTAAGCCTTACAAAATGAGTGCCGAAGTGAGAGCAGGTGTTGCCATTGATATACAGAAATTGCTAGAAGCAAATATTATACAGGAAGTAATGAGTAGCCCGTGTAATTCACCCATTATGGTCATCAAAAAGCCTAGTGGCAAATACAGAGTAGTGCAGGACCTGAGAAAGGTAAATAAAATTGTGGTTCCTTGTTGTCCTATTGTCCCGAACCCAGCAGTGATCCTGTATCAGATTCCCTGGGATGCTGAATGGTTCACCGTGATAGATCTATGTCACGCATTCTTTTCGATCCCATTGCATCCCGACAGCAAATGTATTTTCTCATTTGCTTTCAACAGTCACGTGTATGTCTGGAATAGGGTCCCCCAAGGGTACACAGAAAGCCCCTCTATCTTTAATCAGATCTTGAAAAAATGTCTTGAATCTTTAGTCTTACCTGGAAAGTTTGTTTTGGTGCAATACATTGACGACCTATTGGTGGCGTCCAAAAGTCATAGGGATTGCGTGATTGACACCCTTGCCCTACTGAATCACCTAAGTGAAAAGGGACATAAAGTGGCCCCTGAAAAATTACAGTTCTGTACAAAGTCAGTGAAATATCTGGGGCACCAGATAGAAAAAGGAATCAGAAAAGTCACCTCCGAGAGAGTCAGAATTATTCAAAAGATGCAGTTACCCCGTACTCAGAAAGAAGTCAGAATGTTCCTTGGAGTTGTAGGTTACTGCAGGCAATGGATTGTGGGATTTGCAGTCCTGGCAAAGCCTTTGATAAATATGACAAAGAAAGGAGCAAAGGGCACAGTGGAATGGGATGATGAGAGCTTAACAGCCTTCACACAGTTGCGAGATTGTCTGTGTACAGCCCCTGCTCTAGGGATGCCTGACTATTCCAAGGAGTTTGGCCTATTCTGTGACACTCGTGATAATTGTGCATTGTCAGTCCTGACTCAGGAGCATGGCTTGACCAGAAGGCCCGTGGCATATTTCTCTGCCACTTTGGATCCAGTGGCTGCTGGATTACCTGGGTGTCTGAAAGCAGTAGCTGCAACTTGCACAAGTTTAGAACAGAGTGAGTCCATTGTCATGGGACATCCTGTAACGGTGTATGTTCCACATGCAGTTGTGATTCTATTGACCCGCACAAAAACTCAGTATCTCACCCCTAGTCGGCTGACTAAATATGAGAGAATTCTCAAGGGTGCTGCAAATATAGTTATTACTCGGTGTAATATTTTGAACCCAGCCACTCTACTCCCTGACTCAATGATAATGGAAGATAAGGGAGAAAACGAGCATGACTGCATTGACCTGACAGAATTCAGTACTAAACCCCGCCCAGACATTAAAGAAACACCCTTGCCTGTACATGATGAAGAATGGTTTGTGGATGGGTCATGTATGAGACACGAACTTGTAGGTCTAAGTGCTGCATATGCTGTGGTAAATTTGGACAAAATTGAAGAAGCATCCTGTTTATTTGGAGTAAAGTCTGCACAAGTAGCCGAATTGATTGCCCTGATAAGAGCTTGCAAATTGGGAAAAGACAAAAGAATAACAGTGTATACTGATAGCCAGTACTGTTATGGGGTTGTGCATGACTTTGGCCAATTATGGCTACAAAGAGAATTCCTGACTTCATCAGGTACCCCCATTCGAAACGGAAAAGTTGTACAAGACCTTCTAGAGGCAATCCAATTACCAAAAGAATTGGCAGTGGTCAAATGTGTTGCTCATAAAAAGGGCCCTGACCCTGTATCTTTGGGAAATGATTTTGCTGATCGAGTGGCAAAACAATGTGCGATGGATCGCATGTCAATAAATATCAGACGGGGAGGGACTGGAAACAGATGCCAACTTATGATGTTTGAAGAAGTGCCTACCTGGGATGAAGTGAAAGAATGGCAGCATGCTGCGCCCTGGGAAGAGAAAGAGAAGTGGAAGGAACTTGGTTGTTGACCATGACGTGAGGATGGTGTCATTGTGGGCCCAGATGGTATGCCTGTGTTACCTAGACACCTGCTTGCCCCTATGGCCAGATTAATACATGAAGGATCACACATTGGTAGGGATGCCATGGTTCTGGTATTTCAACAGACCTGGTATAACCCAAAGTTTAGGAAGGTAGCAGAATCCCTTTGCCAGAGGTGCTTGACGTGTCAGCAGTTCAACGCTGGCAAAAGAACAGTAGTTGAACTTGGAAAGATTGGGAAATCAGGGGGTCCCTTCGTGAGAATACAGGTTGATTTCATCACCATGCCTCGTTGCGAAGGAAAAAGATATGTCCTTGTCATTGTCTGCCTATTTTCAAAATGGGTGGAAGCTTACCCTGCCACACAGAATGATGCCATAACAGTAGCCAAATTGTTATTGAAAGAATTGATACCTAGGTTTGGGGTTCCAGTCACTATTGAATCAGATAGAGGCGGACATTTTCAGAATGAAGTGTTGGCTCAACTCTGCAAAGCATTTGGGATCACACAAAAACTGCACTGTGCACATCGTCCAGAGGCTTCTGGAGTAGTAGAGCAAATCAATGGCACGATCAAAACGGGATTAGCAAAAATGTGTGACTCTACTGGCATGAACTGGGTAAATGCCTAACCTCTTGTTCTGATGGGACTCAGAAGTATTCCAGACCGAAAAACAGGCCTGAGTCCCCATGAGATCCTGATGGGAAGAGTGATGAGACAAGCATGGGTACCAGGATACAAACTGTTAAGCATTTCTGATGATTTGATACTTGAGTACTGCAAGCAACTGGGTGACCAAGTGCGTTCTATCTCTCGCCAGATTGGGGAAGACGCCGTCGCCAACCCGACAACTCCAGTTCACAAATTGGTTCCTGGTGACTGGGTTAAAATCAAGAAACACACTCGTTCGAGTTGCCTTGCACCGAGGTGGGGAAAAAAGCGCCAAGTAATACTGGTGACCACAACAGCGGTGAAGTGTGCAGGTGTTCCCAAGTGGATCCATGCCAGCCATACCCAGAAGGTGATACCAGACGAGGAGCCTGGAGCTGAAGGTTGTCCAGCTGAGGGGTCTGCAGATGTTGGTCCTGACGTAGCTGATGACGCACAGCCGAGCACCAGTACAGCTGAGGGTCCTGTAGACGTTGGTCCGGAAGTAGCTGATGACGAGCAACCGAGCACCAGCCAAGATGATTGGATACCAATAATCGATCTCATTGAAGACCCAATCAGAACAAGAGAGCGAATTTATGAAGATAGAGAGTGGAATAGAGAGGTCGAGTCAGGCACAGGCGAAGACCCTCAGATCATTGAGATTCACGTCAAATCTGAGGACGAAGAGGAAGGTCAGACAGGGATAGAGCAAGTGATTGACACACCTCCACTAACTCCTGAAATCGAAAAGGGACAGATTAGTACTAGTGTAAGGGTTCGAGCAGAAGAAAATCAAGGGATCGAAGTGCTCGAACAGGATCAGATAGAATTAGAAGAATGTGTTCAGGACACAGAAACAGAGACATTTGAAAGCCGAAACAAAAATTCACCTGAACCAGGCCAGCTTAGTAACCAGGCAGAAGAAGTAGATACAAGACCTGGGACTAGTCAGACAGGAAGGGAAGAGACAGAAGAAGTGCCACAAACAAATGACAACAAAAGAACATTAGAAGAAAGCCAAATAACAGTACCAGCCAAGAGACTCAAGAAAAAGAAAAATATCGAACCAAGATATATTAAGAGACTGAGGCTGAGAATAAAAACAGTAGAAGAGAAACTTGCAGACAAAAGGAGAAGTCCACGGATTGCAGAGCAAATTGGAGAAAGCTCCAAAAAAAGGAGTGATCGAATAAAAAGACCTACTTAATCTTGGAAAATTTTGAGGATCTTGATATCTCTGACGAAAGTGACGAAGAACAGATTGCTGATTTGTCTGCTGAAGAAGACGAGCTCACCTGAAATTGCACAGAGTAAGCTACCTGTGTAAAGTTACAAAGAGGGATTGGAAAAGTTCTTCTGAGCCAAAATGTCTGATTCAAGAGTGAATGGAAGGCCTAGTCGCAGTTGTTGCAAAACATGCTGCAAAGTGTGTATATGTAGTATAGCTATAGTAATAATAGTTTGGATAGGATTAACAGTTTCATTCCTTTTATGGTAAGCAAAAATACTAACATTGACCCTACTCAGACTACTGACACGGAAGAATTGACAACACGAAGTGTAGAAAGACGTGAAAAAGCACTCAGGCAGACAAAACGAGACTTAGAAGCATCAGATGAGGAAGGACTACATTACCACGGAGTTAAGAACCAGACTAATTTAAACGTTTTCGCAAACTTGTTAGTGCATTACGTAGAAACTATGGAAATAGAAGACTGCTATGTCTGCATGAAGCTACCTACTTCTGTAGCTGAAGGCGTGACTTATCATCACCTACCTTTGACCTATGGCATTTCCTGTAGCATTCTAGCAAGCTTATTTTACAAAAGAGGACGTTACAGTACTACTACTCTAACGCAGACGTAATATTTTCTGAACTTCCTATACGTGGAAATCTAAATCCTGTACATACTAAAAGTGACGTTACACGTTATATGGGAGAATACTTCCTGACTATAGGTACCATAGACTTAAATGAAGCACACAGAGACAACTTGACCTGTTCATTACATGAACAAGAGAAAGTATTTCTAAACATGGCAGAAAAGAGAAGGGAGAGTTTCCAAAGAAAGGCTAATGACAAAAGACAGAAAACTCCTAAATGGGCTGAGAACATGGAGAGCACCTCAAGTGGTGGGGCAGGTCCTGCCTTGTTGCTGGATTTCGAAAGGAAAGGGAAACTCTGTCTTCACCGCGAAAGGACTAGTTATTATAATAACATTTTCATTGGTTCCAGTCAATGTGACCACAATTACAAGGTAATTGGAGGTTGGGGATTCAAAAATGGGTCAGAGCCTGTGTTTCCTGGAATTTATTATATATGTGGAGACAAGGCTTATTTCAAATTGCCGGATCACTGGTATGGAAGCTGCTACTTTGGCATTGTCTTCCCGAAAATATACCATGTGAATGAAATTGCTGGAAGCAATGAAAATACTAATGGCTTAGTGCGTAGTAAAAGAGAAAGCGTAGGTGAAATAATGGGTAGTATTTTTAGTGCACTGATACCTGGAGTGGGAGTGGTTCTGAACACACACAGAATTTGCAAATTATCCACAATAGTGGATGTGCTGTCTACCGACACAGCTCATGGATTTCTGTTGGTCAATACCGAAATGGTTGCGATCAGATCAATGGTTTTGCAGAACAGACTTGCTCTTGATACCTTATTAGCAAAAGAGGGCGGAGTCTGCCGGATGCTGAAGGCACAACATTGTTGCACTTACATACCGGACAAAAGTGTACAGCTCAAAAGATATGTGAAAAACATTACTAATTTGGAAAAGGAACTCAAACCACTCGAGGTTGATAGTGCCTGGAAGAGACTAGTTGATGGTCTCTCAAATGTAGGTCATTGGTTTGCTAATTTAGGTAAAAGTTTATTGTTTAAGGTACTGATGCCAATTGGAGTGATAGGCTTCATCATATTTCTCATATTCGTCTGTTGCAAATGTCGAAAACACACAAAAAAGTACCAAGTGAATGCGAGAGGTGTGAAACGGGATGCGGATGAGCTTGTATTGGAAGAAATGAATAATCAGATTTACAAAAGGGTGAAAGATTCTCACCCTACTAAAAACGAGAAAGAGAAACTGAATCGCCTGTTAGAGGAGATAGAGTTGTACAAAGTGTGAAAGAAAAGTTGGCATCTGGTTCCGTTATTTTGTGATGATAGTAAATATCATCAAAGAGGGGATTGATAGAGCAAGATTTCGCATCGCGACTTGCTCGACTCAAGAACCTCGAAATCTGTTATAATCCTATAATCCCAATTGTTCGTTTTACTAATTTTATGTATTTTGAATGTGCATGTGTATCATAGTGATGCTTGCCTATGTGGTTTACTAATACGAATAACCCTTGTGAATAAAAATGGCCGCTGCTTGACATTTGTTTCTGCGCATGCGTTAGGCACACTCACGTGACATGACGTAGTTGCAGTTTGGATGGAAAGGGTGCGCATGCGTAATAGTCATAAAATGGCCGCGCTTTGTAATAACGAGGTGAAGCTTGCACCGCTGCTCTTGTGATATTGTCTGTTGCACTTACCCTTAATTGCATAGTATATTTTTTTGATAAGAAACCTGAAGTACACGAACATGAGATGTAATACATTCATTTATTTCTATGTTTTAATTTGTTTTCGCTTACTTTTCATGTACCGCGATAACTGGGGGTTTACATGAGATACGAACCATGTTGAAGGTCCCTTCTGCGCAGAATCGTGCAGCCAGAAAGAGATGTAGCCTTGAACAGTGGAACTCAGCCAGCTGGCAGCCACAGTCAAGATGCTCCTGAGAAAGCTACCTCTGACCCAGGAGGATGGAGAAATTGTGTTCCGAACTTGCTACATTGTAAAATTCTCTATTGTATTCTGTGTTACTTGTCTGTGGGAAACCTAAACTGGCTAGGCGGTACCCTAGAATGTAAATCAGGCCTTAGAAAAGTCTGTTCTGATTGGTGTGTTAACCCATCCTATCTTAGGACCAATTGAAATTGGGGATTCTAACACTTTGCAACATTTGGGGGTGGTACACTGACCCAAAAACAGTATAACTAGCCTAGGTTTATCTAGAGAAATTGTCCTACTTGTCCGAATAGCTGACCTGTCACTGACCCAACGCAGTCAATAGGTGACTTGATACAGTGGTGCTGCGGAGCACTCTGTCCGAATTTGACCATAGACTCTGAAGGTTTTACTAAACCTTAAGTGCTGGCGGAGCACTTTGCTGGGGAATTCGCTGACCCAATCGGGGTCCTGACTGATAGCTGCAGAGAGGGTGGAGCGCAGGCGTTCCTTCCAAACTGCGGGTGCTGGTCGTATCCTGGTGGTCCTGTCCTGATCCTAATCTGGTTCTCCTGTCCTGTCCTGGGGTGTCCATTCTGCACCTGCTGTCCCATTGAGGGTTATCCGTCCTTGAGGGTTTCCCTGTCCTTAACTGACCCGTGGCCAGGGTTGGTTTTCACACCAGTCTAGGTAAATATCGTACTGAAACTCTTAAACTGCACCTTTCTATTTTTCTGTCTTTGCTTCAATAAAGACATACTTTTGCATATGATAATTTTCCATGCTTTTCCGCAACTATTGCATATCATAAAAGTCATTTGCATTTAATTTCATAGCATGTTCCTATGTTACCCTACCTTTTAGAAATCATTTTCTCCATTGCAGTCTCTCATAAAGCTGAACTTTGATTTATAGCGTGTTTCACTTTTGCTCATTCTATAGCTGTTTAGGATCCCAGAGTTCCTAGTTATGTTAAATTTACTTGTGCATAAGCTTGCCCATTCATAAAGGTTTATTCTTGCATTTCCATTTTACTCCACTCAGCGTGTTCCCTGTCTCACTATTACTTAAGAAAACCTAAATGATTGCCCTTACACTGTTCTTTTATGGTTATATGCTTTTTGTTATCTTGATTATCGATTGTCTTTTAACTGTAAGCCTAATGCTTTATGAAAATGAAATCTAGATAAATCCTTTAAAACTTCCAGTTGTCCGTGGTCATTTTATAGAAAATCAAAGTTTATATGTTGGGTTTGTATTTCTTCTGCCTTTCCTTTTACAGCTAGCTCCCTGACCCATCGTGGTCATAGGTACCCGTAACAGTGGTTGGTAAGTCGGGTACACTGGAAATAGTAGAAAGGGACTCATGATTATTGGTAGTAGATTGTAAGGTCATCTGATCAATGTATATGGTGAATTGAAGTATATGGGCCCGAAACCGAAGTGGTGAAAATATTGGTCGGGTGACCTGCGATCTCTATCAGTAACACTTCCCATGGCTGCATTTAGCCCCAGGACTGCAACCTCCCGGGTCAAGGCCAATGTTTGTAAGGGGAGGTGGGTCATGCGGACCCCCTCCGTGTCCCTTTTCGGACGCAGGGACTCCCACATTTCCAGTGCCAGACTAATTTTCTATAAGGGGAAGGAGGGCCATGTGACTCCCCTCCTTGGCCTTTTTAAGACCACCACCTCAGCAGGGCCTGGCAATGCAAATGCCAAGGAAAGGGGCAATGTGGCCCCCACTTCTGCAGCCATTTTAATACCCTGGTGACCACCACCCCCCAGGGCCACCTCCCTATGTCCCGCGATGCTAAACCTCAAGAAATAGATGCTTGCTTTCCATTGGCAGAAGCTTTGACAGGTCTCACGAAGCGAGAGCAAAAAGTAACTCTGCTCCTAGCAGGTGAGATCAGGAAACTGTTCCTGCCCATTGAAAACAGATGATAAAATGGTTCCCACATGCAGGGAGCGGACTTTTTTGCTGCACCCTGCATGTGGGAGCATTGCCGTCCCCTGCCTCAGGCCATGGGGGCATTAAGGCTTGCCCCATGGCCCCCAACACTGCATACTGGGTGGGGCCAAGGCACCCAGCATGAAGTGGCAGGGCCCCAGGGGATGGAGTCCCTAGGTCGGAAGGGGGCCATATGTCCTCCTTCCCCTTTCAGGAATTGGTCAGGGCCCGCGGGTTGGGGACCCAAATGGCTAAAATCGGCATAGTAAGGGGGCAGCCCCCCTCCTCTTGCAGAATTTGGCAAGGCCCCGGAGGATGGGATCCCCTGAGCTAAAATTGTCCTTGGGAATGATGGGGGTTGCATGGCCTGCCCCGTTTTAATAAGTGGCTAAACACCAGGGATTGGGGTTCTCAGGGCTGAAAATGGCCCAGGAAGGGGTGCAGTGTGCCCCCCTCTCGAGTTGCCTACATATGGCAGTTGAGCCACAGGGCCTTGTCACAGGCCAGGCCCTATTGCCACCCCCCTGAGCACGGCCAAAGACTATGCGAGGCACAGAGCTGAAGGCCCTGCAGCCAACCCACCTGTACACATTACCAAGGGCTGGGCATGGAGCGAGTTTAGGTGCATGCAGTGGGTTGGCTGCAGGGCCTGGCCAACACCCATCACACATGACCAAAGGCCCCACGTGGATCAGGGTTGGTGCTTACAGGTGGGCCTGGCCAAAGGCCAGGACCTGCAGCTAATCCCTTGCATGCACGGCCTAAGGCTGTGCATGGCACTGGGTTGAGTGCCTATGGGGGCGTAAGCTGCAGGGGCCCTTTGACTAATCCGTGCCGCACATGGCCAAAGGGCAAAGGCCATGCGCAGCGAGGTTAGGATTAATGTAAGCCAATTAAATATTACTTAACGTTAAAAAAAACTAGAAATTCACTGAAAAAATGAAAGGTTACAGGGACGGTATAGTTAGGAAATAGAGTTTAAAAATCCTTAGAAATTCACTAAAAGAAACAGAGGTTACAGGAATGTTATAGATATGTTGTGAATTTGCACACACACAACCATAGAAATTCAGCAGTTATAGTTAAAGTTAACTCAAGAAACTATAACTCGTGCCCTAAGGGAACTATAACTCGCAGCCCTGACATGCAGTTTTCTCATCAATAATTTTACAACAAATGTTGCAGTGATTTTATCAGTGATGTGATACAAGATGTTATGAGTGATGTAATATGTGAAGCAATTAGCAATGCATGACGAGGGAGCGAGATATATTTACCTTAGGGCATGAGTTATAATTTCTTGAGACAACCCTGACTATAACTGCTGAACTTCTATGGTTTAGTGTGTGTAAATTCTGAACTGAACTATAACGTCCCTGTAGCCTCTGTTTTTTAAATATATTTCCTAACTATAATGTCCCTATAACCTTTGGATTTTTCAGTGAATTTATATGTTTTTTTGGATGTAGCGGGGGGTTGGCCAGGACCCCCCAGCATGCACCCAACCCCATATATATACACCACCAAGGTAGGTAGCTATAGTTAGGAGACTTAGTTACCATAGAAATAGCAATTTTCCTATATAATATATGTTAACAGTATGTAATATATATTATCTTCTGGTGGGAACCAGTAGGTAGTTAATTTAGGACCTAACTTCCATAGGAATATTTTTTGTTTTGCTCATACCAGTGGCGCCGTTTGATGAATCTTCACAAAAGTTTGAAAATTAGTGTGCCAGTCTCTTCAGCTACTGTCTGGAAAAATGTGGGTGATTCATCAAGTGGGGGCTGAGAAAAGGGGGGGGTCTGAAAATGTGTTTTCCTATGCAATTTCCCATAGATATTTCAGACAAGACTACAGCCTGAACTGCTCAACAGAATGACACCAAATTTAGCAGAAAGCTAGATCTTGGTCCAGAAACAGTAAATTTTTCATAAATTGGTGTAAATCTGTTCAGTAGTTTTCGAGGTATTAAACAAAAAGGATATATATGTATCTAGGGACATGGAACCACTGTGGATCCACTGCCGTGGATTTGCGGATTAATGCACCACCAGCAATGCCGTAATTGGCTGGCCTGAAAAGAAAATTGCAGCTGCCATTTTTTGCACCAGAAATCAGTTCTGGGGGTGGGTTGGAGTAAGTAAACATTGATAGAAGGAGTCAGGCAGGTGTATCATGATCCAATAGGGCTGATAAAGGGGTCTGTGAGAGATCTCTCATGGGCAAGAAATTGTCAAAAAAATAATTCTTAGGCATGCTAGGATCTGCGTCGACAGATCCCATTTAAAAAACAAAATACTACCACTCACACACTCTAACGACCTGACACAACTTCTCACATATCTACTCACACATCCATACATCCACTCACACTTACATTCAGTCACTCACACACCTATTGTGAATAGCCCAGTTAGTTTAGGGGTTGTGCAATGTTTTCATTACACGAGCCAAGTCTTGCATATCTCTTGAATACTGGTGTACCCGTAGTTCTCTATATTTACTGATTTTCCCTAGTTTATGCCCTATTTTATCTTTTAACCTACAAAGGCAAAATTTTCTAACAAATATTATTAGGTGATCTTAAAAGATATCACCAACTAGGTAACTTTAAAGTGTTTTCATTCTGACTTTGAAATTGGATTAATATTATGACCTTTTTGCCTCACCAATTTATGAGACATAACATTCATGATTTTACTGTGTGAACCTGGACACAACACATTTTTATACAGTGATGCTCCTATATCCCAAGTAGTGGTGCTCAGTTTACTGACCTCAACAGGCTTCAAAATTGTGTTGTGACCATCCAATCACTGGATTTATCAGCATATGGTACAGCACACTGAGCCATTCTCCAGGAACAACGAGTAGTAATCATAGGCCCAGATGCATCAAGCTAAAATCCGCTCGCAAAGGGGCAGATTCTAAGAATCTGCCCCTTTGAGCCCGGTATTTTTGCATTTGAGATGCATCATACCAAATGCAAGAATCGCAATTTAAGAAATCGCAAAATTGTGATTACTTAAACTGCTATTACATTTAAGGAATCTCAAATTGAGATTCCTTAAATGCAATGCATTAAAGTAAAAGAACTAGCAATTTCCCTAATAGGGGGCGCAAATTACCATGAAGTTGAACTTCATGGTAATTTGCAAAAACTTAGAAAAATGCACTAAAGTGCATTTTTCAAAGTTCCATTTTACACACAAACATGCCCTTAGGGCATGTTTGTGTGCAAGATGTACCCATATGCAGATTTCAGGGGTGCAACAGGGTACCCTTGAAAGTGCAATCTCAATTTGCGATTCTCTAATTGAGAATCGCAAATTGAGATTGTCTTCCCATTCATTCCTATGGGCCTCTAGGCCCATAGGAATGAATGGGGAGGTATTCCTTAATTGCGGCTCGCAATTTGCGAGTCGCAATTAAGGAATTTTAAGAAATCGCTATTTTTTTAAGCGAGATCTTCATGCATAGCATTTTGCAATTCCTTATTAGTAAATCCTTATTTTTCGCTAATAAGGAATCGCAAAATGGGTGCTTGATGCATCTGGGGGATAGTGTTTGTCAGAATTTTTGAAAAATTACGAGAGAAAATCTTGGCATCTTTGTACACCCCTAGCTTAGCGTTGGCTTGTGTTGATCTAAAGGATGACGTTAATTAAGGCTACATTAGATCTTACAACGTTTGGAAAAGCAGCAATGCACACAGGTCTACCCTGATCAATCTTTAAAGGTCTCAGGTGTTCTGTCAACAACTAGCTGTGAAGGAAATTGATTGCTACAGAGACCTGGGGCCCTTCATCAGTGAACAGCCAACCGGATGAGAGCGCCTTTGCTGACTCCCAAGACACCTTGATCCTACCCGTCTTGTGGCCCTTCACGTGTGTCCCTAGATCAGAGCGTCTCTCGGTTGGATTGGCAGCTCTCACAGCTTCAGCTCAGCAGGAGCACGGCAAGGATCATCTTTGCTCAGCATGAATTAATCGATCAGCCAGTGTGAATATCAGCTGCTGGAGTCTGTGTGCAGCAAATAAGAGCTATTCTAGGGGTAATGCTAAGTTGCAGAGCTTTTCTTTACGCTTTTCATGAACGTTTACGGTCAAATATCTACAGTTTAGCTAAGATTTCACACCATTGTGTGACTTTTGTTGCAATTTATGTAGGAATTATCTTTGTTTTACACCTGCGAAATTTGTCTTGATAAGATAATTTAAGAAAAAAAAATTCTGCGCATTCCAATTGTGCATAGAACAACTATTTTACAAAGCTTTTCCTGGCAGGTAAACATGCAAAGAAATGGTCTGCATCCCTTTTCAAGCAATAGTGGGCCATGAAATAGCCTAAAAAGTATCTTGCAATGCACGATAAAGCTTTGCACAGGAGAAGGAAAACTGAGAAACATTTCACCTATTCAAAGGGCGCAGATTGACAACTTTGCAACTCTGTGTAATTTGCAACTCTGTGTAATTAGGAAAATGTTTTGCATACCCATTGTTGAATTCATGGCCATTGCGACGGAGGACCAAATTATGCTACAAGATTTTAAATATTAGGCAAGAGAATGCATATTATGTGGAGAATTGGGACACAATTTGTGATTTTTGTCATTGTAATACATATTGCACCTCATTAGTACTAGTTCAGCTCCAGAATACAGTAACCAGTAACTGAAAGTGATCAGTTATCAGGACCTGCCACTGTGAAAATTACACCATCTGTGGTTGATTACGTGGTAACCTTTGCACATCTGGAATTTTACGGAATCAAAGGCCGCAGAACTGCTTATTTCCAATGGCCCTGGTGAAAATTTAAGAGATATATATACTTTGTTGCTTTTCCCACTACTCTCTACCTACCTCTTTCACTTTTTCGCGTCTGCCTTAACCCTACATCTTGCTCTCTCTCTGTTTCTCTCGCTCCCATTATCGAACCTCTCAATTTATCTCACCATCAGTGCATTATCTCACCCCTTCTCCTCGCCTCTTACTCTTTCTACCTCTTTTTCCTCTACTGCACCTCCCCATTTACCTTACTCTCTGCATCTCCTCTATTTCAACTTTTTATTTTTATATTCTTATTTTTACCTTGCCAGTTTTTCACTACTTCAACTTTGTCCCTCTACTTCAAATATTTACTCTTGATATCCTGTCTCTCTTTCTACCTGTCACCTTTATCTTTGCCTTCCTCTCAACCTCATTCCTTGTTTTCCCAGACCTATGTTTATTTACCTATCTCATTTTGCCTCTTTCTTTACCACACTAGTCTCTTCCTATCTGGTACCGCCACATACTTCTCTCATTACCTCTCCTCTCTGTCTACCTCTATTTGCCTCTGTTCCTCTCATCACAGTAGTGTAGAAAAGATGCCATTGGCCTCAATGCAAGAAATAACGAGCATTGGTAATGTTAACCAGACTTGCTTACCTTTGCACAGAAGGGAGACAATTGGCATTTCTTATGTTAGTTTAAAGTAATCTTCAATGTCTGTCAAGATCGATGTTGTATTTTCCACATTTCTGCTATAGTTTTTGTAGTGATCACTTAACATATAGAGAATTTTGGCTCTATTTTCTTTTAGGACCCGTACCCTCCAGCATGCCCCCGCCCTCCACAAGATTACCAAAGCAATATTCCCCACACTTGCAATAACCAAGGATTCTGGTGTGGTAGAAAAAGGCCATGTTTAATCTTAACATTGGATAAACATGACGAGCATAAAAAACACATGCATAATTGGTAATCATAATCACATTATATTAATCAGATATTCCAACACATTTCCAGCCCTAAGGGAGGAGCCCCATCTGGCTCGCATCTCGCACTGGGTATCCTATGCCAGGTGCCGTGCACCTGCCCCTTAGAGTGGTGGGCCCGTACCCCTGTTCCTTGACCGGCATTACCAGGGCCCACCCCCCTACCACCAGGCTGCCCTGGGACACCCGGGAGGCACGAATTCCATCGCCCTAGCCTCCCCAGCCGGTGTTGACTTCCTCCCAGTGGAGAGCTCACCATATCCCCCCTCAGAGCTGGCCTATGGAGTCCGTCAAGCGGCCTCCCATCAACCACTGTCTATTGATCGCAGGTCCTATTTCTGCCCCCACGACAACAAGCTCCCCCTCCAATCGTTATTCTTAAGGGACGGGTGGGTGGGAGTTACGAAGATGGCTGCTCCTGTTCGCGGTGGCGGCAACGACGGGGCACCAAGCAGTCCTGGAGTGATGGGGGGGAAACAGAGACCCTGGTCACTGGGCCTTGACCCTAAATAGGCCACAGGTCTCCGCCCCCACCATCCAGGACGTGCGTCACTGACCCCCCTGACCCGGATGTACTAGGGGTCGGCTGGTCGCCGATTGGCTGACCGGCCGCCGAACCACCATGACTGCTGGGCGGGGCCCGGAGGTGCCGGGTCCTAAGGGCGTGCCTCGCGGTACTCGGCCCTTGGCATAGGACCCGTACCCTCCAGCATGCCCCCGCCCTCCACAAGATTACCAAAGCAATATTCCCCACACTTGCAATAACCAAGGATTCTGGTGTGGTAGAAAAAGGCCATGTTTAATCTTAACATTGGATAAACATGACGAGCATAAAAAACGCATGCATAATTGGTAATCATAATCACATTATATTAACACCTTAGGAGCTTCGTAAATATACCTCCCCAGTGCTGCGCTGTCCATTATCCAGTGCTGAATGGACGTCCAACGGTCGCACGCAGCACTGGGGAGGTAGTGCCCGTGACGACCGTTGGCCGACGGCAGCACTTAAAGGGTTAATCAGATATTCCAACACATTTCCAGCCCTAAGGGGGGAGCCCCATCTGGCTCGCATCTCGCACTGGGTATCCTATGCCAGGTGCCGTGCACCTGCCCCTTAGAATGGTGGGCCCGTACCCCTGTTCCTTGTCCAGCATTACCAGGGCCCACCCCCCTACCACCAGGCTGCCCTGGGACACCCGGGAGGCACGAATTCTGTCGCCCTAGCCTCCCCAGCCAGTGTTGACTTCCTCCCAGTGGAGAGCTCACCATATCCCCCCTCAGAGCTGGCCTATGGAGTCCGTCAAGCGGCCTCCCATCAACCACTGTCTATTGATCGCAGGTCCTATTTCCGCCACGAGGGTGGCCAAGGCCCACAGGTCTGACGCCCTCCCCACCTGCGTTCAAAATGAAGGACCAAAGTTCTCTTATGAAAGTGTCTGTTCCCAAATCCGATAGGTGTACTCCATCCTGGTGATACATCGCTTCACCAGAAATCATCCGGTGCTGTAAGTAACGCAAGTGGCCCTTCGCTGAGCACAACCTTGCCAGTTCACCGTTCAATCTTCTCACTGAGACATTCAAAGCTCTCACTCGGACTCCTGTGCCCCATGTCCTGCGTGTCAGCATGCCTGACCAAACAATCCTCGCTGCTGGGAATTTGTGCCCCAACCAAGCAAACTCTGCAAGCAATGCCTCCTTAACTGCCAAGCGGCCTCTGTCGACCATGTCGTTGCCCCCCAGCTGCAGGATAATCCAATCTGGGTGTCTGTTAGCTTCCTGTGCCAGGAGCTCCTCGATGAGCCGCCTCAACTGTCGAATACGCAGCCCCCCGACGCCACGCCACAGGAATTCGGTCCCGCACAAGTCCGCCGGTTTCACGACCCTCCGTTGCTGCAAGCGCACCGTCGCGCGGCGCACAAACGAGTGTCCAAGTACCCACACCCCCGCCGTGGGCATGCTAATCAGAAGGAGAAAAAGGCCATGTTTAATCTTAACATTGGATAAACATGACGAGCATAAAAAACGCATGCATAATTGGTAATCATAATCACATTATATTAACACCTTAGGAGCTTCGTAAATATACCTCCCCAGTGCTGCGCTGTCCATTATCCAGTGCTGAATGGACGTCCAACGGTCGCACGCAGCACTGGGGAGGTAGTGCCCGTGACGACCGTTGGCCGACGGCAGCACTTAAAGGGTTAATCAGATATTCCAAAACATTTCCAGCCCTAAGGGGGGAGCCCCATCTGGCTCGCATCTCGCACTGGGTATCCTATGCCAGGTGCCGTGCACCTGCCCCTTAGAATGGTGGGCCCGTACCCCTGTTCCTTGTCCAGCATTACCAGGGCCCACCCCCCTACCACCAGGCTGCCCTGGGACACCCGGGAGGCACGAATTCTGTCGCCCTAGCCTCCCCAGCCAGTGTTGACTTCCTCCCAGTGGAGAGCTCACCATATCCCCCCTCAGAGCTGGCCTATGGAGTCCGTCAAGCGGCCTCCCATCAACCACTGTCTATTGATCGCAGGTCCTATTTCCGCCACGAGGGTGGCCAAGGCCCACAGGTCTGACGCCCTCCCCACCTGCGTTCAAAATGAAGGACCAAAGTTCTCTTATGAAAGTGTCTGTTCCCAAATCCGATAGGTGTACTCCATCCTGGTGATACATCGCTTCACCAGAAATCATCCGGTGCTGTAAGTAACGCAAGTGGCCCTTCGCTGAGCACAACCTTGCCAGTTCACCGTTCAATCTTCTCACTGAGACATTCAAAGCTCTCACTCGGACTCCTGTGCCCCATGTCCTGCGTGTCAGCATGCCTGACCAAACAATCCTCGCTGCTGGGAATTTGTGCCCCAACCAAGCAAACTCTGCAAGCAATGCCTCCTTAACTGCCAAGCGGCCTCTGTCGACCATGTCGTTGCCCCCCAGCTGCAGGATAATCCAATCTGGGTGTCTGTTAGCTTCCTGTGCCAGGAGCTCCTCGATGAGCCGCCTCAACTGTCGAATACGCAGCCCCCCGACGCCACGCCACAGGAATTCGGTCCCGCACAAGTCCGCCGGTTTCACGACCCTCCGTTGCTGCAAGCGCACCGTCGCGCGGCGCACAAACGAGTGTCCAAGTACCCACACCCCCGCCGTGGGCATGCTAATCAGAAGGAGAAAAATGACACCGTTAAAAACCATCCGCCAAAATAATGCCACATCTGGTCATAACAATTCAGGCCTGACATATCGTTTATAGCACCCTGACGTCCAGCGCCCAACTCCTTTTACTACGTCGGGGGGAGGCCAGCCCCGGCCGCCAAGGTGGCTGCGCCTATCCTAAAGGAGTGTGAAGAGAAACCTGCTGAGACCAGGCCCAGTTTTTCTAAGGCTATTCTGAAGATCACTCTGAACTGGAACTGAGACAAGCAATGTCCATTCATGTGAATGAACAGGGCCGAACCCCCCCCCCGGCAGGGCGTACGGACAAGTACGCCTGCATACGGGTTACAGGGCAGGCCGCCATGCCCGGGGCGGGCCGTAGCTGAATGGAGGCCCCTCTACCCAACTGATCAGTCTTGGAACGTCTTAAAGTTACCACTAACCCACCCGGGGAAAGGACAGTATCCCTGAACTGCAAGCCCCCCCCCATGTCGAATCTGGAGGACCCGACCAATTCCCCTATGCGGAACGCCCCGTAGAATGCCAAGCAGAAGGCTGCCCCCATCAGGCCTTCCTCGAATGCTGACTCGCATATGGATGGTAAGACCCCCAAAATCTTGAGCAGGGTGTGGAGGTCCAGGGGCCGGCGGCCGTCCTGCCTCGGGCCCTCTAACTTGGCCCAGCCTGTCAGGGCCTTCCTCACCAGGAAAGAGGCTCCCGGGTCCCGCTCCCCTGCTATTTTTGCAAAGAAACCAATGGCCGACATATGAGCCCTGGCATAAGCCACGGCCCTGCCCTGATCCCGTAAGGCCTGTAGAAAAACATATATCGATTCAGGAGAGAAAATCTTGGCATTCCCTGCCCGATGCAAAAAAAGATTTGTAAACATTGAAATGTTGTTGATAAGCCCGCTTTGTGCGGTCGCTCAGTGAGGCACCTACCAGCCCCGCTAAAGCGGGGCTCCAATCTTCCACAGTGCTGTAGGGAACATAGTCATGCGATCCTCCGCCTGCGGGTGGAACCTCCGGAACTCCTGTAACTTGGAACGAGACAAAGCATCAGCAGCGTGATTATCAATCCCGGGTATATGCGCAGCTTTAAAAGTTAAGTTCAATCTCAAGCAAACCAGCACCAACAGTTTCAATAACCTTAACACATGTGGGCATGTAGCCCCCTGCCTATTGATGACTTGCACCACTGCCATGTTGTCGACCAAAAAGTAACTGCCCTGTCCCTAAATCGATCGGCCCAGATATAGACCGCCACCCAAATGGGAAAGAGTTCCAGGAAGGCGATGTTCTTTGTCAGTCCGGCCCTGTGCCAACCCGCCGGCCACTCTGCCCCACACCAGGCAGAGCCCAAGATAGCGCCAAAACCAATGCTGCCCGCTGAGTCGGTAAAGAGGCCTAATTCCACGCTGGACACCGGAGGGGCGGGCCACACCACACGACCGTTGAACTCTTTCAGGAAAGTGCGCCACACTTTGAGATCCTCTTTCACTCCCGCCCTCAGACGGACACGGTGGTGTTTCTGAGTGAGGCCCACCATGGCCCTGGCAATTGACCTGGAAAAGGGGCGTCCCATGGGGATAATGCGTAGCGCAAAATTCAGCTGTCCTACCAAGCTCTGTAACTGATGTAAAGATACTTTAGGACCAGCTAAGGCAGCCTCGATAGCCTGCGAGAAGGCAACCACCTTGTCCTTAGGCAACCTACATTCGCCAGCGATCGTGTCAATCTCTATACCCAAAAAAGACATACAAGTGCCAGGGCCGACTGTTTTGTTGGGGGCCAGGGGGACACCAAATTCGTTAAACATTGCAACCAAGTCGCCCAGGGCCCGGGCACAGGTATCCGACGCCGCAGGGCCCATCACCATGAAATCATCCAAATAATGTATGACATCTGTGCACCCGGTTTTGAAGGAAAAGACCCACTGCAGCATAGAACTAAAAGTCTCAAAGTATTTACACGAGACAGCGCATCCCATGGGCATGCACCTGTCGAAATAATACTGGTGCAACACCTGGAAGCCTAAGAGGTGATAATCGTCCGGGTGGACGGGCAGCAGGCGAAATTTTGCTTCAATGTCCGTTTTTGATAACAAGGCGCCCTGCCCTAAGTCCCTGATCTTCTGAACCGCTGCGTCAAATGATGAGTATGTCACCGAACACAGTGCAGGGTCAATGGCGTCATTGACAGAGGATCCCTTGGGGGCAGAGAGATTATGAATCATTCTAAACTGACCTGGCTCCTTTTTGGGTACCACCCCCAGCGGGGAACACACAAAATCTTCCAAAGACGGAGCCGCGAAAGGCCCAGCAACTCGACCCAAGTCCCTTTCCTTCTTTACTTTAGCAATCACCACTGCTGCATGAGTTCTGGCTGACAACTGGTTGTTGCATTGGCTAATGGGGGGCACATGCACAGCCGGGATGCGGAAACCTACAGAAAAACCGTCAAACAAAACCTTGGCTGCCACCCTATTTGGGTAAAGATCCAGCCAATAAATCAGTCTCCCAATGTCTACCGGGGTAGGAAGTCTAAACTTGGGGTGGTTTGGAGTCCCTAGGGGCTGCCTCCTCCCCCCGCGCTCCTTAGCTTTTTTGTTACATCTGGACTCGGGGTGGGAGGGATGTCCACAGAAAGCGCATGCGTGTTTAAACTTGCATTGCCCCGGGGGCCAAGTGCACCCCTTGCCATTAAAGGCCCAGCATGCTCCCCTCTTTTCTCCAGGCCCACCCTGGGACGCCCAAAAGGGCTGCCTAGCGGGGTGCTCCCTACCATTCATGCTCTCCAACCACGCATTCACATCAACTTGGGCCCAGCCAATGCCTGGGTTCTCCTCCTTAGCCCACCGAAACTCCCTATCGTAATTCAACCACACCTGGCCACCATGGGTGGCGTGTGCCTTCACAATCTTGTTAGTGTAGTACACCAGTGGAATTGCCAACTCTGGGCGCTTCTCTAACAGGACCGTGACGAAAACATGAAAACCAAAGAGCCAATTCGTCAAGGTTTCTTCTATCCTTGGCCTCCTATCCCTAGAGGAGCTCTCCTTACCATCCCTTTCCTTGTAATCTATGTCACACCTCTTGGGCCTGATCAGTGCAAAGATATCAACATACGCGCCTTTCCAGATTTTTTCGCGCACCTCCTGGCTCACATGTGTCCCCAGCATCCCTGACTGGGACAACACGTTACCCTGGAACCCCCCCAGGATCCCCGCAGCCCCACTGGCCCTGGCGTCATCTAGCTTACCTCCTGCGGGACATGCCAATGCGGAAGTGGAGGGTTGGCCCCCAATCGCCCCTTCGGGTTTGGTTCTACGCGCTTCTACTACCTGCGCGATCTGTCTCTGTATGTCCTGTAGCGCCCCCTGGTTTGTCGCTTGCTGTGGAACCCAAGGCGCTGTTGCCCCTGCATTCGGCCGTTCCAGTACCCCAGCCGGCCCTGACAATTGACCCACCAGTGTTGACATCGACGCCAACAAACTATCCAGATGATCCTGCGCGACTGCCACTGCCGCCACCGGCGGTGGAGCGAGCGGGGAGGGGACATTGGTGCCTGGGCCTGGTGCTAGCGCTTTCAAGGCCTCCCTAATCTCCGTTAACTATGACCCAACTGGGTCTACTGCTACCCCTGCGCCTGCCGGGGGATCATCCCCCAACGGCGCTGCTATTATCGTTCCTGCGCTGGGTGTTGGGACAATAACCTCCTCCGGCTCCGTCGGGAAGGGGGGGATGGAACCTACTGATCCCACGTCTCCGCCCCCAGTCCCGGAGGAAGGTCTACGTTTCTTGCTCTTGCCCCCCACAGGCTTTTTTGCTTTGTTCTTTGGTTTTAAGGGCGGGAAAGCTGACCTTGGAGGTACCCCCTCCCTCTCGACCTCGCTTTCGGATACTTCCTTGCCTAACTTCGCTAGCAACATCTTCATTATTTGTGCTAACTCGGGATCGGTCCCTTTTCGCTTATGGCTACTTCTTTTGGGCGCCATGCTCCTTCGCGCTTAGCGTCGCTCCCCCTGGCCTCTGAACTACGCCTTGTGCTTGCCTGGTAACGCGCCCTCACTGCTGTGATACTAACTGCGTCCGCTAACCCACTCCCGGTCCCTCGCTGCGCGCTGCCGCCGCCGCCCGGAAGAAGCCCGAACACCGGAAAGGCCCCGTGGGCATCCGCCACATCCGAAGGTACAACAAAGCTACCCAACGCACAATACACCCCCCCGAAGTCAGCGGCTGCCCGCCAGGTCCCCCCCAACGTCCCCGACTCCTTACCTGGCCACGTGGTCAGCACTCGCTACGCGCCCTCTGGTGACCGCTGCCACTTCCAGCCGCCAGCCGCCCTCCCTCGACAATCCAACGGGAGGTGCGGGGAAGGAACTCCGTCGAGGCACACCACGAAGAGGCACACCACACACGAGGACCGGGGCTCCCTCGACAATCCAACGGGAGCCGCGGCAAGTTACGAAGATGGCTGCTCCTGTTCGCGGTGGCGGCAACGACGGGGCACCAAGCAGTCCTGGAGTGGTGGGGGGGAAACAGAGACCCTGGTCACTGGGCCTTGACCCTAAATAGGCCAAAGGTCTCCGCCCCCGCCATCCAGGACGTGCGTCACTGACCCCCTGACCCGGATGTACTAGGGGTCGGCTGGTCGCCGATTGGCTGACCGGCCGCCCAACCACCATGACTGCTGGGCGGGGCCCGGAGGTGCCGGGTCCTAAGAGCGTGCCTCGCGGTACTCGGCCCTTGGCATATGCTGCATTCAGAGCTGGATGAGTGTTGACTCTACCGATGTCAAACCCAAAAAGCTCCTGTGGGTGGGCCAAACACAGAACTGGAGGAGAGCACCAATGTAGAGCAAGGCTGCTGAGATTGACATGAAAGCCATCTAATCTTGCACAAGGATTGGCTCTGTGGAGTGTTGTATAGGAAGCTGTCTCCGAACCTACAGGTAGAGACCTCTGCAGTGAAAACACTAAAATAGGCATGTATCTGCTACTACAGTTGATAAGTAAACAATGTCTATAATTGGGGTACAATCAATATGTATGGAGGTAAATTAGGTGTACACAGATAACTGCTACTACATCAAGCTTACCGTTGGGTACCGCTTGGATTACACTTGTTACAACTTGTCTCTGGTATCATGAAGGCAGCAACAGAAATAGAAAGTAACAAAGACATATTTTCTTTCTGTAGTTTCTCTTCTTTGCCCTAAAAACAGCTTATAGGCTGGGGAGGGACAAGACAAAATGTGAACCCTACGATGGCTTTATGGATAAGAGATGGTATGAAGCTTCTTCTGCTACTACTAGCATTTTGGTGAAGTGACTCTGCTGTGTGGGCTCTGTAGTTACACCCTGGACCTGAGGTTCCGTGGTTCTCGGGACCGGATTCCATTTTGTTTGCGTTGTTCGTAACGCCATTTTGTGTTGCCCTCACGTAGGCCGTAGAGGTAAACGAACGAACGAAGTTGCATGGGCCTCGTTGTTCATGTAAGCATTAACGTGGCCTTTTCGACTTGCGAGTGAACTGTAAGATGCTGACCCCGTCACCTGAAACTGTCCCCAGATTCGAGCGTCAGTCGCCCTGGCCGCGGCGCCACACCTCTCCCACTAAATTTGATCTCTGACGCCACCTAGAAGTATTCCGTGTCTCTGTTTGCCAGGACAGGGGAACTCGAAGACTTCGGGCGTGTCCCTGACGCCGCTGGGTTCTAAAAACCCGGTTCTTCAGACCCTGGTACCCCTTACCTCTTGCACCTAAGGTATCTATCTCTAGCTATTTTACCTTTATACCTCCCTCTAAAACATTATCTAGATCTCTACCTCTCTTTCTCTTTGAGCCTCTTTTCACCTATCTGTATCTTGATTTAGCTACCTCACGTTTTGTGCTTTATGTTACATCTGGTCTTACCAATTCTCTCTGCTTTAACTCTATCTCTTTCTCCCATCTCCATCTACTTTATCTCACTTGTTATAACATTCTGTGTACCTTTCCGTCCTTCTCCTTTCTCGGTCACTGTCCATAATTGTACATATAGTAAAAGAGGAGAAGAGGAGGGGCAAAACAGGGAAATAGAATCTAGGAGAAAGTGGACTGTGAAAATCCTTAATGCAGAGCTTTTAATTTCACTGTTGCAGCCAGAATGCTTTTTACAAAGCGGGATATATTTATGATTATGACTATTTGGAAATTAAAGCTACAATTTCAAGCACCATGTGCATGTGTCTTATTTCATTATCATGCTTCTGCCTGCTAAGCGTCTACGAATTCACCCATACCTTATCTTTCCTACAATGAGAGGGACAGGCTACTTGGGCACACAGATCAATGGAAAATATTGTTTTGAAACAAGAAAAAGCTAGAAAAAAGCGTATGAAGGAATAGCTTAATCAATGTTTATTCAAGCTTTCTTTCGGTTCATTTTAGTGGCGGACACCCCGACGCTTGAGTTTCCATTTGATTTTGAAATGATAATACACGCTTTAATGTTTTTGGGTGATTAATTCAAAGATGGTCTGAGCAGAAGGCTCCAAAACAAGCTTGCCTATGGCCCGAAAATATGGCACTGACAGCACCGCATTGTGGTGCATATAAAACCAATATATCCCCCCCGAAATCGTATCCTCATTGAAATTAGCCAGTATTCTGCCTATGGCCAGAGGCAAATCATGATTTGTGCTATTAAGAGTCTGTTGTTGATGCATCAACACGGTGCTTACTCGCATCTCCCTCAGAAGATGCTATGCTCAGTAGCCCATCACTACTTTTATATACAAGACAAATCTAATAAAGAGTTACAAAAATATATTTGAAAAAACTTTCAAAGCCAAGAGCCAGTCAGCCGAAGACGCATTGGCTTTGCCAGTGCTTGTTATATATATACTTGTTATATATATACTTTGTTGCTTTTCCCACTACTCTCTACCTACCTCTTTCACTTTTTCGCGTCTGCCTTAACCCTACATCTTGCTCTCTCTCTGTTTCTCTCGCTCCCATTATCGAACCTCTCAATTTATCTCACCATCAGTGCATTATCTCACCCCTTCTCCTCGCCTCTTACTCTTTCTACCTCTTTTTCCTCTACTGCACCTCCCCATTTACCTTACTCTCTGCATCTCCTCTATTTCAACTTTTTATTTTCATATTCTTATTTTTACCTTGCCAGTTTTTCACTACTTCAACTTTGTCCCCCTACTTCAAATATTTACTCTTGATATCCTGTCTCTCTTTCTACCTGTCACCTTTATCTCCGCCTTCCTCTCAACCTCATTCCTTGTTTTCCCAGACCTATGTTTATTTACCTATCTCATTTTGCCTCTTTCTTTACCACACTAGTCTCTTCCTATTTGGTACCGCCACATACTTCTCTCATTACCTCTCCTCTCGGCCTACCTCTGTTTGACTCTGCTCCTGTCATCACAGTAGTGTCATCTTTAAGGACATTTACTCATTGACTCTTCAATTCCCATTATCACTCTTCGCACATTGTGGACGGCCCTGCGCGTGCCTGCCAGACAGTCCTCTGCGTGGTCAAGCACGCGCCACCTAATGAGTCGTGATAAGGGGCCATCCCACACTGCGCCCCACCCCCAAGGCAAGCCAACGCTGTCCCGTTTACAGTCCTTTAGTTACAGCCAAAAGGTGCCTCGCGGAATGACGCAGGGTTGAGGCAGAAAGGCCAGGATGGAAATGAGGCATTTAATAAATGAACGCAAGACTCGAACCAATGAATTATAATTGGTCGAGAAGAAAGGACGCCCACGCCAATCACCGCCTGCTAATCACTGAGCGTAGAGCACTTACCAGCTTGCGGGGTCGGCAGAGTAGAACGAGATGACCCTTGCCAAGGATGATTCAGCGTAGGTCTTGATCTCAATTGTGATATCAAATAAGCAGGAGCCACTGCATGAAGCATGTGTTACCACGTGAATGCCAGCATTTTATTGAGATGTGGCCTAACGGCTAGCACGGGTGACCTTGAAGCTGGGGAACCGCAGGGAGTCTCGGCAGGGATGCTGAACACCCTGTGATTCTGGGAAACTCACTTAAGTTCCCCGTGCCTGAAAAAACGAATGTGTCCTCTGTACAGCAGCTGGTGCTCACGTAAAGCGCTCTGATACCTTTGGGTCGGGTTGGCGCTGTGAAGAGATAGGGCGCAACCCCCACCCCACAGCTCTGACCTGCACAGGCCACTGCTGGGCGCATCTACATTAAGGGCGAATGTATGGATGGATAGCAGGGTCGGATTGGTAAGGCGGGCACTCGGGCAATGGCTGAGGGGCCGGTATCGAAGTTCCAGCTGTGGGCTGCTTATTTTGGCAGCCTGGGGGTCTCTGTTGTTTGGACGCAACCAGCCGCACAGTGGGCGCCTGAGTGGCCTTTTTGGAGGTAGAGGGGCGTCCATTACCTCTCTTTTATCAAGGGGCAGAGATGTCACTCCCTCTCTCGGCCGGCTCATTTATATATGCATATTGAGCAGGGGCAGGGGGCCTGAGCAGAAGTGGCCTCACTTGTTTTCAGGTGTGTTTCACCAGTGTAAACTAATCCGTGCATTTTTTTACCCCTCTTTTTTTTAATAACATTTCACAGAAGAAGTGTTTTGTGGAAAGGCAATATGGAAATGTGGGCCACTTTGTTTTTTGCATTCCCGGGCTGATTTTTAATCCCAATCCAACCCTGATGGATAGAAAGTGTGTGCGTGCGGTGCGGCCCAAGCGGAAGTGTTTTGGTCCTTGTGCTTGTATGGCACTCACTCACTGGCATAACGAAACTTGAGGGGGCCCCTGCAAGGTACATGAAGGGGCCCCAACCGGACTCAGTGAGGAGCTGTCCGGCCAGAGTTCTGTGCAGAGGGGGCACCTGGAGTTTCGGTGGCCTGTGTTACGCCACTGCACGCACTAGTCACACTATGTAACAAATAACCTGAGGTTTCGCTTGAGCAACTGTATAAGTGACTAGTGTATAAGTGAAGAGTGCGAGAAACCCGGTTGCATAGGTGGGACAGTAAAAAACTTGAACTGGTCTAGCAAGGCTTCATGGCATAGTTATCTCAATCCTTCACTCTTTTTAAGTTTTCCCTGCCATTTTTGATATTCTACTGCCACAACAACAACCCTACAAGCCTGTTATTGTTACTGGACTACTTTTGAAGGTGATCTTTTTCAGTGGCCTTGAATGTGAAATACTCTGCTTCATACCAACATGTAATTCAGAGGTAGCAGAGAATCTAGGGTTTCATGTATTTAGGTCATTTTGTGGTCAAATAGCAATATCACAAATGGCAAAATGGCTATTTGTCATGTCTTAATCCCAAATTCCAAATTTCGTTTAGAAATCAATAATAAATCGCTAAATGGAAGGGGCGTGTTTAGGGCAACCCTTTCAAATAACAATGGGATATACCAATGTTTCGCAACAGTAGTCTGGTCGCAAAACATTGAGGGGCTTATTTACAAGCCCCATGCACCGCCGGTGCGTCATGTTGTAAGACGCACCGGCGACGCAACCTGCTGCGTGATATTTACAAGCACACCTAAAGGAATCCTGCATGGTTTTATGTGTGCTTGTAAATATCACCCCTTTTCACACAACACTTTGCTTGTTAAGGGCATAACATGGGTGTTGCTGTGGGTGTTTTCATGCAACACCTATGTCGACTGATGCATTTCCAGGTTTACGAGCAATTGTAAACCTGGAAATGCGTCAGAAGGCTCAAACAAACAAAAAAAATTACCTTTTCTTTTAAAATGCAGTCCCTTTCATTTGAAGGTAAATGGGCTGCATTTCATTTTTTTTTTTAAATTGCGATCATAGACATGGTGGTCTACCGACCCAACCAGGCCACCATCCTTGTGATGGCATCCAATCGTAGTGAGCCGCAATTGACAACCTACCTCAAAAATACTGATGATGTATATCGGATTGCAACCCACTAAGATTCAGAATTTTGTGAACTGACATATTAGTATACAGGTTGGTATATAACTTTCTTTTTCATTAACAAAAAGTTAAAGTACAATTTGTACTACTTTCTGCAAATGGAAATTTCATACATCAGGCTGTCATTATTTCCCAATAACCTAGTATTTTGAGAGGCTGGAGAAAATAGCTGTTACTTCAAGCAAATAGGTAGGTCTATTAGGGAGGCTTTTGCCAGTGCAAGGGTTACATTAGAGCAGACCGGCTAATCACCTATCGTAGCACTCATCTCATGGCCAATTACTGTAGAGACTTCATCGCCAGTGGCATAGCAGTGTTGCCATGGGTCTTAACCCCTTCGCTGCTAATCCTTCCCCCCCGTGCATAGGCCTTTTATGGCCATTTGGCATAGTTTGCGCTTAGGCCCCTGTAACTTTTTGTCAACATAAGGTATTTATACCAAATTTGCTTACTTTTCTTCTAATATCCTGAGGATACTAAAGGTACTCAGGGTTTGTGAATTCTCCTAGAGAGGAGCGAGAAATTAGCCAAAATACAGCTACATTTTGAGTTTTTGGGGAAAAATGGGGGAAAGGTGCTGCAGAAGAAAGAGTCAGTTTTTTTCTCTGCAAAGGGAATCAACAAAGAGTTTGTTGTGCTAAAATCATCATCTTCACAGCTTTCAGTAACAGGCAGATGTTTGTCAGAAAACTAAAATTTTCTACACAGTTTTGGCATTTCACTGGAACATAGCCTATTTTTCCTACTTTTTGTGCTTTCAACCTCCTTCTACTTAGTGGTAGAAATGGGTATGAAAGCAATAAAGGATCCCAGAAAGCTATTCATTCCCGAAAAGTACACAAAAGTTTGAATTCAGCAAGGGGTCATTTGTGTAGCTCCTTTAAGGTTCTACTATAGAAACTGACAGTTGAAATAAAAAAAGAATGAAATTGAGTTGGCAAAACATGCAATCGTGCCAACATTTGCACCTGTAACTTCTTGTAAGTATAGCAGATTTTTTAAAGCAATATACCATTTTGTCTGCTGGATCCTTCTGGTTGCAGGGATATATAGGACATGTAGGTTCAACAAGAACCCAAGTTACCCAGAGCTAATAACCGAGCTGCGCCTTGCAATGGCTTTTCATTGTGTACCAGGTATATAGCAATTCATTTGGTAAAATATAAATAGTGAAAACTAGTTATTAAGGAAACCTATGCATTTCCTAAATGGGAACAAAATATAGAGTTTAGAAGCAGTGGTTATTTGCACATTTCTGAAATTATGGGTACCGGTACTAGCATGTGAATTAGAGGAAATTTTCAAAATGACTTCTTTTTACACATTCTATTACATTTGGAAGGCAAAAATGCATAGAAAGTCTACTGGCAATAACACTTGTTCTACTATTCTGTGTTCCCCCAAGTCTCCTGATAAAAATGGTACCTTGCTTGTGTGGGTAGGCCCACTGACCGCGACAGGAAACGGCTCAAAACACAATGTGGACCCATCGTATTCTTACAGTGAAAACACTATTTTTTCAATTTGACTGACTGGAATTTGGACCATCGCTCAGCTGGCACCTAGAAAACCTGCAAATTTTTTAAAACTAGGCACCCAGGGGAATCTAGGATGGGGTGACTAGTGTGGCTCTCCAGAGGTTCTGTTACCCATAATCCCTTGCAAACCTCGAACTTTGTCAAAAAACAAATTTTCCTCACTTTACTGTGATGGAAAGTTGTGGAGTCTGTGGGGTGCCACAGACTTCCACACACCCAGCATTCCCCCACGTCTCCCAATACAAATGGTACCTCACTTGTGTGAGTAGGTCTAGTGCCCGTGACAGGAAACAACCCAAAACACAGCGTGGACACCACATTTTTCCAGTGAAAACTGGCCCTTTTTTCGCAATGTGCCTAGCTGTGGATTTTGGACCCTAGCTCAGTCGACACCTAGGAAAACCTAGCAAACCTGTACATTTCTGAAACCTAGACCCCCAGGGAAATCCAGGATGGGGTGACTTGTGCTTCTCATCAGGTTCTGTTACCCAGAATCCCCTGCATACCTCAAACTGTAAAAAAAAACAAATTTTCCTATGTTTTCTGTGATGTAAAGTTCTGGAATCTGCGGGGAGCCACAAACTTCCACCCACACAGCTTTTCCCCAAGTCGCCCAATAAATATGGCACCTCACTTATGTGGGTAGGCCTAGTGCCCACAAATGGAAACGGCCCAAAAGGCAAAATGTGCACATCACATATTTCCAGTGAAATAGGAACCTTTTTTCGCAATGTGCCTAACTGTGGATTTTGGACCCTCGCTCAGCTGGCACCTACCGAAACCTAGCAAAGCTGTATATTTTTGAAAACTAAAAACCCAGGGTATCCAGGATGGGGTGACTTGTGTGGCTCTTGCCAGGTTGTATTACCCAGAATCCCTTTCAAACCTCAAACTTTGTAAAAAAAAACTAACACATTTTCCTCACATTTCTGTGATGGAAAGTTCTGGAACCTGCATGGATTCACAAACTTCCACCCACCCAGCATTCCCAAAAGTCTCCTGATAAAAATTGTACCTCACTTAAGTGGGTGGGTCAAGTGCCCTCACCAGGGAAGGGCCCAAAACGTAATGTGGAGACATCAACATTTCCAATCACTAAACAACCTGGTTTTGCAAGGGGGTCACCTGTTTTTTTGGTCCCGGGCTCGGCGGCCATCTAAGGAAACATACCAAACCGAGACATTTCTGAAAACTAGACACCAGAGGGAGTCCATAGAGGTATTGCTTGTGTGGATCCCTTTGTGTATTCTTAACCACAATGTAACAACTACTTGTATAGCGCACTACTCACAATCCCCTGTAAACCTCAAATTTAGGAAAATTTGATTTTTTCAGCTAAGTTTGAGGTTTGCAAAGGATTCTGCGTAGGAAAACTTAGGGGGGCCCACACAAGTCACACCTCCCTTGACTCCAATGGTGTCTAATTTTCAGAAATGTGTAGGTTTGGTAGTTTTCCCTAGATGGCCGCCGAGCCCGGTAGCAAAAATGCAGGTGCCCCACTTGCACAACCTGGTCATTTTGTAATAGATAATTTTGAAGTTTCCACAATACGTTTTGAGCTCTTCCCTGCCACGGGTACTTGGCCCACCCACACAAGTGAGGCACAATTTTTATCTGGAGACCTGGGGAAATGCTGGGTGGTAGGAAATTTGTGGCGAACTGGTGATCCCACAACTTTCCCACACAGAAAAGTGAGGAAAATTTGATTTGTTTAGCTAAATTTGAGGTCTGCAGGGGATTCTGGGTAAGAAAATGTTGGGAGATCTATGCAAGCTGCACCTCCATGGACTCCCCTCAGTGTCTAGCTTTCAGAAATGTCTGGGTTTGGTAAGTTTCCCTAGATGGCCGCTGAGCCCGGGACCAAAAACTCAGGTGACTCCCTCCCAAAAACAGGTCGTTTTGCGATCGGTAAGTTTGAAGTCTCCACAGTACATTTTGGGCCATTTCCTGTTGCGGGCACTAGGCCTACCCACACAAGTGAGGTACCATTTTTATTGCAAGACCAGAGGGAACACTGGGTGGTAGGAAATTCCCACAGAAAAGTGAGGAAAATCTTTTTTTTTTAGCTAAATTTGAGGTTTGCAGGGGAATCTGGGTAGGGAAATGTTGGGAGATCCACACTAACCTCACCTCCCTGGACTCCACTGGTTGTCTAGTTCTCAGAAAAGTACTTTGGGCACCCACACAAATGAGGTATCATTTTTCTCGGGAGACCACGGGGAATACTGGGTGGTAGGAAATTTGTGCCAGCACAGTGATCCTACAAAGTACCCACACAGAAATGTGAGGAAAACATGACTTTGTAAGTAAATTTGAGGTTTGGGGGGGATTCTGGGTCGGAAAACGCTGGGGGAACCATGTAAGCCACACGGCCAGCCAAGAGTCCGTACACGCATATCACCAGCCAAGTGCCATCCACGTACACTGCCAGTCAAATACCATCCATGCAAACAGTCAGTCAAGCACTATCCATGCACACCACCAGCCAAGTGCAACCCACACACTCCGCCAGCCACCCACCTTCTTCACACACCGCCATCCACGCACCATCCATGCACACCATCAGCCAAGCACCAGTCCACGTACACTGCCAGCCAAGCGCCACTCCAGACACACCATCATCAAGCGTGAGTCAACACACACCATTAGCCAAGTGCAGGCCAACACACTGCCAGAAAAATGCCATCCAAAGGCCAGTACATGCAGACCGCCAGCCAAAATCCCATTCACACACACACAAACTCTTCCTGGTTTCTAATGGTTTTCTACCCCCGCTTGGGGACAGATGAGACAAAAAATATCACTGAAACAGCCAAAATGTGTGCCTGAAAAAAGGGGAGCAACCCTTGCCTATGGGGCTTTCAGCTTTCCCGGGGCAGAAAGACTTTGGCTAATTGTTTTGGGGGTAGGGGCATTATCATACCCCTTCCAGGCAGGCCCCACCCCTATGTATAATAAAAAACACAATCCCTGGTGCCTAATGGGCTTTCTAGCCCCCGGGGGGCAGATAAAGCGCTATTGCCCCCATCTGCCTCCTGGGGGGCAAAAAGACTATGGTAATTGTTTTGGGGGGCTGTGGAGGCGTTGGCATGCCCATTCTGGGCTGCCCCCAACCCCATGTATATAAAAAAGTAAAATCCCCGGTAAGCAGTGGGCTTTCTGCCCACAGGGGGTAGATAAGAGGCTATGCCCGCACCAGAGGGATTTTAAGTGCCATGTGCGCAGACAGCCTTGAGCCGTCCGACGCACATTAGCATTGCGGTGTCGTATGACTCCTGGCCGTCCGATGCATGAAAGGGGTTAAAACAAACTAGGTAATGGACCTGCCTCTTTAGTAGACACCCAATCCCTCCTACTCTCCACCACTCCTTAACGTCTTTTGACATAATTTGCGCCCAGCTCCCAGCCTTAACCTCTTCCTTGTACGTGAAATTTCCACACTGTACGGGAGTTTTCATTAGTGGGCGGGGATTCGGATGACCGGAGGCCGTCCTGCGCACATGCCCACCGTGACGCGAGACGGCTCCCGGCCGTCACGAGCATGGAAGAGGTTAAACATGTCCAATTATATAGTCTTTCAATAAAATGAAGTTGTTTAGGTGTGAGGTTGTGCATCAGATGTTTGTGGGATTATAATGTTAATAGGTAATATAGAACTTCCAATGTAGAATAGATAATGTGAGTTGAAGGGCTGGTAGCAGTTGTTGCTGGGCTCTGTCTAGGGAGGTGCCTTCTGTAGTGTCTTAAAGTATGAGGGCTATAACCCTTGTGGTTCTGGGTGGACTTTATAAAAGGAATTACTCAAGCTGCTGGGAGGTATTCAGGTCTAGTTATAACAGTCATGATGCAATGCATGCAGTGTGTGATTGCATGCTGAAGATTAAAGACATCTGTAGAAGAGCTCTGGTGTAGCGTGTTTCACTTGCATGCTCCTGTGCTGGGGAAGATGCTACAATTGGCAACAAGGATGGGATTCATGCTCTGAAGGCACACGGCTGCTCTCCCAGATAGTTTATAACGATACAACAAACAGTACAGGCATGCTATGTGTGCCCTAAATTGATGTGAAGCAGTCTGAGGTTGGCGTATGTGGAGTCAAACCCCTGCTCCAGCATGTACATGACCATAGAAGTTAAAAGGCCCGACAGAAGAGTACATTCTAAAAGCCCACCAGAAACTGAAAGAAGAGATATTTCACTGCTCCATAACATATCTTGAGTCGCGCCTAAGCAAGGCCACTAATATCCAGAAAGAAACCTTTAAAATATTGGCTGAGCTGAGTAAGAAGCCTGACAATGTTAAGGCCCCCTTTGACTGTAACACCTTCCAGACCTACTTCTTGGAGAAGGTGAAGATCATTGTCCAGGAGATAGAGAAGGTGGCGGCAACAGGGACTGCCATTGCCTTAACATCTAATAAGGCAAGCGATTGTTCTCTTGAAGTGTTCCCAGAGATGGATACACTAATCTTGGCACAGCTGATGGGTAAAATTAAATCTGGTTCCCCAGCTGATCCATGTCCACCTGAGATATTTCGCATTGCGCGTCCCCTACTAGAGGAGTATATCATCTCTCTCCTCAACAGATCGCTAGACATGGGATATCTGCCGAGTGAACTTAAGGAGGCGCGGGTAAGACCCTTATTGAAAAAACTGGGGTCGGACCCCGCTGTGTTGAAGAACTACAGATCCATCTCCCAGCTGCCCTTTCTCTCAAAAATCCTTGAGCAACACGTTCTTCAGTCCCTGTCCTGCTATCTGGAATCTCACCACCTACTCCATGATAGACAGGCAGGTTTTCGAGCCCATCACAGCACCGAGTTGGTGATGCTCTCGGTGCTGGATGAACTAAGAGGTAGGGCTGACTGTAAGAAAGCGAGCGCCCTGATTTTATTAGATTTATCAGCGGCGTTTGATACTGTCAGCCACACCCTGCTCTTGGATAGATTGAAGAGCTTTGGGATTAAGGGTTCGGCGTTTCAGTGGTTGGAATCCTTCCTTACAGGAAGGACCCAAAGGATACAACTGGGGGATGAAACATCTGAGGTGGGGATCTTAGAGTGTGGAGTACCGCAGGGGTCGGCCCTGTCCCCGCTTCTATTTAACCTATACCTGCAACCACTGATCGCTGCGCTGGCTGCGATGGACTGTAAAGTCTTCAACTATGCGGACGATACGCAGCTGCTGCTAAGTATAAATGACACTACGGCTGCACAACTCCAATCCCAGAACATCTTGAGGTTCACGGTGCGATGGATGACGGATAACCTTTTAAAAGTCAATCCTGACAAAACTGAGATCTTGGTTATACCATCCACTCTCTCACCTTGGAGTGACCTCTACTGGCCTATGGAGTTGGGCCCTGCCCCAAAACCAAGCCTGGCTGTAAAAAGCTTGGGGATTAGGTTGGACGCTGACCTGTCGATGGCTCCTCAGATCGCGTCGGTGGTAGGCAGCTGTACTAACATCATTCGGCAACTGCGGAAGCTGTCCCCTATCCTTTCAGAGCCCATGATGCGATCAATAGTAACTGCCACTATCATTTCCAGAATCGATTATGGGAATGCCCTCTATCTTGGCCTACCGAAAACCCTTACTAATAGGCTCCAGGTCTTGATGAATGATGCTGCCCGATTGATCTTTAGACTCCCTAGGAGGTCTAAAGCCACTCCTTTATTACAAAGCCTACATTGGCTTCCAATTAAAGAGAGAGTGGAATTTAAGAGTTTGTGTACAGCTCATAAGGCTATTTATGGTAAGGCTCCGGCCTATATCAAGGAGCACCTACAACTGTACTGCCCGGTGAGAACACTTTGGTCTTCGGACTCGCAATTGTTGACCTGCTCTCGCTACAGGCTAGTGACGAAGGGAGGCAGAGCCTTCTAAGTATTGGTTCCCCAGTTGTGGAACAACTTGCCTGGAGGGCTGCGTGAGGAAGGAAACCTCTTAAGATTTCGAAAGACCTTGAAAACGCTATTGTTCAGGAGAAGCCTGAGCATGGCATAATCCAATGCTATTTTTTGCTTTGACCCTGTTATGTTATTGTCCTGTACCATCTTTTCCGGGCGCTTAGAGACCTGCAGGTGATTAGGCGCGGTATAAAATTAAAATAACAATAACAATAACAATAACAACAATAACACAGAGCCATCATCGAAGCAAAGCAAATGCTAAAGGCAGTACGAAAGCAGAAGCTCACTTACCAGCACAAGTGAGTGAAGTGCCACACAAGTTCAACCTCGAATCGTTTGTGATTACCCGGGCCCAGGTGAGAGGCCGATGCATGCAAACATTGTATGTGGCATCCAGTGCAAATAACGCTGCCCAAGCAGCATATACTTGGAATGACGACAGAAGGGAGCGTAAAATTCGATGCTGCTGTGTTTCTGAACCCACCACCCCGTTTATCAATGCTGCGAAGCAGAATACCATGCCAGATGGACTGCATGGATCAACACATTTGATGACTTCATAGATGTGATAGAAGAAGAAGATGATAAGAAAGTCATTAAATACTTAAAGAACCTTGCTGGAGTGAAATAAGTGATAAAGTAAATCTTGCCAACTGAAGCAAAATCGTATGCAAAGATAAAAGAAGCATTGGAAGCCAAGTTCAATCCAATGCCAAGTGTCGACTATGAAAGATAGATCTTAAAACAAGCACGAAAACTGTGTTTGTGCACTAGTTCTTTGCAAAGAAGACCACAGTTCAAAAGAAAGTCACCAAATGAAATGACAGACTGAATTCAGACGTTGTCTCAAAATCACAGTGAAAGTGAATGATCAGGGTAAGAGATAAGGGGTAAGAATCCTACTCTCTTCTATTGGGACATCACTACCCTGTGTTTATCAATGTTATATGTTGTAAGTCCCTGATGCATTATGGTTTTAAAGTTTTTACACGTGTGATCACTTGCCTGGCTTTCTGTATGTATGTGCATTTGCCACTTAAACAGCGACTTTTTAGCACCTTTTGAAGCACGTTGTGTCTACCACGTGTAGACTTGAGTAAAATGTATGAGACACTAGGTAACACCTACCTACATGTGGTTTGCACCTATATTTATTATGTCTTTAACCTCTTTCTATTTAGGTTGTGCAATCCTAAATTGAGGTACCCCGCACTACACACCTTTCTAGGTGTAGGGTAGGGATCTTTCTGGCCCTGAGGAAACACCAGGTATTTGCTTGGACCACTAGGTATGAAACATGTCATCATCACATATACATTAAGGCTATCTTGATTAATTGAGCTCTCATGATAGCCCCCTTTCCATTGATTTTATCTCTGCCAAGGGAACCATCATATTAAAACTAGGTATCCCTTAGACAGTTTTAATTCATTTAGCACTCTATTTACATTCACTCCACCCTACACATTATGGCAGAATACTAAAACGATCTCTGACAAAGAGCACTCGTTCGGGCCCATAGGACATTGAATTGCCGGCCCGATGAGGAGCACCTCCTATGATGAAGCATGACATCCATTTGGATGTGTGAGGGCCCCAAATAATAATCATAAGTATTCCCTTGGATTATTTGCTTCCAATCTAGTTTTCCTTCCTTTTCCTTCTAGATTTAATGATTATATTTTAGGAGCTGGATCTTTATCATCTCCCTGCCCCCCTCTTGTGTATATAGCTGATAAAAGAAGACCAGTGATTTGAAAGAAGGGAGGAGGGTACCTACATGTAGACTCTGGGTGTTGTTGGTGAGTTATAGATGGCAGCAGATGAGGTCCAACATTACAAATCTCTCTGTGCCAAGAATGAGACCTTCCAGGGAGAAAATCTGTGGTCAAATTACAGTCCTTAAGGCCCAAATGTTATTACATCATGTTGTATGATCTAGGCCTCAAAAGCGTGGGACGAAACTTCAGCCGAGCAGGTCTCTGTATAGTTTAATACAGTTCCAGGGGTCCATGATCCCTGCTGCAATACTTCTTGTCAAGGCTCAGCCAGAATAAGGGATCAGTGACCAGAGAGCAGGAAAGGGAGGGAACAAATGGAGGCTGACGAGTACAGGTGCACAGTATGAAGCACAGGAAATCACAACAGCATGACTCCAATGCTAACCCAGTGCTAACAGACTGAATGTGTCCTCGTGTAACGTAACTTGTGCTCATGTATAGTGCTCCAATATAAACCTGCAAAAAAATATATATAACGTAGAGGGGGAAAAGGCACCATCGGTAGAGGCAATGTAAACATCATCACACACAAGTTAAAGCAGATGGAGAATTAGTGCAGATTTCCTCACACAATTTCAGGACTTGAGCAACAGAGACAACACCAATGCAGGTTTCTCTCCCACAAAGTCAGGACTGGATCAAAAGACAGCACCAATGCAAGTTTCCCTCACACAAGGTCAGGACTTGAGCGACAGAGACAGCACCATTGTTCTCTGTAAGGTGCACCCATCTCTGTGAGCTCGAGCGTGCAGTGTCCTCTGTGAAGTGCGTACACACACCACATCCCGCGAGAGAGTTCGTGCTGCTGCTTTTAAAATGCAAGCAGCACAAAAAACCGTCATTTCCTGGTTATGGAAAGTGGCGGGAACACTGTGAAAGAGGAGAATTGTAATGAGTCCCTTTAAAGATGCATCAGAGGCAGTGAAGGGTGGTACTGCTGCAAAGTTTTTTTTTAAATCACTTTGAGAGTGAGAGCAGTAACAGAGATCCCGAAAGGGACCTGTCTCGGCACCGCTTTTTAGAACTGATGGTGCTGATTGAGAATGCAACCAAGTTGGCCTATTTTGACCTCCAGTTACATACTGAGATCACAGTAGATGAGAGCCTGGTGGGGCTTGAGGCAATCCTTGCTCAGCATAATGGTTATCCGAATGCTCAGAGACGCATTCTGACCTATGCCAGTCAAAGTCTGCCTGACCTTATTCTCAGGTGGATAAGGGGAGTCTGGCTGTAGTGTGGGTCTGCAAACATTTTCTGGTGTTTCTTTACAGAAAACATTTCACTATTATTACAGATCACCAAGCATTGCTCACTATTTTTGGAAACCCAAAAGACAAGATGCCACCACGTATTGATTGGTGGGGGTTGTGACTGCAAGAGCATAACTATGCAATTGTACACAAACCAGGTTAAGATCAGAACCCTGCTGATTACTTTTTCCAGTACCACTACATTGTCACAGTTCGCCATGAAAAATGGCTGAGGAGTACATCAACTTAATTTTGTGGTTCAGCATGACAGCAGCCCTATCCATTGAACAGATTTTTGCTGGCACCAGTGCCAATAAAACATACTTATCCTCAAAGTTGTCACTTCAGTTCAATAATGGAAGAAGAGTACTTGACCTTTTGCTGACGATGCTGCATTTCAAAAATCAAAAACGTACAGGATAAACTGTCTGTTACCAAGGAAGGTGTTGTATTGAGAAGCTGAAGAATTGTCATACCTGAGAGCCTAAGACAGCAAGTCATCGAACTAGCCCATGAGGGAGCCCTAAGAGACTGAGTGTGGTTCCCGCGCCTAGATGAGCGAGTTGAGAGGGAACTGAAAGAGTGCCATCTTTGCAACTGGTTTTCTCCCAAAGTGATGCAGTATCCATTGACAATGTCTGACCTTCCTGCACATGCCTGGGAAAGAGTTGCAGTTGATTTCTTTGGGCACTTAGGAAATGGACATCCTCTCATAGAAGTCATTAATGAGTATTCATGCTTTCCTTTAGTGACAACCCATGACAAGGTATTCAAACGGCTGGATGACATCTTTGGAGCTTGCAGAATATCCTGCATTTTCAAATCTGGCAATGGCCCGCCATTCAATAGCAAATACTTCAAAGAGTTTCTAGTCAAACTCAATGTCAAGCATCAACAGAGTACATGTCTGTTGCTATAAGCCAATGGTATTGTGGATTGATTCCTTTCTACCTTCACAAGGGTAGTTCAACGAGAATCAATGGAGAAAATCAAGTTCAACCAGGCCCTGTGTGAAGCCCTCCATGCTTACAGTTCAAAACCTCACTTCACAACTTGTGATTTGGGAGAGCTATCGGAACCAAACTACCACAGTGGGCAGCCATCAGATCCAGGAATGCTGATAAGATTTTTTTCACAGACACTTCTTGAAAGATCTAAATGAAAACATATGCCGATCAGCGTCGGCAAGGCCAGGAAAGTCTTCAGTGAAGCTGACTGGATCCTGGTCAGGCAGAAACTAAAGCAGAAAACAGACACTCTGTTTGTGGACGATCCTCTGAGGGTTATGACGTGCAAAGGACACATGGTGATGACGCATCATCCTGGAAAGTCCATCACACAGGACTCGTCATACTTTAAGCACCTACCTCGACGTTCATCAACTCCTGCAAGCATGAATGAAGTGGCCCAGCCTAATAGTCCAGATCAAGCATTAGAACCTGTGCCATTGGTGCACAAACAGAGTGCATCTCAACTACATCATACCATTTAATCTGGCAGACTAGTGAGAGTGCCTTGATGACATATTGAAGAAATATGATGTGACTGTTGTTTATACTTTTTATTTAACAAAGGGGAAGATGTAGTGTCCTGAGACTATGTATGTTCAGACCCTTGTGGTCTGGGCAGACTCAACAGAGGAATAACCTAACTTGCTCGGAGGTGTTAAGGTGTGGTTATTAATGGTTATGACTCAAGGAGAGGGCAGTGTGTGATGAGGAATAAAGGCATCTGTAAGAAAGCCCCGTATACGGTGCATTTATTTGCATGCTCCCGGGCTGGGGATGACACTACAACCCTGGTGTGGATTGGCTCAGTCCAGTTACACAGAGGGAGGTAACACTAAATATCCTAATATGCCGCCTGCAAAGGTTTATGGCCAATCATAGGGTCACAGGCTCATATTTAAGCAGGGTCCTGCCAGTATTTCACATTTTGCAGGGCTGTAATGCTTTGGTAGTGCTTGTCAGTAGGCCTACTGTTCTTCTCTTGGGACTCTTTGTGCAGCTTTCAGCTTGGCTGCCCTGCTGTAGATTTGACAGTATGTATCAAGGAGAACTAGCTATGTTTGTTCTATGGAAAACACATTTTGGTTTTTAGAAGGCCCTCACTCACCAACCTAGTTGGTGAAATGCTTCATCATCGGGCCCCACCCAAGGCACCGTGAAAGTGCGGTGAAAGTGGGTGAGAGAATGTTACAAAAAATGGATTAGGATATTGGAGGTACTTTAGACCTCATAAGATATCAGTCTCTCGTTTTTAATTACTGCCAAGGGCCCATACATTCAAATAGTCCTTTTTGTTCTGTGGGACCTATTGGACAGTTTTTTAACATTCACTCACCCACTTTCACCGCTCTTTCATGGCATAAAACCTGCTCCGCTGCATCCAGCCATCAAAGCACACCCAAGGTGCACTCAGTGTCTTGGGTGGGTCCTAATGATTAAGCATGTCACCAACTAGGTTGGGGAGTGAGGGCCTTCTAAAAACCAAAATGTGTTTTCCATAAAACAAACATACATTAGGAGCACCCACCCCATAGCTAGTTCTCCTTGATACATACATATTATACCCGGGAAAGTGAACTGGCTCCAGTACCTTTCCTCTCTCTCCCTTTGATATTTATCATAGATTGGACAGTACTAACACTAATTAGCAGAGAGGCTCTATAATTACATGTCTTTCGCAAAACTAATGAGGCTCAGTTTTACTTAGTACTCAATCAGTTTCAGCATGAGTGAAAAGTAATCATTGGTTGCATAATTTATTCCATATTCACTCCTACCCATACATCTCAATTACTTTGATTTTCAGACTTCAAAGTGTATCCACTGGGTCGTGAAGTTAGCAATAAAGAATACAACAATTTGTAAAGCAGTATTGAGCATCAGTAAATACTGCATGCCTACACAAAGGCTGCATTTTTTTATACCATGAGTGTTTGACAACCGAATTATCACTGTTTTCCTCATTGTCATGTATCCAAGAATGTGAGCATCTGCTTTAAAGATACACTAATTCAGATTCTTCTCTTAAAGATCAACTACAATGCCACCTCAATACCGGATCTCTATGAGGTCCATGCCAATCTAAATGTTTGTAGGCGATAACCCTAATCATGTAAAAAGAGCTTTTATTGATTTTCAATTGCTGTCTTGAAACTGGGATAGTACCTAAATTGTGGGCAAAGGCTGTTGCCAGACAATTATTAAAAAAATCTTCAATGCATCCAACTGATTTGAACATCTTTCATGCCAGTACCCTACTCCCTTAACTTTGGAAATGTTAGGAAGAAAGAGTTTGTATCCAGTTACAAACCTTTATGGAACAAAACAACCTACTGGACTCCTGACCAGTCTGGCTTCTGCCACAGCAATAGTAGTGAATTTGTTGTGATTTCTGCAATGGATGACTACTGGATGCAGGAGGCACCAGAGATCTTATTCTTTTAGACCTCTCACTGGTCTTGACACCATTGACCATACATTCCTTATCACTCATCTCTCAAATATACTCACTGAAAAAAACCAAAGGTTGAAGTCACGTTATAGTTAGGTGAATATGTCAGTGATAACATTAATATTTTGATTGAAAAAAATGAAAATTCACCAGTTATAGATAGCAGAGCTATCTATAACTTGTGCCCACCCCGTGAACTGCATATTTGCTAGTTGGGGGGAGCCCCTACATTAACGCCAATGGCAACACAAACCGAAACAATAGAATTTGTGGAAAACTCTGATGAATAAGTTGTTGATCTTACATGTGAATCCGCATCAGATGCAGTCGTAATTGACTTAACTCACTATGATTCTGTTGTGTGCATAGATACTATGGTCTGAGCATCATCCTTTGTACCCAAAAACTTAATATGGAAACATCTGGATTGCTGATGTGCAGCGTGCTATAAACTTGTGTGAATTGAGAAAAAATAATAATAATAATTCGAATTACAAACTGTGTGCTGCATGTCCTGGATGGCAAAGCTTCTGGAATGGCCTGTGCTAGGTTTTTACCTTTGAGATGGGGCAAACTCATGGCCAAAGAGAGAAAACAGTCTGTTCCCTAAATTGATGCTGGTTGTTCCTATTTAGTACTCTTTCTCTCTTTGTCTACTTCCCTTGCTCCTATCCCCTCTCCCCTTGCCCGCTACACCGCCTAGCCCCCTGTCCTTAGTGCCCTTTGACTAAGCACTCTGTGGTGATCTGTACTGTCATCATTCCATGTGATGTCATCTCTGCAGGTTCTATGTGCTCATGATTCTTCCCCAGTGTTCCCTGTTTGGCAGTTGCAGCTGCTGTGTCTTTCCCTCAGGCTGGACGGCTCTCTTCTCCTGAATAAACCCTGAATCATAACCTCCTGCTTCAGCCTCATCATTACACTGGCGACGGAGGATAGTCAGCTGTTTCTCAGCTGTCATTTCAATTTCATTTCACAAAGCGCTGTGAAACTCAGGACATCACTTCAACTTCATATCACAAAGCGCTGTGAAATTCAGGACATCTTACTTTCTACATCGTGTGAGTACATTTACAAATTACTTTTCCCCTGTACTCGTTGAGAGCCGTCGCAGCCACAAGACTCTTTCAATTGACTTTTCTGCTATAAACGTCCCCACACACTAACAAGCTCCGAGCCCTACTTCGTACAATCAGCTTTATTCTCTACGCTCGGCCTCACGGTCCCAACTGACTCTCCAGACTCTACAGTTTTTTTTACAAGATCCTACCTTCACCTCTGCTTCCTCAGCGCCGCGTGTTCTTCTCCATCTCCCCAGCGTGTGTGTGTCTCTCCGACGCTGCGTATGCTTCCAGCTTGTTCTTTCTCCTTCGAGCAGCGCCACAGAATGATGACGTGATAGAATCCTCACAACCAAGCGTCATCCTACTTCACGCACGCCAGCCACGCCGGTCACCCTAGCAACAGTCAACACGCTCGACCTATCGTCGTCTTCTTCCTACTTCGCAACGTCACAGAGGCTTTACCTTTCAGCGTCACAAAGATTCCTGTTGCTGCAAGCCTTTATTACTTCTACAGCATTTCTCAGCTGTAGCGCGTCACAAAGACCCCAAGTCTTCATTCTATCTACAGTGCACAGCTAATTTATCTCCGCTGATGCACACAGCCTTTGATATTTCAGTTGAAGTACACAGCAAACCATTGCTTTTTCTCTCACGCTGATGCATTCAACTTCTACATACATTAAAAAGGTATAAATATAAACTATGTTTTCGCGCTGATGCGCACAACCAATACTTATGCTTTGTTACCGACGCCAACACGCTGACGTGCACAGCATTTGCACGCTGACGTGCACAGCATTTGCACACTGAAGTGCACAACATTTGCACGCTGACGTGCACAGCATTTACACGCTAAAGTGTACAGTATTTACACATTAATGTACACATCATTTATTCACATCAAAATATTTAATATTGTTTTTAACACATTTTCTTTATTTACAAAGTTGTAGTCTGTAGTCATATTTACAACAGTTTCTTTTACTTTTATTTTATTTACATATATTTCTTTACAAAAAGTAAAAATTGAAAATATCACAATGCAGAGTGTTACTCCTCCAGCTCCATTTCTTCAGACTCCTGGAGATCCTCCCCTCGAGTGGAAACTTTGGTTGAGATCTTTCATGGCCTACCTAGGTGCAATTGATGGACTCAGATTTCGTGCAGAAAGAAAAAAAAATCTAATGTACTACCATCTCGGTGTAGAGGGCCAGAACGTTTTCGATCATCTACCTCCTTATGTTCCACCTACTGGTGAGGCTCCAGATGAATTTGACATAGCCATTGCCAAATTAGACAAGTACTTTGTCAAAACCAAAAACATGGTCGTACATCGTTACAAATTCTTCACCAGAGTTCAAAAACCTGAAGAGAGTATTGGCACTTTTGTTACTGCCCTAAAAATACTTGCTTCCAAATGCGAATTTGACAACTTCACCTCTCAACTTATCAGGGATCAGCTTATTGCTCGCTGTTCTTGTAAACAAATTCAAGGGAAACTATTGTCCTGCAAAGATCCTTCTTTAGATAAGGCTATTGATATAGCCAAGAGTATAGAGACATCTTTAGAGGATTCCAAACAATTAGAAATTTCTCTCTCCAATACTTCTATTTCTAGTGCAGCATCTGCACCTATTAAGACTCCCAATTTTATTCCTCGTGACTCACGTGGTTATTTTAGAAGGATGGGAAACACTAGTACCAGAAGACCTTTCATGCCCAGTAGACAATTCAGCCAAAATACTTTTTGTTTTAGATGCGGTTCCTCTTACCATGTGTCTAATTTTAAGAACTGTCCAGCTGCCAACCAACAATGCACTCAATGTGGTAAACATGGTCATTTCTCAAGAGTCTGCATGAGAGGTAGAAGAGGTGGTGTACGTTGTGTCTTGAATGAATATGATTCTTCTTCTGATTCAAATCCCCTTGAGCAGTCAACTGAATATCCTGAAAGTGATGTAACCACTCAAGAGTATGTAGTTGTTGTTAAAGACAATGATGATGTTAGTCGCACCTTTCATGTTCCTGATCCAGAAGTTGACACTACCATTGAAAAGCATCATGTTCAACTACTTGTAGACACTGGTGCTCGCATCACTATTGTTTCCCATGACAAATATTCTCATTTTTGGCAAGATAAGTGTCTACTTCCCCCTGATGTTCTCACTGTAGCTTTTGAAGGGAGTAGAATTAATCTTTTAGGCTATTTCTGGGCTGAAATTTCTATTTTTGGCAAATCTATCAAAGGGAAAGTTTATGTTGCCAAACGTGGCATCAATGTCCTAGGCCTTATACATCAAGCAGAATTCGGTGTCACTATTAAACCTTGTTTACCCAACCCTGTTTTTATAGAAGGATGCAATCTTCCCTGTTCTACGTCTTCATCTTCTGTCCCGGTATGCAACATTGTGGATAACAAATCGTGGGAGCACAAATATAAAAGAGTCTTTGAAGATCGTCTTGGTAAAATCACCAATTTTCAACATTTTATCAAAGTTAAAGATAGCATTACCCCGGTCAAGCACAAACTTAGAAATGTCCCACTCAGTATCAGAGAAGACTTATCTAAACACCTAACATCACTATGCGAACAAGGAATTATTGAAAAAGTAGAATCCACATTGTGGCTTTCTCCTATTGTTCTTGCTAGAAAAAGGTCCGGTGACCTTCGCATGTGTGTGGACTTGCGCAGTCTTAATGAAGCTATCTGGGTTGATGGTTTTCCCCTTCCTCGCATTGAGGATTTGATAGCAAGGGTTGGATCATCTACTTGGTTTTCCAAACTCGATTTAAAAGCGGCCTACCACCAGATTGAGTTACATCCTCTCTCACGACACCTCACTGCCTTTGTAACACCAGATGGTGTATTCCAATTTCGAAGCCTTCCTTTTGGATTGGCCTCTGCCGCCGCTGTTTTTCAGGGTATCATGTCTGAAATGTTTAAAGAACTCTCTAATGTAGTCGTCTTCCAAGACGATATTCTCATATTTACCCAAACTGAGAGTGAACATGATAAAGTCATTGACCAGGTTTTTGACATTCTAGAACAAAGAGGTGTAACTCTACAAAAGAGCAAGTGTGTTTTCAAAACCAGGGAAGTAGAGTATCTTGGTCATAGCATCTCTGAAAGTGGCATCAAACCCAGATCAGGTCTGGTCAAAAGCATCATTGAAGCTCCTGCTCCCTCCAATAAAGATCAACTTTTATCCTTCCTTGGTCTCTGTGAGTTTTACTCTAAATTCATGAGAGACTATGCCAAGACTACCGAATGCTTTAGAATTTTACTTAAAAAGGGTGCCACCTTCAGCTGGTCTGATGAGTGCGAAAAGGGTTTTCAGCTCATAAAAAAACATATTACCAACGCTCCTGCTCTTCAACCTTTTAATGGTAACAGAGAAACTGTTATCACTGTTGATGCCTGTGAATACGGCTTAGGAGCTGTTCTCTCTCAACTAGCTTACGGTAAAGAATTCACTGTAGGATTTGCTTCCAGGACTCTCCGTCCTGTTGAAAGGAAATACTCAGTAATAGAGAAAGAACTGCTAGCTTGTGTTTGGAGTGTTGAAAAGTTTAAATCTTACTTGTGGGGTAGATCTTTCATTCTCCAAACTGACCATCGACCCCTTGTCGATATCTTATCAGGCAGAAATGTCAATCGCACTACAGCACGATTAGCTAGACTTTCCACTAAATTATTAGAGTTTAACTTCAAAGCCATCTACATACCTGGTGGGAAAAACGAACGAGCAGACTGTCTGTCCAGGTTGCCTGTACATGATCCTGATGAAAATGATTGGGAAACTGAAATTGAAGAATGCTTTGTAGCCAACATTTCTCAAAATTTCATTTCTTTCGCTGAAAATGATTGGATCAAAGCCGTTGAAAATGATACCGTTCTCAAGGATGTAATTTTGTACATACAAAAGGGGTGGCCTAAAGAAAAATCCCTATCTCACGAACTTCAAATTTATTGGAAGATTAACCCAGAACTTTCTTTGGAAAATGGCAAAATTGTTAGGGGTGACAAGTTCATTCCTCCTTCTGTCTATCGTGAGAAAATCATTGCTGATGCACATTCTGGGCATCTAGGAGCCACCATCACCAAGAGAAATGTCAGATCGAACTTTTGGTGGCCAAAAATGGACAATCAAATTGTATAGGCCATCAAACTGTGTACACGCTGCAATACCAGTGACAAGGTTCTTGTCTTAGAAGGTGTTTGTGACTCTATTGTTCCTCCACCCGTTAGAGCTTGGCAAAAAATTGGTCTAGACTTTCTGGGTCCATTTCATGTGCTTCCTAATACTTCCAAATATTTCCTGGTTCTTATTGATCATCTTTCTAGGTGGGTTGAAGTTGAACCCATCAATGTGCCCAACTCTAAGAGTGTCATTGATTGTCTAAGCAAAATTTTCCTGAGGGAGGGTTGTCCGGAAGAAATCCTCACTGACAACGGAGTGCAATTTATTTCAAAAGAAATGGGGGTTTTTCTGAACAATTGCTGTATTAAACATACTAGAACTCCGTTATATCATCCCCAGAGTAATGGCAAAACCGAGAGGTTTAATAGAGTTATTGTTGAATGTGTGCAAGCTGCTTTCAGGTCATATAACTGTATTTTTCAAGCAGTGAAAGACCTCATATGGTCTTATCGGATTTCCCCCCATGTTGCCACAGGTTTCTCTCCCTTTGAGTTGATGAGAGGGAGGAAAGCTTGTTCTCAAGCTTTCCCATTTTGGATGGTCAAAAGTCTTCACCGGGGCTGTGATTTGGAAAAAGTCTGGGAATGTGCTAACAAAAAATCTTCCAGTTCACTACCTTACAATGTGGATTTAAGCAAGAAGTCCTCCCAAAGTATTCGTGCTGGTGATTGGGTCAGGATTAAAAATCCCGTCACAGTTAAGAAAGGTTTTTCAAAATTTCTTGATTCACAACAAGTTGTAGAAGTTCGCAAGAATGCGGTCAAACTGTCTAATGGCAATTGGTGGAGCACTTCTCGTGTAGCCAGGGATCCTTCTCGTGTAACTGTTTTTCCATCCAATGTCAAAGTCAATGATGATTTAATGAAAAGTTCTGATGTGAATGGTAACAGTGGCCCTAGGAAAAGCTTAAGAGCAACTGTTAGGCCTAACAAATATCGTGATTTTATTTTATTTGTTTCATTATGATTATTTTGTGTTTTCTGTTTGTTTGTTTTTTGCTTTAAAAAAAGGGGGGAGGTGTGTGGTGATCTGTACTGTCATCATTCCATGTGATGTCATCTCTGCAGGTTCTATGTGCTGATGATTCTTCCCCAGTGTTCCCTGTTTGGCAGTTGCAGCTGCTGTGTCTTTCCCTCAGGCTGGACGGCTCTCTTCTCCTGAATAAACCCTGAATCATAACCTCCTGCTTCAGCCTCATCATTACACACTCCTTCTCCCCTTGTTGGGGAAAGATCCAATATTTATACTCTGGAGTCTCAGGGAACTCGCTGAGACAGTCCATAGCACCAAGGGAGTCGCTCACAGCTGAGGTATGGTATGACACCCCTTGTCAAAGCACTTCCTCTCCCCTTTTTGGGGAAGGATCCAGTATGTAGGTCGTGGAGTCTCAGAGACCCCTCTGAGAGAGTTCACTGCATAAAGAGAGCCTCTCGCAAGAGAGATGGGGAAATGATACCACTTCCCCTAGGAACACAGCTTACTGGACTTTGGACGCAGCTTTGACTTGTCTACCGGATTGTGTCCCCGTCACCCTCCCCCTCCTCTTTCCATGCTGTGTCTCTCATCCTCCCCTCCTCTTTTCCGCCTCCGTTTTCTGTCTAATTCCCCTGCTCCTACCCCCTTCCCTGAATCTCTCCCCTTGCCTGCTTTTTCCCTTGTGCTTATTGTTTTTCTCGACCTTACAAGTAACTATGTTGCCATGCTCTACTAACTGTGTAACCTTTGTAACGATGTAACCGGCAACTATGATCTGATACTCATATAAAGCGCTCTGATACCTCAGGGTCTAGCCAGCGCTATATAAAACCTTTAAAATAAATAAATAAATGAGCGCAGATATTACATCACTCTTGACATGTTCTATGACATCATTTATGACCACTGACAAAATCTCAAAGTACATAATTGATTACGCCATTCAATGAGTGTGCTGTTTGTTTTACAGTTTACATAGTGATGGGTAGCTACCATGTTACTTTTCAAAAAGAAACTGGAGCACTCAGCGGGTTGCTTAATTTTCCTTTATTCACCAGTTGGACACGTTTCGACAATAACCGCCTTTCTCAACACTGGCACTGCATATACTATGCACACTGATTGACAAGTGTGTCAAGAAACGATGCATTTTTCAAGCAAAGATCATTCTCTGTTAAGACATTGAATATGCATTCGGCCAGCACGTTACAACTTGAGTATAGTGTGGAACAGATCCATTTTGGAGAAAAGAGCTACTTACGTTGTGATGAGCGTACTTATACCCAAGATTGACGAACATTGCGAAAATACATGAAGTAACAATGACATGCCTGCAGCAAGAGCCTATGGAGACAGAATTGTCCACTGTCTGTGTTAATTTTGCAGTTTTGAAATGGCATTGGTGATATGTGTTTAAGTAAACTGCAGAATCACTGCAACCATGAATAAATACCTGCCAAAATGGAACATTATCAAATGGAAAGGAGAGGGCTTCTACAACCGTCGCCTTCAGGTGTGCATACTGATTGGCAGGTGTGGCAACGAAGGGCACATATTTTAAGCAAATATCACTCTGTTAAGACAGTGAATATGCTGCCTGCATGCTGCAAGTTGTGGATAGTGGGGTACAGAACCAGTTTGGAAGAAAGAGCTACTTACGTTGTGATGAGAGCAGTTATACCCAAAATTGAAGAACATTGTGAAAACACAAGCAGCAGCAATGCCATGCTGATGGCAGGAGCACATGGAGCTAGAATAGTCTGCTGTCTGTGTTAGTGATGCATTATCCAATGAGAGTGAGAGCGGACCTATTTAAAACCAATCACATAGCTTTTTGCTCAATCCCAGTGTTTAGAAAGACAGTTATCACCGAAATCAATCAATTAATCAATCATAGCATTGGTAAAGTGCACTACATACCCATTAAGGTCTCAAGGCGCTAGGGGGGGTAGGGGCTGCTACTGTACGAAGAGCCAGGTCTTGAGGAGTCTCCTGAAGGTTAGAAGGTCTTCGGTTTGTCGGAGGTGAATGGGGAGGGTGTTCCATGTCTTGGCGGTGAGGTGGGAGAATGATCTGCCGCCGGTGGTCACTCTTCGGATGCGGGGGACGATGGCGAGGGCGTGGTCTGCGGAGTGGAGCTGGCAGGCGGGGGTGTAGAGGCCGAGTCGTCTGTTGAGGTACGCTGGTCCGGTGTTGTGGAGTGCTTTGTGTGCGTGGGTGAGGAGCTTGAAGGTTATCCTCTTGTTGATGGGGAGCCAGTGCAAGTCTTTCAGGTGGGGTGTGATGTGGCTGTGGCGGAGGATGTCTAGGATTAGGTGTGCAGAGGCGTTCTGGATGGGTTGGAGTCTGGTCAGAAGTTTGGCCGGGGCTCCTGCGTAGAGTGCGTTGCTGTAGTCCAGTCTATTGCTGACGAGGGCTTGGGTGACCGTCCTTCTAGTTTCGGTGGGGATCCACTTGAAGATCCTGCGAAGCATGCGGAGGGTGTTGACGCAGGAGCAGAAGACAGCATTGACCTGCTTTGTCATGGAGAGTGTGGGGTCGAGGATGACCCCTAGGTTTCATGCGTGGTTGGTGGGTGTGGGGGGTATTCCTAGTGCCGCAGGCCACCAGGAGTCGATCCAGGCCAAGGGGGTGGAGCTGAAGCTGAGGAACTCTGTCTTGTCTGAGTTCAGCTTCAGTTGGCTGTCCCTCATCCAGTCGGCGACAGCCTTCATTCCTTCGTGGAGGTTGGTTTTGGCTGTGTTGGGGTCCTTGGTGAGCGAGAGGATCAGCTGGGTGTCGTCGGCGTAGGAGATGATGTTTAGGTCGCGTTGTCGGGTGAAGTGGGCAAGTGGTGCCATGTAGATGTTGAACAGCGTTGGGCTGAGAGATGAGCCTTGGTGTACGCTGCAGATGATTTCGGTGGTTTTGGAGCAGAAGGGGGAGGCGGACGCTCTGGGTTCTCCCGGAAAGGAAGGAAGTGGTCCAGTCCAGGGCCTTTCCTTGGAATCCGGCGTCGTGGAGGCGTGCTCTTAGTGTGCAGTGGCAGACTGTGTCAAAAGCGGCTGACAGGTCCAGGAGGATGAGGGCAGCGGTTTCGCCATTGTTGAGCATGATCCTGATGTCATTGGTGACGATGATGAGGGCAGTTTCGGTACTGTGGTTGCTGCAAAACCAGACTGGGATGGGTCCAGGATGTTATTCTCTTTGAGGAAGCTTGTTAGGTGTTGACAGCCTTTTCGATGACCTTCGCCGGGAACGGGAGCAGGGAGATGGGTCGGAAGTTCTTGAGACCAGTTGGATCGAAACGTGTCCAACCGGTGATTACATGGAATATTAAGCAACCTGCTGAGTGCTCCGGTTTCTCTTTGAAACTTTGTTAGGATATAAAACACGTGGGGCCATTTACACGTTCAAAGGTGTCCATTTAACGGAGTTCGGCAGTTTTGAAATGGCATTGGTGATATGTGTTTAAAAAAACTGCCAGAACCGTTGCAGCCAAGAATAATGCACACAGAAATGGAACATTACCAAATGGAAAGGCGAGGGCAACTACAACAGTCACCTACAGGTATGCATACTGATTCGCAAGTGAGGCAATGGGGAGGCGCATATTTCAAACAAAGATCACTCGCTGTTAACACACTGAATATGCATACGGCCTGCATGTTGCAAGTTGTGTATAATGCAGTGCACACCCATTTTGGAGAAAAGAGCTACTTACGTTGTGAAGAGCGCACTCATACCCAAGATTGATGAGCATTGTGAAAATACATGCGGTAACAATGACATGCTGATGGCAAGAGTCTATGGAAAAAGAATAGTCTGCTGTCTGTGTTAGAGATGCCTTATCAAGTGAGAGTGAGTCAAACCTATTTAAAATCAGTAACAAGACTTTTTGTGCAACCTCAGTGTTGAGAAAGGCAGTTATCTCTGAAATGCGTACAACTGGTGATTAAAGGAATAGTAAGCAACTGAGTGAGTGCCCGGTTTCTCTTTGAAACTTTATTTGGATGTATCTATCTATCTATCTATCTCCGCCAGTAGGCAGTTATAGTTATGACCTATTATCCATAGGAAATTTGTAACATTCCTTTCCCAATAACTTTGGCGCCGGTTGAGGAATCTTTGCTAAATTCTCAAAACTTGTGAGGCGCTCCGGTCAGCTCCTATCTTGAAAGTTTCGGGGCGATTTGGCAAGCGGGGGCCGAGAAAAGAGGGGGGTCCCAAAACGTGCTTTCTCCATGGTAATATAGAAAACTTTAGACACAGCTACAGCCGAAACTGCTGAACGGAATTATACCCAATTTCGTAAAAAGTAGCTCTTGGTTCAGAAAGAGACCTTTTCTTTAAATGGTGTAAATCCGTTCGGTAGTTCCTGAGAATTTTTTTTAAATAGAGGTAAAAAAAATGCATTTCCCATAGCAAACTTTAGACATGGCTACAGCTTGTACTGCTGAACAGAATTACACCAAATTTGGCATGAAGGTAGCCCTTGCCTGAGACTGAACTCTTTTTCTTAAATGTAAATCCATCAGTAGTTGCTGAGAAAAAATATATATATCGATATATAGAGGCGCGGGTGATCCCTGTACCCTCCCGATCACGAGCTTCATGCTAATTGGCTGTCAACACCTTAAACCAGGAAGTGTTGGCAGCCATCTTGTGCCTCAGTAGAACCGGCAGTCGCCAATAGGTGATTATAGTTAGGATCTTGTTTCTATTAAAAAAGTGGTTATTTTTGCCAAATCTTTGGCGACGTTTGATGAATCTTCGCAAAATTTTCAAAAATAATGAGGCTTTCAAGTGAGCTGCTGTGTTGAAAGTTTCGGGGTGATTCGTCAAGTGGGGCTGAGAAAAAAGGTTTTCTTCATGTTAATTCCCATAAAAAACTTTAGACACAGCTACAGCTTGAAATGTGGCACAGAATTACACAAAATTTGGCAAAAAGGTAGCTCTTGGTTCAGAAAGCACTCATTTTGTTAAATGGTGTAAATACATTGAGTAATTCCTGAGAAATGTAAATATTTCTGAGATATCCACATATGGACGCGAAGGATCCGCAAACCCTCCCAATCCCGAGTCTGCAATCTGATTGGCCGAGAAGGCAAAAAAGTGAGAAAATAAATGTCTCTAAGTGATCAGGTTGAGATCAGATGAAGCTGGGGGAATTTCTCCTTCAAGAAATAGTGCACTCACACACTCTTACAAGTGTCATGCTTCATCATCGGGCGTTGCTTCTCATGAGGGTGGCACTGCAGTCCTCCATGGGCCCGCGAGAGGGCGCTTTATTGGAGATCTTTTTAGGAGATGCTGCAGTTGTGCATGTGGGTGTGTGGCCCTTAAAAAGTGTGAAAAGTGATTTAAAATTACCTAAACTGGTATCTAGAGAACACACTTTATTCAGGGGTCCAGGAGATAAAGAGTGGTGTGTGCGTACCACGCTGGATAGAAAGCACCTCCAAAAAACAAATATAATGGAGGGGAGAGTATTGCTCTGCTGCTTCCTTTAAAATTCCATGCGTGTATGTGAAGGTTAAGGTGTGGTTGACATGTTTCGCGCAGTGTTGGTCCCTAGTGGATCCTGGTGCGCTTCTTCAGGCCCGTGTGAAGCGGAATAAAATAGTAAAAATAGGGTTCGGGACGGCAAAGCCCTGTAGCCCTATGGTACCTAGAGTAAGGTGGTGATGCGTCTAAATAGCGCACTGGAACATCAACTGCATGTTCCTATGATCAACCCCATAGAAAGTAATGGAGTGCCTCTACGGCAATGTCCTCGGTCACAGAAGCCGCCAGTTGTAGCTTTGTGTAGCAGTCTCACTTTTTCGCCTTCTCGTACTTGATTCGCAACCAAAGCTTGGCTGCGGACTCTACTCTTTTGGGAACTGTTACCCCTGGTGATACATAGTGACTCTTGGGAGCATTGGTACTGGACCCGCTTATTTTTTCTAAACGCTCCCTGTCCCCCCTTCTTCTTGTGTTTAGAGTGCCAACAGTTCCAACCAGGAACTGAGTCACAAGGAAAAAGGTTCAAAAACATTAAAAGTAAAGAAAATGGGGCAGGGTAGAAACACGGAATCAGCGGGATTCGCGCTGGGAGCGCGAATCCGGCCTCAGGAGTAAAGTAGACTTCATCCCCCAAGCAGAAGTGCACCAAGAGGTGCATTTACAGATTGGTACAGAAAGGGGGTGTGGTGACTGACCACCTCTCAGCAATCCAGCTGTGTGGGGCTTACTGGAGGTAACAGTTAGGCAAGTTGGCCCCTAAGGACCCCCAGCAGCGAAGGGGACTTCACTCCCAATCAAGATCACGCCAGGATGTGTGTTTGCAGAGTAGTTGTGAAAGAAGGCAGGGCCTGGTATCAGAATTCAGCAATCCTGCTGTGTGGGCTTACTAGAGGTAACAGGAGGGGTAGATGGCGCAGGAGGGCATCCTTGGTGCTAACTACCTCTCTTATTACCTCCAGTAAGTCCCGCACAGTGGGACTGCTAAGAGGTCTTCGGAGTCCACACACCCCTTTCTCCACCACTCTGCAAACGTGCCTCCTGGTGCACTACTGGTTGGGTGATGAAGTCCACTTTACTCCAGAGGGACCTTGGGAGCCAAGAATCCCTCCTGGTACATTCTGTATGCCCTATGCAGTGTCATTCCTGAGAGCTGGTCGGAGGCCCAGCCCCCTTTCTCCAACTCTGCAAACGCAACTGCTAGTTAAAAAAACCTAGAAATTCACTGAAAAAACACGGTTTGAGGGAAGTTATAGTTAGGAATTCGCATTTAAAAACCTTAGAAATTCACTGAAAAAAACACAGGTTTCAGGGACATTATAGTTACGAATTAGCATTTAAAAAACCTTAGACATTCACAGAAAAAAAACAAAGGTTACAGAGATGTGATAGTTAGGCTGCCATTTCACTTATACAAAACCAAAGAAATTCAGCCGTTAATGTTGGCTGAGGTAACTATAACTTGCGCCCCACAATGCACTGCTGATGACGTCACATATTACATCACTTATGACATGGTCAGTTACATCACTGATCACATCTCAAATGACATCACTGATGACATCACTCACACCCTAATATAACCTTTCATACACCAACTCTAAAATACAGACTACCATTCTCGAAACCATAGACACACCAATACCAGTTAGTACATACCCATTCACTGATTCATAGGTCTACACACACATCCGCTCACTCACCCATGGAGTTACTCACACACCTAGTCACTCACCCAAAGAGTCGATCACACTACCATTTACTCACCTATACAGTTACACACACACCACCTCACTTATTCATACAGATACTAACACATACCTACTCTCCTATATAATCACTGACACAAGCACACACTGATCCATACAGGCACTCTCACAATCACTCACTCTCACATACAGTAAATTATATACTCCAACACTCACATATACTACCTTACACATATGCAGTTACTCACCCATATACCACTGAGACATCCATTCACTCAATGACAGAGCCATACACACACTCACTCAACCATATAGCCCATGCATATGCAGTCATGAACCCATACAGCTAGTGAATCACCTACTCACACATCCATGCAGGGTCACACACTCCCTCACCCACCCAAACAGTAACTCAGGCACCCATACATGTACTCAGACAACCAATCAATAACCCACATAGACACTAATGTAGCTACTCACCAACCCATGCAGCCACTTAAACACCACTGACAGACTGATACAGACATTCACACAGATTATTCACTCACTCATATATTAACTGGGACACATATAATAACTCACTTACACAGTCAGTTACGCACCCACTGAATCATCCATCCAGACACTCATACACCCATTCATTCTTCAATACACCTTGGTGTATATATAAATATAACATTCTTAAACTTTTTAGAAACTCTCACACTCACTGGATGATGTCATCAGTGATGTCATTTGAAAAGCCATCATTGATGTCATCATTGATGTCACTGACCATGTCATAAGCTATGTAATATGTGACGTCATCAGCAGTGCATTGTTGGGGCTCGAGTTATAGTTAGCTCAGCAAACTATAACAGCTGAATTTCTCTGGTTTTGTGCAAGTGAAATGTCAGTCTAACTATAACGTCTCTGTAGCCTTTGTTTTTTTCTGTGAATTTCCAAGGTTTTTTAAGTGATAATTCTTGACTATAGCGTCCCTGAAACCTGTGGTTTTTTCAGTGAATATATATATTTTTGTCCTCCTGCTTTGGTGTGCTGCCTCCGAGCTGTCTGAACGCCGGCGGTGCTCATTATGCAGCACTCTGCTGCGCACTGCAAATTAAATCAATACTCTGGTTTCTTGTCCCAAGTTTCTAAGAAACCATGGCATTCCAGTGCTGGTATGTTCAATGTTTCTTTATTTTACGTCTGAAGCATCTACGCGTAACACCCCTGCCTATCAATCTTGGTGCTTAGTGGAATGAATTGTGAGGATTTCTGAATTAAAATGCCAGTACCCCGAGATCCTGGCGTAAATTCCGAATGGACTATCATTTTGTATCCTCTCCTATCCAGGGCCTTGTCCCCCCCGTTCAGTGTGTCTCTTGTAGGAGTGCTAGGACAGGCTTCTGCCTCTTCAGTGCAGTCAATACCAGACTGCGTTTCACCTAATCCCAAGTCCTCTTACATTCCATGTCATGATTCGTAGGGGGGAGCCCAGCGACCGTGGCCCTACCCCCTCCGTTCTATGTATCGGGCCGTCCGCCATAGGTGGTTATGTAGTTATGAGTGTGGCTATCGTGGTTCATGTCCTGCAGTCTTTGCTTCTTCCCTTCAGCTAAGTGACACAGATATAAAACAACGTATCCCAACCTTATTTGTGAATTCCGAACTATTGCTATACAGCGCAAAGTTAAGACAGTATATCCCGACCTTACACGTAAAAACCTAACAATTCCAAAACAACCCCACCTCTCTCCCCCCCTCCCTGCCCCCCTGCTGAACGGACTTTCAACTGCCCGCCACCCCAACTGAGCAGAGTGCTTAACCCATCCCAAAACCAGAGTACTTGCGTGTTGGGGGAGAGCGTCTCCCCGGGCAGGCGGCATCCCTGCCCTCCTCCGGGCTACCCAGGCCAGCGTCCAGCCGCGACTGTAAAGTACTTAGTTCAACCAGCAAAAGACAGCGGCCATTTTCGCCCCAGTCGGTCCAAGTCATTCTCCTCCGTCGGCCTCAGTGAGTTCCTGTGTCGGTGACCTGCCCGCGCCCCCTCTGCAGGACGTCTGTGATCCGGTCCGGTTGTCGTCGCGGTGTCCGTGGTTCGTCCTATGAGTTCTGCGTGGAGGTCCCGCGGTGCGCCATCCCTCAAGCCAGTCCCTGGCCGCATCTGGAGTGTCGAAGAACCAGACCTTCTTGTCAGCTACTACCCGAAGTCGGGCTGGAAACAGCATTGAGTAGGGCAGTTCTTTTTCTCTCAACGTCTTTTTAACCTCGAGAAAAGTCCTCCGTCTCCGCGATACTTCCGCCGTGTAGTCTGGGAAAAAGGATATCTTAGAGTTCTGCACCTGGATGGCCGGCGCCACTCTAGCCGCCTGCAAGATGGCGTCACGATCACGAAAGTTAAAGAGTCTCGCCAGTATAGGCCTCGGCGGGCCTCCCGTCTTCGGCTTCCCTCCCGGCACTCTGTGGGCCCTCTCCACAGAGAAGAAGTGTGAGAGACCTTTGGGTTGGAGCTGATTTTTGATCATATCTTCCACGTAGAGGTCCATCGCGCCTGTGGTCTCCGACTCCGGCACTCCTAGTATTCGGACGTTGTTCCTCCGGGAATGCCCTTCCTGATCGTCCAGCTTCTCTCTGAGTGTTTTATTGTCTGCTTGCAATTTTCCCATTTCTATTTGTAGCTCAGACACATCTTCGACTAAGGATTTGGTCACAACTTCAACTTGTTTCACCCTTTCGTTCATCTTCTGGAGGTCTGCGCGTATAAGGGTCACTTCAGTCGCCGTCGCCCCCACCGTCGCTTGCACCTGAGCCAGGGCGTGTAGGACATCCTCCAGCGTGGCTTTCTTTGCCCCTTCGGTCTCCGCCGTTTTCCCCGTGGACTTGCGTTGTTCCGACAGGGGGGGTGTTTGCCTGTCAAAGGCAAATTTATCGAGCTTGGCTTGCGTGGAGTTGTGTTTGGGGCCTCTGCCCGCCATTTTCTGTGGCCAAGGATGTTATTCGTCCCCGAGGGGCGTGCTGCTCAGCAGGCGGTATGAGACCACTGGCGTCTTCTGGTGGAATTCGCGCATCTTCTTGATCCTCGCGTGTTCACCCCTAGGTGTTAGGTGCCGCAAGCCTCCCCTCGTATGTGTACGGTTACCGGATAGACCGCCGCGTGCAATGTCTGTTCTGGCAGGGCCCTTCGAGAAGTGCCCGTCTCTGGGGTATCTTTACCCCTCCCTACAGCGCGTCCGGCGTGGTACACCATGCCCGCTGCCCCTCAGTGCGGCCCAGCAGTCTTAGGCTTACTGTACAAATGAGGAGGATGGGCGATATCCCACCATCCTCTAGTCCATCAAATGACCCCCACAGGCTGAGGTATGTGCTGATGTATGCTCAAGTTACTGGTGCCTGTATACGCACTGCGTAGGTCCAGTATGTTCCTCCCCAGACCCGCTCTATTATGCGGCCGAACTCTGCCGCGCTGACTCCAATAGGGGGTAAGGGGGGCGTTTGTATTTACTGTGAGCAACCAGTTTAATGTCCGCAGTGCCCAGTTTATATCTGTCCGATGATCCAGTGCTCAGCGGGGGGTGCACATCGCATTATTGCCACTATGCCCGGTGATTTTTCAAACTGCAACTCAGGGGTCTAGTGCCTGCCTTCCCGGGCTGCCTTACCCGGGACGTCCCAGCCTCATAGAATGGCAGTTCCAAAACCTGCGCTGCGGCGTCTGCCGCTTCGTCTCCTCGCCGTCCCCCGCAGCGGCTCGCAGCAAATCAGACCCCCGCAGTTCACTCCGGCTGATCGCGAGGCCACCCGGGCTTGTCCGTGATACTCGCCGATGTTCCTCCACTTCCGGCGACCGGCGCCCGCCGATGCCTCACTTCCGCCCGGGCTCCGTATTTACTGTGGCCCGCTGTACGAAGGAGGATTCTAGGCCCCTACCCTCGCGTCACCTCCACGCTGGTTGCCGGAGCGCCGCTGTCTCTACACTGCTCCTCCGGTTGCCGCTCGGTCGCCAGACCCGGTGCGCCTCGTCAGAGTGGATAATTTATCGGATTATATCAGCGGATTAATGTGGGATGCCGCCCTACGTCGGGAGCCTCCCTAGGTTGCTGCCGCCATCGTTGGCCGCTAGCCACGCCCCGCATCCCTCATTTTTAACATTGTGGTGGGCGGTGCTCTCTGCACCGCCCGCCACAATGCTAAAAATGCATGCATGCATTTGCATACACGAAGCGGCAGGCACCGCGCGGTGCCTGCTGCTTCGTGTATGCAAATGCTGGGGGTTACCACAGGTACCCCCTGTGTGCACCCCCCCACCTCTCCTTCACTCTGGGAGCCCATAGGGGCCCCCCAGAGTGAAGACCCCATGCCTTTCCGTGGCGGCATCGCCGCCACGGAACGGCATTAGTCAAGCCCATTGTAATATGGCTGGCGGTGTCAAGGCGACCTGGGCGGAAAAGCGGCGGACGGCCTTTCCGTCCGCCACGGTAACACCCCGCCATACTAATATGGCGGGGGGAATTTAGGTGTGGATGGCGGGCGGATTGCCCCCGCCAGGACGGCGGGGGCTACCGCCAACCTGGCAGGGGCAATCCGCCCGCCATCCTAATGGGCCCCATAATTCCGACCAAATGGACAATTCGGTTGTTTTTGGGGCTGCCATCTTTAAATATGTAAAGAGGGATAATAATACTATACCATATTTATCAAGGTGTTCCAAACAATTAAATGTTCAAATGATTACTCTTTCAGTTAGATTGTAAACATTAATATCCTGATCAAGTCTCATTTGTTTGGACCCTAGTGGTCTTTTCTCAACACCTTCTTGATTATTCAAAACCTTTATATTTCAAGTGAATATTTTTACATCATTATTAATTTCATGATCTTAAGTCACATAGTTCTGCCCAAGAGGGCATTTATAATTCCATAATAATCTCTCTTGGCAATCAAATGTCAAAATAATCAGAACTTAATGTATCAAACTTTTTATGAAAAATTGATAAAGGGAAACACCAATTGTATTTCAAACCCTCCAATGAGCTGTCTACTTTCAACTTGAAGATTGTCGTCACTTCTAACCATGTACTGCATCAAAGTGTCTTTTCCTATATGAGAATACATAATAATTTATTAAAAAAGAGAAAAATTGTATTTACCCACCAAAGGTTACAATGACGTTATAGTTAGGTTGGCGTTTTACCCACACAAAACCATAGAAATTCAGCAGTTACAGTTATACTTACAGTTATACTTCTGTTAAGAAACTATGAATTGTTGCCTTAAGTTACTGAATGGACTAGTTATGGTTTCTTCAGATAAGCATGACTATAAGTATAACTGTCACTGCTAAATTTATGTAGTTTTTTGTGATTATAATGTTAACCTAACTATAATGTCCCCCGTAATCTTTGGTTTATTCCGTTAATTTCTATGTTTTTTTTTTTACTGTAAAGTAATATATAATTACCGTACATTAATACAACATTCACCGCACTTGGCCAAGCCCTGCAACCAACTCCGAACCCTGCATGCTCCTAACCCCACGCAGCTCACGGTCAAAGTCAATGCGCTGTGTGGTTTGGTGTGTGAATGGGTGTATTTTTTCTTTACACTGCGTTTTGGATCTGAGGATCCATCCTGTGGATTCGAGGATCCATTCTGTGGATTTGAGGATCCAGCCTGTGGATTCGAGGATCGGTGGAATTACCAGCAGTACCCACGTCCCTAGTCATCTATAATTTTAAGCCTCTAATATCTCTAAAACTACTGAATGGATTTACACCAAATCACAAAAAACATGCTTTCGGGACCAAAAGCTAGCTTTCTGTCAAATTTGGTGTAATTCTGTCTAGTGGCTCAGGCTGTAGTCATGTTAAATAATTAAAAAATCCTCATAGACATAACATGGGGGAAAAATTGTTTTGGGAGCCCCCTTTTTCTCTGATCACCCAGAAATCTTCAAAAAAGCAGCTGAACCGACTAAAGTATAAGTTTTGAACATTTTATAAAGATTCATGAAGCTGCACCAAAGTTTTTTATTTGTTTGTTTGTTTAAAATGGCATGTTTTAACTGACATTTTCACCTAATTATAACGTACCTTTAACCTTTGTTTTTTTTTCAGTGAATATATCTATACAGCAAATCTACAGCGGGTAATTCCCTGTTGCATGCCCACAGTTTTGATCCAATCTCAAATTTAGTATCCCATACGCAGAGATTCTTAGAATGATGCAGAATTGTAGTGATAAGAGGGTCCTAGTAAAAGTGTAGGAAGATCTAAAGGAAAACATTTTAAGTCCGGGTTACAGCAGCAAGATTCTGGACAGTGCCATTAGCAAAGCAAATCTTAAAGATTGTGAAAAAATCCTCTTTCAAAGTGGTGCCAATTGGAGGAGAAAGAGAATTCAAAGAAAGACCAAAATGAGTTGAGATTTATCACAGAATATTGCAGAGAACATCAAAGCATGAGAAAAATAGTCTCTGCTCATTGGCAACTCATTCAAAATGATCCCCTAATTGGCAATTCAATACCTGCCAAACATTAATGTCATTTAAATGAGCCAAGTCCATGAGATAAGAACTGGTGTGTAGTAGCCCTGAAATACAGACTATAGAATCCTTGTTGACAGTTAGTCCGGGGTTCAAGCATTGTCTCAGATGCAAGGCTTGCAAGTTTGGGGTAAATACAAAAAAGTGAGGTCCCCACTGTCCAACAAGAGCTACAAGATAAGATCAGCCCTGCAACTCAAGAGTGGTTTTGAAGTTTATGTTCTTCATTGCACCTGTCCAAAGATGTATTTTGACAGTACTATTTTAAAAGTGCATCTAAGAATACTTCACATATCAGGGCCATCAAGGACAATGACCAAAGCTACCCAGTGGATCGCCACTTTAAAGAAATTCATGATGGGGATGTTATTAATCTAACATATTTTGTAATTGATTCAGTGCCCCTAAACATCAGAGGTGGGAAGAGGGAACAACAACTGAGAAGATTAGTATCTTGATATATCCTGAATTTTAACAGTACTATGCATGTAGGAGTGAACACTGAAAAAGAACTTTATGTACATTTGTAAGGTAAGCTTCCCCCTTTTTCCCTATGGTCAAGTATGAAAAAATCTTTAAGATAGTAAGGAGCAACAGTGTTTAAAAAAAACGGAAGAGAGAATGACTTTTTACAAATTTTTTTAGAGGTATAGCTGCTGACCAAAAGTTTAAGGAATTTTGTGCCAACTTGTTTTTTTGTGGTTCATGAGGTAGCCACACAAGTTGGGGAGTTTTTATAATGTGGTACAATGATTGGTGATGAATATTATTGTTTGTGCAAATATCTAATGAACTGTATAGTGTGCTATTTGGATTTTATTATACACTTCAGGTGATACTACTTTAGCCCACTTGGGCCCAATTCCAGAGCAGTCTGAAGGCTTTAGCACTTTGCACTTTACATTATATCAAGATAAGATGTATTTTTATTAACACCCACAAGCTATGAAGAGGTTAGCCTCAAATATATGGTAAATTAAGGACAGAAAAAGACATTATACATGAGAATGCCATCTGTAAGTATAAGGTTGCTATTCATAAAAAACATTTGTATAGATTGTTGAAATGAATTATTTTTAATTCTGCTTTGTAAAAAAAGATTCTTTTTTATGAAAAAAAAGTTTTGCAAATTTTCCTACGAATTTTCTTAATATTTCTGGTAAAATCTATTTATATAACTATACTTCTATAAATGTTTTATAACAACAGTTCTTTTATGAATTGAGTCATGTATTTATTCTCTTTAAATCAGAATTTTTGCACACTTCCTTGTTCACTATATGAAAAGTCGACAGCTTGCCTTTATAATATTTTTTTTTATGTTTAGGAGTGACATCAGCACGTTGCACGTTATTAATGGATGGACGTATATTCTCGTTTACTGACTTGTTTGTCTGCTTGCTTTCCTCTCACTTCCACCAAATCTATTTCTCATTCTTTCATTTAGGGCTTTCAGGTTCCTCTCTCAAGCTGTTACCTAAGCATATGTATTCTCTGTGCCAATTCTACTCACTATTGGCCTTGTAGAACATTGTTGATTAATAAGTCTCAAGGTCCCATTAGATTTAATAGATTTCTTGCTCATCCGATGAGTCTCACATATTTTCACTGGGTGTGAGACTCTGTCACACTGTGATCATCGAAAGGAACCTGCAGTTCTTATCAAAGCTTCCAGTTTACCAAAACCCATAAACTGCACACCTATCTTTCACACTGCTTTACTCATCACTCTGCTTAGTGCTGCATCCCATAACACAATAACCGAACCTCGGTGGTCATCACGCACGACTCTTGTAGGCAAGTGTTTCTACGCCCAACGTAGGGATAGTGAGTGTCATATAAATGTTACAATACAGAGTATATGTTATCTCAGAGCTTCTAGCCAACAAACAGATGGCAGCTAGGTGCTGCAGAGTCCTCCGACTGGAGCAAAAAGATACTCTTTCTGCAACAAAACTTGGGTAAGTAGTTACAATTGTTTTGCAACCCCCATACTCAAAGACCTGTGCAAAGGTGTTTTAATAGTAGGTCACTAGTAAAGCTGGGTGTGGCCTTATATGAGCACAAAAAACTGGTAACATGGTGCTCACCAGGGTTTTAAGTGGACCAGGTCCTCGCAGTGCTCATCACCGGCACTACCAAAAAACAGGTTCTGTTCCCTATTGGGCTCTCCGTTTTTGCCCGCTCAACCTCAGCGTGAAAAAAAAATCTTAACCTCTGCAGCACCACCACCCTTCACTGCCTTTCATGTAGCTTTAATTATACTCGCTCTTTCACCGTTTTATCATTTCAGAACTGAAGCATTTTCAATATTATAACCAACTATGCCATAGTTATTACTTATTTATTGTATGCAACTAACAACCATTAGCAAAGCCAATAATCCTGACTTATTGTAGGTGTAATGTTACTTGTAGTATTACATATCAGGATCCAATGATAGAAGCAGCAAAATATAATACAGGCGGCACACTATGCTAAGCACAGATTTTTAGTTTAGGTGTTTTTAAGCCCTTAATTACATCGGCCACCTCCCTTTGATAGACCCCCCCCCCTGTTTTTTCATCCCTCTTAAAGCCCTGGTGCTCACTATCAGTACAATATAGAAGGCAGTGTCAGCAGGGCTTTAAGTGGGCCGGGTCTCAATGGTGCTGACCAGCGGCAGTTTTTTAGAGGGGGACTCGAAACGGGTCTCTATCTGGCTCTGTTTTGTGCCCTGACACAGGCGGTCCGTTTTTTTCCGGACTGCAGTGACCGCAGGCACATCGATGTGCACCTGCTCACACAGCTCTTCTCACTAGTGGAGAAGATACGGCATGACGTCATGCCAGGTGAGCATTGCAGGGGAAGGGAAATCCTTTAAAGTGTCATTTTCTCTCTGGATTTCCCTTCTCTTTTTGAAACTCAGGAGCAGCAACATTGTCGTGGTGTCAACAGGGCTTTAAGTGGAAGCTTTTTCAATATAGTATACAAGCCATAGTTGCTGCTTATTTATATTATGCAACTAAAATCCATTGATAAAGCCAATAGTCCTGACTTATTGTAGGTATGATGTTATTTTTTGTATCATATCTGGATGCAATGACAGAAACAACAAAATAAAAGTCGGTCGGCACCCTACGCTAAACACAGATTTATAGTCTGTGTGTTTTAAGATAAGCCCTTAATTACATTGGCCCCGCCCCTTTAAGAGACCCCCCCCCACACGTTTTTTTTTCATCCCACTTAAAGCCCTGAGTGCAACGCAACTACTCTTTCAGTCATCTGCTCAATAACTGGGTAATGGTAGCCAGTATCATCATGTTGCATTGGTAGCGGGCAGAGAAAGAACAGATATTGCCTCGCCCTTATGGGAACTTTGGTGTGAAATCAGCGTCAAATGTGACACGCAGGAGCGGAGCTCCGTGTAGTACCGTAATCAGAGCCGCCTCATTACATCCCCTCAGTGCATGGCTTTTTAATGGCGCGCGCCGCCTCGCGCGCTCCTCCAGTCGCTCAGTGTGCAGGGCACGCAGGCACATTTGGCGGCACATTATAATCCCATTAACCGCTGGTAATGCCTGGTCATTAGAGGCAGCCACTGTAAAGGAGCGGGCAGGGGCCGCGGCTGGATCCGCACGTCTGACCTTCATGGGAGCCCCTGGGGGCCGAGAGCCGGCCGAGGTGAGTCACGGCCGCGCGGTGCCAGCGAGGCGGGAGGCCCGGGCCTGCGGGCACAAACAGGAGCTCGGAGCGGGGTGGGGACTTTGGGGCACAACATACAAAGGCTGTAGATCTGGGGACGCATGTAGATAGCTTTATTTTTATTTTATTTTTATTAATGCGTTTTTATATAGCGCGGACTTTACCCGAAGGTGTCAGAGCGCTTCACAATAGGAACAGAAGTGAAACATGAGGAGAAAATTACAAGTGAACAAATTACAAAAGCAAACGTTGTTACATGAGGCAAAAGTGACAATTGTGCATGTATCAAGAGCAAACAAAATACAAGAGGTAGCACACGATACATTACAAGCGGAAAAAAGTGACATGTGTGTATGTTACAAAAGTGTACAAAGTACAAATAAAGGCCTCAGACCAGGGGGAGGCACCTGTCTAGGGGCCCAGTACAAACAACACTGGGTCGTAGGAGGATGCCAGCACATTATGAAAACAAACCACCAAAGTGTTTTGGGCCTGAGTACTCTTTTGCTGCAGGCTTGAGGTGCACTGGGAGAGCTGTGTTTAGGGCACAGTACTTAAAACATTTCTTACTTTGTCCTCAAAGATGGTAGAAATCCAATCAGTGATACAGTAAATCACAACACTGATTTCCCAAAAACAAACAATTTCAACTATATTGAATGGTGTCAATTGTTATATTGAAAAATCATATGTTTAAGAATTAGTGATCCAAAACAGGACAAATACACAATGTACACAACTACAAAAAGTAGTTTTTAAACAATGGTGGAAAACGGGGGGAGAGTATACAGTGTATTTTTACGTATATCACAATACAAAATATACATACACAAATAATACATTTACAATATATCGATAGCACAGCATCGCATCATCATTGAAAAACCCTAACAAGACCTATGATCTATCCCCTTTGTTTTAAAGGTCTGGTAGGGCAACAACGCTTATCATATGAACATCGACGTTTTGAACCCCTTAAAATACGTTGCGGTACTAGGATAGTTGTTGGTTCCTTAAAGCACTCGTGAGGTGCACTGGCAGAGCCGTGAGCTGCTTTCGGGCTTCTCCCAGAGTTACAGGTATTTCTCACTGGCTCCAGTTGAGGAAGATACGCTGAAAGGTGTATCATTCACATACCTTGTGTTCCCAACATCAATGCATGGTTCCCTTGATACAGTTAATCGATTGGTATGCAGTTCATATGTGAGTGGGAAAAGGGGAGAGATAAAGTGTCCAAGGAGTTCCAACAGCTCAGCTTGTTTGTGGAACCAGCGGGGTGGTTCCTTTGTGGACATTAGAGCCCCCACACACTCCTAGCGAGTGTCATGCTTCATCATTGGACTTTTGCTCCTCGTCGAGCCGGTGCTGCAATGAACAATGGGAATCGTCTAGCCGTTGATAGAGTGCGATGGATTCTCAGTGGTCGTTAGGAAGTGGTCACCATTCCCCCTGGGGAGCTCGTGGAGGGATGCAGTGCACAGGTCTCCTCTTACTAGAATAAGGAGAGAAAGCCACCAAGAAGGCCAATTCCCTAAGAATACATTTTGTGAATTAGGAAAAACTGCATTTGGTTCGGCCTCGCCATGGTGCAACCTAGGGTATAAGAACCTGGGTTGTAAACATCGAAGGGAACTCCATGACTTTTGTGAGGGGCAGTGGAAGGGTTACATTGAATGCATGTGCAAACTCTACCAAACAAGTGCCCTCCTACGGTTCAGGGTGCTACCCGTCTACTACTACACATCAGCTCCTCTTGAGGGGCATGAAATGCTATTTCGATACTATTACCATACATGCCTAGCAGTTATCTCCTGCCCACTCATTGGCACAAGGAGGGTGTAGTGAGTGACTTCTTCTGCCCCATGGTTCTCGATCAGCCCTGGTGAGCATTTCCTATCAGTTCGGATCATTCTCAGGCTGCACCTGCTCCCCGATTGATAAAGCTAACTTTGGCCTAATGGAAGGCACTACAAGCCCACCTTATATTTCTTTTTATAGCTAAATTTACTGAACAAAATTATACTGAAATGTATCATAGTAACACATGGTTAGATCTTCTCAAACAAAATGCCTGAAATAACACAGCTAATACAAAATTAAATGGATATGCACCCCTCCCACACTTTAAGGCATGAATGTCAGCTACCGGTAGCTACTACTCCTGGTTTGACATTTAATACCTTTGGTACTGTTTGATCTTGCTAGTACCAAATTTTTTAAGTGATGCCTGGCAACTATGGGTATCTGCTTCTCGTTAGTGCTTAATTTGAGTCGGTCGTTTCTGGTGCTCGTCACAGGCACTTAATAGTCAACACCGGCACTCATAACAGTCTACCACATGGTGTTTAATTTAGAGGTCAGCACACCAACAATTGTTTATTCGCTATTTATTAAATATGATTGATACCTGCCTACCAAGCTGTTCTTATAACTTTGGGGGTCTGAAATAATAAAGAATTTCACACTTATAGGTGTATGATGGTTAGTGGTTATGTTGGTACTGTCATTGGCAGCGCTGGTGGGTGCAATGGTTGATGCAAGTTACAGTGTCAGCGCTTGTATTTATTCATTTACAATTTAAGCCCGGCTTCTCATGGTACCTCTTGCACTGCCCTTACCACATAAAAGCAGCGGAAGCACCAACTATGTGACCATGGATCTAAAAACAACTTTTGACTTTCTGTAATAGCCAATCCTAGCCCATCCCTTAGTTCCACCGCAGTAGGCAAAGGCTGTTGAAAGGACAAGGGTGAGACAAGAGCCAAACGACTAGTATCAAGTGAAAGAGAGAGTGATGCTGCTTGAAATTTCGTGATGAGATGTCCATGCTTCATTTGACGATGCCCATCACAGCTCCTGAGGGGGCACAAGTACAGCCTGACAGGAAACCAAAACCAGCTCAGGTAAAAATGTTCGCACGCAACCAATACTGGAGGAGGGTGTGACTAGAATAAGTCCATTTGAACTTTCATTGTTAGGTCAGGGCAGCCATCCTGCTGTGAAAGCAGCAGTTTGTATAGAGTGTAGCCCTAAAGGAAATTCCAGCGAGACAGCACGGCCAGTCCAGTTCTTGACACAATGAAGCCTAGTTGGAGAGAGGATGTAGCCTTATGGCTAGAGCTGTCGACCTTGAAGCTGTGGAACCGGGTTCGAGTCTTGAAAACGACGCTCAACATCCTGTGATTCTGGGCAAATCACGTAATCTCCCCTTGCCTAACAAAAATTAATGTGTTCATCTGTAACGAAACTGGTGGTTATGTAAAGCCCTCTGATACCTGACGTCTCCGTTCTAGTTCGCGCTATATAAAACTCAAAAAAATAAATAATAGGTGGCGCTGGAAGTAGGGATGCTGTGGGTGTTGCAGCACCCCAAGGTATCCTTGATAAAATTCAGTTGGAAAATTAACAATAGTTGGGATCTTTTTATAAGTCTTGGAGAATTTACTGTGCTTTCAAAGTACAGCTTGTCACATGACAGAGGCTAATTCTCTGAACTTGGAGAGTTATGTTTACTGATTCTTTCTCTGATAGTGAATTTAGATATTTTATAATTTAACTAATTGCATACTTGATGAGGTACTGGTAAACGCGTTGTAGGGGTTTCCTATGTATGCATTCATAAAATCATGTGGGTGTTTTACAAAGTAAAGAATCAATAACACAAAATATATATCAGCAGTATGGAAGAGAGTTGTGGTAAGGATGTTAAGGGCTCTAATGGAAGCAAGGAAAAAAGGCTCCCAATTTGGGAGTGAAAAGCTGCCATAATTGGGGTTGCAGAGTACTACTCATCAGACATATGCCAACACACCTGATTCATGAGATTGACTCCTAATTTTTGGAGTCAGAAATGGCTTTATTTTAGTTGCATCCTGCCCAAGATTGCCCTTGACTCAATGTACGTTAATCGGTAAAATAAAGTCCTCTGATTGTTTTTTTAGCCATTCTTTTATTAATTTCACAATGTTGGTGCGTATGTCACTGCCCCGGGCCCATTGTACTGCTCTGCTACAATATTGATAATTTTATCCAGTACTTCTGACTACCTGCACTTTTTAAGTCAAAGCCTACCAGACAGAGCAGCTGTCTGATTTGCTAAAGACATCTTGGGAACATTCAGAAAGCTGACAAGAATGCATTCAGCCTATTGCTTACTGTTAGGCTTGGCATCCTTGGTGTGGTTTCTCGTTTTCCCTCTACCGCCTGCATTTTTGACTGTGTGCTGGATTTCGTTTTTGCTGGCTTAGATGCTTTGGGCACTTTGCCACTGCTGATCAGTGTCAAAGTGCAAGTGTTCCTTGTGCAAACTGTAATTATGATTTGTTATTCGTGATTGGCATATTTGATCAACTGGTAATGGCCAATGTACCCCCATGGATAGGAGAACAGTGTATGTTAAGGGTAGGACTGTAAACATCCTTCACAACGCGGTCAAAACACCGCTGTGCCATTACGACACATCTTTTACAACACAAGTCGTTACCACGACTTGCGCTGGAGGGCGCTCTAGACTAAGGAATGGTAGATTTACTATTCCAACGCCTTCCCTACTGTACGTAGGCTGGAGTTGGAATTGTAAATCTTACTATTCCTAAGTCCAGCACCCTACAGCGCAAGTCGTGGTAACGACTTGCGTTGTAAAAGATTTGTTTTGATGTACCGCGATCATTTTGATCGCGTTGTAACATCATACATCCGGGTAGGACATGTATTGGTGTGTTTTACATGTCCTGATAGTGAAATACTGTATATTTCATTTTTCACAATTGCAAAGACTAGCTCTCCCATAGGCTAACATTTGGGCTGCCTTGTAACATTTCACAGGTGTAACTTTCAGTTGGGAACAACTAGAGATTTGGGGCCTGATTCACAAATGTAAACTTAGACCAAAAGCCTAAGTTTAGACCTGAAGTCTAAGTTTAGACCTAAAGTCCAACTTTACTACTAGTAAAGTTAGTATTTTGGTCTAAGTTAAGACCAAAAGTCTAACTTAGACCTAAAGTCTAACTTTACTACTAGTAAAGTTGGACTTTTGGTCTAAGTTTAGAACAAACATCTAACTTAGACCAAAAGTCTAACTTTACTACTACTAAAGTTAGACTTTTGGTCTAAGCTAGACTTTTGGTCTAAACTTAGACCAAACGTCTAACATTAGTAGTAGTAAAGTTAAACTTTAGGTCTAAACTTAGACTTCAGTTCTAAGTTTACTTTTGTGAATCAGGCCCTTGGAGTTTAGGCTCTCTGAACTCAGAATTTAATAACACACCTTATAGTAAAGGTGTTTTTTAAATTGTGTGTTTGAAAATGTCACTTTTAGAAAGTGGGCATTTTCTTGGTTAACCATCCTGTGTGCATCTGCCTGTTTATTCACCATGTGGTTGCAGAGTGACAGGAGCTGGGGATGTACATTCACTCTAGACTGTCACAAGGGGGTTGAATTGTGCCCTGCCTTTCCTGGGTGACTCATAGCCAGGCTGTATAGATCTTTCTGCATTTAGAGTGGTGGGAGGCGTTTTTAGTAGCACCTGAATATGCTCTGTCTGCTCTGCACAATGCTTTCTCCCCCTGCTGTAGTGAAGTTGGACCAAAGAGGACAGAACTGTTTTTTTGCTGAGCTCAGAGACTCTGGAAACAAAGACTACAAAGAGAAAGTGGGGTATAAGTATTGGACCTAAAACCACAGAACTTTAGACTCTTCGGGAATCAAGAGGAACCTCTGCCAAGGAGAAGAGCTAAAAGGGGGAGTACTGCCCCTTCGCTGTGTGTTGCTTTGATGGGTTGGCCTGCAGTTGCTGGTTTTGACCAGGAAGAGCAAAGAACTGGGCTTTACTGTTTTCCTGCTTGTAAAGTTTCTCCAAGGCCTTGTGTGGGCTTGTCTCCTGTTCTGAAGTCTCAAGGACACAAAGACTTCACCTGCAGCATCATTTAACTCCACTGTTGGGAATTCTGACCTGCCTTGTAGTGCCAAATCCAGTTCTGGGCCCTTGGAGGTTGTTCCTGCTGCAAAGATCTACACGGATCTGAAGAAATCTGCAAAGTCGATGCTTCTCTCTTCTTGCGGCTTAGATTTCCAATGAAGCACCACTGTGGGGGTGGGGGGGGGGCGGAGCTAGCTTGCGAAGGCGATGGCTGCTTAGTCTGAGGGCTCCCTCGCTTCACACACTATCCTGCCATTTATCCTACTTGCAGACTGGTCCCCCATATAAGTTATTGGTGGATTTTGGCTCCGGAATGTCTGCGGCAGACACTGTACTGATATCACCCCTCGGCGCGGTGTAGAGGCGTTCCTGCTACGAGTCGGGCCCAGCTGCCCGGGGAGCTGTCCTAAAGCCTGCTGCCCGGCCGAGCTCACGTGCTCCTTCGCCCCCTCCCCACGCGGGGCCAACTGGGGAGAGCAGTGGGGCCTGGAGGCTACCGGGTGAGAACTGGTGAGCGGAGGTGTGCCTCGGAGAGCACTGTACAGCGGAGTGTGGGCTGCCTGTGGTCGACCCTAGAGGAGCGGCGCTGCGGACGCCTTTGATACGGGTGAGCGGAGGAAATTGAGCGCCCGGCTTCCCTAGTGCAACTGGGCCCGACGGTGCACCTGGAGCGCAGACCGCCCACGCATCAGCACCGGCGGGGGCTTGCCGCTTGATATTGGATACCGCATTGCCCTTGAGGCCTGGGATACGGGGGCGACCCTCTTTGGATTGGCGGAGAGAGATAGACGGCGTCTGCCTGGCAAATCGGGCTCCGGACCGGACACAACATTTTGGCTGATAATGTACTACTAATGCCATGGGCCGTATGCTATGACTGCTGTTTTGAGGGGGTGTGCTGCCTCCGTGCTATTTACTGGAGTTTGATGTTTGTAGGACGGGCTTGGACTTTCAAGACTCGGGTTTTGTCCGTGACGAAACCGGACACACATGAAGGGGATGCATGTACATATATCTGTACTTTACGGAGCAAATGGTTGCAGATTGGGGGCTTGTGCTGCGGACTTAGTTGTTGTTTGGGAGCGGGGGAGGGCAGAGGGACTGCAGCACCCTAATTTGATTGATACATTTTAAGATTTGTTGTAAGTGAGCTACCTACGCCCCTGTGTGTTTACCACGATTGTTCGAGGATTTCAGGTTTGGGGGGGTGCTTGAGGTGGTGATTTATGCTTTTCTATTGACATGAGATTTCTCATTTGTCTTCTGGGCTTAGGGTCCCTTTTGAGTGAATGGATGTGGAGTGATGAGGACAAGAATGGGGTGGGCAGTTCGTGGGTGGAGATGGGATGCGGCCAGGTTGGGGCTGGGCAGGCGTGGGTGGGCATGGGTGGGACACCTTGGGTTATTGGGGTATGGGAGGGGACTGTTGTTTTTGTGGGATGCATTTTGGGTTTTATTGTTATGAGCACAGAGCGCTGGACAAGGGTCTTCATGATGTGGACGGTTATATTTGTGTTTCACATGTACGATGCCACCTGAAGTGACTCAGTTGACACAAGATAGGGACACCATTACGCTACTGACGTGGAACGTGCGTGGCCTCAATGACCACAGAAAAGTTAGGAGAGTGGTGCAATATCTATTGAGGCACTCTATTGACCTTGCACTCCTTCAAGAGACTCATTTACGCCCTGATAGCCCGACACTGTCCTATAGGGGACTGCATAGACACCTACACGCCGCTGGGTTTACATCACACGCTCGGGGAGTTCTTACATGGGTTAATCCTAAGGCGAATATGACGCTTACACCTGTTGTCTCAGATCCTGAAGATAGGTTTGTCATTTCAAAGTGTGTAGGTAAGGGCATGACTTTCCATGTGGTCAACTCTTATGGTCCGAACTATGATTGCCCTTCTTTCTACCTAAATTTAGCCTCTACTATAAGGGAGCAATGTGGGGATCAGGTCCTCTGGGGAGGCGATTTTAATCTGGTGAGACACCCTGAATTGGATAGGTCAGATGATCCAGTACGACGCCCGACGTGTTCTGCTTGCGCACTTGATGCCGAGATGACTAGAACAGGTCTGCAGGACGTTTGGAGGACTAGGTACCCAATGCAGGGCGGGTACACGCACTATTCGGCGCAGCATGATATCCACACTCGGATAGATTACTGGTTATTCCCCACCTCTCTCCTCTCTGCGGTACTGTCGTGTTTGACACTGCCTCGCACGTACTCTGACCACTCCCCTGTCCTTGTGAAGATCAGAGCTCAGACAAACCACCCCCTTCCTTTTAGTTGGCGTCTTCCCCCGTATGCGCTAAAAGATGCAGCTTTTCGCAAAGATTTGGTGTCTGCTGCAGAGGAATTCTTTGAAAACAATGTAGGTTCGGTAGACTCCTTCCTCACAGTATGGGAGGCCTTCAAAGCCTATATGCGCGGGTTGGCTATAGCTAAGCATGCGGTAGTTCTAAAGTCGATAAGGGCCCGTCTCTCCTTACTAGAATCCAAACTGAAAGACATTGAAGCGCGACGATTACGTGACTCTGGTGCGGAGCTGACTAGTGAATTGGCTAAGACGCTTCGTGAATATCACGAAGAGGCTGATGCTGAAGTATAGCATTTAGGGAAATATAGCATAGCTAGGTCATATGGGGAGGGTGGCCGCCCAGGTGCGGTACTGGCGCGAATGGCGAAGCAACGCAGGCAGGGCTTTATGGAGCCCGTGATGAGAGCTGAACACACGGGGGAGGTAATGTCCGAAGACCAGGTGGCGACGAGATTTAGAAATTTTTATGCAGCACTGTATGCATCGAGGGGTCCGGCCTCAGAAGAACGCATTTTGGACTACTTGACGCATATAAAACTGCCCCGACTGACGAACACGCACCGGGAGTTCCTGGTTAGACCGTTCGAGAGGGAGGAAGTAGATTGGGCGTTGTCTTCCATGAAAGCTGGAAGTGCCCCTGGCAGTGATGGATTTCCAGCTTCTTTTTATAAGACATTTTCAGAGCAGCGATGCCACCAACGATGAGGGAAGCCATTATAGTGGCCATCCTTAAGCCCGGAAAACCCCCCGATGACTGTGCTTCCTATAGGCCGCTATCGCTGCATAATGTGGATGCAAAGATATTTGCTAAGATTATTGCCAATCGCCTCAGCCCGCTGATCCCAACACTAGTTGCCCCCGAACAGGCGGGCTTTGTGCCCAATCGTAATTTGACTTACAATATACGGACAGTGTTCACTGCCTTTCAGCATATGAGACAAGATGTCCCGGCGGTAGCCGTCTTCCTGGACATGGAAAAGGCATTTGATTATGTGGAGTGGCCTTTCCTCCGAATAGTGCTACGGCGTATGGGAGTGGATGACCTCTTTATACAACTTTTGGATACACTATATGCTTCCCCAGTAGCTAGAGTTTGCATAGGCTCCCTCACGACTGAGCCTTTTACAGTGGAACAAGGTACCCGACAAGGTTGCCCATTGTCGCCTCTTCTGTATGCCTTGGTTGCGGAACCCCTGGCGTGTGCGTTACGAGAGTACCATAGCCATTGCGGTCTCTGTTTCCCCACGTATAAATTTATCGTGTCCATGTATGCGGATGATACTTTATTATATGTGTGGCACCCAGAAGACAATCTCTCGACGGTGCTACGGGAAGTGGTCTTATTCAGCTCGCTTTCCGGGATACATGTGAATTGGGGCAAGACCATAATGTTTCCCCTCACTCCTGCGACAACGAGGGTAGACGCGGATTACCCCATACAGTGGACTACCGACTCGGTCCGTTACCTGGGCATTAGGCTGCACACGGATCCGGAAGTAGTCCTCATGGAGAACTACGGTGTGGCCTTGTCTAGGCTGGAGGACGATGTAGACAAATGGATTGCACTGCCCTTGTCTCTCATGGGCCGAATATCGTTGTGATGTGATGTGAAAGTATTTGTAAAGCGCAGCGTACACTATACAGTTTCTTGGCGCTGGTAAAGAAAGGACGAAGGGCACCACCTATGCAAGGCACGGGGGTGCATGGCAATAGCAGAAAAAGAAAAGGAAAGGTTAAAAAGGACGAGAGAAGAAGAAATCATTTTAATTGTACGCAATGCGAAACAGATGAGTCTTAAGAAGGGATCTGAAATGGATATAGGGAAGAGCAAGCCGTATGTCCAATGGGAGGGCATTCCAAAAAGATGGGGCACGGAATGAGAATCTTAAACCTCCCCATTTCTTACGCTTGACTCTCGGGACTTTGAGTAGAGCCGAGTGAGCCGAGCGAAGATTGCGAGAGGGGATATAGGGATGAATGAGGGAGGAGATGAAGGTAGGGCCTAGGCCCGCCAAAGATTTAAAAACAAGGCAGCCCAGCTTAAATTTGCAGCGTTCAGAGACAGGGAGCCAGTGCAGAGATCTTAGTAGGGGGCGGACATGATGGTGCCTCGGTTGGTGGAAGATGAGGCGTGCCGCCTGGTTCTGGACAAGCTGCAAACGTTTGAGTTGATAGTCTGGGATGCCTACGTACAAGGAATTGGCGTAGTCAATCCTAGAGACGACTAACGCCAGAAGGGCTAAGGTAAGCGCCTCGGTGGTAAGAAAGTGTGCGATTTTCCGAATTTTGCGCAGTTGGAAAAAACAAGAAGAGACAGTGGCATTTATCTGGGGCTTCATCGAAAGATCTTTACTGATGATAACCCCCAGACCTTTGGCTGAATCAACTGGACAAGGGGGAAGACCCAAGCTGGCAGGCCAAAAATTAGAGTTCCAAGGGTTGGAAGGCCCCCCGACAAGAACCAATTTGGTCTTGTCGGGGTTAAGCTTAAGGTGGTTTGCCCCCATCCAGTTGCTAATGTGGCAAAGGGTGGTTTGAAAGTCTAAGGCCGACTGGTCCGAGGGGTCGGTGTTGAAGACCAGCTGAATGTCATCTGCGTAATTAAACGCAGTGACATTCCTATCTCTGAGAGACCGGATCAGGGGGGTAAGGTATAAATTAAAAAGGAGCGGAGATAAGGAGGAGCCCTGCGGCACGCCACAGGTTAGCCCCACCTTGTCGGCGGTGAACTGGGATAGCCGGATCGCCTGTTGGCGGCCGGTAATAAACGAGCGGACCCAGTCCAGGACCGGGCCCCCGATGCCAGCCTGCCTGGCACGGTCGACCAGGATGGCATGGTCGACCGTGTCAAAGGCGGCCGACAAGTCCAGGAGCACTAGGGCCTGACTGATGTTAGAGTCGGCCCCCCTACGCAGTTCTTCCATGACAGAGAGTATGACCATCTCTGTGGAGTGGGCGGGTCTGAACCCGGCCTGTTGAGAATCAAGGAAGTGAGATTGCTCAACAAACGAGCTTAAGATGTTAGTGACGTGAGATTCGAGCACCTTGCTAAGATAGGGGAGGAGGGAAATAGGGCGGAAATTGCTCATGATCGTGGGGTCAGCTGTAGGTTTCTTTAAGATAGGCACTACCTCGGCTGCCTTAAAAGAGCTAGGGACTAGGCCAAGAGAGAGGGAATTATTCAGGAGTGCCAAGGGGGGGGGGGCTGGACAGGCAATGAAGGCCTCGCGAAGAATTTTGGGAGGGCAGCAATCAGTGGGAGAACCTGAGGTGACTCTGCTTAGAAGAGCGGAAAAGTCCGCCTCCAAAATGAGGGGGATCTGAGTGAGAGAATGGGGGTTGAAAGGACAAGCGAGGGACCTGAGCGAGTCAGATAAGGGCGGTACAGAGATGCTGTTTTTAATTTTTTCAATCTTTTCAACAAAGAAGTGGTTGAGTGAATCGAAGAGCCCCTGTGAAGGGAGAGGTTTAATGGAGACCCTGTCGGGATGAGACAGTTCATCGTTGCTCAAAATGGTTTTGCTTCCCCGTTTCTTATTCTTTTTTAGTAACATCCCTGTGGTTTTGTCGGGCGCATTCTTTCGTCAGCTTCATGCTTCAGTGCTCTGTTTAGTATGGGTTGGGAAACAGCCCAGAGTTGCCTGGAATATCCTTATTTGGTCATATGAGGATGGGGGCTTAACGCCCCAGACTTTGAATTATACTATTGGGCCGCACAAGGGGCGCACGCATATGACTGGATACATGGCCCTACAGATGCGCCACATCTGAGAATTGAGACTCTGGTGGCTGCTCCGGCTCTGCTGCCGGCCTTGTTATCCCGACATAGTGATCGCCGCACAGGCATTCTGGATTCAATGAATGTGGTAACGCACGCATGGTATCACCTCATGGATGCTCAGGCCTGCTCACTTTTTTATGCCCCGGCGACGAAATTGGTGTGGGGCTCGTGGCTTGCCCCCTGCAGAGATAGGGCAGTGCTAGAGGCCTTAGCAGAAATAAATGTAGATGCTATGGGCGATCTCTTTGTGTCCGAAAAGGTCTGCACTTGGGATGATCTTAACCCGAAGGAAGGAGCTGGAGCTATGTTGCTTCCACGCTTTCACTTTCACAGAGTTCGTCATGCCCTGAGAGGACTTCTGGGTGAGGACATGATGGAGCCCCAAACGGTCTTGGCGTTTGACTACATAGTCACTGCCAAAACCTCAACTAAATTGATTACGAACCTCTACCGTATCACTCTTGCCGAAAGAACGGCGGACTACACTAAGCCGCGACTGGCTTGGCAGACGGATTTAGATATTGAACTCCCTGAGGTTACATGGAAATATTGCTGCGCTAGTGTCCGTATGGTTCCCCTTAACGGTAGGCATAGGTTACTACATGATTTTTTTTTAAATAGGGTCTATTACACCCCTGAGCACTTATACAGATATGGCTTGCGCAACAGCTCGGGATGCGAAAGATGTCAAGCTCCGACGGCTGATTTTTTACATCTAGCTTGGCTGTGTCCGAGAGTGGCAGATTTTTGGCGTGTGGTCTATGGCGAAGTAAATAGGGTTACTAATTTGTCGTTGTCCCCATCCCAGCTGCTGGCCTTGTTAGGGTATTCAAAGGATGTGGCACCGTCTGCACGTCGTCTGGTGGATATGGCCTTCATAGTGGCTAAAAGGTGCGTGGCACTCACCTGGATGAGAGGACCATCTCCTACGATTGCTCGTTGGTCTAATGATATGTTATATTGTTGCACACAATCTGAACACTATAGTGAATTACTACCACCACAAAACAGACCTAAAAACTACTGGGCGCTGTATCTAGAAAACAGGCCTACACGGGATGAGGGCGAACAAGGAGAGACACACTCTGTACTGGACACTGGGGAAGCACGGGAGGTGATGTCACATTCCATCGACTAGGATTTTAGATAGACTAGTGGAAATGGAGTCCTGGAAGTGTATTCAGACTGTATTGGTTGTATTGGGCGGGTGGAGTGAAAGATATGCTGTTTATTACTTGTACAGTCCACGCTGTTAGATCATCGTAATATTGATGCCCTGAATGTGCCCATAACGTGCTCTATGTTTGTATTTTGCTGAAATGCCAATAAAAAAAAATTAAAAAAAGCACCACTGTGGGGGAGAAAATCCTGCCGCACTGCCCCATGCGGCCAAAGAAATCGACGCAGTGCCTGCCTGCGGCTCTAAGAATCACCACATGTTGGATTCAATGCATCGGTCTCTGAAGTCTGAGACCCCCGCATCAAATCGGACGCAGGGCCTGCTATGCAGCTAAAAGAATCAACACATCACCCGTGTGCGACTACGAAAATTGATGCAGCGCCTGGATCACCCCCACGTCGAACCTTAAAGGCTGAACTTACTCACCTGTGTGCCAATTTGTTTTTGATGCAACACTCACAGACAAGGATCACCTTGGAATTCGACGCCTCACTTACCCCTTCAGTCCTGATTAGACACTCCACTTCTCCTGCGTGCTGCAGAACTGTCACCACGCCTACCCATGGACTCGGGTACTGACGCCTCGCTGTGTTTTCCAGTGCTTCCTCTCTCTGTAGCTGTTTTGCCTTGTGGATTTTGACGCAGTTAAGATACTTTGAGTGAAAATCACCCGTCCATAGATTTCTATTGACAGAATTGCTTGGGAACTTTAAAAGTCATATTTTAAGTTGTGTATGTTTGATTTTTGTCATTTTAGTCTTCTTTGGTTAGGATAAAGATGCTTTATTTTTATAATTTGGTGTGGTGTCCATTTTTTCAGTTTTCACTGTGTTACTGTGTGTGTGTTTTGTTCAAATGCTTTACACATTGCCTTTGAGATAAGCCTGTCTGCTCATGCCAAGCTACCAAAGGTGTGGGCAGGGATTATCTATCCAAGTGTGTAATCTCCTTATCCTGACTAGAATGGAAGGGTCCCTACATGGACAAAGTGCATACCTCTGCCAACTAGAGACCCCCATTTCTAACAACTACCATATGCTTTGTGGTTTGTAACTCCCATTTTCAGGCTTTCTGTTTGCTGGCTTGATTTGATTTAGGCTGACCAGCTTGAATTCATACCTCCAGTTGCCCACACTTTGTTTACTGCATTCTTCTACAAACTCACATTCTGAATACATGCCTTTAAATCTTGTTCTTATCTTGTCACATTTGCTGTGCATTCAAAGACAAAGGTCAAATGTGAGGCTCTCCCTTCCAGGGAACTTGGCATTGATTTTTCTTTCTCTGACTTCAAAGTGTGAGAACTCATGTAACAATCTTAATGAGTACCCATATAAGAGGAGAAAGGGTGGGATGTTGTTTTTTTTCCTAGCCATAAAAAATGTTTCAGAATATATTAGAATTAGTACAAATGAAGCATTGTCTTTTGGTAATTATGAAACGCGGAGGAAACAAATATTTGAATACAACCATAACACATCAAAACGCGAGGTAATGACATTTGCACACATTATCGTTTATGAGCAGTAAAACTGTATTTCGGTGCATATCTAATGGTAATTTACTCCAAACTACACCACTCCACTCTATACCACTCTACTCCAATGTACCGCATTCTAACGCACCCCAACCCACCCCACTTTGCTACAATCTACCCCAAACTACTCCACTCTTATCAACCCAACTCCATTCCAATCTATGCCACTCCATTCCAATCGACCCCACTCCACTCAAATCTTCTCCAATCCAATCTACCCACCACATTTTACCCACCCTACTCAACCACAATCTACCCCACACCAGTCCAATCAATCCCACTTCAATCTACCCTGCTTCATTCTACCACACTCTAACTCAATCTACCCCATTCCAATCTACACCAATCCACTCCACTATGATCCAATATACACCACTCCACTGCAATCTACCCTATGCCACTCCTCTCTAACCCACTTTAATCTACCCCACTCCACTCAATTCAACCTCATCCCTCCCCACCCAACTCCAATGTACCCCACTCCACCCCAATGTTCTGCACTCCACTCTAATCTACCCTATTCTGTTTCAATCTACCCGAGTCTACCGCAATCCACTCCAAGCCACTCCAGTTTATCCCACTCCAATCTACCCCAATCCATCTCACTCCAATGTACCCCAATCCAACTCACTCCACGCCAATCTACCCATCTCCACTCCAATCAACATCACTCCACTGTACTTCACTCCAATCTACCCCAGTTAAATTTACCCCACTCCATGCCAATTTATCCCACTCCACTCCAAACTTCACTGCAACCTATGCAACTCCTCTCCACTCAAATCTACCCCACTCCAATCCACCCCATGCCACCACAATCTACCCTACTCCAATCTACCCATCCCTAATCTACCCACTCCAAGCTACCCCACTCCAATCTACCCCCCTGTCCACTCCACTCCAATCGACTTCACTTCACTCCACTCTACCCCAATCTACCCCACTTCACTCATATTGTCACTTTTGCTTTCTTTATTGTTTTGTTTTTTAGGTATCGCCTAGCGAACGCAGCGCATGCGATGCTTCGCCTTGGCGAAACTATTGTTGTGGGTTTGGTGTGCGAAGGGAGACAAACCATGTGCGCGCACAGACAGGCGATGTGCACGCGCATGACGTCTCCCCTCTGCCTCGCGCTCTCACACGCTCCCACTGCACGATTATTGGTGTGACTCACGGACAACCTTGATCTTTCACTTTAGGTAAAATCTTCGTCTGTGCACAAGTGGCCAACCTTTGTAAATACATTAATTGCTTCACAGACCAATTAGTATAATGTAGTTCTTCATCTGAATTTCATTGGCCACTTGCCTGTCAGTGATTGGGGCCAGAATTTACTAAACAAGTTATTGTTGCACAAGTTTACCTATTGCACACTTTTGCCATGGAACTGTGTACTGTTGTATGCTTGTGTGTCAATTGAATACAGTACTTTTCTTATCTGCTCTATTCTTTATTAAGCTTTTTGAGGAATAAGCAGGCAGTTGAGTTGTGACTTTTGGTGCACGTGTACATGTAACAACGTGTGCAGTATTGTTAGAATGAGTGGAACCACAGTTTCTTCTTTATTTCGCAGAGCGGTTCAGCGTCGCCTTCCTGTCTCCTCAGGGCGTCATGAGGGCTGTGTACAGGTTGGGTGATCGACAACGCATTTATCTATTCTCTAAATATTGGCGTGCGATTACTGTACCAAAGATTTGGCAGGTGTCGTCCTGTCAGCGGGGAGTGTCTAGGCTGAGGCTCAGATCATCTGCTTATATAAGGTAGATGTGCTTAGAAGAAGGCTGGGCTGCGCGTTTTATAAGTTTTAAAAGGCACTGCTGACTTCGAGGTATGTCCTGTCATTGCGCCTCCGCAAGGTATGACGTATAGATCTAACGTTATTACGTGTCAGCTATGGAAGCTCGTAAGCTCGTGAGCTTTTTGCGGTTTTATGTCTGCCTTCTGGTACCGAAACAAGACCTTTATTAAAAGTCACACTACAGGTACCAGTCTGCAAAATAAATGCCATGAATGGGGTGGCTGGCTCCCTCCCACATGAGACCGGGACATTTAGCGTCTTTGTGATAGAGACGTGTTCTCTTGGGCCTCTAGAGGCCTCTGCCATGGTTGGCCTTGTAAACATGGATGGCTTATGTGCGGCGCCAGATGGCCCAGTGTCTGGAGAGAGCTCCGAGGAAGGTGGGCACACCCTGCTCTGGAAACGTGCAGCAAAGGGGCAAATATGGGAAGAGCCCCGGTGCACGCAAGGAATGAACTCCTGACTGCTCTCTGGGCACTAAAATGCAGCAGTATAGAGGGGTATGTGGGACCCGGTGCCACTGCACCCTAGATAGCTAGGCTCCTGGTAGATTTTTCTACTCTGGATTACCAGAAGTCCCCCCCGACACTTCACCCATGTGTAAACCTCCGGCTGAGGTTTCCAGCTGCTGTGACTCCTCCCCCCACCCCCGCTTTCGCTCCACCACTTCAGCATGCAGCGCTCTGTAGCCAGGATAGCACCAAGTAAATCCCATCCACCTCAGTGGGGTGCTCCGTCCGTACCTACACCCCTTTCAAAGGCCCTGGGTGTAAATTCACTGCAGGGGGTGGGCGGGACAACCACAGCTCAGGTCTCAGACACCAGGATGAAGGGGGCAGGGCATGAGGAGCCACCCTGGAGGGGGTTGCCCAGTGAGGGACGAGCTCACGCACAGCACTCATAATAAGACATTAAAATGGGGGGCTGTCTTTCATAGGGGCGTGGTCACTGTAATTAAGGGAGTGACTTAAAACACAAGCTAAAAATCTGTGCTTAGCATAGTATGCCGACCCACTGGTATAGTGCTGCGTCTGTCCATTGATCCAGATATATCACACAAGTAACATCATACCTACAACAAGCCAGGACTATTGGCTTTGTCAATGGTTGTAAGTTGCATAAAATACATAAGCAGCAACTATGACTTTGTTGTATATAATATTGCAAATGCGACTGCCTCTTGTGGGTGAGGTTGTGGTAAGATTAGAGGAGCCGACCTTCGAGCTGAGAAAACCAGTTCGAGCCTCAGAGCTCAACATACTGTGATTCAAAAATGAATATATGTAGTAGCGGTCTAGTGTTCCAACAGCAGAACAGGAAGCCTAGAGACAGGAAGCGGAAGGCGGCCATATTGTTGTACTGGCGCCGACCGCTGCAGGCAAGCAGTAGCTCTCGGCGCTCCGGGAATAAACCTCATACAAACCTACAACGTGTATGTTTTTAAAAAAAAAAAAATTTAATACTGTGATAATGTGTTAGATTGTAACCCCATTGGGAGGTAATAAATCATTTTATGATTAATTTTTAAAACAACACAAAATTTCTCTGTTTGGTATATTCGTGTGTTTTCAAGTTCACGTAAATCGTTTGAAATTGCGCCACTGAGTATGTACGCTTGCCCTATATAGAAACTAGCTGGAGAATAGATCCCCCCTTACCCAGACCACTTTTCAGTAATACTTAAACCAGCTATTTGCTGTTTTTCCTGACAGGGTTTTCTTCATTTTTCTACTGCTTGAACCCCCCTCCCTGTTGCATAAGACCAGGGGTACCTCCTATTTGTTTTTGCTTATTGAAAGCAAGTTTTCACCACCCTTGAAAGTGGTGGAGCCCTACGGCCGATCAGCCCTGCTGAGTGACGGAAAAATATGGTCAATGGACAGAATGGCGAAGTGCAGCAAGATTCTGAAGTGGGAAGAAGAGACGATGGAAGGAGCAGAGCATGTAGACGAAGAAGGAGAAAGTGAACGTAACGGAAGGAATGGAGAGAATGTGGAAGAAGGAATGCAGCAGGTGGAAAATGGCGAAGAAGAAGAAAGGGAGAGAATGAGAGAGAGAGGCGGATGCAAGGTAGAAGGAGAAAGGGAAGTGACGGACAGAGAGGGAAGCAGAGTAAGTGAACAGACAGAGAACAAGGCAGCGGAAGGAGAAGGACATGGTGAGCGAGTGAAGACCCGAGTGGGACGCAGAGTAAAGGTACCGGAGAAATTCAAGGACTATGATATGAACTGGAAGTAAGAACTTTAATATTCTGTTGGGTAAATGCATAAAGGGGGGAGATATGTAGTAGCGGTCTAGTGTTCCAACAGCGGAACAGGAAGCCTAGAGACAGGAAGCGGAAGGCGGCCATATTGTTGTACTGGCGCCGACCGCTGCAGGCAAGCAGTAGCTCTCGGCGCTCCGGGAATAAACCTCATACAAACCTACAACGTGTATGTGTGGTGATTTTAACGTACTATAATATACCCCACCTTGTGTAATATAACTGGCACTCATGTATAGCTCTCTAAGTTTGGGTATATAAAACTAAAAATGAGTCTCTTTGAAGTTATATCAAAGGCAGTGACAGGTTGTATTATTGCAGAGTTTAGGTATTTTTGTTTTCACCCCGAGTGTAACAAGCATTTGCAATACAATAGGTCTCGCATTTGTGAAATTTTAAGCTATTGACATTGTAAATGACAATTCCTTTTATGTATCTGTTTTTAAAACCAACACATAGATAAAAGGTTTGTCATTTACAATGCCAATAGCTCAAAGTCTTGCAAATGCGAGACCTATTGCATTGCAAATGCTTGTTCTTTTTACTTGGGGTTCTCTCAAAGCATCTCTGCACCATTCACCTGACTGTTTGATTTTTAAATCATGCTTTTTGCTATTTCCCAAAAATTAATTTCGATTTGGCTGAACCGTCTTTAATAAATACTGGTTGGTTTTCCTTAAATATTACCTCCAAACAGAATTTCTTTGTCCAAAAGATAACTGTCTGTGAATAGATTAAGTCGATGCAGCATTTTCTGCATTATTATGTAAGAGTTTCTGTAAATGAGTTCCTTGTGAACACTTGTCCCAAGATCTAACCTTTAACAGAGCAGTTGGGAATGGGTTTTTCTTTTCTCTTGAAGAAAAATAGATGTTGTACTTTCAGTGACCTCGGACAGGTGTTCTGTACCACTCTTGAACACCACTGGGTCTGCACATTCCATGGCCCTCTGAAGACAGGACCTCAGGGAATTTTCTGCACTTAACACCATGTGCTGAGACAGAGAGGTAGAGACTGGAGCTGTGAAGCATGACCTCTACTGACATTAAGAGGACCGCAGCAGTCGAAATGGATCATGAAAAGAATGGGGACTGTGATTCAGACAACAAAGGGGCGGGACAACAAGTATGGGGCGTGGTCAGAGATGTATCAGTAAAGAACAAAATATTCTGTAAATATTTTGTTGGTCTTTCAACTCTGTGTAACTGCATACACAAAAACGATATACACAACTTAAAAGAAAAATAAATGCAACTTAAATTTATCTGTGGGAAATGCATTTGGCTGGTAGGAAAGCTTGGCGAGTCATTTCATTTGACTGAGGGAGTGACTGAACTGTATTTACAATGCTAAGAGGTCCAAGCATGTGTCAGATAGCACTGTTAATATGTAAGTCATTAGTTTACACGATGTATTACACACAGTGTAAGATAGGCTGCACACAGAATACATAGGTTGTCACAAAACGGGTTCCATCAATGAGCCAGTTGTGCACGGTGGTGGGAGAATCATTATTTTCTTCATGGACATGTTTCAGATCTCACAAGAGTGAACAGAGAATGACCCCCACTGTGTTGATGATCAAGTGCAGAGCCATTCTAGATTTGAGAGATTTCCAGATTTGAGAGATCCTGTTTTGTAGATTACACAGATGTGGTGGAGAGAGCTTTGAGTGAGATTCTTACAGTCAGTGCAGCCAATGAAAACCTAAAAGGTGGGGGAAATGTGGTGCTACTGCTTAAATGTAGCACGTGTCTTCCTTCAGTGTTCTGGGCACATTGTATTTGCTGATCATGTGTCTTTGAGCCCTATATAAAGTTCATAGGTAAAGTTGAGGTTCAAAGGTAGAGCTCTGGCCAGAGGGAACATGCTTTCTATGATTTTCATGGGGAAGAATGAACTTGGAAGTGGAACTTCAGACTATTGGCTATTTCAATTAAATTATCATCCAATGAATTGCAGAGCTCTTATGAATCATTATCAAATTTTGATTTAAAATCCTTAATTTTTGCAAAACTAAGAGATAATTTTGAAGAGCTCCTCTGTTTGGCATTAACCCCTTCCGTGCTCCCGTCCGCCTTGGCCATTGCGAGCACTACCTGGCTGGTGCTTCGAATGTCCAACGGCCGACGCGGCCCCGCCCACTCCTAAGAACGCCTGTACTGCGCCGAAATAACGGCCGCAGTAAACGGGTTAATCAACCAAAATGTGAGGTGACTAGTGTGATCTTTTCGTTTTCCTGATGGTTGCCTTATATATTTTATATATAGTGCAAAGGTTGAATTTAATTGTTCTAGAACATTGCTGAGGCCTGTCCAACCTGAGCTGAAGTAGGAGGTGGAGGTGGTTGTTCACGCAGGAAGATGTCCTGGTGATGTCTCCGGCCAGTACAGTTGCAAACAGACCAGCAAGCATACACCAGTGGAGATAGGAGTTCATTGAGAAGCGAGTCTTCACATGTAGAGTGTTGCAAAGTGTGTGGCCAAACCAGATCTCAAGTCTCAGAATATTGATCAAGGAAGTGTCACTTTCCATAATCCTTCTTAGTGGGGTAGGACCCACAATGCTGTTGTTTGAGCCACAAGATGAGTTAAGAAAGGGTGATTCTCGTTTGGTGAATTTACCTAACAAAGTCTACAACTCACATGGCAGTGACTCTACTGAGAAAACCTGAATGGAAGCAGATGAGACAAAGACAGATACTCCTGATAAGTGTTTTTTGTCTTTGGAGTACTCTAGTGCCATTTTGGGGCTTTAAGATATGTAAACAGGTAAACAGACAAAATATCGATTTCAAAATATCGAATGGACAAAATATCAACTTCAAAATATAGAATGGACAAAATATCGAATGGGCAGAATATAGTCATCAAAAATATCGTTTTTAAGGTAAGTAATGTAATATCGAATTTTAAAAATATAGATAGTCAAAATATCGAAGTATATAATTGTCAGTGTGCTTGCGGGTGTTGGGTCCTGAGGCGGAAGCCGGGACTGCTGCGTGAGAGAGCGGACTAACTGCTTTTAAAAATTGCTGCTTTGAAAGATCTATTTTACTGTGTAATTGTGTACTTTGTATAGCTTTTAAAAGATTACGTTTTAAAAGTATATTTGTGCTCCACTTACCAATCGCTCACTCTCTGGGCACACATTCTAACTGCTTCTGTACCCGCCCACTAATTCTGCTCGCCTCATTGCAGCCGATTAGGTGCTGCTGAGGCTAGAGTGTAAGACACCATCTTAGGTGAGGAGCAGGCGAGCGGCACAGTGCTCGGCCTCTCCCACCTCTGACCTTTTAAAAACAGCAATCACTATCGCGTGCATCGATTGTCAGTGTGCTCGCGGGTGTTGGGTCCTGAGGCGGGAGCCGGGACTGCTGCGTGAGAGAGCGGACTAACTGCTTTTAAAAATTGCTGCTTTGAAAGATCTATTTTACTGTGTAATTGTGTACTTTGTATAGCTTTTAAAAGATTACATTTTAAAAGTATATTTGTGCTCCACTTACCGATCGCTCACTCTCTGGGCACACATTCTATCTGCTTCTGTACCCGCCCACTAATTCTGCTCGCATCATTGCAGCCGATTAGGCGCTGCTGAGGCTAGAGTGTAAGACACCATCTTAGGTGAGGAGCAGGCGAGCGGCACAGTGCTCGGCCCCTCCCACCCCTACGGTCACAAAATGAGACCCCCTCCCCGGAAGCACAGCGGACGAGCGCAGCGGGCGCGTCGATGGCGCGCCGAAGACGCGCCAAAACAAGCCCGCCTGCGCCCGTCCGCGACCAGCCGGGATCAGGGGCATACCATACCGCCCGACCCATTCACTACTCCAGGGCCGATCTTTTGGAGTGCAATAATAAAAAAGCTTATTTATACCTGTCAAAGGAAACACTCTGTCGGCTCTGTAAGTATGGTATCCTGAGTCAGGGCTGTCACCTGACCACCCGCGCAAACAATCAGGTACTGCCTGATCTACCCCTCCAGTCGCTTACTATTTTATACTTAAACACCCGTTCCCTTGTCAAGCATCAGATGGACATTTTTCTGTTACTAGACACGGAGAAACCAGATATTCTCCTACTGGCAGAAACGTGGCTAACTCCTACCTCCGCACCCGACATAATAGCAGCTCTGCCACCTAATTACTACATCATTCAGGCAGGCCGTTTCACAGGGAAAGGAGGAGTAGGAGTCGCGGCAATTATCCACTCTAGCCTGGATGTTACCACCCTTACCTGCTTGACGCTAGTCAACACAGATAATCTAGTGCTAAAAATTGCTACTCCCCACATGACCATAGCATGTGTCCTCTTGTATAGACCCCCTACCTCGATGCCATCGTTCCCTATGGCCCGAAGCGATCAAGTTGCTAATCTGGCACTTGATCATGCCAGGATCCTTCTAGTAGGTGATCTTAATTACTGGTACAAAGATCCCCCGGAGGGCCCTCATTCGGCTGAACTGACTGATCTTTTGTCTAACCTAAATTTTAATCAACTAGTGCTCTCCCCTACCCACTGCAAAGGTCACATAGTAGACCATGTGTGGTCCAATACCACATGTGTAACAACCCCTATAACCTTGCCATGTCTCTGGTCAGACCACCTTATTCTTAAATTTAAGGTTTGTATCACCCCCACTAGGGCCACTGCGCCAGTCGCCGGCAGGTTAGCTAGAAATTGGAATGCAATGGATAAAACTGCTTTTTTACAGTCACTAGCTAATGCCATCCCTCCCTTGGACAACGATATAAACTCGTCAGTATCCACTGTCACTGGCTGGTTACAAGCGGCTAGTAATCTCCATGCCCCGTACAAAAGAATTAGATTGGCACGGCACACTGATGCTAATAGATGGTTTTCCTCTGACTTGAAAACTAGGAAACTGGCCCTACGGCATCTAGAACGCCTTTGGCGCCTCGAATATGATCCTGAGCTAAAAATTAAATATGTCAGGACTAGAAAGGAATATATGATTGCCATCTCTGTAGCAAAGGCGGAGTATTTTTCTTCTCGAATCCTAGATTCCTCAAACAAATTTAAGGATATTTTCGCTATTTTCAACGAATTGACGAATCTGGAGAATGTCCGCCCTAAGGTAATTCCTACCCAGTGTCTGTGTGATTCACTTAACACCTACTTTAGTGATAAAATTGCAGACATAAAAACTAGCATTCCCCAACCTGTGACTCCAATCACGACCGGTATGGCAATTAAGACCAGTACTGCCACTTTTACTAATTTTCAGCCCATAACTCAGGGCCAGCTCCTGGAACTAATGACAAGAGTCAAATCCGGTTCCTCATTGGACATCTGCCCCCCCTGCATCTTAAAAGAATGTTTCTCCACCTACCCAGCCCCTGCCCTTGCACTTTTAAACGACTCCCTCACCTCGGGCATAGTCCCATCTGCCTTTAAAGAAGCCACGGTCATACCTCTATTAAAAAAAACCAGGGGCTGACCCTGCCTGTAAGGCAAATTACCGACCCATCTCCTTATTGCCTTATTTGGCAAAAGTACTGGAGGCACACGTGGCGAAATGCCTCTCTAATTTTCTGGAGGAGTCCTCCTGCTTTGACCCCCACCAGGCTGGTTTCCGGCCAGCACACTCAACAGAGGCAGTGGTCACCACAGTTTTGGACACACTTCGAGACTGTGCAGATAGACGCTCCCCCCCAGGCCCTGGTGCTCCTAGATCTGTCGGCCGCGTTCGACACGGTCGACCACAACATCTTGATCGACCGTGTCAGGCCGGCATACGGGACACGGCGGCATGCTGGCTGAGGTCCTTCTTGGAGAACCGCTCTCAAGCGGTGCACCTGGGAGACCTAACCGGTGTTAAACAGCCCGTCTCATGTGGAGTGCCACAGGGCTCCTCCCTCTCACCTCACCTTTTCAATATATATATACTCCCTCTTATTCAAACCCTCAGAGACAAACAGGTGAGAGTCTTCAATTAGGCTGATGACTTACAGCTACTCTTTACCATCGATAACTCTGAAAAATCCATTAGCCATTTCCAGTCAACCATGAGGTTTATTAAATCCTGGATGGACCAAAACCAGCTGAAATTAAATCCAGGTAAAACCGAACTGGTATTGACTGGGGATAGCGCCAAGCATTGGGGTCCCCACTACTGGCCATCAGATATGGGTCAAGCTCCGCCACCATCACCATCGGCCAAAACGCTTGGAGTCATCGTGGATAGCGATCTCTCATTAAAAGCACAAGTGGGCCAGGTGGTTTCTAAATGCTTCTTTCAGCTAAAATAAATTTGGAAGGTCCGGCGAGTATTAACGTCAGAAGCAATCACCCAGGTTGTGATCGCCACTGTTCTGTCCCATCTGGATTACGCGAATGCTATCTACTTGGGTCTTCCAAACTATCTACTCAAGCGTCTCCAGATGGTCCAGAACTATGCCGCTAGGCTGATTCTAAAGCAACCAAGGTGGCATGCAGCTACTCCCCTACTCATCAAACTGCACTGGCTTCCGGTCACGCAACGCTGTGCTTTTAAAGCAGGCTGCATGATCTTTAAGTCCCTGCATGGCAAAAGCCCTAAATTCATCAACCAACTAATCACCAGATACGTTCCTTCCCGCAACCTTCGCTCACTCCACCAAGGCCTCCTCCAGACTCTCCCTTTCAAACTTAAACGTGCTGGTGGACGTAGGTTTGCAACACTTGCCCCTTGCTTATGGAACACTTTTCCCCTGGAGATCCGGTATTGCCAAGATCTCCTATCTTTTCGGAAAGCGTTGAAGACTTGGCTATTTAGACAAGCATTTTAATTAACTCTCCACCACTAACCCTGACCTATGTTACTGTTGATCTTAGCGCCAAGAAACTAATCAGTGATAGTGCACTCAATAAATAATTTACTAACATAACATAACATAACATAACATAATATAGGTTATTAAAATTATCGAATTGTTTATAATATCGAATTTTTTATAGTGTTTTTTATGTTATTATATGTGTGAAAAGTGTGTATTTATGTTATAATTAATTTTAATTAATGAATTTTATGTTATTTAATTTTTGCGTAATTTAATTCTGTAGCGGGTTGTGGGTTTATAGGGGAATAGGGTGGGAAGTAATTTAATTATAATTAATTAAATATGTAAATTTATTTATTGGTATTTATTTTGAATTAATTGTTAATTAATTTTTAATTGCTAATTAATTAATTGTTAATTTGAAATTAATTTGAATTAATAGGTAACTAATTGTAGTAATTTATTTTAGTTTGTATTTTTAATTGATTAATTATTATATTATATTAAATTGGTAATTACTTTTAATGAATGTTTTATAGATATTAATATATCTATTTTTTTAAATAATATATGAAGTATTTACTTTCCCTATTGTTGCACTCACTGGAGTGGTAATAGTAATTTTTACCCCCTACGCTATCCAAAGCTTTCCCTACTGTTGCACTCATTGGAGTGGGAATAGTAATTTTGACCCCTATGCTAACCAACGCTTTCCCTACTGTTGCACTCTTTGGAGTGGGAATAGTAATTTTTACCCCTACGCTATCCAACGCTTTCCCTACTGTTGCACTCTCGGTAGTGGGAATAGTAATTTTTACCCCTACGCTATCCAACGTTTTCCCTACTGTTGCACTCTCTGGAGTGGGAATAGTAATTTTTACCCCTACGCTATCCAACGCTTTCCCTACTGTTGCACTCTCTGGAGTGTGAATAGTAATTTTTACACTTCCGCTATCCTACAATAATAATATTGTATATTTTTTATTTATATTATGTTACTATATATATATGTTTTAATAAATATGATTGTAATTTTTTTATAACTTTAATTAATTATTTAAACAGTTTAATGTAATTGAAGTATTTTTAAGTGTATTTTAGTTATTAATTTTTAATATTTTTTTAATTTAACATTGTTTTTAAGAAATTCGATATTTTTACAAACTTTATTTTTTTAAACGATATTTTTGACTCGATATTTTAGTACTTACCTGTTTGTAGATAGAAACTCGATATTTTGTCTGTCGATATTTTGTCGCTGATATTTTTGGTAGTCGATATTATGTCCGTCGATATTATGTCAGTGGTCCCATTCCAACATCTTTGCTTCACTAGGAGGGAGGGTCGAGGAGTTAGGGGTTACAGGACTGTGGGTGAGGGGGTGTTTTATATTGGAGCATTATGTGATTCTCTCCAATGAAGCCACTTCACTCTGTGTCATCACAAATACTACTTACAAATCTGGGCTTTTGGTATGTACATCTTAGCTACCAGGTGTGTTGGTCAAATTAGTTAGATGGAAGTAAACCAAGACTACAGCACCCACAATGCATTTGGTCTTAACATAGAGGCACAACCCAGGTGCGAAATGTAACTCTGTAACTATGGGGCATATTACCAACAAGTAGCGATAATTATCGCTAAATAGGCTTAGCGACGATTTTTTTATCGCTGCCTATCGCTGGATATGTTAGCGGAGAAAACATGCTATTAGCAACGTTTTTCTTCATTGTGCTAAAATATCCAGCGATAGCGGCAAAATGCGTGAATATCACTGAGAATACAGCGATATTCACGCATTAGCGACGAAATGCTCTTAGCCGTGTTATCCACCTCCCATTGGATAACATGGCTAATAACTGGTCTGAGCAGGCGTTGGATTTTGGCGATAGCGGGAATATTTCCATCGCTACGCCTGCCTTGCTAATAGGCGATAGTGATGTTAGCGACTGCTTTCAGTCGCTAACAGGTTGGGTACGCCCACTTTGCATGTCATTAGTGATAAATATCGCTGACATGCAAAGCGGGCCCCAAACCGCTCGCTATCGCCTAAAAGCTGTCGCTAACATCAGTTAGCGACAGCTTGCTAATAGAGCGATAGAATTATCGACGCTTAGCGGCCGAAAACGGCCACTAAACCGGCGATAATTGCCTATCGCCACCCTTGGTAATAGGCATATTAGCAAGGAATAGAGATATTTATCGCAAAATGCGCTCAGCGCATTTTTTTTATCGCTGCCTATCGCTGGATATGTTAGCAGAGAAAACATGCTATTAGCAAAGTTTTTCTCCATTGTGCTAAAATATCCAGCGATAGCGGCGAAATGTGTGAATATCGCTGAGAATACAGCGATATTCACGCATTAGCGATGAGATGCTCTTAGCCATGTTATCCACTGGTCTGGGCAGGTGTTAGTATTTGGAGATATTCGCACTTAGCGCGAATATTTCCATCGCTACGCCTGCCTTGCTAAAAGGCGATAGAGACGTTAGCGACTGCTTTCAGTCGCTAACTGGTTGGGTACGCCCACTTTGCATGTCTTTAGCGATAAACATCGCTGACATGCAAAGTGGGCCCCAAACAGCTCGCTATCGCCTAAAAGCTGTTGCTAACATCAGTTAGTGACCGCTTGCTAATAGGGCGATAGAATTATCGCCGCTAAATCGCCCCCCTTGGTAATATGTCCCTCAGTTCTCTAGGACTAAGGGATATTTAGTCTGTGAGAATTTGGATTTGCATCCTATACCACGATGTATTTACAGGGTGGTAAGAAGAACCAGTTCTGTTGATGAGTCCGGTAACAGACCTGGACAGTTTTTCTAAAGTATAAACTTGTAGCTTAGCCCTTTCATTACAAGAAAGGAGGCCACCATATGTCAGGTGCATAACTTGTCTTAAAAAAAAAAAAAGCATTCTGGGCCTTGTAATCTTTGTTTCAATTGAATCAATAAAACGAATGCAGCTTCTTTTATTTGTTCTAGGGACGTCCAGATCTAGATACACGAGTACCTCCTGGCATATACTCTGACATGGCAACTCCAAAATCCTCTTTTGCCAAAACGAGTTAGGCAATGGTGCCAAAGCCAACAGCAAACTGCAACTTCAATCAAGCACACCTTTATTGCTTTGATGCAGAGCTCTTATATTTCCGGGTGCAATATATGAGTAACTCCTCCAGTGCTGTGTTTTTCTTTGCATTCTGGGGATTGTAGTCTTGATTTTCCCTTTGGATAATTAGGACTACAAATCGCAGAATGCAAAGAAAATATAGACTGGATCTGGTATTCAGATATGGAAGTTGGAAATTTGAAAACTCTGTTGATGCAGAAATAAAACCTGTCATCTTTGGTCTGTTTCCAGTAAATTCCCACGCAGATCTTTAGGATAAAAATTGAACGGAAGGTTTCATCTTTACCAAGTCTTTCATGGATGAAAATCAACAACAATAGGTACTATAGAAAACTGGTTTGCTTGATCAAGTCAAGTCAAGCAAAACAATATTTCACATTAAGGCATTAAAATGTACACATACAGAGCACCGAGTTGTCCAGAGCGGTGTTGAGCTGAGGGGAGGAGCGGACAGAGGAGCCAACTCAAGCCGTCAAAGTGGCCAATCAGAGCCAAGTGGATCCAAGTGGCTGAGCCGCGGAGCAAAAAAGTGGGCAGCGTTACGGTTGCTAATGGTGTCGCGGGTGGTAACAACATGGCGGACGATTGGTAGAGGGGCTGCAAAGTCCACAGCCCCAGAGCAACCCTACAGCACACCAAGAAAAAGGGTGCGCACAAGTGATGTATCGCAGTGGACCTTTAAACTCCCCCTCAGCTTTGCATACACCTTCCAGCTGGGCATGAATACAGGACAACATCATTGTCCCATCTTTGAATTATTGCTGACTTTTTCCAGATTTTTATTTTCTGCATTTCTTTCTTTACTGTTCTTTAACCTGTGCAGTAGCAGCTGCGATTTGTATTAATTCGTGTCCACTGCCAGCCAGATCTGGAAATTTAGTTACAGTAGGTGAAACTTTAATTAACTTTTCATGTTCCAGCAATTTTTTGGGAATTTCAGACTAGAAGAAGCAATATATTTCCTGATATTTTCCAAGGACAAAGTATTCTTCCTCTATCCCTAACGCCGGATTTCATGTACAGTGCTTACTTTGTCAAATAATAAGTACCATGGTGGAAGGTAGTTCTCAGGAGACCATTGCGGGGTACTCCAAATTCGGTCGCTGCCAGCGCTGCCATATACCAGTACCAAGACACCTACTTATCATTATAGTCCTTCAAATGTGACACTTTAGACTATACCAGGTGACCCAAAGCTGAAGGAATGACCTGAGCACTCTGATGCTATTTCTTTTTTTATTCCGATATTGAACTGTTTAAAACTTTGCTCAGGAGCCTTGTACAAATAGATGGACAGTGCCCCCATGTGGTGGACTGTGTTAAATAAGTGTCAGTGGTAAAAAAATAAGTGATGGAGCCAAGCCCTGGCAAACACCGCCACAGATTAGGCACTGCACTTACAATAGGGACTAGACACCAGGCTGCCGAGATTTGTGTTTCACAGCTGGCCCACGAATGACAACGAGTAAACACGATGCCTCACGTAGCTGTGGCATTTTATTTCCCCTTCGACTCGAGGGGAAAGTAGATGGAGCCAGTGGCTGAGCATGGGTGCCATGCACAGAGTGTAAGCAAGGAAAACTGTCTCCGCTGGTGGTTAACCCCTTCAGCGCTAATGACAAAGCCAGCTCGTCATGGGCGTTACCTGCGCTACGCGGATCACGAGATGGCTTTGTCATAAACAGGCCATTTTTTAAATTCCAGCGCACAGCGGGAAAACGCGGTAGCGTGGTAGGGGTTAAAGAAAGCCATACCTGGGCTGCAGATGTCCCTCAGGCCCTCATGCCCCAGTACCACAGACCTTCTGCACCAGTGATACCAACTCCCAGACTATTAGCCCTGGTTTGCAAAGAAAGAAGGTAAGTGACTGCCGCTTCTGCCACTGTGCAGCAGCAGGAAAGTTCTGGCTCTAATTCAGGGCTACTTTCCTTAAATAAAACAATTTAATTGTTGTGATCTTGAGATGAGTAAAACTGTGCATTTGAAAAGATGCATACATTTGCAAGCAGTCAAGCATTGCAATTTCGCAAAGAACTTAAAAAATTCAAATGTGTTGTCAATAATGAGTCTCACATGATATAGGCCCACTTAGCAGCTGTGGTCCCTTAAAGGATCTTGTGGTCATAACATAGGTCCCTGAAGCCCTTGCGTTGATGGATGGGTCCCACACACGGAGAACCCCCATTTAGCACCAGGTCTATAAATATCTGTACGTTATGGGAGACTCAGGGGTCCGTCACCACATTCTGCAAGGGGTCCATCATTTTGTGTTACACCACTTTTAGTGCATCCTAACATCTTTGCCTCACTAGGAGGGAGGGGCGAGGAGATAGGGGTTACAGGACTGCGGGTGAGGGGGTGTTTTATATTGGAGCACTATGTGATTCTGTCCAATTAAGCCACTTCACTCTGTGTCATCACAAATACTACTTACAAATCTGGGCTTTTGGTATGTACATCTTAGCTACCAGGTGTGTTGGTCAAATTAGTTAGACGGAAGTAAACCAAGACTACAGCACCCACAATGCATTTGGTCTTAACATAAAGGCACAACCCAGGTGCGAAATGTAACTCTGTAACCATGGGGCATATTACCAACAAGTAGCGATAATTATCGCTAAATAGGCTTAGCGACGATTTTGTTATCGCTGCCTATCGCTGGATATGTAAGCGGAGAAAACATGCTATTAGCAATGTTTTTCTTCATTATGCTAAAATATCCAGCGATAGCGGCGAAATGCGTGAATATCGCTGAGAATACAGCAATATTCACGCATTAGCGATGAAATGCTCTTAGCCTTGTTATCCACCTCCCATTGGATAACATGGCTAAGAACTGGTCTGAGCAGGCGCTGGTTTTTGGCGATAGCGGGAATATTTCCATCGCTACGCCTGCCTTGCTAATAGGCGATAGCGATGTTAGAGACTGCTTTCAGTCGCTAACAGGTTGGGTACGCCCACTTTGCATGTCATTAGCGATAAATATCGCTGACATGCAAAGCGGGCCCCAAACAGCTAGCGACAGCTTGCTAATAGAGCGATAGAATTATCACTGCTTAGCGGCCGAAAACGGCTGCTAAACCGGCGATAATTGTCTATCGCCACCCTTGGTTAAATGTCCCTATGGGGCATATTAGCAAGGAATAGCGATATTTATCGCAAAATGCGCTTAGCGCATTTTTTTATCGCTGCCTATCGCTGAATATGTTAGCGGAGAAAACATGCAAAGTTTTTCTCCATTGTGCTAAAATATCCAGCGATAGCGGCGAAATGCGTGAATATCGCTGAGAATACAGAGATATTCACGCATTAGCGACGAAATGCTCTTAGCCATGTTATCCACCTCCCACTGGTCTGGTCAGGTGTTAGTATTTGGAGATATTCGCACTTAGCGCGAATATTTCCATCGCTACGCCTGCCTTGCTAAAAGGCGATAGCAACGTTAGCGACTGCTTTCAGTCACTAACTGGTTGGGTACGCCCACTTTGCATGTCATTAGCGATAAACATCGCTGATATGCAAAGCGGGCCCCAAAACGCTCGCTATCGCCTAAAAGCGGTCGCTAACATCAGTTAGCAACAGCTTGCTAATAGGGCGATAGAATTATCGCCGCTTAGCGGCCGAAAATGGCCGCTAAATCAACGATAATTGCCTAATGCCCCCCTTGGTAATATGCCCCTCAGTTCTCTAGGACTCAGGGATATTTAGTCTGTGAGAATTTGGATTTGCATCGTATACCACGATTTATTTACAGGGTGATAAGAAGAACCAGTTCTGTTGATGAGTCCGGTAATAGACCAGTTTTTCTAAAGTATAAACTTGTAGCTTAGCCCTTTCATTACAAGAAAGGAGGCCACCATATGTCAGGTGCATAACTTGTCTTAAAAAAAAAGATGCATTCTGGGCCTTGTAATCTTTGTTTCAATTGAATCAATAAAACGAATGCAGCTCCTTTTATTTGTTCTAGGGACGTCCAGATCTAGATACACGAGGACCTCCTGACATATACTCTGACATGGTAACTCCAAAATCCTCTTTTGCCAAAACTAGTTAGGCAATGGTGCCAAAGCCAACAGCAAACTGCAATTTCTATCAAGCACACCTTTATTGCTTTGATGCAGAGTTCTTATATTTCCGGGTGCAATATATGAGTAACTCCTCCAGTGCTGTGTTTTTCTTTGCATTCTGGGGATTGTAGTCTTGATTTTCCCTTTGGATAATTAGGACTACAAATCCTAGAATGCAAAGAAAATATAGACTGGATCTGGTATTCAGGTATGGAAGTTGGAAATCTGAAAACTCTGTTGATGCAGAAATAAAACCTGTCATCTTTGGTCTGTTTCCAGTAAGTTCCCACGCAGATCTTTAGGATAAAAATGTAACGGAAGGTTTCATCTTTACCCAGTCTTTCATGGATGAAAATCAACAACAATGGGTACTATAGAAAACTGGTTTGCTTGATCAAGTCAAGTCAAGCAAAACATTATTTGACATTAAGGCATTAAAATGTACACATACAGAGCACCGAGTTGTCCGGAGCTGTGTTGAGCTGAGGAGAGGAGAGGACAGAGGAGCCAACTCAAGCGGTCAAAGTGGCCAAGCAGAGCCAAGTGAATCCAAGTGGCTGAGCCGCGGAGCAGAAAAACGGGCAGTATTATGGTTGCTAATGGCGTCGCGGGTGGTAACAACATGGCGGACAATTGGTAGAGTGGCTGCAAAGTCCCCAGCCCCAGAGCGACCCTAGAGCATACCAAGAAAATGCGTGCGCACAAGTGATGTATCGCAGTGGACCTTTAAACTCCCCCTCAGCTTGCGCTGCTGTACCTACTGCTGCCTGCACCCACACCCGGCACTGTGCTTGACCTGTGACATCTGACCTGCCCCGTTTGCCTGTCTACCTACCTTGCTGTGCCATCCCTCTTGCCCTCTGTCCCTTCCACCTACCGCTTCCTGCCTCCCCAGGTCCTCAGCTCCCGGTTACTTCTGGACCCATTAAGCCCACTCTGGTCTCCTATCCATTTGAGAAGGTCATGAAAGAGGACTAGAAAGGAGAGGAGAGTAATGGTGGACAAGTGAGGGGGTGTGGGGGTGGTGAAAGGCCTGAGCTGCAGTGGCAGTAGTTACCGGCCAACTAGTGTGAACCCGGGCCCTTGCAGAAGTGGCCCAACCAGGTTTGGGTGCAGCTTGCAAACAGCACGGTGTGTTCCCACTCGGCCCCTCACCCCCCAGCCTTAGCCCATCTTGGTGCCCCCTCCTCAGCTACTCAACTAAAGAGTGGAACCTATCCTTGTGGACGTGCGCTACCAGTACCGTAGGAGAGTAAAGCGGAAGGAAAAGTAGATAGGCCACCACCCTACAAAAGTCCTTAGTCAAGAAATGGGGAGTAATGTGAAGAAGAAATTTTATGCAGTCACAAAACTCCCATCGCTCCCACAAGACTGCCAAAAGACCGAAAACTAAAATGTTGTAACCCAAAAGAAGAAAGCAAGAAACCATTTTCCATCTCCAATTGAAGGAAACCAAGAAGAACACAAGGAGCTCCAAATAGGTATTTGGTAATTTCCTGACATCCACGCTCGAAGGAAAGGAAGGCGCACAAGAGAAGCAACAACCAGAAAATACTCCGACGTCAGTAAAAGAATAAAATCAAATATAATTACAAGAAAAATAATTGCGACAGAAGAGACAAAAGAGATACCAGAGACATCAGGGATTATCTTGATCGGGCAAGTAAAAAGACACAAAAGCACATGCAAGCAACCTCCTCCTTTTGGGTGCCATGGCTTCCAGCAGCTATAGCCAGAGTGAGGAAATTCGAATAAGCACACCACATCCTATTCCCTTATCCCCAAAAATAATTGTCTACACGAAAGTTCCATTATCATCGCGACCAGCCCTGACCATCTCTCCAAGGAAATTTCAAGAAAGTCGACTTGATGAGTCGCTAAATAAAAAGTTACTCTTGGGCGAGCTCAGATGTTCCAGCAACAAGAAAGCCAGTCCTAGTCACGTTTGGAACCTCAAGATCTCCGAGAAGACCAGGACCTCCCTTTAAACCAGAACACTAGCCAAAAAGCACCAATATGGATCTTGTTTACTTGCCCAAGAGCTCAGCAAGTCTGTTAATCAACTCCTCAAACCAGCTGATTCCTTAGATAGTAACTAAGCAATCTATTGGCGAACTGGTATCCTGCTCTCTAGAGCTCAGTTTTGTCCTGCCTTCTTCTGTATGCCAGTCGTCACAGGTTTTTTGCAAGCTACCCTATAATAACCACCTTGAGGAATTACACCAGCATGAATCCAGTAGCCGCATAACCAATGCTTTGATGGACGATTCTATCTCTTTGATGACCACTAACAATACCAGTGACACTAACCAAACATCTAAGTCACAGCAAGAATCACAAAAAACTCCCAAGGGGAACGACCCTTTCAAACTAGCTGAGGCTCAAATTCAACAATCTTACATTTTCAAACCCAGGCTAAAGAACTTCCCAAACCAGAATTCTTGAACATGGAGGACCTCCATACCTCATACGCGCATAATGTTGGGACCCTGCTTATAACCACAATGACTAATGAAGCCCATATGCAAGCAGATAAACTGGATGCACAAATAAACTTTTTCCACCTGATAGCTGAACTAATAACTGGAATTGACACCAAGCCTGACCAACTAAACTCTCTGATAGGTAGAGCTCAGACCAAACCAGCTCCACCTCAAATGTACAAGGAATGCTGCTGCAACTCCATACTAAAGAAACTAGAAACACTCCCAGACATAATGCCTACCCTAATTGAGGCTCTGAAGAATGAGGTGCGGAGAGGAGTACACACAACTCCTTATTCCCGGCCACCTCATAACCAACACAAATCCTGGCCCACATTAGGTCAAGAACATCCGCACAACAGTGAGGACCCAGGAGGTAACATGACTGGCACAGAACAAAAATCCAGGCGGCCAGTCATGATCCCTCTGAGGTTCCAGTGCAAAGGACCCTTGACACACAAGAGGACGAGGCCGGCATTCCGATCATTGATGACAAACAAGAATATGACCTCACCCAAAAAATAACAACAATAAAAGACACAGATAATTCTGCACAACCAAACTCCGTAATAGACATCAGGAATCTGACCATACCTGTTGAGGTAATAAATACAACAAAAGCACCCCTCAGAAAAAGCCAGAGCTTATCTAGGAAAACAAGAAGAAAGTAAAGAAATTAAATAAGTCCCAGAAAAGAGATGGTGCCCTACTTTGCTGGCTCTGGTGTGAAGACAAGGAACCTAAATCCCAAATAGACCCTCCGCCCCACTGCAATCATGGAGGAGAAACTGCAGCAACCTGCTCCCCTGAGCAAAACATCAAAGTGTGAGGCACACATTGAAACCATGCAGACAACGAACGATTTAGCAAGCTCAGACCTGCAAAGTACCTTGAAAATGCAAAGGTGAACCAACTACCAAAGAAATGCTTTAGACCCGAGGTTGTCAAAGAATCCTCATTGATCCTTGACAAGCTTACCGGACCACTAAAAGATAGGGTTCTCTGCCAGCATGTCGCAAAGGTAAGCCCAAGCAGGGGCACCCAATATAACAACTCCAGCTGCCAAGAGATACCACAGTTGCTTGAAGAAGTTCAAGAAGTCAAAATGAGAAAAATTACCCAAGAGATTGCTACACAAGTAAATCTCACAGACTGGTCAGGAAACAAAAAATGTGAAAGCACTAAATCCCCTTGAAATTGCCAATGGCAGACTGCAGCATCCCCTAAGAAATGAACGAAGGGAAGAACCATCCTACGATGCTTCCCTAAATTGCCCAAAGAGGAAAGACCCGATCAGCCAAATTGACCCTCTGAGATTAGGGTGCTAAAAAAAGCTCACTGGTAAGATTCTTACGGCAGCAGAACAAAGCGGCAGTGAACCCTGCTGAGAAAACGCAGCTGACCCAAGAAAGCTTAAAACTGAAGTTGTACCCTGAGTACGTGGCCCAAGGGAAATGGGACACCTTCAACAGAGGAAATATCTTAAAGCTGTGCTCACACCTACCGGGACAAAAAAATATTAAAACCATAGACATCGGAAGTGTGGCATTTTTTACCCCAGAACTGGATGAGATAAATGACACCACGGAAGTAACCTTCTATAGTAAAGACATGGCATCTGACCGAATGAAACACCAAAATGGTCTGGGAGATTGGGGAATCCAGGCCACTTACATAGCTCCAGTTAAGTATCCTGAATTCCTAAAAGAAAGAGCCTCCAGCACTCCAAAGGAAAACAATTAAAAAAGTGTGATTTACAGTAACACAACCGTGCCCTCATTCAGTTCAGTCCAGCATGTCCCCTAGAAGGACCAAAACCGTTACCTTGGACAGAGGGCTTGCTGGAAATCCCCACAAGAAAGTCAGGAAGTTTGCGCCAGTGTGTTCTTAAAAGGCAAAATTCTCAAGACTGGACCTGGCTCTCCCAGGCCCTGGTGCGCAGCACCTAGCAGCCTGGTTAAAAACAAAATCAATAAGGACGCCGCTTATTTCTGAAAAGTCTGTTCATGGAACATCCGAGGATTAAACAAGAATAAAGTAAAAAAGAGGACAATCTACCCCCAGATGAGGTATGCCATTGTTGCCCTACAAGAAACTTGGACTTTGCAAACAATCCCATGTCAGGACTATACTTTTTATGAATCATATGCAACAGCATCCCAAGCAGATGGCCATTGTAGGATGGTGGAATACGACTGCATGGTTACCCCCACTTTTTGCCTGGTGTTTTGATGGTTTTTGACTTAGTTTGGCTGGGATCCTGCTATCCAGGGTCCCAGCCTATCTGTTTCCCTCTCTAAATTGATTACCTGTACATTAGGTACACTCCAGATTGGTTACTGGGTTACCCTTGTGAGTACCTAGTATATGGTACCTTAGGTACCAAGGGCATAGGTACCCCAGAGGCATACCAGGGGCTGAAGCATCTATTATGCCACCCCTGGGAAGCCTTCCAAAATGGCACCACAGGTCTGCACTTGCAGCCTGGGTAAGGTGGTATAAGCACCCCTTACTTAGATATAGTATACCTATATCTACCTTTTAAAACAGACACATATAAACCTATAAGTCACTCCTATGGCAGGCCTTGACAATCCTGAAGGCAGAGTGCTTGGTCGTGTGTGAGAGGGTGCCTTAGCATGAGCTCAGCCCCAGCTCTGGCATGAAACAGGACAAAGGGAAGGGGTATAACCACTCCCTCCCTAGATCCTCCAATAGGTGGGACCCTAGAGTTAGTCCAACCCCTAAACTTAGTAAAAGTATAGGAACCCAGTCCCTAGGACTTTAGATTACCCTGGACAAAACTCTGAAACAGAAATCTTGGATCTTCAACATTCCATATCAACTGGAAGACGGAAGAAATCTCCCTTAGGGTCAAGGAGTGACTCCCCTGTTCAAACAGGCACCAAAGAAGCATCTTGCTGGTCTGCCTTTTTGAGGCTCCTGCCGGATCCTGAAGAATCCGTGACACAGGACATGGGCTTCCAGACATCTTCAAGGCTGACACGAGTCCCCAGCAAAGGTGTGACCTGTAGCTATCACGAGAGACGTGGGACCGGAACTCCTGGACATCCTGCACATTTGATAGTGCATCAATTTCCTGAGCTTTCCTGAAGTTGTGCATTGGGCTACTTGTAGTCCAAGCCCTGAGCACCTTTTGCATTGAAGATTGTGGGCCTACACTCCACGAGTGTTCCGTGCGCCCACTTTCAGCATTTCAGCTCGAGGCTCCTTTGCGATCCCTAGTCTGTCAACTAGTGGATCCCCACGAAGGTCAATCCTTTGTTTCCTGGGCTACTCTGATTGTTACAGACGTGGCCTGACTCCCCTCCAAAGAGTGAGTCCCTCACACCTTGCTGGTCTGTTCCAAAGCCAATCTTGTAATTTTGCATGGGTTGCTGTTGCCAAGGCTTGCTGGGTCCAATTCAGATACCAACACTGCAGCACTCGACATCCGACATGGAACAGCTTGAATCCAGCTCCTGGTCATCATCAACGCCTCCTGGTCCTCGTGGCTGAAGAATCAAGCTTCACCTGAAAGCACCCAACATCGGCTGGCATCCTCTTGTCGCCATCCTGATCACTGGCTAGTGACACATACTCTGTCCCCTCTGCTTTCAGGTTCTTCGGATCTCCGATCCACCCTTGGATCCATCCGGACACTTTTCTCCTGGTCGCCTGCAGCATTTCTTTGCAGCTCAACATTGGAAACAACAACAAAACCCAAAACGAAAAGACACCTATGCACCCGGCTTCCTTGGGTGAGGTAACACGAGTACTTTGGTGCTCCCGTGGGCCTTGATTCTTGAAGTGTCCAGTACTGAAGGTGTTTTACCGTAGTCCACTCCTAAGTGCCCTTAAACTCTAAACTTGTAACTTTAACTTTCTCTATAGAAGTCAATGGTGATTTGCAGCTGTGTTTAGACACTACACATGTCCCCCGTGGGTCTCCTGCGTCCATATCTTGGGTGGTTCCTGGTTGCCCCAGCGGTTCTACAGACCCTCGGCCTTGTCTCTATGCTCTGAGTGGTACATATACCACTTTCTTAGTATATGGTTTGTGAGGCCCCTAGGGCAAAACGTATACTGTGCTAATTTACTGTGTGCTATTTAAGTTCTTGTATTGTACTTTTGTTTCTAGCCTCATAAAGAGACTAGAGGGGTGTGTTTAGAATAAATACATACGTTTTATATATATACCTGGTGTGGTTCTGCTTTCATTTGATCATTCAAGATATTATAGACTGGTATAACAAGCTGCTTTACATTCCTTCAAGACTTAGCCTGAAGGCTGCTCTCCGCAGCTACCACTAGGATCGCTTTCTATAAAGGTTGTCTAAACCTACCGTCAATAAGGGCCATTTGGACTGGTGCAAAATGCCCACTCACAGCCATGCCTCGGGAGCCGTGTCAATCTACGCAAAGAACAACTTGGCCCTACAGGCTTCTTTACTGTGCAAAGGGAAGAGAGATTATATTTTCTTTGAGACTCAGATCCAGCAAGTGGAATATCATAGTTCAGAACAACAAATAATGATCTTCTGTTGCATCTACTTACATCCATTCAGAATCAAACGAGAGGTAACCCTGAGCCAAATGCTTCCCGCCATGAGGGACCTTCTCTTTCACTTTCCAAATGACGCTTGGCTAATAATGGCAAATTTGAATGCATTGTATACACACAAGGAGGGGGCCAGAGGAGATTTAAAGACCAGCAATGACGAACTCCACAATAACGATCACCAAACACATAAAGGCCCTTGAGTCTGCCTAGGAAAGGGAGAAAAAACAGAAAAGAGTCTGACAGAGAAGGAGGCATGCCTTTAAAGGACAGTTTCCCTCACTCCCCAAAGGTGGTATGCTTCATCATTGGGAATCCTCCTACCACCATGAAACGTAGTCATGGTGCGAGCTGCAACCCATTCACTGCAAGGGAGGAGCGCAGGGGTGTTTTAGTTCTCAGAAGGGTTGTCACTAAGACCTAATGTGAGCTAGCAATGTGTAATGAGAGGTGCAGTGCTAATAGTGAAGTGCATTAAAACCAACTACAAGGTTTACCACATCCTTTATTCTGGCTACCTTGTTCTAGGATTACATACAACAAAGAGAACAAGATGTCCCACAAGAAGCATTAGATCCAATCGCACTAAGTGAGATCAACATGCTTCAGCCTGTTATCTAGAGCGTGTTGTGGCTTTCTTCAGGATCTAGAAAGAGCTACTGCTGTCCAAGTGATATCTAAAACTGTGAACAAAAGTATTGACAACAATGGCACGTATGTCTGTAAATTTGAGTATGATACTAAACCAGTGATCCAGGGGTAACCAAATTGTTGGATGCACCGGTGTTACTGTAGGGGAACAAAAAAAGGTTCCTTCTCCAGCCCTGAAAATTATCGGATAATTGGTCTTCTCAACGTTAAAGGGAAGTGTTGTGTCAGTACTTTACTGCAAGAATTGACTACCTGGGTGGAAGATCGCAAATTGATTCCATAAACTCAAACTGGCTTTCAAAAGGGTTGCCACATTGTAGACAATTTGATCTGCGTAGCTCACATGATCGAGAGCACGCTCCCCACAACAGCGTTGTCCGCCCCAGATTGTGGGAAATACTAAACAATTGGGGCTTCCCACAATCCTTATTAAATGCGCTTATCGCTTTGTACACTGATACTTGGGTAAAAATACGAGTCTCCTCTGGATGGTCATTGACTATAAAATCATGACCAACAGAGGCTTAAAGTAAGGGTGCATATTAGCCCCACTACTTTTCAATCTGTCCCTACCAAACTTGCCAGAGTGGCTGGCAGCCACATGGGCATTTCCACCCAAACTCGCATCCACCAAAATCCAATCAATGCAATATGTAGATGGCATGATTTCCCTTGACCAAACCCCAGTAGGCTCCAGAGGGTCTTTGTCTCACTAGCCATGTACTGCAAGACAGACGCTTTAAAGATTAACATCGCAAAAACTAAGGTGATGATGGTATCGAGAAAACAAGCAAGAAAATGCCTCTGGCACATCAAATGAAAACCTATAGAGGTAGTGGCCGCATTTAAGTACCTGGGAGTTTGGATAAGACCACAGAGGAAGATGGGCATTGCATAGTACAGCAATGGAAGAAGCGGAACACTGCCTAGAGGGGGCATTCTTAAGAATATGGAAAGCCCTGAATGCTATGGATTTATCGCCGCTAATTTGTGTAATGAATGCTAAATGTTTACTGACAGAAGCCTATGGTGTGGTGACCTTTAAAGATAAAATGTTCACATGGCTAGATAGAGCGCAATCAGCCTGTTTCCGCAGAGTGTTTCATCTTCCCAACTCAACCTCTCATGCCCAAATCCATATGGAATTTAACCTTATCATCTCAACTCTGGATACAAAAAGCAAGATGTATAGCCTACTGTCTAAAAACTAAAAATGCCCGAGACTCTACATTAAAGAGCTGCATTTGGTCCCTGATAAACAACCATGGATCCACTTGGAGTGCATTTCTAATGCACTGTATGGGCCCATGAAATCTGGTCAAGCCTGTTACCCTCAGGTTTAGCCGCAAAACTGTTAAATTCTTGTCAGCTGAGCATGGTGTGCTAGCCATGAAAAATCTTTCCCATGGCAGCTGGGCGTCAAAACTTTATGATCGTGAAACTTTACAGCACTATTTAACATCTCCCCTGAAGCCTTCAGTGAAACACTATTTAATGAGACTACGCTTTGGTCTAATCCCTCTTATGGTGTATAGGTATGGCCAGAGGTACAAAGAGACACACCCTGCAAGTGCCACTTTTGTGGAAAAGGGGAAGAAACTAATTAACATCATCTGTATCTGTAAGATCCTGCGCCCCCTGCAAATATTTTTTAGTTGTGTCTCATCTGGTGCATCCGTACTGTATGGACATGCCAAGAGGCGCTAGAGTAGTTACCTTTTTGTACAAATTGCAATGATTTTTAAGTAATTGTGCAAATAAATCTATCTATCACTACACAGCACAAAATACATACAAATCCTTTTAAGATATGCAGTCTAAACACTTAAAAATGTTAAATTACACCTGTAAAGCACAACTCAATGTCTCATATCTTTCCTGATCTTAATAGCAGTACATATATACGGCATGGTAAGCACATTCAGAGGGTAGCACTGTAAAAGTTTTAGACTCTGTTTAGCGGAATGACAACCAATTGAGCATAAAAGTGGGCGTAAAAATATTTTACAGGGGACCAAAAATATTAAATGTGGACAGGATTGCTGACTAGTACCTGCAGGGGCAACATAATAGAGATAGGTACCAACTTCCCTGGATGGGATGTGCTACCGCAAAGTGAACAGGTTAGGTATCCAGTCCAAATATGACCCAGATCCAACCAGCATTGGCAATTTCCAAACGGTAGTGCACCGTTGACATGTCTGAATTTTTTTTAGAGTGATATAAAGTGCTGTGGCTAAAAAAAGGAACAACTTAGGGTTTTCATGTTTCTATCAATTTCATTTAGTGATTAAAAACATTGTGGTTACACTCAGTTCTGTAAAACATTTTCTAACATAGCAAGCCAGGAAATATTATGGCCATAGTCTACAGTAAGACAATCAGAAATGACAAAATGGGAGAAAGGTGTTTGGGGTGATCTAAAGATTTTAGCCCAGAGTAGAAGCGGGCTAATTTAACTGTGTCCTCAAGGTATGGCAAGTTTACCTCAGCATGAGTAATACATTTAGAGGTAAACAAATAAACTTCTAATAGTCTGGAGAGAAATTTATTTTCTACTGTTTATAAATGAGTAGAATTTATATACCCCCAAACACCCACCCCATAGGTGCCCGAAGATAGACACCTATCTTTGTACTAATCAAATAATTACCTTATTGTTTTTTGTTTGAGGAGAAAACACAATTGCGTCAACCACATTTCTCATTTTGATCACCCTTTGAGTCAATAATTATTTTGATCATAACTGTTGTGTTTTGAGGTACATTGTGGCACAGTTCACTGGATGGCCCCTTTAATAGAGGGCCAGCGTTTCCTGCAAGATAACAGTCCCCGTGGATTGTGGGTAAGAATTATAATAGGGAATACGGATTTCTGGCTGATCCTCAGATGTACGATAGAAATGGGCTAAATATTGCTTCATTATTTATCAGCATAGCTTTGGACTGTGGAACAACAGACTCTGCTTATGCAGAGAAATTATTAAAGTGCTTGAATGAATTGTGAAGTCCGCCTCCTCGTGAATTCATCCACAATGAGAATCGAACCATGCCTTTCTTCAAATTACTAACCAGATCTCTCGGGAAAATGCAGAATCCAATTTGACACTGTGAAAGTTAGATTATGTTCTATAACAAACACAGAATCAAGAAGAATTTGTTTAGTCTAATTACCTTTTTAGGTGGAGTATGCGCTGGAGTGCGTGAAGTTGGGTATATATAGTAGCATGAGTAAGCTGAGGTGTTTAAGTCAGTACTTAATTTGTAAATAAATGTCAGTGAATTGTGAGGAGGCCACAGCAGCTTGCACCACCTATTCCCCAACTACTGACAATTCAGACTCTTTGTACATTAAAAGCAAGCATTTGCAATGCAATAGGTCTCGCATTCACATGAGTTTGAGCTATTGGCATTGTAAATGACAATGCCTTTTATTTATGTTTTGGGCTTTAAACCATAAATAAAAAGCATTATCATTTACAATACTAATAGCTTACACTCTCGCAAATGCGAGACGTATTGCATTGCAATAAAGGGCCTTCTCAACTGCTGTTATATTGTGAATATCAGAGGAAGAGACCGTTCTGTGACGTCTTCAAAGTAGTGATAAGTAGTGCAGTGAAGAAGATGTGTAAGTGTTGTAAATTACACAGACACAAAGTGTGAAGTGAGAGTTACATATGATTTGAGCTATAAACACTAATAAAGCGCTCCAACGCCTTTCGCTCTGTGATTACACGGTCATGGCTCAGGAGGAAGAGTGGGAGGGTGCTAGTTCCAGCCTTCTCCGTGATTTGCATGTGCAGTGTGGCATTGCGTAATGTCATTACTATCTTTGACCTAATGAAAAACACTCCAGCTGTAGCAAGGCCCTGACTTCACCCCTGGTGAAGGGTGGGCTGTGCTTTATGGCAGGCATGGAGTGAGGGCGAGATGGCCTCGGCTGCAGCTCTGGCCAACTACAGTGCCCCTGCTATTACTAGTGAGCAAGAGGCGCTGAGGTGGTGGTATTAGTATTGGTGATGGGGGTATTGGTGGTATTGGTGGTGGTGGTGGTATTGGTATTGGTGGTATTGGTGGTGATGTTATTGGTGGTGGAGTTATTGGTGGTGCTTGTTTTGGTGGAGATGGTATTGGTGGTGGTGGCATTAGTGATATTGGTGGTGGTATTGGTGGAGGTGGTGGTATTGGTGGTGGTGGTGGTACTGGTATTGATGGTTGCACTGGTGTTGGTGGTGATATTGGTGGTGGTATTCGTGGTGGCACTGATGTTCGTGTTATTGGTGGTAGTGTTATTGGTGTTGGTATTGGTAGTGGTATTGGTATTAGTATTGGTAGTGGTGGTATTGGTGGTGGTGTTATTGGTGGCGGTGGTGGTATTGGTGAGTGGAGAAGTGTAGTGCAGCGGCCAGGGCAGCTGACTTCGGAGCACAGGGTTCACAGTTCGATCTCCGGCTCCGGCAGTAGCTCATCTCAGCACCATGTGACTCTGGGCAATAGCTTACCTAATTTCCAAAATGGCCCCCAGCACCTTGAGACCTGTAAGGGTGAGTAGTTTGCGCTTTACAAATACAGATGTATTATATATTTATTATTGGTGGTGGTGGTATTGGTGGAGGTATTGTTGTTGGTGGTGGTGGTATTAGTGTTGGTAGTAGTATTGGTGGTGGTGATGGTATTGGTGGTGGTGGTAGTGGTATTGGTGGTGGTGGTATTGGTGGTGGTATTGGGGTAGTGGTATTGATGTTGGTGGTATTGGTGGTTGTGGTATTGGTGGTACTGGTGTTGGTGGTATTGATGGTGGTAATGGCATTGGTGGTGGTATTGGTGGCAATGTTATTGGTGGTAGTATTGTGGTGTTGGTATTGGTGGTGGTAGTATTGTGGTGTTGGTATTGGTGGTGGTGGTATTGGTGGTGGTATTGGTGGTAGTATTGGTGGTGGTGGTATTGGTGGTGGGGGTATTGGTGGTGGTGGTGGTATTAGGGGTTGGCATTGATGATGGTGGAGGTGGTACTGGCTGGTGGAATTTGGGATGGTATTGGTGGTGGTATTGCTGGTGGTATTGGTGGTGGTGGCATTGGTGGTGTTATTGGTCGTGGTAGTGGTCGTATTGGTGGTGGTAGTGGCTGTGGTGGTGGTGGTATTGGCGGCCGCGGTGGTATTGGTGGGGGTGGTATTGCTGGTGGTGGTATTGGTGGTGGTGGTGGTGGTATTGGTGGTGGTATTGGTGGTGGTGGTATTGGTGGTGATGGTGTTATTGTTAATAAAACAGGCTTTTGAAAATAACCCATCAGGTGACTTTAGTACAGATGACATGTAACACAGATGTGCTATTGTCAGCTTCAGCCCATTAGCACAGGATTATGTGCTACCTAGATGACCCATGACTTTCGCTAATCATAATAATGCCGGGTTAAAGTGATTGAAAGCAGGTGCCCATGTTACAGGCACGGACGTGCTGCTTTAAAAAACACAAGCGGTTTCAGCTGAAGCAGTGCATGTCCGGCCTGCAGTAAGAGAAACTCAACAAAGTAAATAGTGCTTACAGACTAAATAACAGATCCCGTGTAACAAATGAAGTAAAAGGGCCAGTCGCCACGGGAGGGTACAAATGAAGACAAGGCCATACTAAGGAGGGATTAACAAGCCCATTAATGAATCTGAAGGTAGCACTTACAAAAAACAATCACACAAGCCAATAAAATTATAGGAGGAGAGTGGGCGTGGCTTCTCTCCCATACTCTACTACAGAAGACTCGCAGAGCGTGCAGCGCATGGGCACTGCCGCTAGGCTCAACCTAATGAGTAATTCCTGCCACCCAAGCTATTTTTCTAGCATTGAGTGGCAGATATTAGTCATTTTAACGTATAAAGAATTATATAAAAAAACTGTTCTTGTGTTCACCACAAAAACTGAAAAAAAAACACCATGTGGCTGGCTGTCCTGAGACCCATTGTTGACAGTTAAGTGCTCGTTCCAAGAACCGGAAACCACTGCCTCAAAATAAGCACTGGTTTAAGTGCTTTTGATGCTATCCTTGATTTGCTTTTGACTTAGTTACAATGCCACCTTGCACTCATGTTAGTTCAGATAGATCATTCTCAAATGTCTCATCCCCCACAGTTGCAGTCTCGCCTTGTGTTTTAGCGATTAGCAGAGTTGGACCTACCTGGGAGGAAGGGGCCGAAAATCCACTACAACACCACTAAAATGAAAAACACATGAGCTTCATAAATACATGCTTATAAATGGAAGACAATCACCACCAGGAATCCATAGTTTGTCTACGTCCTGATAGTGCCAATGCTGCAGAATCCCTTAACTCTCCAGATCTGTCTTTGCCCTTCTAGTCACAATTATTCTCCTGTTCCAGGCCACTGTGATGTATGTTACCTATGCCGACACATTAAGTGCCACAAAGCCAACTTTGAGGCACTGTGTCCAAAGAATACAGACGAAACTGACCTACGAAGTCACTATACCAGCATGGGACAAGGACTATAGTGATTTTACCAAACAGAAGTGAATATTATTCTAAGGACACAGGGGCCAGAAAAACAAAAAAGTGGTAAACTGAGCAATGATTTTCCAAGTCCTCTCTGATATTGGGATGCGACTTATATACAGTCTGGTCACGAAACGAAGTCTCCAATCGCAGGAAGCAGGGGAACCAGTGTCGAGGCTGGCGGGAGGTTCAAGCATCCTGTGATTCTGGGCAAATCGCTTAACCCTGCTGTGCCTAAAAATGCATATGCCCGTCGGTAATGCAACTGGTGCTCATGTAAAGCGCTCTGATACCTTCGGGTCTAGTTCGTGCTATATAAAACTGCAACAAAAAAAATTACTTACCTAATGGCTATTAATTAGGCAGGTCTTATTTGAGACCCCCTTTGATTGTAAAATGTAAAGCAGCCCATTTCCTTAAAGAAACTGGTGCTGCGCAAAAAAATATAGTTTCCAGTTTAAGGATACATAGGCGGGAACAGGCTGTAGTCCCTTGGACCACCACCCGACTGCCTCCCCAGATCACTCAACATGATGATACTATACTCAATCAGGTTCCAGCTTCTTTAAGATGTCAGTAACTGGTCAATGGTCTACCACCGCAATTTCAGTCGCAAGCCATTGACACATACCACACTAATTAGCAATTAGTAAGGAATGCCTCATTTACGCCCCTTCCTAATTGCGATCTAGTATGGGTCGCTAAACCCATTTTACTAGATCAGAAATGCATTCCTAAATCCCAAAATCCTAAAATGGGTTTAGTATTTTGCATAAGCATATTTTGAGATCGCAACCCCTTTGATTTTTTGAATCGCAGGGTTTTCAACACAAAATGGTTTCATGCATGTGGCCTACAGTTTTCTCCCTAGAAAGTCATCATCCACCTATAGTTGACAAAGAACTTTAACTCTTCTTTGCTTACAGCCTCGTAGATCTCCCCTCAAACATATTGCTGGGATAACTATCCCCAAAACATACTTCTCTCCAGAAAGGAGACTGATTTTAGATGCTAATTTGAGTGAAATGTGCACCCAAATCAGATTTTCTCCCCCTGGAGAAATTTGTGGAAGATCGTGACAAGTAATTAAGAAAATATGCAGTTTTAACATACAGTAAAACTGTAGCTGTGTGTTATTCCTAATTCTGACCTCAACCACTTGGAACATGGCACAAACACTGCTTGTAGTAATACTGAAACCATGTTGTGTTGATTCCCCCACCCCCACGTTTCTTTTTGAGCTCACAAAAATTGCAGGGCTCAGAGGGAGTTCGTAGACTTTTAGAACATGACACAACCTCACACCTCAAGATCCATTGGTCCATTCTCCACTCAGGCCATCTTGGGGTCCTGGTGAAAAGATTTAAAAGTGAACTTCGACATTGTTTTACCTTTATCAGCTTACCAGCAGATTTTAATTAACTCCTTCACACTTAGGGGCCAATTACGATGTCGTTCGGAAAGGCTTCGAATGGGATTCGGAATCTCAGACTCCGAATCGGAACCTATGTTTCCAACCGAATCGTACAGATTTCCAACCAACCGATTACGATGCACGGAAACCTTTCAGGGTGTCTGAATTGGTTCTGAAAGGCATTCGGACAGCCCTTTTCTTTCAGAACCAATTCAAACAGCTCTATGGACAAAATTCTTTTAGTTTTCAGTTCCGACCATCCTATTTTTGGAAATCATTTCTGCAGTATATCTATTAATTTAATTTTTTTATTTTTTTTAAAGTTTTGAATTCTGCCTCTCTGAGGCATCTGATGGAGTTAAGACTTTCAGCAATGCCTGCACCACAATGGGTGAGCCACACTTCGTCATAGCCTTGTGGGTCCCACCTGCCTGTAAACCTTGAGAAATGGTCGTTGTAGAAGATCAAATAATGCATCTCAAACATCCAACATCTTTCCGACTCCAATGATGCATATTCTTCTGCTTACTCCTATTTTTTAGGAGAAAGCAAAGAAAAGATCATGGTCTGATAATATATATCTGTCATCAAGTGATGAATGCAGAGCCTGCTTCCTGGATAGTCAACCTTGCGCTGCTCTGTTCCTAGAATCAGCATAACACGCTTGCAATCACTGCAGATCCGAGGCAGGCAAATTACAACACCATGTGGTTGTTGATTTGTTTACATCAAGGAAACCAGTGAGTCATAAACACTGATGACGGGTAATAGCTTTTAATAAAGCATGTGAAGCAGTTGGGGAGGGTGATGGGGAGCTGAAGAGAGAGTGTTTATTTTGTGCAAAATGTTGCTGGTGGTGGGCACCAGTGCTATTTTTAGAGGACTAACCCCCAGATGGATCAACAACCAATTTGCGATTCCTTAATAGCGAACAATACAGATAAGCTATTAAGGAATTGCAAAATGGAATGCATCAAGAAATCACTTAAAAAATAGCGATTTCTTAGAATTCCTTAATTGCGACTCGCAAATTGCGACTCACAATTAAGGAATACCTCCCCATTCATTCCTATGGGCCTAGAGGCCCATAGGAATGAATGGGAAGACAATCTCAATTTGCGAATAGCAATTAGCGATTCGCAAATTGAGATTGCGATTTCAAGGGTGCAGGGGTGTCCAAAGGACACCCTGTTGCACCCCTGAAATTGATATGTGCACATATGTTGCGCACACACATGCCCTAACGCAACATGAAACTTTGAAAAATGTACTTTAGTGCATTTTTCAAAGTTTTTGCAAATTACCATGAAGTTGTACGTCATGGTAATTTGCGTGCCCTATTAGCGATTTCGCTATTTTAAAAACTTTCATGCATTGCATTTAAGGAATCTCAATTTGAGTTTCCTTAAATGCAATTATTCACAATTTAGCTATTTCTAAAATTGCGATTTTTGCATTTGGGATGATGCATCCCAAATGCAAAAATACCGCTCGCAAAGGGGCAGATTCTGAGAATCTGCCCCTTTGGGGGCGGATTTTTGTTTGATGAATCTGGGCCTATGACCTATTTGCCTTCTTCATACTGAGACCTAGAGAAAGGGAGAGAAAGTCAGGAAAACAATGACAGAGGGAGGCAGCAGGGAGCATATGGGCACCTAAGTAGACCGCTGTGACATAACACACTTATAATCAGCTCACCGTTGATACATTGTAAATTGCAAAGTTAACATGTAATGTAATATTTATATAAAAATACAACTTATTTAAAAAAAAAAGTGAGAAGAAGTACAGACTGGTGGAAGAAAGTGCATAAGGGCTAGGCAGCTGAGATAGCTGAGGATTCAGTGTTCGTTAAGAAGAACATTTTGTTTTTTTTGCAAGTAAAGCACTGGGAAAAGGCCCCTAAAGACATCTCTGTCCCATAACCGCAGAGAAAGAGAGGATGTCTTTTCACATTTCCCTCTCTGTCCCTTCAACCAGGCTGCTTGCCTCCAGCTACCTTCTGCTCACAACTCTGACATCTGTACAGTTTGTCAGCACCAGAGGAAAAATGGATGGCACAGTTCCCTGAGCTGGTGCCTCTAAAGGTTGGCAGAACCGTGTCATGGTGCTACTGACAATTGCTGCGACAGTGCTGTGGTTTAATAAATGCTGCAGAGATGCCAGTGTGAGATCTATTAAACTCAGAGGGCACCTCAGAGGTGCCTCCTGAAAACCTACTGACCCTGGTGTGGTCAATGACTGGCTTAAGGCAGCCTTCCACACACAGACTTATTTTTGGACTGCTGGGTGGAGCGCCTCTGCTCTCTGGGACCTGAAATAATACATATCGGAGGAGAGGTGTAACTCCTCCCCCCGGATAGGAAAAGTACTTGAAGGGAAAAATTCAAGGGCCTGAAGCAATTTTAATGTGACACCCAGCCTCTGCAGCTAGCAGCAGATGGCAGCCCCCAGTGTACACCCCCACTTAAGGCAGGAAAACCATTGGGTAAACTTAGAAAGGATAAGAGGTGGGCCCTCCTTTGCCAACTCCACCCTTCAGGTGGAGGAGGCGAAGTTAAGCACACAGTTCAATCCCATTCATCTTGAAGATGAGGCAACTCCACTAGTCAGGGCTAAGTCTATGCCCCCTCCCGCAGGATAGTGGCATAATAGTGGGTGTAGTCACCCCAAGTAAGGTGCCCATTGGCCCCACTTGCTACTCCCCTAAAACGCCACCTAAATTTAGTATTTAGGTGGCTTCCCCTGACCTGGAAACTAGTTACCTGTGACCTGAAAAGAAGGACGAGGAAGATGCCGTGGAGCAAAGCTTGAAGATGATGACAGACTTAGCCCCAGCCTTACCAACCTGTATCCAGCTTCCAAGAACCTGCAGGAAGTTGACTCCTGTCCTGCAGCCAGAAACCTTCAGAAACCCGAGGAAGACTACCTGAACTTTGAAAAAGACCAAACTCAAGAGGGCAGTGGTTCTGTCCCCAAGAATCCAACTCAAAAGACTCTGGTGCCCTCCGGATCCACAAGTCCTGTCCACTCTGCAACTGAGGACTACGGCCCATGTCCAGGTGGCCCAATGACCCAGAACAAGTTCCCCAGTGATCCTGATCTCAAGTCCAGAATTGGCTGTCCTCTCCTAGACTCTACGCTGATGTCTGCAGCCTGAATCCAGGAGCTCCCCTTGACCACGACCGGCTCTGGTAAGAAGACTCTGACTGACATCTAAAGGCACCCCTGCACCCAAAGCCTCTGTGCTTTGGTGAGCTGACCCAATGGTGGCCCTATGATCCTCTACATCTCTACTTACCTCTGCTGTCATTAATCTCCCTTCCTGCTTCCTCTGGTGCGACGCCTGCAGCCTGTTTGCTGAAAGCAGAATCTCTATTGAAAGGCATTGGGTGCGCAATGCTGAATTAGCACCTTGAACCCAGTTGCCCCTGTGGCGCATGTTTGGTGCTGCTTTGTGGCCCCGCCTTGCTTGACCTAAGTCCCAAAGCTTGGCCCCTGCAACTGATTTACTTACCTGCAAGCAGTGTGGCTTCGAGCGATTGAAAAGCATTAGGCTGAACTCTAATTTTGACCTCTGCACCCAGCTGCCCCTGTGCTGCTGTGGTGCACGGTTGGTACTCAACTTGACCCTTGACCTTAGTTGACCTTTGATCTCAAAGACTGGAACTGTAATTTGCAAACTTACATGTTTACCCACATTATTGTTTTCCTCCATAGGATAATATTGAACTGTTCAGAAATTTCACTAAATATTGACTTTTGAAAGTGAAAAATATTTTTAGTTAAAAATATACGTACCATATTGTGAAGATCTTGGTCTTAAAATAAAGTACAAGCAAAGCTTATTGGTGTGGATCTCCTTTTTGAGTTGTGTGTCCATTATTGGTCAATGTTGTGCAATAAATGTCTTACACTCTGTACTAGGCCTAAGGCTGCTCACCCACACTACCACTAATAGAGCACTTTGGGTTTTACATTGAGCCATGTATACTTTCGGGGAACCCCTGCACTCTGTGCATGGTATAACCAACTAGTGGTACACCATATTAAGTGTTAACTTCCTACAGTCAGTCGTATTTGCTGCCTTCTTATTGGACAGCATGAACCGTCTTCACTTCCTCTTCTTTCAGCAGGAGCACAGGCTGATTGTTTCAGATGGATTAGGGTCTTTCTGTTGCTGACGCTGTAATTGAGGTACTAATTTGTTTAGTTTCTTGCTTCTCCCCCTCCCACCTTCCTTATCCGTGTTGCTTCTTCCCCTCCCACCCACACCAAGTCCGTGTTGCACATTGAAATCCCTGTTGCTTCTTTAACCTCCCACTCGCCTCGTCCATGTTGCTTCTTCAACCTCCCACTTGCTCCCATCTGTGTTGCTTCATAATCCTTCCACCCTTGTCTTTTTTTCTTCCTAACACACCCCCTGCCTCTTTCTCTGTTTATTCTTTACCATACAACGGCCTGTCTCTATTTATTCTCCAACCATCTCTGTTTCCTATTCCGCCCTCACCAACCTACAGAAAGAAAAAAATATGCTATGACTGGACCAGTGCTGTCCGCTTCATACTGCTTTTCTTTTACCCTCACATTCTTCTTCCGCCAGCCCCCTCCCATTCTGTACCCCACGTTTCCTCCTGTTCTCTACCCCCACCCGATTGGTAAAGTCAATATCTCGCCTATAGGTAATACATATTGGCTTTTCCAAAGCTTTTTGGCTTTTAGGTGTGTCCTGGTGGCAAAGTTCTCATGAAGCATGGCAGATAAAAGTATGAGCAGTTCATAAATTGCACTCTAGCATTGCCCCTTCTGCGGCAAACAGTGGGCGCAGTCAATGCTTTCAACCCATACGCCAATTAACACCATATTGTTCCAGGACCAGATCCACCAACGTTCTTGTCTATGTTCCCCTCTATGGGTCGTAGTTTAACTGTGATTTTCTGCCCTTTGCTTTGGGCTTAAAAGTGCTGGCAAGGCTTGCAGTCACAGTTAATGCAATTTCGTATTATGGCTTCACAAAAAAGTCTGCTCCCAGCTGTTGCAAATTGAACATTGAGTTTCTCCATCTCATCTGCTAAAGGTTTGAACACCACTGCAGTTCTACTGATACCCACATAAAAATTTCAATTTTTCTTTAAGACTGACTTACAGCATACCTCTTTTGCCAGTACTAAAACAGCCTCACACCACTGGCAATCCACGTTAATTCTGACCCTTTGTGCCAAGGTAACCTCCACCCTTGATGTCCCACTACCGAGATCTGTACAAATCTCTGCTAATCCATCGTAATCTTGACCTATAGAAGCCTGTGAGCATTTGGGGAAATTAAGGGGATTCCGCCCGGATCCTGGTTGCCACATTTTTTGGAGTTGGGATTCGTCCAACCCAGTGAAATAGTCCAAATTTGCCCGGGTGTAGTTTTCCTACACCGGGACACAATTCAGTAGCGCCCGCCACATTGCTTTCTTTTCAGAGGAGAAACCTGCAGGTGATGAGGAGGCTCTCTGTGGAGAAGCAACCTGCAGGTGGCAAGGGGGCTTTCTTACTTTACATCCAGCTGAGCCCAAAACAGAAGCCTAATTCAAATGACCAACAGTCCTGCTTTTCTTCCAGTATCTTCCTGGCTGGAAGACACCTGGAGCCTAACACACCTAGATGCCAATACTTGTCAGTTAAAAAAGGTGCATAGCGTGTTATCACTTCAGAAGTACTTTAGATAAACTATGATTTGCAGGCAGATTTTTGACTTTGTTCAACACCCTATTTAAGAGGGTAAATGTGCACTGTAGAATGCTAGATGGATCTGTGTGTATGAATAATTACACAAATAATGATTTTATTGGAACTTGCTACTTTATTTTTTTTTTAGTTGTCTAATATCACTATTCATCCCACCTTAAAGCGACAGCCCACTTCACATCACATGCACAGAGACAATAAATTATACACATGTGAAAATAAATGAACAGGGAATGCTATATGAGACAGTGAGGGATTTAAAGCCTAGGTGTCACATACCATCTATACTTGTAGATATTATATGTTAAGAATGCATGGTCAGGAGAAACACAATTCAGGATTTAAATGGTACCTCATTGAGTGTGGAAGCTTGTACTAACAAGAATTTATTACTACACAAAAAAACTGTTTTGGGCGAACCAAGTCTATTAACAGATTTAGAAAAAAAAATCAATAAGGATTTAAACCCCTGATTTACAGTTTGCATGAAGCTCCTTGATGCCGGCTCACAGCTCACTGTGCTATAGTGGAGTGGTTGCAAAAAAGGATCTCTCTATCAAAAGCAGTAACTCACCTATTTACATAAAATCAAATCTGTGATCTCCATGTTACATAATGTGCTTTGCCGAAGGCATAATAAACCTCTATGCTACTTCATGAGTCAAAACTGTGACATTTACAAAATAAGGATCTCTCTGCCAACTGTATTAGCCACCAGAGTTAGCTTACCAATATTATAATCCCATGAAAATCACAGTAAACACACAGATCTCAGCGGCAAATATCTTAACCATGCAAGATATTTTAAAATGCAGCCTTTGTGACAAGTTAAGTGACCAAGAACAGAATTACTGTCTCATTTGTCATCATTACCAATATCTTTGTGACAGGTTTAGAAAAAATTAATATATACGTTGACTGTCATACTCCGCGTTTCATGTCTCTGCTCTTTGTGACTCCACCCACTTTCCTCTGCCACACCTTGACCCCCAATTTATGGGTTCCCGGAGTAATATTATTCCCAATTCCAACCCTGCCTGTGAGCACCCCGTTGTCCATCTGCTGAGATCCAAACAAATCTCAGCCAATCCCCTTTTATCCTCACCCAGATCATCCTGTAAGTAACCTCTGTCCCCTATTATCCTACTACTGAGAGCCACACAAATCTCTGCCAGTCCACTTTAACCCTAACCAAAGCACCCTGTGTGCAGCCCATTGTCCCACAAATGCAATCACACAATTCTCTGCCATTCACCTTCATCTGATGCCCTACTGTCCCAGCACAGGCACCCACACAAGTCTTTGTCAATGCACCCCAATTCTGACCTGCAGTTTTCCAGCAACACTGAGACCTACACAGAGCTCATCTAGGGCTTATGAGCTTTGCCATGCAGCACCCCTTGTATCCTGTACGAAACTCCAAGCATTGCTTTCTGCCAATGCACAAGTCTTGAGATCTTCCACCCTGGGTTCGCAGATACCCTTGATATGCCAGTCCCAGGTGCCTATATAGGCCTTCCTGTGCCTCATTTGTTTTCCTTAGCAGCAGCTGCTGATGCTACCAAATACAGAGGTTACCAACAGATACCACGACTGCCCTGTTGCCCAATACCAAGGCTGCCTTCTGTGGATGCCTTATGACTTTTCTTCTCCCACCCTTCACTTCTTGTCTCTTCACCTCATTCTTGTAATTTCATTGTCATCCCTGCTTTCGACCTTTGTTAATGTTTTCTGTCTTTCTCTTCCCCCTTCTCCATTTTCTCCCTTGCTCTGCGTCATAGTCTGATTTTGAAAGTAAGCGGTCTCCAAAAATGAGAGCCACTCCCGCCACCTGTAGCCTCCGGCAGAAATTAAGCACTACACGTAACCCATTCCTCCTTCCAATGAATTAAGAAAAAACACAGGAAGACTTGCTGCTTGTTTCAAAACTACAGTTCTCTTTCTCTTTCGATTTAAATCTAGTGATGTATTCAGTGATGCTTTACTGCTGGGATAGGCATATATACCCATATTCAGGTTAAACAAGTGGTAGAAGTGCATTAAAAAAGTATGGGAACTATAATGCTATGTGCAAAGTGGGCGGGGTGAGTGAGCTTAGAGATAGGGTCAAAAGCATGGCTAAAAAAAAAACTCATTTTTTCCGGACTTTCACTCTGAGGTAACTACATGTAAAATAAGGCACAGCTTAAATGAAAAAGAAATTAAACTTAAGTTAATCACTGGGAAATGCAATATCGTAAATTAGGGAAACCTCTATTAGTTAAGGTCTGTGTGTGTAACTAAAGAGCCACATAATTGGATCCTTGTTGGTGCAGTGAAGAATAGGGGCTTGTGTTCAGTGCTACGAGGTCCCAGTCTGTCACACAAAGCACTGTGAATATGTAAATCAGTATTTTACACATGCACTACATACCGTATAAGAAAGGCCGCTGAAAAATGCACAAAAATGATTGTTAAATAAAATGTTCCAAAATATAGATTTTAATATGACCCTGACTGTCCATAATGCATTTTCCTTTTATAACTGTCCTTTAAAAGCAGACAGTGCACAGCTCAGCTGGAAGCTCCCTTGCAATACTGGTCATTAAGAATACATTGATCTCATTAGGAATCTTCAAGTGATTCTATCAATTAAAGCCAATACTGCCTTCTACGCACCCTTTACATTTGCAGATTAATAAGTTGCGCTTAGGCAAAGAAGCTCCCTGGCAAGAAGGCTTGTTTAGCTGTCTGCTCCTCCCTTGGTTTCACAGCCCAGGAACCTCCCTGCTTTACATTTTAGCTGAAGCATTTCGGCCGTCTGAATTAGCCGTCCCGCGATGGTTGTATTTTCACAAAAAGTAGGGGAACTGTTTATATTAAATTAAAAAACTATGGGCACATCTTGCCCCTCAGATTCCGCCCACTTCTACCATTGGTCTAAGCAGTAGTAAGACTTAGACCCCAATGTGGGGGAGTAGGATCTAAGATATTTTTTGAAAGATTAAAATATGGCTCTGCTACCTTCAATTAACGGTTCTTTAAATGATTGTTGTAGGATGCACAAAAAGTATTTTCCATGTGCCTATACTGACACATGCTTCACCCGTATAATGCGTAGACATGGAATTTCTCTTGGCAGGAATATCTGAGCTTGCCCGTTTGGGAATTTGAATTGAATACGTAAGAAGTGAAAATCCTTGGTGTGGTCTGAGTTTAATCTGATATGGTTCTGCATCTGAGCTTACCTGATTGGTGCAGGTTCCACTACTCCTACCGCTCAAACCATGTTTGGCAGAGAGAGATCTTTATAAAAGGTTGTAGGTTTGTGATGTTAGGACTTATTGACTTGGATCTGAATCCTCAATTTTTTTGTCCACTCAGATGTGCCCATGTAGCCCAAGCCACACTATGCAACTTATTAGGCGATATATGGAATACTTTACATTGAAAAAAATAAGAGCCATCTCTCACCACGGTAAGTGAGTGGCGCAGGGGGGTTAATGGGTTGGGCATGGAAGATCGCCATTGGCATGGACTAAGAGTGAGAAAAATGTGGGAAACCTTTCAAGAACGGACTTCGGAGGAGGCGACTCTCCATTATTACTGCCAGTACCAGGCTTGGGACCCACCTTTGAAACCAACGACTTGCCGGACCCGCTGCGCGGGTCCCGCTGCGGAGAAGGACACTCTGCAGGGAGCACAAGGGGAGCCCAAATTCCTTTTTGCCATCTTGGTCACCGGCAGGGCTGCGAGCAGGCGAGCAGGGACTCCATTGCCCAGGAGTCCCTGCGTGCAACACCTGTGGCCGCTCTCCCTGCCGGCAACGCCCCCTGACAGCGGGGTAAAAACACAGCGTTTCCCGTGTTGAAGTGGGAAACCTTTCAAGAACGGACTTCGGAGGAGGCGACTCTCCATTATTACTGCCAGTACCAGGCTTGGGACCCACCTTTGAAACCAACGACTTGCCGGACCCGCTGCGCGGGTCCCGCTGCGGAGAAGGACACTCTGCAGGGAGCACAAGGGGAGCCCAAAATCCTTTTTGCCATCTTGGTCACCGGCAGGGCTGCGAGCAGGCGAGCAGGGACTCCATTGCCCAGGAGTCCCTGCGTGCAACACCTGTGGCCGCTCTCCCTGCCGGCAACGCCCACTGCTCTACCCTATTTATTAGAGCAGTACTTCCGCTGCGCGGGAGCGCGCGGGAGCGACCGGGGCGAAGACCGGGCAAAGAGCGGGCCGTTTGAGGCCGTTCGAGTACGGCGAAGTCCGGCCTAGGCCCACTCCCCCTGGACATTTAGAATACCACCCATAATGCCTTTAAGATCAGGTAAGGAGCGCAATGTTCAAATAAATACATCCAATGGCGTTGTCTCAGGCCCCTTGGACGCTTTTATTACACGGGCCACTGGCATCTTAGAGAAAGAAATTGCCATGGTCGAGAAAAGGCTCTCAATAGACTTGATTAGTGGTAAACGATCCTCACTGGGGGCCTTAGCTACATCTATTTCCCCTGCACCATCTGTACCTCATGCTGCCTTCAATTGCGTTCATACCACCTTTACGGACGCAATAGTCCATATAGAAAACATTGGAGGTAGCCCTACTATAGGGGACAAAACAATGGAAGGAAGGTTTAGTATTAACGACTCTACAGATACGCAGGAGACTGGGATGGAGGATAATGACTCTGCGATTAGTGAGGAGCAGGATCTTAGCCAGTTATCCGGAACTCCTCTCCTTAATCAATCCATTATCTCTAATCCTGCTGAAAATGCTAATCCACCTATGTCCAATTCTGCCCCCAATACCAAGAAGAGAAAATGGGATTTTACAATGTCAAGGGAAAGCAATACGAAATCCAAAAAAGTTAATAGAGCTCAGGGAGAACGGCGCCAGGGGTCTGAGCCCCAACCAAATTTGTCAAAACCCCTGGTGCCTAACAATTTGCTATGCCCCTCACTTTTGACTTTGGGTTCCTCCACTACTTGTCCCATGTGCCTGAACAGTGATGAGGCTTTGCTGGTAAAAATGGAGGCCATGTTCAAAACACTACTCTTGCCAGTCCTGGAGCGGACAAGGCTCATGACCTCAAAGATCGATAGCATGGAGGGTCTGATTCAATCAAACCACGCAATGTTACAAGCATTGAGTGGCTTGAGTGATAAGGGCACTATCAATGCACCAGCACCAAGCAAGGCACCCAGTAAGGTCACTTGTAAGAATATGGAAAACGGTAAAAATCCCCTTAACAAAACGACAGGAATAAACAACACCTTAGCCAAAGGGGGTCAAAAAGCTAATACTTCTTTTACCACCTCTTCTAAATCAGGAGCTAGTTCTCAGACCCAGGTACCAAAGCCCCAAACGAAAATAGAGGCTAAACAAAATATGGTTGGGCGTCAACACATGGGTCCTTTATTACAATTTAACTTAAACCGTCCCTCACCAAGTATTTCAAGAACTCAAAATACTGCCTCTATTAGTCGCAGGGAGGGGGGGCATAAAAGGCCAAACATTCCCAGTGTTGATCTTCCACCCGAAGCGGCTTTACACACTATCATTTTGACAGGCGTAGCACCATTAAAACCAGGATCTAGAGAATCGTATGGTGACCTTCGTAATAAAGTCACCTTTTGGCTGAACAAAAATCGTCCGTTGCCCCCCTCCACTCCTACGGAGATATTGTATGTGAGGAGAGTAGATTGGGTGGGGCCTGAGGCAAAAGATTTAGAAGGAGATTGTATCCTTATATCGTTCAAAGACTCATGGGTAGTAGACGCTATTAAACGAGTGCCCAGATTTGCAAGGCAGGGGGATGTTCAAACTTTAGATTTATCCTACTTCTACCCGCGCAGGCATATACCGCTTCAATCTTATCCTTTGTTTCGTAAAGGTCCTGCTGCGAGACATCCCATGGTATTGACCCCGATCGACAGCCAGCGCCCCTTTCTTTTTAATCATTTTGGCCCCCTTTCTGGCTTGGAAGCTATAGATTGACTTAGCGATTCCTTTGGTGAGACTCCGATTGGTAGCGTGATAACTCAAGCCCCTAGTGACTATAATGTGGTATGCCCAATTCAATTGAATAATCTAGTTGTTGGGAAAGGAAGCCGAATACATTTGCCAAATAGCCCCAGACCAGAGGTAGTCCCCGAGGGGTTTCGGATCGAGGAGAAAATCATCGCCCCGGTAGACTGTGTCAAGTGCCTAGTGGATAATGACGATATAGGGGCTGCTCTTGGATCTGTACAGCCCCTAAACCCTTTGCTGCCAGGCAATTTGAATAACCATCTGAAAATTTTGTCCTGGAACATAGCGGGTATCAAGGCACGCCTCGTGTCTGCGGATTGGTCAAGTTTTATGGACATCTACGATATTATCCTGTTGCAGGAAACATGGGCAACGGAGCCTGTCCATAAGCTGGGCTATGTAAACTTTTTCAAACCCGCACCCAAAGGAGGTAAAGGGCGGGCCGCAGGTGGCTTGTTAATTTGGGTGAAACAATCCTTGGGCTTCTATCCAACAGAGTTCCCGGTGGAGAATCAGGATCTGTTGTCCATTATATTAAACAAAGGGAACAAGCAAGTTATGAATATTATTAACATTTATGCTAGAGGCCTTCCTGGCGGTCGATGCCCACCCTTGTTGAACTTTGTTGATCACATGATAATGAAAATGGACGGAGGTGTCACTACCATTATTGCTGGGGACCTAAATTGCACTATAGAACCCGTGCTAGATATGGGAGATACATGGACTATGGCAGATGACTCTGCATGGGGCATACCAGACTTGCAAGTGGAGAAGATGGCTAAAGCAACAGAGGCCGCAGTATCCTGGACGGCCTTCTGTTTACAAAATGGGTTCCGGGCATGTAATGGCCGCTCTGCCTCTGACGTAAAGGGAAAATGCACTTTTGATAATGGCCAGAGGCAAAGTCGCATTGATTACATTTTATTGGACATGGAGCATTGGGCTCTCCTAATTGATATGGCAGTTTTAGAGCGCCCGGAAAGTGACCATAACCCACTGTCTTTATTGATGAAGATACCGGATTTAAATAGAAGGGAAGAACCATCCGCAACTTATACAGGGGATGTTATACTTACCAATGACAGGAGGAGATTGAAGTGGTCACGGGTTATGGAAGATGAGTACTTACTAAATAATATTAATGTTGTAGTGGGAAATGCACTTAACGAAATGTTGCAAATAGATATGTCGGGGGCGGCGGCTGGAGCTGTAAATAGTGTGATGGGTGTTCATATTAAGTGCTTTGACAGCTTAAAAACAATGTTATCTAAACCATGTGGGAAGGCTGTTATTAAAACTAACCTTCTGCCCCAAAAATGGTATAACAAGGACTGTAGAGAGGCACATGCAGCTCTCATCTCTGCCATCAAATCTCGGAACATGGTTACAGTGAGAGCTGCTAGACTCCATTACAAAAAAATCATCAGTAAAGCCAAACGGGAGTGGGAGGATGAGTTCTGGTTAGATCTTTTAGAAGCATCATCATCTAACAACCAGAAAAGGTTTTGGGATTTGGTCAAATGGGGTAAAAGCATTGACTCTTCTACACCCGGAAATAATGTGCCACTTGAGGATTGGGTTTCTTTTTACTCGGCTCAATTTAGAGCTGGGGACGATGAGACCCCAAACCCGTTAAGCAATCCACTCATGCAGACCCCAGGTAGTGGAAAACTTACCTTTACGGATTCTGAGGTTGAGTTGGCATTGGCACTCACCATGCGAGGCAAAGCCCCTGGTATGGACCTAATCCCGGCAGATCTTTTTAAATCTAATCCCACTTTGTGGCTCCCGTATATCACTAGAATAGCTAATACTTTGGCACTTGGAGCTACAGTCCCGAAATCCTGGAAAGGGGCAGAAGTAGTTCCAGTATATAAAAAGGGTGATAAATCCATTCCAGCAAACTACCGCCCTATCAGCTTAATCGATTCGATTCAAAAGATAGTGGCGCGTATGGTCTTGGGAAGGGTTCAGGGTTGGATAGAAATTGAGAATATTCTGTCCCCCATGCAGGTGGGCTTCAGATCGGGAATGAGCACCATAGATCAGGTTTTTAGATTCTGCCTGATCTATTGGAAGGAGGTTTGGTTAGGTGGTGGTAACATCTATGCTGCATTCATCGATCTGAAGTCCGCCTTCGATCTGGTTCCCAGGAACAGGTTGTGGGGTGTCTTGGTAACCTTGGGATGCCCACCCGAATTATTGGACCTCATTATAAGACTCCACGAGGACAATTTTGCGAGGGTAAGGTGGGGGGGTCAGGGACAAGTTACAGAAACATTCCCCGTAACCCGAGGTGTTCGCCAGGGGTGTGTCCTGGCCCCTACCCTGTTCCTCCTTTTTATTAACCAAGTTGTTAAATTTTTTTGGGATACTCCCACTGACGCCCCAATGTTGGCAGGGATGAGGTTTCCGTTACTCATCTTTGCAGATGACACTCTAATCCTCTCCAAAACACGCAGCGGACTACAGCGGGCATTGGACCGCTTTGAGGAGTTTTGTGCCATCAACAACCTGGTAGTCAACGTGGGGAAAACAAAATTTATGGTCTTCACAAAAAACCATCCAGTCCGAAGCTCAGTGAAGATGAATGGAGTAAACCTAGAACAGGTTGATACCATGACCTACCTAGGGGTCACACTTGATAGCCGCCTGAGATGGAAGGATCAGATTATTATGCAACAACTTAAACTTGCCAGGCTGACTGGTTGTCTTGTTAAAAAGCAGAAGGAATCAATCACTAGACGGGTCCTGCCGGCCCTTAAGATCTATGATGTTAAAATATCTACAGCCATTTTATATGGCGCTGATCTGTGGGGTCATATGGACCTGTCTAATTTGTACAAAACTCAATGTAGATTCCTTCGAAACCTTGTGGGCCTTCCACAGTCTACACCCTCGCTCCCTCTCTGCCTGGACCTTGGTTCCCCTCCCATTAATGAAATGGCAAGATTTAGGTTAGTGGCATTGTGGAGACGAATATGGACATCCCCAGACTTATTCCTTTTTGCAAAGGAATTGACGGAAGTTAGGTCTATCAGGGGCTCAGGGAAAATACCATGGCTCATTGCGGTAAAAACAATTCTGATAGATATGGGCTTGGAACATCTTTGGTCTTCCCCACAATCAAATTCGTTTCCACCTAAAGATGAATTTAAATCTTTATATCTGACCACCACCCGCCTAAATAGAGTGATGCGGTCCAATAAAAATGACCTTACGGGCAGGTTCCTAACATTTAAAATTGACCCATTGAGAGAACCATACTGGGATGTTATTTCCCGACCGCTAGATAAGAAACTGTACCATCAGTTTAGAGTGGGCGTGTTGCCATTAAACACTTTTCTGAACAAGTGGTCGACAGGGATATCACCCTATTGTATGTCCTGTTCAGGTCATATTGAGTCAGAAGGTCATTTCTTCTTTGCCTGTCCTAGGTATGGAGCACCTCGGAAAAAATGGCTAAAACCTCTGTTTAAAAATTTGCCGTATAAAACAGCGATAGAAGCCATACAGGCGGTCAGGACCAACACCTCAGAGGTTTATGTGGTAGCCTTGGCAAAGTACTTGGGCTGGGCTTGGCTCCTTAGGTTAAAAAAGTGTTCACCTTAGTGCCAAGTACAAAAGTTGTTCTGTTAGTTGCTATAATCTGTTTAGTTTAAGTATGCAACTGTAAAACCACCAGATGACTACGTATTATTAACTGCATTCATTGTTCGTATTCTAGATCGGTAATCCTAACCTTTTAATGTAATACTTTTGTTTGTTCTTATTTCCTTCTCAAAAAATATATATTTTTTTTTTTACATAAAATATTCAGGTCTCCTTTCATTAATTGAAATTTAATCCTGTTTTATTCACTTGATAAGAAATGTTCTTTTGTTTGAGCACTCATATATCTTTGGAATTGTTGAAATAATATTTATGTGTACTGATTTTCTTTGGTTATCTTAAATGAACTAGTTACATTTTTTGTATTTTAATATGTCTTTTATGATTGTTAATAATCGAAATAAAGACTTAAAAACCTGAAACCTGAGAAAAATGTGTGGAATTTCTAAATGTGGATACTCATTCAAATACACTTCTTCCGCCTGTAAATGTGCAGTTGTCTTTACCCCTTGAGGGCTCAAAAACCTATTTTATTTTAATAAATTTTAATAACGGGACTATGTATTCTATTTTAATGTCTTATCTTCAGCCCAGAGGGTCCTATAGTCAGAATTCAGCAGGCCCCTTCCTTAGAGAGAGTCTGCTGCTGAGGATATCTTGTGCCACTGCTTCAGCTCCTCCTTCCTCACCACAGAGACCTCCCTGGTCAACTTTCTACAGCTCTTCTGTCTTTCACCCATTTCCCTCCCCACCCACTGTCATTCTCCAGTGTTGTGCTTTGACAGCTCATCTTACTCAGTTTTTTGCATACTGATACCTGTACTTTTGATCTTCGGAAGACAGTAAATCCTAGAATGCAAAGGGGAATCAAGGACAGACCAAAACTCCCATACCGGACCTGGGGTGACTTGCATAGTGAGACGTCCAAAGAATGCACCTCATCCAGGTGAGGTCTGATGGTTTTAGGGTAGGTCATTTTATCCACGACCCTTCTCACACTCCCTGGTCCCACCTTTCCTCTCCCCGGATGATTACACTGCCCCTGCACCCCTTCCCCATCACCACTTCCCCATAGGGCTTTGTGATTCTTAATGCGTTTTTAAAGGAAATGCAGTATCATAACATGGCCCAATGATAGTTTAACGTAATACAAATAGCCTGTCTGTATTTTGCATAATACACTGTTTTCCATATACCTGGATATTCAGAGTTGTTTTCAAAGTGCTTACTTCCTATCCAACACTATTTACTTATTTACAAGTTCCAAGGCACCCATTCAGCTCTCAGAGTGCATCCCTAAACCTGGTTTGCAGTAAAGTGGTACTAGAGTGCAGAGACACCGACCGAACTTTTATCATGCACTCCATCCTGACTTGCACCATCCACTAGCACATCATAACTGTTGTCTACAGAGCTCTAACAACGCACCTCTTTTCTGAATTACATAGTGTGCAGAAAATGTCGTTATTACATACACATTGCAATTACAGACTAACCAAACATTACACATTCAGCAAGAATTTGAAAAATGCAAATCTGTCATTTCAAGCTATATTTTAGCGCACAATGAATCCTTACATCAATTTTTGGCACAAGGATACCTTTGAACCAGAGCACCGTGAACACATGAAGAAGTCCTTTAATCGTACCAAAATATGGCGCCCTCTGTGTGTTGAAAAGTAAATTTTTAAAATAGATTGGAGAAGTGAAATGAACAAATTTCACCAGAAATCTGGGTAGTCTGGAAATTACAGGTTCCAAACCCAATTTGAATGTTTGTGGGTTGATTATTTGGTTTGGAGATCTGTATGTAACTTAGGAGTCAGAGGTTTCACTGCAAAATAGCTTTGTAGACTGCAGCACAGAGGCTGCTAGTCAGAGGGCTGAAAGTTCCAATCCTGACATTAATATTAATTTTGCTTCTAGCGCTTCATTTATCGCTTCTGTCAATTGTAATTGCTTTGAATAAAAAATCTTTTTCCTACCAATTGCATAGTTTTCTAGATTTAGTGCCCAGGAAGTATGGACATTTTATTTTGGCATGGGAAGATTTGAAATTATAACCTGAAGATCACCGCACAGCAGATCACTGACATAATATCGAGGCATAGAGTATCAAAACACAGAAATATCAGATATTAAATATCTATTACAGAAATATTAATGTCCTATAATTAAATTGCAAAAACAAAAATATTGAAAACACAAATATTGTTAATTTGAAAATATTGATTTCTACCTACATTGAAAACAAAAATATCGAAAACAAAAATATCGTTACCGGTAAATAATAATGCAATATGTCAAAAATATCTGTTCACACAATATCAGCTGCAGTATTATAGCCACAACAATTAATGGTCAATTAATATTTAAAACACACACTTTACATACAACTATCACTTCTAATAAACATTAAATATTTCATACACATATTTAAATTAAATAAAAATATATTACATCTACAAAATATTTATCATACACTCCAATAAATTATATAACTAAAAACAATACAGCTCCAAAGAGACATATGCATTACCTACAAACATATAAACCCCAACCTAAATAGTAGCAAGTATATATAAATAAATACATTTATATTAAAAGCTATCAAACTATGTATCATACAACAAAAATAAAACCTTAATGAGAGTTTACCATAGAAGGACTCAACTGATGAAAAAATTCTAATGAAAACTAAAGCAACCAACAAAATTAAACTATAAACAATTTTAACCAATAAACTAAACAAACAATTACATCAACAACATAAAAGGCACACTAATTTAAATAACTAAATATTTCAATAATACAAAACACTGATGGACAAGTAAACTCAGCCGGATTCTCCCACCAGACCATAAAAGAAGAAATATATTCTTCTAAACAACAACCTTACCAAGTAAGTAAAACGTATATTTTTTTAAAACTAAAACATAATTGTTATCAAATTTAAAAATGTAAAGTAACAAACAAATATTAAAACACTCTCTAACTTCTATCGCTTTTTACGGATAATTTCCTAAAAGTCAAATACTACAGTGTGAAAAACCAATAAACTGCCAGAAAATATCAATTATGTAAAATCAGGAAAGATACATAAGAAATAAAATGTACATACGTTAATAAAAAAAACTATGAATGTACCCAAATAGCATACAGGAGGGCAACTACAAAAGACAATGTTGTAATTAATGTAAGAGAGCACAACCAGTCCCCAAATGTGACAGAAATAGAAGTAATGGAGATATTGCAGGTTGCAAGAGAGGCAAGCACTTGCTCCCAAGACCCCAGAACCAAAATCCCAAAAGATATACTACCGAAAGTCCCGGAACAAATAACAGGGAAACTACCACCTATCCCCACTTGATGACATTTAGGGCCTGATTACGATACTGTCAGAAAAGCTCCGACTGCCAGTTGGAGTTTTTCTGACCGCATCGTAATATGTTGGTCGGATTCCTTGCCCACCGCCTCAATATGATGGAGGTGGTCAGAAAGGAATGTGAACAGTCATTCCGACTGTCTTTCAACATGCTTGGAGAGCCCGCCTGCCAGTTGCAATGCTGTCAGTAATCCCAGGGCAGATCTTTCTACCAGAGGGATTACCAAGCCGGATTTTGACAGACTTTCTGTGCTGGCTTTTCTGACACAGAAAGACTGTCGGAACTTGACATTGGGGGCCCCCAGCAGGGCCCCCATGGGTGCACGACCTCCGTTTGGAGGCCGAGGGGGCATCTATGGTGCCTCCCTCTTCATCCCTGCTCCCCGTGGTGCACAGATGAACTGCACCTGCTATTTTACAATCAGAGCATGTATTCAGGTCTGAATACATGCTCCCATTGAAAAGTATAGAAATGCGACTGAACAGTGTTTGGGCGCATCCTAATTAGTCAGTCGGGACCACAGACCGGGTGCCAGTCGGTCCTTGACTGAGATGATGCATAATGAGGGCCTTAATTGCACAAACTAAAAAAGTTACCAGCGATACCCCATATGGAGGTAGAAGACACCAACATATACGCATAACTGAACATTTAACACTTACAGGTAATGAGGAACCTTTCATTTTATATGACAAAGTAAATAATGAGAATCGAATCCTAATATTCTCTACAGCAGATAGCTTAGGAAATACTTAGCCAATGTCAAACAAGGATGATGGATGGGACCTTCAAAATATGTCCCAAGCCATTCACTCAGATATACAATAGGCATGATGAATATTAAAACATAACTATCCCTTTTATATACACCCTACTGCCAAATAAACAAAGCATCACTCATTACAAGCTCTTAGAATATATAAAACATAAAACAAATAACTACTGCCAACACAAAATAGTCATTGACTTTGGGCAAGTCACGATTCAAATGTTTCTAAAAATGTACCCTCACACAGGCTGTTACTATCATTTCAGTCAAAGTTTATGGAGACACCTCAAGAAATATGCACTAAATATAGAATATTCTCCAAACATATTATGACTACTACAACATACTAATCGAAAGCCCTTTCTACCTACAAAATGAACACAAACTAAGGGGGTCATTCGAATGGCGGGCGGACTCGAGTCCACCCGCCACCATAGCAGTGCCTGGGACCATCCGCCTGTAAAGTGGTAGTCCAGAAAACATCAGTTTACGATGCGACTGCCACCGTGGTGGTCGCATCTTGCATGGTTAACATTGTGACAAGTGCTGCTGACTGCAGCACCCACCACAATACTACACATGCAGGTCGTGCTTTTCACTGCACTATGTGGCAGCTACCACCCGGTGCCTGCCACTTAGTGCAGTGAAATGTAGGGAGGTACAATGGGTACCCCCACAGTGCACCACCACCCCCCAACACAAGGGAGGCCAGCAACGGGCCCCAAATGTTTTCTCCGCCAGCCTTTCAATGGCGGTTTAACCACCACAGAAAGACAGGCTGAGGCCAGCATCGTAATATGAGGGATGGTGCCTGCTAGGCACTGCCACCATTTTACACATGCTGAAGGCTCCGCCAGGCAATCAGAACAATTGCCTCTGGCAGAACGGTGGTGGGTGGTCTTTACGACTGCGACAGTACCAGAACAATTCCCCCCTCCATTGTAATATGGTGGGGGGAAAATTACTGTTGGATGGCGGAGGGCCCGCTGGCAGTGGTAGGCCTTCCGCCATCGTAATCAGTCCCTTAACACTTGGGGGCCCATTACGATGTCGGGCGGATTGCCTCCGCCAGGCTGGCGGTAGCCACCGCCGGCCTGGCGGAGGCGATCCGCCCGACATCCATTCCCGAATTCGGATGCGGCGGACGGAAAGACCGTCCGCCGCTTTTCCGCCTCGGTCGCCTTCCGGCCCGGGGCGGAAAATGTTTAATATGGTGGCGGTGTCTCATAGACACCGCCAGCCATATTAGTATGGGCTGTCAGTCATGCCTTTCCGGAAAGGCATGTGGTCTTCACTGTGGGGGCCCCCTGCCGGCCCCCAGAGTGAAGGAGGGGTGGGGGCTGCACACGAGGGGTACCTGTGGTACCCCCCCACATTTGCATAAACAAAGCGGCAGGCACTGCGCGGTGCCTGCCGCTTTGTTTATGCAAATGCTGAAATGCATTTCTGGCATTGTGGCAGGCGGTGCTGAGAGCACCGCCCGCCACAATGCTAGAAATGCAGGATGTGCCCGCCACTGTGCCGGGCACATCCTTATGCCCCCGGGCGGGACTCCCGCCCTCATGGCGGGCGGTCCCAATCCCTGCTAGGATGACGGGCAGACAAAGTTCGCCCGTCATCCTAATGGACCCCTTGGTTTGGCAGAGTGCATGCCTCCGGACCCAGACACCAATCCAAATTCCAAATACAACATTATAATGTATGAGATACTACAGTTTAAAGTCAAACGGTTCATAAATAACAAAGGAGTAGATTACTTAGAAATTAGAGCCAAAGGCATAATATGAAATAAATAGTAACTTACCAAAGTCCTCAAAAACTATGGCAAATCCTAAACAAAAATACCAAATCCTTTTTATTTAAAATAATAAATATACTATTTGATTACATGAGTCAAAAAATTCATTTAAATTACAATGTTACTAACGACTGATATAATAAAATGATATGTAATTTTTTTTTAAATGCATCCATCACAACCTAGAAAGTTAAAAACATACATAGTTTTAATACATAAACCAAACAATTCCAAATTAACAATCACTTACATGTTTACACAAACAATATAATATTACATTATCCACACCAAATAAAATAAATATATAAAACGTACTGTTTTGTACCTGCAGGTCTTTCTCTGTATCCATGTAATAAAAAATAAATATCCACAAAAAAAGGGAAGAATACTGTCCAAAAATCCACCAAAAATGCAAAAATAAAATGAATCCAACAGAAATCCATCAAAGCAATCTAAAGTATCTAGGAACCATAAAAAACCCAAAAGGTGTTTGAAAAAAAACAGAAACGCTTCAGGAAAATATAAAAAATAGGAAGTCAAAGTAAAAAGCACTGGTTTAATTTAAATTATTTCCATACAAAAACAAACTCTCTATGCCCAACGGACTCGCTCGTAGACAAAAACCTGTAAAGTGAATTAAAAAAAACCATCTGCAAAACACTGTACATTTCCAAATATACATCAAAATATAACAAAGATAACACATTTTGACATAGCAATACAAAATTAAAATAGTGTATGAAAAGCCAAAACTAATTAAAAAACAGTAAAACCAATATATTCAAATATAAAAGAAATCCACAAGCAACACCATAATTAACTTGGAGACTCCACCCTGAACTCCGTACCCTCAAAACCGTTAAAAAGGACTTGCCGGTTCAGATGAACAGCAGCACCATACCAAAACCTGGTTCGAGGCAAATATATTAAAAATAACGCTAATAGGTTACAAAATAGAAGGTAGTGGTAAAGAACTAATGTCTGGTAAATGAAACTTAAAAAAAGACTATCTTCCCATAAAAACGAATGGAAATATTGTCAAAATGTTGAATAAATGTATAAAAAATGATTACACATGTAAAGCATGTCACACAAATCTATTAAAATAAAAAAAAAATGAAAGTGTTAATTAAATAATGGTAAAATATATACATATATATATATATATATATACAAATATTTAGTATATACTGAAAAAACATATATTACATTTATATTGAACTAATATATATAAAAATGTTAAGCAATAATAAACAATGGGAATAAAAAGTTGAGAATGTACAACAGACAAAAGTATCGGAATATAATTTCCCTGTTTTTTTATTAAAAAAATATTTTTAAATGTTTTCGTTTTTTTTTATTTAAATTTGTTTTTATTGTTGCAGTAAAATATTGCAGTACAGAATGAACAGTCTGCCGACGTGGCCTCAACATTCAGCCACGAACAGCTATGTGTGCAACGTTTACATGCTATATAGAACTGGTACACAGAAACATGACTTCGGTCAATCAGTGCATTATAATCATGTAAAGGCCCCTGCCGGCTGAGAGGTGATGGGACGACATCACCATAGGGGCGATGCATAAGATCAGATGGGTATTTCCATGCCGTAACAGCGCCGGATCTGGATCTGTACTGTGCACATAACAGTGTAACCAGTGAACAAAGGGGTAACGAAACTGTGGGAGGGAAGCATGTAGGCGCTAGCAGGGTCCAAGGAGGGAGATATTGGCGGCGGGTGTGGAGGGGGGGGGGGATTGGGGAAAGAAACCCACGGATGGCCGGGCATGCGAGAGGTTGCCTAGGACGTAGGGGATGATCGGGGCCTGACCCTGGGGTGGCTCACTTCAGGTGGAGGTTACCGAACCTCTCGGGTGGGGGGAGGGGGAAGGATTAGGCGGGTCTCCAGCTTGCGTGGACTGGCGGAAGCTGTGAAGGAGTATGGCCCATTCCATGGAGATGGGAAATTTGCGTGCGCCCTTGGCTTCCTCTTCCCTTAAAGCGTCTTCCTCCGCAGCCGCCCATTTGCTAACCGCCCCCTTCCATTGTGCTATGGGGGGACCCTCTGGGGATCGCCAGCGCATGGTTATACATCTATTGGCCAGTAGAAGCGCTAAGGACACGAAGCGCCTATGCACTGGTGCACGCTTAGAGATGTGGAGGATGCCTAATGCACAGGACTCCCAGGTGGCTAGTGTAGTGAGACCCGTGAGTTCCAGTAGTGTGTTGTGCACCGCCTGCCAGAAAGGTTGGAGATTGGGACAGTCCCAAAACATGTGACGGAAGTTTGCAGCTGGGGAACAGCATCTGGGACATAGGAATGGCGTGGAGGGGTAGAACTTCTGCAATCGCGCTGGGGTGAGATATGCCCTGTGTAATATATAATATTGAATATTTTTGAAGCGGGCGTTCCGAGAGACGCGTTTAGGGGCCTCAAGCGCTTTAGTCCACTCCGAGTCGTGCAGAACACGGCCTATGTCCTCTTCCCAAGTGGCTCGTAGGGTCGTCAGGGGGGTGTATGAGAGTTCCCGGATGGATTTGTATAGCCACGTGATCAGGTGGCGACCCACCCCCATATGCAGGATAGTATGTATTACTGGATGCGTGTCTGGCTCGCCATTTTGGAGATTGAAATGGGGACGGTATCCGTCGAGCAATTGCCTGTATCTAAGGAATTGGCCTGGGGGGAGCCCGTAGTCTGCGACCAGACGGTCCAGTGGTTTCAGCTGACCCTCCTCGAAGAGTGATTCTAGAACCGTGATGCCACAGCGGGACCAGTCAGCAAGCAGTGGGGCCGCAAAGTAGGAATCCTGCTTGGGGCCGCCTATTAATGGCAGCAGCGGGGAGTATGGGGGTCTACCGGGGGACAGCCGGTGTACCCGTAGCATGCACCGGCGCGCTATCGTCACCTGGAGGGGGTAAGTGCGCCGTGGTTTGGTGCCCGAGAGGAGCAGACGGGTGAGCTCCGGAGTCGCGATTCTGCCAGTAGGTGTAACCGTCTCCTGAGGGTAACGGTCCGCTGTCCAGTAGGACAGCCACTGGAGCTGTGCCGCGAGGAAATATGCCTCGAAGGATGGCGCGCCGAGTCCCCCCTGCGTTGTGGGGAGTTGAAGAGTTTTCAGGGCGATTCTGTGGCGGCCTGTTCCCCAGATGAGAGTTCCTAAGAGGGAGTCAACGTCACGAAAGAAGGATCTGGGCGGTATCACCGGCAGGTTTGTAAAATGGTAGAGGAGCCGGGGGAGTATCACCATTTTAGCAAGGGCTATCCGTCCAATCGGGGCCAGTGGTAGTTTATTCCAGAAGGCGACCGTCGGGCGCAGACTCTCGAGTACCCTGCGGTGGTTGCCCTCAAAGATGTCCGTCGGAGAATGGTATAAGCGGACGCCGAGGTATCGGGGAGCTTCCGTGGACCATGAAAGCCTATGTGGTCCAAGGTCGATGTCTCGGGGGGGTAGGTCCGGGTGTAGGGGGTAAACTGTGGACTTGTCCCAGTTGACTTGTAGACCCGAGGCAGTTGCGAAGTCCGCCAATGTGGCCCCTATAGGGGTCAGGTCCATTTCAACGTCTCGGACATATATGAGGAGATCATCCGCGTACATGGATACGCAATGGGTCCCGTCTGCAAGCGGTATTCCCCAGTCCACACCTTCCCGACGTAATCGAACCGCCAGCGGCTCGACCGCCAGCGCGAACAAGAGGGGCGACAAGGGGCAGCCTTGTCTTGTGCCTCGTCGGACTTCAAACGCCGGCGAGATACATCTTCCAATACGAACTCGAGTAGTGAGGTCGGTGTATAGGAGGCGGGTATATGCCACGAGCGTCGGGCCGAGATTAAGGCGTCGCAGGACCGAAAATAGGTAGGGCCAGGTGAGGGTGTCAAACGCCTTCTCCAGGTCCATAATGAGGCAGGCAGCGCGGGGAAATCTGTCGCGTACTTGATCTTGGATATGGAAGACTCGGCGGAGGTTCTGGGAGGTATTTCTCCCGGGAACGAAGCCGCATTGGTCGGGATGGACCAGCGGGCGTATGACCTGTGCATAACGATCAGCAAGGATCTTCCCCAGGATCTTACAATCCGCCGCCAGGAGTGTGATAGGCCGGTATGACCCCATGTGAAGTGGATCCCTGTGAGGTTTAAGAAAGGTGACAATCACGGATTCCCGTAGCGACTGGGGTAGTTTCCCCAAATGGAGTGACGCCCCGAACACCCGTGACAGACGGGGAACCACCAGGGGAGAGAATGTTGAGTAGTATTCTAGTGGGAAGCCGTCTAGTCCCGGTGCTTTATTGCGGGACAGGGCGCGTATCGCTTGGGTGATGTCAGAGGGAATTATCTTGGCGTCAAGTGCGCGTTTGTCGGAATCCGATATCGTGGGCAGCGTCAGGGGGTCTAAAAACTGATCCGCGGTAAGCGGGGTACAGCATGCCGGGGCGTCGTACACTCGTGTATAATGGCGTTGGAATGCTAGGAGAATCTCAGCTTGTGATTGCACCAGTTCACCCTCCGGGTTGATAATGTCCGTGATCGGCTTGATTTCGGTGTCCTGCTTCGCCATCCAGGCCAGAAGCGCCCCGGTTTTGTCTCTGTCTTTGTGCACCCGAGAGGCGTATGCTCTGAAATTATACTTACGGAGGTCAGCGCAGGCAGTTTGATATTCCGTCTTGGCCTCTGCCGTGAGTACGGCATGTTCCTCCGAGTCGTCAGGCCGTTTGGTGAGAGCAGCTAGAGCTTGTTCCGTCGTTAAGAGCGACCGTTCTAAGGTGCGGCGGACCCCTACTATCTGTTTGATGCATTCTCCCCGTGCTACCACCTTATATGCGTCCCACTCCACTAGTACCGATGACGCTGTGTTCTCATTGTGCATAAAGTAGTCACGTATGCTGGTTTTGTGCGCGTCTCTGAAGACCGGGTCTGTTAGACAGTCTCTAGGGAGGCGCCAGGTGGGGACCGGTGGATGCGGGGGGCGCCAGGTAAGACGTATTATGTGGGCATCATGATCCGAGAGGATCCGTCCCAGGTAATCTGAAGATGTAACCTTAGGGAGGATCGGAGCCGAGCAGAGGAAACGGTCCAGGCGGACCCGAAGGTTATGTGGAATCGAGTGGAAGGAGTAGATGCGAGCCAGTGGGTGTAGGTGTCGCCATGCGTCAGTGAGTGCCCAGTGTGTGGTCCATGCCCTGAAGAGGGCCGCCTGCCGGGGGGCCGGGGAGTGTGTGGGGGGAGGATGTGAGCGGTCCAGCAAGGGGTCTAGTGTGCAGTTAAAGTCGCCTCCCAGCACCCATGGGACTGTGGTGAACTGGGCCAGGACGCCCGTAAGGTGATCCCAGAACCGGTCCTGATCCGTGTTAGGGGCGTATATGCTGCCAAGAAGTACCCCTTGTCCATCAAGAATTCCCTCCAGGAGCGCGTATCTGCCCTCTCTATCTACTACTCGCCGGAGCGCTCGGAAGGGAGTACCAGGTCTCACCCAGATCAATGCGCCGCGCGCGAACGCTGAATATTGTGTGGCGCAAATGGTCCCTCGCCATTTGGCTTGTAGGCGAATGAGTTCAGTAGCGTTAATGTGCGTCTCTTGTAAGAACGTGATGTTGGCCGCCATGCGCCGTATGTAGGAGTATACAGAGTAGCGCTTGCTGGGTGTGTGTAGGCCCCGTACGTTTAGTGTAAGGATACTAACGTCAGAGTGGGGGACAGCCATTTCTAGGGTGATGTGGTTGGGGGAGGGGCACCTCTACAAATCCCGTGTGCCGCCTATGTGTGCGTGTCGTGTACGTTCCTGCGCGCCAAGCTTCCTTGAACGTGGGGGGGGGACTGGGGAAGTGAACAGCAACTAGAACTTTGGGTGGGCAACTGTCCCAATACTGAGGATACGTCACTGGGGGTGGCATATCCAAACTAATGTCCCACTAGGGGAGAAAGTCAACAGAAGTTTGCGGGGGTGGCAGCATGTGTCATTGCTGGGCCTGTGCGCGGGTCGGGCTCTAGTAGGAGAAGTGTCTATCGCTCGCAGGCGCTTACATTTATTTAGCAGGTCTGTCTAGGCTTCTAGACGTCGCGCATCATCACAGGCATTCAAGAAAAGGATATGTCAAATGACAGTCCAGTTGTTCACGAGGAGGTGACAGGTTGGCTGGCGAGGGCAGCGTCCAGTGTGCGTGGCACAACAAGGGGGGAGGAGATCGGGCCAAATCCCGACATAGTTCCATCGCTGTCCCGGTCTTTCTCCGGGGTGAACAGGTGTGGCTGACCTTCCAAGTTCGAAGCAGGGGGTGACGAATGTAGTTCAGTGACCGCCCGCAGGGCGTCTCGTCGTTCCTGCATGATTTGGGTGAGATCGGGTGAGCCCGCTGGGGAGGGCGCCTGGCTCTTGGGGTGGCCAGATCGCTCATGGTTTGCGCCACGTCTCCTGAACCGTCTGGAGTCCTTCTTGCGTGCCTTCTGGGGTCCGGGCTCAGGGATCAGCGGGCAATGAAATTCGGTCCAGTCCTGTGCGTCTGCCGCCGTGTCGAAGAAGAGGGCTTTCCCTTTGTGGATCACCTTAAGGCGGGCAGGGAACAGCAAGGAATATTGATGATCGTTTGCGCGGAGGCGCCTCTTGACTTCTAGAAACGTGGATCGACGCTGTTGAACCTCCCTGGCGTAGTCTGGGAACACCATAACGTGTTGGTCCTCCACCTGTAGGGGGCCCGCCGTCCGGGCTGCACGAAGCACCGCATCTCGGTCTCGGAAATGTAGGAACTTGGCCAGCATGGGCCGCGGGGGGAGACCAGGTTTGGGTGCCCGGGCCGGGACCCTGTGTGCCCTTTCGACGGAGAAGTATGGCGACCGGTCGCAGTCCGGGGTGAACGATTTAGTCCAGGATTCCATGTAGGTCAGGGGGTCCGAGTTCTCAATCCCCTCCGGCAGGCCCAGGACGCGAATGTTGCAACGTCTCGAGCGCCCCTCCAAATCCACTGTGCGTTCCTCCAAGGTCGTCACGCGGCGCAGGATCTCCTGCATATCCGCTGCCTGCGATTGCACCGTTGGCTGCAATTCAGTCACGATCCGCTCACCCTCCTTCACTCTATCCGCCAGCTTACGGTGTTCATCTCGGATTAGGCTAATGTCCGTTGCTAGGGTGCCCAATCTCTCCTCCATCGAGAGGCGAGACATTTCTATTGCAGCCAGCACCTGGTCCAGCTTCGCCGATAGCGTAGGGTCGGCGTGCGACACATTAGATTGTGCCCCTGCCCTCGTCTGGGGCATCTTCCCGACAGCCGTTTCCGGGACTGTCGTCCCCTGGGTGCCCCTCGGCTTCCCCATGTCGCGTGTCCTGCGGGCGGTAGGTCGTCGGTGGGCGGGTGGTCCGCCACCTCGGTTCCTCCGGGTCCAAGGCGAGGCTCGTTTCACCTCGGGGGGCCACCACCGATGGCGTCAAGGGTGGTACCGGGGTCGGTGGGTTCGGCCGCGTGGGGGCCTCTTCACTCCGCAGGGCCCAGTACCCGCGTCGACTAACAGGGCAAGGTCGGGTGGCGTGGGCCAGGGGAGGCACAGACAATGGCTTCAATGTGAGTGGGGCGCTCCTGTCCCCAGAGCGGGACTCGTGGCTGTCCCCGGTGTCAGGTCTGCACAGGCGCCATGTTAAGGTCAGGCACTCTGATTCACTGGGCAGTTTGTATATGTGGCGGCGTGCTCCGTGGCTGCCCTCGTGGGTGGACGTGAGACGGGGGCCCCCCGGGATGTCGACCTGAGATCTTCGGGGTAGAGGAGGGGAAATGGCAGCACAGCACTCACCGATGATAGTATCTGGTTTTCTGAAGCGCCCGGCTTCGCGTGAGTGGCGGCCCCCCTGTAGTCCGCGATGGCAAGCTGTCAGGACTTGGGGGCCGATCAGGCTCCTGGCAGGGAAACAGCTCCGAGGTGTCGGAGCCCTGGGGTGGCGGCCGCCATCTTGGGAGTCGGGGCTCCGGGGTGAAAAAGGGCGCCGTTCGGTGTCTTGCCCTCGCAGGGATGTCTCCTGGTCGCTGGCTGGCCGTACCCTCTGGGGCCGCTGTGCAGGGATCCAGCGCCTGGGGGCTCAAAGGTCCGAGGCTGGGGCGCTGCGGTCAGGGTCTCCGGGGGGGGGGCGGGAGAAACCAACACTCACCGCCCACGATGAGGACGTCAGGCATCCGGGATAGTCTGCTTCGCACCGGTGGTGTGCACGCCGGTAGCTTGTGGTCAGCGGTGACAGGCCGTTCGGGTCCGGGAGCCGATCAGGCGTCTGGTGGGTGTCCAGCTTCTAGGCATCGGAACCCCAGGGCCGCCATCTTGTGTGTCAGGGCTCCGGAGCGCAGAGAGGCGCTATTTGACATGCCCCTCCGTGGGCTTACGTCGTCCCGTTCGCAGGCTACTCCGTGGCAGTTGCTGGCCGCGCCCTCAGGCACCGCCGTCCAGGGAGCCGGGTCTCGGCGGCTCATAGATCCGCAGGGTCAGGCAGCGCCCGCCATTTTACCGGGTCGGTGTCCGTCGGACCAGGCAGGATACAGCTCGGCAAGTGTCGTCCGCCCGCTGTGTTTTCTGGTCACTCGAGGGGTGCCCTAGTGTGCGGGGGCATCCCGGGTGTCGATTCAGGCAGGCTGAGGCTCCCGGCGATCTCGGGAACTGGGCAAGATGCTAGCCCGATCGCGGAGCCTCAGCAAGACACAGCCGCCATCGTGGCTTGCTAAGCCACGCCCCCTTTTAAATGTTTTAGTTAGTTAACTTTATATAAATGTTTATTTTTAACCTGAAATATATATGATAAAAAAATTAAAATGTCCAATAAATAATCTTTTAAAACAGAAATAAAATTGGAAAAATATGTCAAATGTCTTTATTGCACAAAAAAGTAATTCATAGTTTATTGGCTCCAAACAAACAACAAACTGTTTTTATTATAGCTCTAATCACCAACAAAACATTAAAATAACACAAACACTTTCTACTACATACAAATAAAAGTAAAATGTTATATTTCAGAATAAAAATCTAAACTTAAATAATCACACTTCAACAGAAATCTTTTTTTTTTAAAGTCAGTTGCTAAATGGGTGACATTTACTATTCCCACTCCGATTTTAGAAAAAAGAGTCAGATGTTAAAGGTGGAGATTTACTATTCCCTCTCTAATCTAACCACATTGGGAGAAGGGCTTAGAACACTAAACAGGTAACATTTACTATTTCCTCTCTAATCTAAACCAATTTTGGGAAGGTATTAAACACTAAGGGACCAATTACAATGTTGTTAGGAAAGACTCTGAATGGGATTCAGAATCTCAGAATCCGATATGGAATCTGTTTCCGACCGAATCGTAGAAATTTCCAACCAACCGATTACGATGCATGGAAACCGTTCGGGCTGTCTGAATCAGTTGGACAACCCGAGTCTTCCGGAGCTGAATCGTACAGCTCTATGGCCATGGTTTACAAGCGAGAGATTACAATGACCGATTCGGACAGCCGTTCTGACTTGGTCTTCCCGACACGAAACGGCTGTCGGAATCTGACTTTGGGAGCCCATAGCAGTCCCCCCTCTCACCTTGAGGTCTCCGGTTCAGATCTGTGGGTATGCCCAAGGGACTCCCCCTGTTAAACCATGCACAGTGTGGCAGGGTCCATGGGGTGCCCACCACAAGGTGCAAGCTTTTTCCCAAGCACTGCTTTTTTCAGTGGGCGCCTCTGTTCTCCTTTGAAACACAGGCTCCGATTGAAGTCAATGTGAGTCCGACCGAACGATGTTGGGAAGCATTGTAATCAGTCGGGCTCGCAGAACCTGATTCGGTCAGAAAATATTCAGAATCCGATTTGGTCAGAAGAGTCTCCCAACGACATCATAATCAGCCCCTAAAGGATTGACATTTACTAATCCCACTCCAACCCAAACCAATTTGGGAAAGTTGGTGGACACGTAAGGAGTAACATTTACTATTCCCACTCCAGTCTAAATCAATTTGGGGAAGGTGTTGAACACTAAAGGGGTGACATTTATTATTCCCACTCCAATCTAAACCAATTTATGGAAGGTGTTGGACACTGAAGAGGTGATATTTACTGTCCCCGCTCCAATCTATATCATATGGGGAAGGTGTTGGACACTAGGGCCTTGTTTAGGAGTCACACGAGGGGGTGTGACGGTGGTGGTCTCCCAACAGCCATATCCCTGCTGCAGTTGCCAGGGAACCGCCATTCCCTGACGGTGTTGTGGCAGTCAGGAGGCCGCAATATGCTTGGTTGGACACCAGCTTTCCTCCCAAGCATTTTGTGAAATTCCTCTCCTCCGGCGGTTTCATGTAGGTTGCTCCTCCATAAACCTTATGATGGACAGGAAACACAGGTGACCTGCAGGGCCCCCTGTGCCTCATCTGAATGGGGATGCACATTGGGGGAACAACATGTGCCCCTGGGAGCTTGCGCCCCAGTTCTTGCACTGCTTGGATATGTTAGTCCATGCCATGCAGGAACTGTTTTCCCATTACAATGCCGTTTTTAGAGACACACCCGGAGGACTACCAAAAACTAGCCCCCCAGACAGGAGAAAACTCCTAATTTGGCAGGAGGCCTTACCACAGCTTTGGCAGTGCGGCAGCGGGGGCAGACTCAGCTCCACATCGCCAAAGTCGTCATTGGGCCATAAAGGGGTGATATTTACTATTCCTACTCCAATCTAAACCCATTTGCAGAAGGTGTTGGACTCTAAAGGAATTACACTTACTATTCCTACTCTAATCAAACCAATTTGGGGAAGGCAATGGACACTAAAGGCTTGACATTCACTATTTCCACTCAAATCTATAACAATTTAGGGAAGGTGTTGGACACTAAATGGGTGATATTTACTAGCCCTAGTCCAATCTAACCAATTTAGGGAGGCGTTGGACACGAAACGGTTGCCATTCACTACTTCCACTTCAATCAATAACAGTTTGGGGAAGGTGCTGGACAGTAAATGGGTGACATTGACTATTCACACTGCATTCCATACCAATTTAAGGAAAGTGTTGGACACTAATGGGGTGGCATTTACTATTCCCACTCCAATCTGAACCTCTGTGGGCACGGTGTTGGGTACTAAAAGGGGGACATTTAGTATTGCCACTTAGATCTAAACCAATTTGAGGAAGGTGTTGGGCACTAAAGTGTTGAAATTAACTTTTCCCATTCCAATCTATACAAACTTGGTAAAGGTGTTGGACACTGAAGGGTTGGCATTTGCTTTCCCAATCCAATCTAAACAAATTTGGAGAAGGTGTTGGACAGTAAAGGGGTGACATTTACTATTCCCACTGTAGTCTAAAACAATTTGGGGAATGTGCTGGACACTAAAGAGGTGACAGTTTCTATTCTCACTCAATCTAAAGGCTTTATTATAAGTCTGGCGGTTCAAAGACAGCCTGACCAATGGGGGTGCAGTGGTGGCGGTCTTCCGACTGCACCATTGCTACCAGGGTGGTCGAACTGCCCTAGGACCACTTCAACTGGCAGGGATCAGAGATCCCTGTCAGTGGCGTGGAGGTATTGAGTCTGCAATATGCTTTGTGGAGCCATTTTGTCCCCAGCAAGCATACTGCAAGCTTCCTCACTGCCACACTTTTCATGGTGGTACAACCACCATTAAAAGTGTGACAGTGTGGAAAAAACTGCATCAGTCCACCACTCCACTCTATGCCAATCTACCCTACTCAGCACCAATCTACCCAATTCCACACTACCTCAATCTACCCACTCCAATCTACCACACCCCAACCAACTCTACAAACATTAAGCCATGGTGAACAGTGCCACACTGGGGTAAAACATGGCTAAAGCACTTTGCCAAAGTGAATAGCTTTCCCTTAGGCAAGGTATTTGGCTTTGCCAGTGCTTGTTTAATTTAAATGGGAGAGCTCCTGCACTTCTCAGAACCATTTCCAATGCATTTAAAGGGATAGTTGTTGTAACCTGTTGTTAGGAATGTAAATATTGTTATTGCTTAATGGTATGAACCCTCCTCCCCTCCCCTTCCCCCAGAGTGGTATTGCCCACGGTGGAATGCTCGATAGGAGCTCACCTTAGAACGTTGTGATGAGGCGATCGTGCTTGAGGCCAAAACGGAATAAACTGCTCAGCTTCTATTACTGTGTCCGCAGTTATTTCTAACAATAGTACCTTTACTTCTCAGGAGCAAATAGGTTCTCTAGGTAGTGAGTACACTTCCTTCTTATATATTTCAATTTGAAGCACTGATTATATCCCTGGCATGGAACGTACTGGCATGGACTCTACAACGGGGGACCTAAATCAGGTGATGTCGATGGCCAGCACCCCAACTCTAAAGCCCTGCTAAAGTGGCACTAATCATCATAACTGTCTACCTTCCCCCAGGATCCTCAGAAACCAGAATCTTTATTTAAAGCCTGACCTGCTGAAGAGGGGCCTGTGCAGCCACACTTTCAAAGATCTAAGAAACATTACCAAACCCAAATGTCCACCTGAACATGGATTTCAAGTGTAGAATTTGGGACACGTGTTCACATGGAACTCCTTTTCAAAAACTCTATATAAACATGCAGGAAATCCTGTGTAGACTTAATCTGATCTAGGACCGTTATATTTTGGAGAGAAAATCATATTTTTGAAGTTAATCCTGAAGGGAAAACAGCCAGCATTTCTTAGTTAAATTCGATTCAGCTGAATCTAATTGGTTTTTAAATAGCAAAATTATGATTCAAAAATCAGTCAGTTGAATGGTGAAGAGATGTTTTGCAAGAACACCAAATGAAAAGAAAAAACAAAAACATAAAGAAAGCAAAAGTGACAGTCTCAACGTCTCTGACTCAGCGCATGGTGTTAAAAGCCAGAAATTCCCTGAGGCCCTGTCTTCTGAGGGCCATGGAAAGTGCAGACCCAGTGGTGTTCAAGAGTTGTACAGAACACCTGCCCAAGGTCAGAGAAAGTACAATATCTATTTTCCTTCAAGAGAAAGAAACACATCCCCAGATGCTCTATGGAAGCTTAGAACTTGGGACAGATGTTCACATTGAACTCTTGTTCTCGCAGAGAGGTAGAGACTAGAGTAGTGAAGCATGACGTCTACTGACATCCTGGACCATGAGTGTACAGTTAAAAAAATAGGACCGCAACCATCGAAATGCATCAAGAAAAGAATGGGAACTGTGATTCAGAGAACAGAGCGGTGGGGTCAGCGAGTGCAGGGCGGGCTCAGAAATGTGTCTATAAAGAACAAAATATTCTGTAACTATTTCGTCCATCTTTCACCTACGTGTAACTGCTTACAAAAATAATACACACAGATTAAATGAAAAATAAATGAAACTTAAATGTATCTGTGTGAAATTCAATTTTCTGGAAGGAAAGCTTGGTGAGTTAATGCATCATTTCATATGTCTGTGAGAGTGATTTGATGGTATTTACAATGCTAAGAGTTCCTAGTCTGTGAAAGGAAGCACTGTTATTATGTAAGTCATTAGTTTACACACTGTAAGATAGGTGGCACACAGTATAAATTGGTTGTCACAAACCGTGCAAAAATGTTGTGTTGAAATGTTGACAGTGCTTTCAAAAATTATGTTTTTCGTAATACGCCAACTGTTCTTAGTGCAAACCCTTTTTCTAGGTCTCTTTTAAAATGACAAAATTCAGGTTCTGCTAAATAAAGCTTATAATGGATTGCTGTAAAAGCTCTCTTTTTTGCATTTACTTGTTGATCAGAAGAAACCGAAGTCAGACCCAGAGAAAATCAGTAATGACAGACCCATCTCTCTGCTACCTGGGGTTAGCAAACATTTGGAAAAAATAAACAACAGAATAATTACAGATTATTTGGAAATTTAGAACATTCTTCATCCTACCCAGACATGTTTTTGTGCTGGGTAAAGCACTGAAACAGCTTTTTTGAGAGCCACAGAAGATCTAAAAATGATCATGGGCCACAGCAAATCTGCAGCACTGATCCTTCTCGATTTGAGTGCCGCTTTTTATGTGGTCTCTTACCCCATTCTTCCACATAGATTGAAAGATGCTGGTATCACAGGTACAGCCCTTAGGTGACTTGCCTAATTTTTGGACAAGTGCAGCTTTCAGGTTAGCAAGAGCCCATTCATGTCACCTAGCCATCAGTTTCTTAGTGGAGTCCCACAGGGCTCGTCTTTGAGCCCAACACTTTTTAACATTTATATCCACCCATTGGCAGACATCATTTGTTCCTAAGGCCTGAAGATGTTATCCTACGCAGACGATACCCAGTTGATCATCACATTGGCACCAGACATGGACACCATTGTCACTGGGCTTAATAGCTGTCTGAATGGCTGGCACACAGTTGCCTAGTGATGAATGGTGAAAACACTGAGGTCTTGATATTAGGGAACAAACCAACACTCTGGGATCATATAATCTGGCCATCATTCCTTGGGGAATGCCCAGTCCCCAAATCAGAAGTAAAAAGTCTAGGGATGGTTCTTGACAATCAGCTAACCATGGCCTCCCAAGCACAAAAGGTCGCAGGGAGCTGTTTTGGTCTCTTAAAAGCCCTGAGAAAGAAGCTGAAACGGGTACCGATAGACACGCGCAGAAGGCCTTGGACTACCTAAATATAGCAAATGGCAATTTGCTATATTTAGGTAGTCCAAAATCAGTGATAAAAAGACTTCACATTATTCAGAACACCGCTGCCCGGATACTGTTGGGTATGCCAAAAATACTGTCAGCAGAAAATGCGCTCAAAACTCTCCACTGGCTGCCCATAAACTACAGGATACAATCTAAGGCTTTATGCATTATTCATCTTGCAAAGCATAATCCTCCAGCAACTGGCCACTATTTATCAGGCCAGAAGGCACTTGAGGGGTAATAATCTTTCATTTCTCCTTGTCCGAAGGATTAAGAGAGCCAGGAGTGTAGGTCGGTATTTACCCTACCTTGCAACCAAGCTTTGGAATGCTCTGCACATTAGTCTCAGAATGGAAGGCAATTTCATGATTTTTAGGGGGGAAATTAAGACGCATCTTTACCCTTAATTTCTTTTTTTGAAAACAGTTTATTTATTATTTGAGAAAAAAGAAAGACAGACGATAACAACACAATGGTCAGCAGGTATATCTCACATAGCTTCTGTAAAAATACAGTAGGTAACAGACATAATTGGTAGGAATACAGAGTTTGCATTATTGCAATTTTCCTCCCTGGATCTCCTGTCCCATTTTTCCCCGCGGTAATTATATCTCATTTCCCTCAGATAATCCTACTTTCTGGGGTGTCGAGCCCAGCCCCCACGTGTCCCCCTGAAGTGAGTCGCGCTATGTCTGTTCCCCTTTCCTCCAACTCTAGGTTATAATATCTCAACCAACGCTGCCAGACCTTATGGAACGTCTTCGGGCACCCTCTTGCTTGATATATCGTTTTTTCTAGCTCCATGTACATGTCAATATCCTTACTTTTTAATCCTTAAACTGTCACTCCAACCCCCTTTTCTAGCACTGGAAGCCTGACTCTTGGGTAGCCATGTGCTTTATAAAACTGGTAAACAGAATAGAATAGAGCTTTAGGGGAGAACTGAGGGGGAGAGAAGCATATCCTTTTGAGATATGTGTTTCCACATTAGTGAGAACTTGTTATTTACCTTTGTGCAGAAAAGATGATGGCATAAGAAGAGCTCTCAGAACTGTATTGCACTTTATTATATTTGTATTTGTATAGTGCTTTCTTACCCAAAATGGACTCATCTATATGAGGTCTAGAGCACTTTGAATCCCTGATGAGGACCTACAGGAGTTTGATTTGCATCACAGTTCTAGCAGCCCTCTCTCATGGCTGTAAAGTGATTTGCTATATTTAGCCCCCTATGGGAGTGCAGGTTGAAAGGTTTCAAGAGGTGGTATTAAACATGGTCTGTAGAGGGTCACTTCCTTTAGGCATGGGGAAGGAGTCATGTGTGAGCTGTTAAGGGAGTGATTTAGTAAGAAGGTGTGAGAGATACGTTTGAAGTTTACATATGCAGACTGATATTCTTAAGAGTTCCAACTACTTGGTATTGTGCTTCAGGAATCAGCTTGGTCTTTATAGCCCTTCCGTAGAACATGTGTTTTATTGCGTAGCACCCCCATTTGTTCTCTTCTAGGTTCTTCTGGTATTTTGACTGTGTTCATTGATAAACCGCTGACTGGTTTCTAAGTTCTCATATTTCATTTAGAATCTGCAGAGAACTCATTATATCAGTGATGATGATGGTATCTAAGATCATTGTATGTAGTTTCCCAGCTCATCCTTGCCTGTTTTTTGTCTGAGAGAGCTACAGAATACCTGATTCAGGAAGGGGGTGGCTCAGATCACAGTAAAGGTTCAAATGACATGCAAAGCTCGGATGCCATAATGAGGAAGCACATGTTTTCAGCTAATTTTAAAGTAAGGTCAGTGATTAGAGGTCACCACACCAATTGGGGTGAGACCAGCCTTGATTTTCCACGGGGGTGGGGGTGGGGGGGGCGGTGAGGTTAATCTCTTGGGTATGCAAAGACAAACCCTTTTTTGAACTTTACAAGTGTAACCTTTTGAAAGCATCAAACAGACCACTTACTTCACTGAGTTTTCCCATAAATCAGAGAGGGTAATGAATTGGGGATGAGGGATCACAGAAAAGGTGTTTTCCCCATCTCTGATAGGTGCAGCATGTTTGCGTGTTACTGGCTGAAGGGTCACTTGCACACAGACATATTTCTGCTGCCTGATGACTGCAAGACAGAGTGACACAGATGCCTCATAACCAAAGGAAGCAGTGGGAGGTCCTGTGTGTGGGTGTTTAGCCATGGGGTCCATTCTTTTGAAGATCCCAAGAGACAGAACAAAGCTGGAAATCTGAACATGCACTGAAGAAAGACACAGCCAGAAACGTATGTGGTGCATGACTTGGAAGCAGATGAGAGAATGCTGAGCTTTGAATGGGAATGTGACCCCCACCTCCATGCAGCCAAGATCTGTGTTTTTGTCACCAAAAGGATCAGGGTCGACTAATCCCTGGGTAGTTGCCATGGAATCATCTGCACATCCAAAGGATTCTTTGATGGAATTGGGAAGTAAGTGACAAAGTCAACTTACACTCACTGTTGGCTGACAACTGAGAAGGAGCGGGTTCCATCAAGGAGCCAGTTGTGCACGGTGGTGGGAGTGTCTTTATTTTCTTGATGAGCATGTTTCAGATCTCACAAGTGTGAACAGAGAATGATCACTCACTGTGTTGATGATTAAGTGCAGAGCCATTCTAGATTTGAGATTTCTCTTTGGGCAACAGAGACTGTGTTTTACTTGTATGAGCATAGTTCCTGTTTTGTAGATCACACAGTTGTGACGGAGAGAGCTTAAAGTGAGATTCTTAAAGTCACAGGAGCCGGTGCATACCTAAAAGGAAGGGGAAACGTGGTGCTACTGCTCAAATGTAGCACCTGTCTTCCTTCAGCGTTCTGGGTCCATTGCAATTTGCTGATCATGTGTCTTTGAGCGCTATATAAAGTTCATCGGTAGAGTTGAGGTGTAACATCACTAAACTCTGGCTAGAGGGAAAATGATTTCTAGCATTTGCATGGGGAAGAATGCACTTGAATGTGGAACTTCAGGCTATTGGCTATTCAAATTAAATGATCAGCCAATGAATTGCAGAGCTCTTAAGAATCATTATCACGTTTTGATTTCCAGTCCTTTTTTGCAAAACTCAGAGAAGATTTTGAAGAGCTCCTTTGTTGGGTATAAAGCAACCGAAATGTGAGGTGACTAGTGTGATCTTTTGGTTTTCCTCATGGTTGCATCATATATTTAATGTATAGTTCAGAGGTTGTAATTATTTTCTCCAGGAGTTTGCTGAGACCTATCAAACCTGAGCTGGAGAAGGAGGTGGGAGGTGATTGTCCACGCAGGCAGATGTCCTGATGTCCTGGTGATTGCTCTGGCCAGTACAGTTGCAAACAGACCAGCAAGCATACGCCTGTAGAGGTAGGAGGTCATTGAGAAGCGAGTCTTTGTATGTATCGATAACTGAGAGGCCAACCCAGATCTTAAGTCAGAATATTGATCAAGGAAGAGTCACTTTTCATAATCCTTCTTAGTGGGTTGGACCCACAATGCTGTTGTTTGAGCCACAAGATGAATTAAGAAAGGGTGATTCTCGTTTGGTGAATTTACCTAACATAGTCTACAATCCACATGGCAGTGCCCTACTGAGAAAATCTTCCTGGAAACAAATGAGACAAAGACAGATACAGGTGATAAGTGTTTTTTTTTTGTCTATATGGTACCTTAGTGCCATTTTGTGGCTTCAAGATATGCAAACATTGCTCAGGTGGCAGAGACAAAATGCAGGTAAGATGATGGGTTGAAAGAAATGCAAAAGTTACTCAGCTTAACAACTGCTATATTTTTAGTTCTGCAGATATTTCAGACACAGTTATGGGATGTTTTGTGAGAGGTCAGTAATGGACCTTGGGGCTTATGTACAAGCCCATTGCGATGAGAGTGCGTCACTTTTATTGACACCCTGCCTGACTTTTCATGGCCTTGCAAATATGTTTACCTTTCAGGTTTAACTCTGCGTGAAAGGGATGTTCCATGGGTGTTGCTGGGGGTGTTCCCACACAACATCCATGACACTTGATGCATTCACAGATTTGCAACATTTTGTAAACCAGGGAATGCATCAGAATCCTTTGCCTCCCCAGGGGAGGTGTAAGGAGACGCAGTGAGGGGAAACACTTTCATTTCTCCTCTTTTTTTCCTCTTTCATGCATGCTGCATTCTGCAGCACGCATAGAAAGAGGAAAATGCATGTAACTATTGTTTTTGTGCAGGAAGATGTCCCTTTCTGCACAAAAACAATCATCACCTCAGCGCGGGCACCCTTGCAAAATGACGCAAGGGTGTTGATGCTTGCACACGACTGCTGTTTGAGCGTCGGTGCAGGGGAGAAGGAAAGGAATGCGCTGTATCCTGCCCTTTCATTTTAACGCACGGCAGCACCGCAGGAAGGCTTGCTGAACTGCTGTGCATCAAAATATTGTAAATGAGGTCCCAAGTACTCTAGAGCCCTACTCAAGCATGGAGGTTAATCTCGGGGATCAGAGTTGTCGCCAGTCTAGCTCTCCGCCTCCCCTTTATTCATCATTCGGTGGCTCCTGGCACTACATCACCTTTATCTTCACCTGGAAATGGAAACTAAGGGGTCCATTACGATTTCGAGCGGATTTCCTCTGCCAGGCTGCCGGTGGCCACCGCCAGCCTGGCGGAGGAAATCCGCCCAACATCTATTGCCCAATTCCCCCCTGCCATATTAGGATGGCGGAGGGGACCGTCGCGGTGTGAAACACCGCCCGCCTGTTTTCCGCCCCGGTCGCCTTGCGGCCGGGGCGGAAAATGATTAATATGGAGGCGATGTCTGTTAGACACCGCCCGCCATATTACAATGGGCTTTTGCTGATGCTTTTCCGTGGTGGTAATGGCGCCATGGAAAGGCATGCAGAGACTCCCTGCGGGGGCCCCTTGCGGGCCCCCTGGGAGTCTGTGGCTTGGGGGGTGCACCCCCCCCGCATTTCTAAATGCAACATGGCAGGCACCGCGCGGTGCCTGTCATGTCGCGCTTAGAAAAGCACAACTTGCACTTTTACCATTGCGGCGGGCGGAGATTTCTGCTCCGCCCGCCGCAATGGTACATATACAGGATGCGCCCACCTGTGTGGCGGGCGCATCCTAATGCCCTGATCGGAACCCCGCCCTTATGGTGGGCGGTCCCGGGTCCCGGTATGATGGCGGGCGGACTAAGTCCGCCCGTCATCATAATGGGCCCCTAACTGTGGCCAGGGTGGCGTGGGGATTTGAGGTGTGGTTCGACAATTGTAGGGGCTGTGGGACTGAGAATATAGAAGTTACTTTGGTGAGTAGCTTTCACAAATTCCTACAACCCAGCCTCTTTGACTTGTGACAGGAAAGCCTGAAACTACAAGTTGGAGACCACAAAAGAAATCTAAGTGAAACACTGAAACCTGACACTGAACAAATTGGGATATTTGAGATATGCGCTGCGCATAGAAACTTAAATCCTCTGGAATACAACGCTTGATCGTTGCGGACTTTTTCCTGATTTTTATTTTCTGCATTGCTCTCTTTTCTGCACAGTAGCAGCTTGGATTTGCATTATTACGTCTCCACTGCCAGTCAGTTCTGGAAATTTACTAACAGTAGGTGAAACTTCAATTAACCTTTCATGCTCCGGTAATTTCTAGGAATTTCAGACTAGATATTTCCAGATTTTTTCCAAGGACAGAGTACTCTTCCTCTATCCCTAATGCTGGATGTCATGTATAGTGCTTAATTTGTCAAATAATAAGTGCCATGGTGGAAGATATTTCTCAGGAGACCACTGCAGGGTGCTGGACCTTCAGTCGCTGCCAGCGCTGCCAAATACCAGTACCACTGATGCCTACTTACCATTATAGTTCTACAAATGTGACAATTTGGACTATACTAGGTAACCCAAAGCAGAAGGAAGGACCTGAGGCCTCTGTTACTATTTTTTTTATTCTTATATTGAACTGTTAAACACTTTGCCCATGCACCCTGGAAAAATAGATGGACAGTGCCTCCATGTGGTGGACTGCCATAAATATGGGCCGTTGGTTCGAAATAATTGCTGGAGCCGAGCCCCGGCAAATACCGCCACAAATTAGGCACTGCACTTACAATATGGGACTAGACACCAGGCAGCCTAGATTTGTGTTCCACAGCTGGCACATGAATGACAATGAGGCTGTGGCATTTTCAAAGAAGATGGAGCCACTGGCTGAGCATGGGCGCCATGCACACAGTGTAAGCAAGGGAAACTGACCCCACTGTTGGTTAAAGAAAGCCATACCTGGGCTGCAGATGTCCCTCATACCCTCATGCCCCAGTACCACATACATGCTGCACCACTGATACCAACTCCCAGACTAATAGCCCTTTTAATCATTATCATCTTGAGATGAGGAAAGCCAGCACATTTAAAAAGATGCACACATTTGCAAGCAGTCAAACTGCATCAATTTCGCAAAGAATTTCAAAGATTCAAAAGTGTTGTCAATATTGAGTCACACATGACATAGGCCCACTTGGCAGGTGCTGTGGTCGTGACATAGGTCCCTGAAGCCCTTGCATTGATGGTTGGCCCTCACACATGGAGGCCCCCCATTCAGCACCAGGTCTATAAATATCTGTGAGTTATGGGAGACTCATGGGTCCTTCACCACATTCTACAAGGGGCCCATCATTTTGCGTTAAACTACTTCTTGTGCATAACTAGTGCTCCTAACATATTTGCTTCACTAGGAGGGAGAGGCCAGGAGTTAGGGGGTGCAGTACAGCCGGCGAGGGAGTCCCTTTATATTGGAGCATTATGTGATACTGTCCAATGTAGCCACTTCACTCTGCATCATCTCAATACTACTTACAGTTCTGGGCTTTTAATCTATAAATCTTTTCTACCAGGTGTGCTTTTTTAATTATGAATTTAAGTAGCACCAAGCAGCTAAAACTCCACTGCCTGAAAGACGGCCTCCGGACACGGCTCCACGGACACGTTGCGGTTGCTATGGGATTTGGGTTCACTCTGTGAGAATCCTCCATCTACTCGGGAGATTTTCTTTTCTCTAATCAGAAATAACAGTTCTTGCCGTCTCCTTACCTACACATGACAAATTATTCCATCGCCAATTATTTCTTTGCCCTGAAGAAGCCCATTTTTGGGTGAAACGCGTTGGCTGGTTTCATCATCTGCATACTGTGCATAGCAGACAATAAAAGATGAAAAACAACATTTGAAGATGTCATGTCATTAAATGCTCACACTTTTTTCTGTTCTTTATATGTTGCCTCTCATCCAAAGTAGCTTGTGCTTTTTTAATTAGAAATTACAGCACCTCAAGGAGCATCTAAATATACTTTATCATATCACAAGCTTAGAATATGCACGTGACCTATAACCACAAAATTCAAGTTCCAAACAGGTTTCTTTCAGCAATATCTCCAGTTGCTTTTAATTGCTTAAGAATTCATCAAGTGAACACAAGTCCATACATATTTCATATGATATTCACAAAAATAAACAGTTGCTTGGCTTGGCTTTAACCATAAATCATCGATTACAGCCTACGCGTTTCGTCCCATCCGGGACTTCATCAGGGCTTCAACTCGATGTAGATATGAACAATGTAACCATCCCATTCAACAAAGAGTTAATATTCTTGACCCCTAAAAGTCCATACACTCTTAGCACAATCTAATATTATAGGTATGTTCCCAGGACTGAATCTGTACTTTCACATCCGTTAGCGTAAACAATTTATTTTCGCATCAAGCTTCATAACTGAAAGAGCCTTCTATTTTAATTTACAACGGTTGCTCGTGTATGCAAAACCAAGTATTCAACGTCCTATTAGCTCTGTTTCAATCTCTTAAATTATAAATCTTAGTCCTCATGGCAGTTACGAAGGGATTTATCGGACCAGCCAGAGATGTGTATGGGTCAATTACTTATGAAAAGATAACTGCCACGAGCAAGTTGGGACTTTTTTGCTTTTGGATTGGACATTGATTTGGGAGGATGATAATCTGTTGGACTAAGATTTATAATTTAAGAGATTGAAACAGAGCTAATATCATATGAAATATGTATGGACTTGTGTTCACTTGATGAATTCTTAAGCAATTAAAAGCAACTGGAGATATTGCTGAAAGAAACCTGTTTGGAACTTGAATTTTGTGGCTGTATGTCACGTGCATATTCTAAGCTTGTGATATGATAAAGTATATTAAGATGCTCCTTGAGGTGCTGTATTTTAGTTTATAAGAGCAGCTGTTTGGCGGTGAGCTGCTACAAGTGAGCGTCTATCTTTTGATTAAGACAGATAGCGAGTTATTACTTTTTGCTGGATTTCTCACTGTGCACACAACAGGAATACCCTCATCGGCTGAGTGTGGTCTTATATACTATTTTAATTAGTTGGATGGAAGCAAACCAAGACTACAGCACCCACAATGCATTAGGTCGTAACCTAAAGGCACAGCCCAGGTGCGAAATGTAACTCTGTACCTATGTTCTCTAGGACTCAGGGATGTTTCGTCTGTGAGAATTGGGAGTTGCGACCTACACCACGATGTATTTACAAGGTGAAAAGAGGAACCAGTTCTGACGATGAGTCAGGGATAAGACCTGGACAGATGTATAAACTTGTAGCTATGACCTATCTCTATGTGAAAGGAGACCACCAGATGACAGGTACATGGCTTTTCTTTAAATAAAAAGATGAATTCTGGACTTTGTAGTCTTTGAATCAATAAAACGAATGTAGCTTCTTTTATTTGTTCTATGGACCTCTAGAACTAGATACACGAGGACCTCCTGGCATATACTCTCGCATGGCTACTCCAAAATCCTCTTTGGCCAAAACTAGTAAGGCAATGGCGCCTGAGCCAACAGCAAACTGCAACTTCCATTTCGCATACCTGTAATGCTTTGATGCAGAGCTCTTATATTTCCAGGTGTCATGTATGAGTAACTTCTCCAGTGCAGATTTTCTTTGCATTCTGGGGATTGTAGCAATGAATTTCCCTTGGGATAATTAGGACTACAAATCCCAGGATGCAAAGAACAATATGAACTGGATCAGGTATTCAAGGTTGGAAGTTAGAAATGGGAAAGCTCTGTTGATGCAAAAATAAACCCTTTACTCTCTGGTCTGTTTCCAGTAACTTCTTGCGCAGATCTTTAGGATTACAATGTAACAGAGGGGTTCATCTTTACCCAGTCTTGTATGGAGGACAATCACCAACAATAGATACTATAGAACATTGGTTTGTTTGATCAAGAAAAGCCAAGTAAAACATTATTCGACCATTAAGGCCTTAAAACATACACAGCAAAGCATACATACACATCCTGTTAAGATATACAGTGTAAACATTTAAACATTAAAAATGACTCCTGACGAGCACAACTCAATGTCTCATATCTTTCCTGATCTTAATAGAAACACATATATAACCAATAACGGCATGACAAACAGATTCAGATGAGAAAACATTTGAAAGTTTTAGGCCCAGATGCATGAAGCTAAAAACCACTCGCAAAGGGCGGATTCTCAGAATCTGCCCCTTTGCGACCGGTATTTTTGCATTTGGATGCATCATCCTTATTTTTCGCTAATAAGGAATCGCAAAATGGATGCTTGATGCATCTGGGGGTTAGACTCTGTTTAGTGGAACGACAACCAAATGAGTGTATAATTGGGCATACAAATATTTTCGAGGGGACCAAATAAAAAACACAAAATGTAAACACGATTGCTGACTAGTACCAATACAGGGGAAACATAATAGATATGGGAACCAACTTCCCTGGATGGGATGAGCTACCGAAAAGTGAACAAAGTTAAATGAAAGGGATGCTCAAGGTTAGGTTTTCAGTCCAAATATGATCCAGATCCAACCGTCACGGCAATTTCCACATAGCAGTGCACTGTTTGCATATCTGAGAATTATTTAGAGCGATTTAAAGTTCTGTGGCCCAAAAAAGGGAATGAATCAGGCATTTTGGGTTTTTACCAATTTCATTTGGAGAGTACAAAAATGGTGGTACACCCAGTTCTGTAAAACATTTTCTAACATAGGCTAGCCAGGGGATATTTTGGCGATAGTCTAATGTAAGATAATCATAAAGGACAAGACACGAAACATTTGTTTGGGGTGAACTCCAGATTTTAGCCCAGAATAGAACTGTGTCCTCAAGGTATGGCAAGCTTACCTCAGCATGAGTAATATATTCAGAGGTACAGAAGGAAACTGCTGAGAGTTTGGAGAGAAATTTAGGGGCATATTACCAAGCAATAGCGATAATTATCGCTATTGCTTGGTTAGAGACAAAATTTTACCGCTGAGCTGCGGCGATTTTTACCGCAGATAAACCTTGGTATTACCAAGGTTTATCGCAAATGCGCTAAAAAACGGCCGCAATGCATGAATATCGCTGAAAAGTCAGCGATATTAATGCATTACCGAGCTAATGCTCTTAGCCATGTTATCCACCTCCCATTGGATAACATGGCTAAGAACTACTCAGGGCAGGTGTTAGCTTTTGGAGATATTCACGCTTAGCGCGAATATCTCCAAAAGTTGCTAATAGGAGATAGCGATGTTAGCGACTGTTTCCAGTTGCTAACATCTTGGCACGCCCACTTTGCATCTCATTAGTGATAAATATCACTGACATGCAAAGTGGGGCCCAATATGGTCGCTATCTCCTACTAGCTGTCGCTAACTGGTGTTAGCGACAGCTAGATAATAGGGAGATCATTTTATCTCCGCTTTCTTGGCTTTTAAAGCCAAAAAAGCGGAGATAAACCCCGTTGATAATATGCCCCTTATTTTCTACAGTTTGTAAACGAGTAGAATTTATATACGCCCACCTACCCAAAAAGAGGCACTTAGCGTTGTACAAGGTAATTAATTCCCTTATTGGTTTATGTTTGAGCTTTCTAGAAAACATCAAATTTGCATCAACCAAAGTTCTCATTTTGACCCCCCTTTGAGTCAATAACATGTTTGTTTGATCACAACTGTTGGGTTTTGAGATACATTGTGGCACAGTTCCCTGATGGCCCCTCTCACAGAGAGCCAGGGTTTCCTGCAAGATAACAATCCCTGTGGATTATAATTATAATAAGAAAAACAGCCTGCTCCGTTAACCATTTTGTTCTGATCAACAGACGTGCGTCAGAAGAAATTTATTATTTCAGCAAGGTAACAGTCCCTGTGGATTGTGGGTAAAAATTATAGTATAGAAAGCAGCCCCTCCAGTAAAGATTTCAGGCTGATCTTCAGACTTGTTATAGAAATGGGCTCAATATTGCTTCATATTTTATCAGCACAGTTTTGGACTGTGGAACAACACACTCTGCTTATGCAGAGAAATTAATCAAGTGTTGAATGATTTGTGCGAATTCACCTGCCAATAACATTGACTGTAATTCAGGCAATGAGAATCGAACCATGCCTTTCTTCAAATAACCAACCGTGGGGCATATTACCATAGGCCTTATCGCCGCTTTAGCGGGAATTTTTCCCACTAAAGCGGCGATAATTTTATCGCCCTATTACCTAGCTGTCGCTAACACCAGTTAGCGACAGCTAATAGGCGATAGTGGGCATTTAGGGGCCCACTTTGCATGTCAGCGATAATTATCGCTAATGACATGCAAAGTGGGCGTGCCAAGATGTTAGCGACTGGAAACAGTCGCTAACATCGCTATCCCCTATTACCAACTTTTGGAAATAATCGCGCTAAGCGCGATTATCTCCAAAAGCTAACGCCTGCCCAGAGCAGTTCTTAGCCATGTTATCCAATGGTAGGTGGATAACATGGCTAAGAGCATTTGCTCGGTATGCATGAATATCGCTGACTTTTCAGCGATATTCATGCATTTCGGCCGATTTTTATCGCTTAGGAGATAAACCTTGATAATATCAAGGCTCCCAAGCGATAGAAATAGGCGAAGCTCGGCGATATATTTTTGGCCGCTAACCAAGCTTAGCGATAATTATCGCCATATCTTGGTAATATGCCCCTAGATCTCTCCGGAAAATGCAGAATCTAATTAGACACGGTGAAAGTTAGATTATGTTCTATAAACAGCACCGAATCAAGGAGAGTTTGTGTAGCCTAATTATCCATTAAGGTGGAGTATGCGCTGGAGTGCATGAAGTCAGGTGTATAGCAGCATGTGTAAGCTGCAGATGAGGTGTTTAAGTCAGTACTTTATTTGTAAATGAATAAGTGCCAAGGCCCTTGTGTGGAGATCACAGCAGCTTGTACCACCCATTGCACTACTACTGACAATTCAGACTTTTTATACATTAATAATTAATAATACCTGCCAGCCAAACTAATTTTCTAGCATTGAATCGAAGAGATTAGTAAATTTAATGTACAAAGAATTATTTAAAAACTGTTGTTGTGTTCATCTCAAAACTGGAAAACCACGCCACCATGTGGCTGGCTGGCAGGATTCCCTGTGTTGAAAATGAAGTGCTGGTTCTGAGTACTGGAAACCACCGGCTTAAATTAAATTAAATTAAATAAAGTTTTTTTTGCTATCCTTGCTTTGCGTTTGACTTAGTTACAATGCTACCTTGCGCTCATGGTAGTTCAGATAGAGCATTATGAAATGTCCCATCGGCCTCTGTTGTGTTTTAAGCAATTAGCAGAGTTGGACCCTCCTGGGAGGAAATAGCCGAAAACCTACAACAACAGCACTCATATGACCAACACTGCTGCTCATTAGCATCATGAGTAAATTATTAAAAAGGGAAGATAAACACGATCAGGTCTAAATAGTTTGTCCACTTCCTGATAGTTTCAAGGCTGCAGAATCCCTTAATTCTCCAGATTTGCCTTTGCCCTAAATTCTAATCACCAATTATTCTCCTGTTCCAGGCCACTGTGATGTATGTTACCTGTGACGTCACATAAAGTGCCACAACTTTGAGGCACTGTGTCCAATGAATACAGATGGAACACCGACCTACGAGCAGACACTATACCAGCATGGGACAAGGACCATTTCGATTTTACCAAATAGAAGTGAATATTGTTCTAAGAACACAGGGGCCATATGTGCAAAAACGTTTTCGCAAACTGAGCAACGATTCCTCTTTGATATTGCTTTGCGACTTATATACTAATAGGTCACATTGCAATATCGCCAGCCACAGGGGGTCACAAAATTACCTACCAAGTAGCTATTAATTAGGCAGGTCTTATTTGATACCCTGTGATTGGCTAAGAACACAGGAATGGTGGCCTGTAAGGAACAGCAGACCACCATCCCAGCATTTGTATTACCAAACGGGAAACATTCTGGTATTTAAAGCAGTCCATTTCTGCAAAGAAACTGGTGCTGTTTAAAATAAATAGTTTCCAGTTTGAGAAGACATCAGCAGGAACAGGCTGTAGTCCCCTGGACCACTGACTAAATCCCCCCACCTAACCCAGATCTAAAAACATGATGATACCATTCTCAATAGGGTACCAGCTTTTTGAAATGTCAGTAACTGGTCAATGGTCTGCAGTTGCAAGCCATTGATACATATCATACTGATTAGCAATTAAGGAGTGCCCCATTTACGCCCCTTCCTAATTGCGACTCGGTATGGGTCACTAAACCCATTTTACTAGTTCAAAAATGCATTCCTGAATCCTAAAATGGGCTTAGTATACTGTAAAAGCAAATTTTGCGATTGCAAACACTTTGATTTTTTGAATCACAGGGTTTGCCAATGCAAAATGGTTTCATACATCTGGCCCCTTAATTTGATTAGTAATGAGGCCATCGCTAACGCTCTCACAAATGTTCATCTTTCAGGTCATTTAGGCGCTAACTTAGCTGCAGATGAGCTATCTAAAAAGTTATTAGCAGTTATGGACACCTTAGCTCCCATAAAATGTCATTATTCAGCAAGGAAAGGGCCTTCCGCATCTTGGTTCTCTGACAGACTGCGCAAGTTGAGACAAGAGTGTAGGAGGCAGGAAAGACTATGGCGCATTGACCTAGCACCCGCAGGCAGAGAACTGCATAAAAAATGCTTGAAAGTATACAAAGCAGCTATTTAAGAGGAAAAGGAAGGTTCTATGTAAAAATTTCAGAGTCTCTTAAATCCTCCAAAGAGCTCTTTAACCCTGTGGAGTCGTCACAGGATCTCTGCGATAGGCTCTCAGCTTTCTTTTGTACTAAGATTTTAGACATATATGCCCAGTTGGAAGCCTTAAACTTAAATAAGGACCTAGGTGCCCAGCCTGTAATTCATCCAATGGAAAGCTCCAGCAAGAATGCGACTCCTAGTTTACTTTCCTTTCCGAGTTTGTCTCCAAAGATTACAGACCACTTATTAGAAGGAATTAAGTCTGGATCTCCTATGGACCCTTGTCCCCTGAAGGTCCTAAAAAGGGCCCAAGTTGCTATTTTACCGCATCTTACCACTGTCCTAAATTTAGCCATTTCGGAGGGGCAATATCCCCTGGCCTGGAAGGTAGTAGTAGTTAGGTCACTTTTAAAAAAAACCCTCTTTGGACCCGATGGAACTGAAAAATTATCATCCCATTTCCCTCTTGCCGGTCCCAGCAAAGATTTTAGAATCCTATCTGAATTCCCACCTGAGTGCCTACCTGAGGGACCATCAAATCCTTGATGGTTCTCAACACGGGTTCAGAAGCTGTCATAGCACTGAAACTGCACTCACTGTGGTGTTTGATAACATTCCTACACAGGTGGATGCAGGCCATATCACCTTACTAATTTTACTTGATCTCACTGCAGCATTTGATACCTTATCTCCACTGAGACTTGTGGAGCGTCTCAGGGAGATAAGTATTGGGGGCTCAGCGTTATGGCTTCTCGCCTCTTTCCTTAGTGAGCGGAGTCAAACAGTGAAATTAAGCAATTTCTATTCAGATCCAACTCCCCTTTTATGTGGTGTGCCTCAGGGCTCTCCCTGAGCCCTACATTGTTTTATATCTATGTTGCCCCGCTGGCAAAGGTGGTAAAACTTTTGGTTTGGATTTGCTGTCATCTGCGGATGACACGCAGATTATGGTGTCCATCACTCATAACATCAGTGACTCTGCTTGCAATTTAAAAAATTGAATGCAAGCAGTCTCATCCTGGATAGTGCAAAACTATCTGAAACTGAATGGCTAGAAGACCGAGATTCTTATTTTTTGGAAGAAGTCGGACATTTGGTCCGAGGAGTGGTGGCCTGACTCTGGGCACTTGCCCAAGCCCCGTCTCCCAAGGAAAAAAATTGGGAGTTCTGATGGACAATTCCCTGTCCTTGAATCTGCAAATTAGCAGGTTAGTGGCTACTTGTTTCGGGCTAATAAGACTTATAAGGAAGATCTTGCAGTTTCTTTCATTTGCGTCACACAAACAAGTTGTCGTGGCTCCAATATTGTCTAGATTGGAATATTGTAATGCCCTTTATTTGGGCATTAACAAGGGACAGTTGTGGCGCCTGCTGCTTGTGCAGAATGCCACTGCCAGGCTGGTGATGGACTTGCCTAAACACCATTCAGTCTCAGCTTCTCTTCTTTCTCTGCATTGGCTCCAGATGGACCGCAGAATTATGTTCAAAACCATTCATCAAAAAAGGAGGGAAGAGGAATTTCGGTCCATTCGGTTCCCCTAAATCAATACTGTGGCAATCAAAAGAGAAAGGACACTGGTATCTACTATAACCATTGGTTATAATTGACAACCCTCATAAACGCTTAGAGTGTTACGATGCGGTGTATCTTTTTGTCCGCCCCTTATCTAGCGTCATGGCATAGTCATCGGGTAGTCAAAAAGACGTGCTGTATGCCTGCCTCACCCGAGGCAACCTCCGGTAAGAGTAGAAGTGTCCAGGGATTTTGGGACAACAACTGAGCCGTTATTTCTAGAGCAGTCAAAAAAGGTTAAAAATCAGTGTCACACCAAAACCAGAATTTATTATAAAAGGTGGGCACTGGTGGTTAAATTTTTTTGGGTATATTAGATAATCGAGTTACTGGATTATCATATATTACTCATGGGTTGGTCGACATGTTTCAGCTGACCTGGGCCCAGCCGGGTCTGTGGAGCTTTCGTCAGGACATAACAAGGGGGTATACTACTCACACAACTTGTGAAGTATTCAGGTAATGTATGGAACTCTCATACTGAAATTCCTGCATTGTGGGAACAAAATGAAAAACATACTGCGCATTGGAACAGTAAAAGTTGCATATAGCACGTATACAAACATTATTAGTAAGTAACCAAGCAAACAAGCAATCATTGAGATAAACGAGTACTTATTAGGGGTGCATAACAATGTTAGCACTGGAGCCTTAAAGCTGGAAGAGGAGAGGAAAGCAGTCCAAGTCTAAACTTTCAGTTAAACATCAATCTGTGAAGCGGAAAGCGTTCTGTGTGAGCCATACACTGTCTCTAGCTGTTTTAAAGAGTTCATCGGGTACTGTAAAGAGAGGGTTCTTAGAATACTAATGACGGTATTTACACGCTAGGGGTGAACTCAGTGTCTTGCAGGAGATGATCCTACTGCAGCATTATGTAATACTGACAAGTAAACTAGTGTTGGAGAGAGCAGTATTCAAGCTGTATAAATACCTTTGTTTTAAGTGAATTTCTCCTCGTCAGGGTGCGCGGAGTCGCATAAAGGTCGTGGTCCTGGCTAGGATAACAAAACAAACAAGGTCCTAGTTTTAAATACCTGTTGTTGCCGGGGAATCAAGGCGGCAATGGGACGTCTGAAACGCCATTCTTACCCACGTGTAGAAGTCTCTGGCTCCTTGTGCTGACTCTGCCCCTGGAGACTGGGGGCGTTCTTACTGCCTCATTATGAACTCATGTGTAGACATAGAAAAGGGTGTCAAGGTGAATTATAGGTAAATTACCTGCAAGATGGAAGCTCTTAAAGGGTAAGTTCATTTTTAAATGTTCATTATTGAATGTGTTGTCTCTAGTGTTCGAGATTACACTGTATGTACCAAACAAATAAGTGAACAGTGGTAGATTTAAAAGAACTGATGCCATGGAATATTATCAGTCATCCCTGATATATGGGTTTTAAGACGGTTCACCCATCTCTGTTCTTTTTCGAACAGTATCTGTTCTGCATTATTGTTTTTATCATGGAGCATTTCCAAAACGGTCCATCTGAGGTCATCACATGTATGTCCTGCTTCCACGAAATATGTACAGAGCTTAGTAGTGTTTTTCTTCAGTCTAACATTGCTCCTGTGTTCTCCTATCCGAATTTTAACCTTTCTACAGGTCATGCCAACGTATTGCTGTTGGCAGGGGCATGTTACCAAATATACCACATGTGTGGAATTATAATTCGTGTGCTGTCTTTGGGACCAGGTCAGTTCCTCAGTGAGTTGTAGTGTTTTGGTCGTCTTGGTGAATTTACAAACTCCACAAGTTCCACAAGGGTAATGGCCCGTAACAGGGGTCCTGTTAGCATTTCTGATGATAGTTTTGGTGAGTTTATGCCTGGGGCGTGTATGTACAAGCATATCCCTGAGATTCTTGGTCCTCCTATTTGCGAATCTCGGTTTAGGCCAGTTAAAAGTACCTGATGTGATGATCTGCCAATATTTCCTTATTAGTTTTTGGACTTCATAAGTGGCCGGGCAGAAAGTAGTAACACAGGTTACAAGGTCTTTGATCGGTTCCTTCTGATGGCTTTGTAGGAGGCAATCCCGGGGTTGGTTATGTGCTCTTTTTTTGCACTTTGAAATTACCCGTGGAGTGTAGTCTCTTGCTTGTAATTTTTTGCTAAGGATTGTTGCTTGGTTTTTGTAGTCGCTATCTCTACTGCAGTTACGTTTGTGTCGTAAGAACTGGCTATATGGGAGGTTGTCTCTTAGAGGTCGAGGGTGATAGCTCAGATACGACAAGAGACTGTTCTTAGCTGTTGGTTTCGTGTAAGTCTTGGTCTCTAGTTTTCCATTCTCAGAGAAAATTGTCAAATCCAAAAAGTCAATGCGTTGGTTACTTGCAGTGAAAGTGAATTTTAGCCATTGGTCTTGGCCGTTTAGCCATTCAATGAACGTTGTTAAATCTTTGTTGATATCGCAGATGAGCAGAACATCGTCAATATATCGCTTCCAGTATAGTATACTGGAAACAAATGGATTATCATTGTGTAAGACGAATTTCTGCTCGAATTGGCTGACATACAGTCCAGCTACCGACGGAGCAAAGGCACTGCCCATGGAAGTACCATGGCACTGTAAAAAGAGTTGGCCGTTAAATTCGAAATAGTTCTCTTTTAATGCCAACCGGCAGCATTCCAGGATGAAGTGTCGAGGAGTCTGGTGAGGCCATTCTTCCTGGAAGAGTAGATCCTCAAGCATTTGCATTGTATCGTCTTGCGGCAAGCTTGTATACAGTGATTCGAAATCCAATCCTACTAGGATCATTGTGTTTGGTTCGAAGACTTTATTGGCTAATTGTATCAGAAGGTTCCGAGTGTCCTTAAGATATGTCGGGGTTTTTTGGACTATCGGCTTTAGATATTCATCCGCAAACTTGGAAAGAGGTTCCAAGAGGGATCCAATCCCCGATACTATCGGGCGTCCCGGTGGAGGGAACTTGTTCTTGTGGGTTTTCGGCAGTGAATGGAAGAACGGGACTTTAGGTACTCTTGGTGTCAAGAAATCTGCTTCTTTTTTGGAAATCCATCCATGCACTTCAGCTTAGCCAATAAAGTCTTCGACCCAAACACAATGATCCTAGTAGGATTGGATGTCGAATCACTGTATACAAGCTTGCCGCAAGACGATGCAATGCAAATGCTTGAGGATCTACTCTTCCAGGAAGAATGGCCTCACCAGACTCCTCGACACTTCATCCTGGAATGCTGCCGGTTGGCATTAAAAGAGAACTATTTCGAATTTAACGGCCAACTCTTTTTACAGTGCCATGGTACTTCCATGGGCAGTGCCTTTGCTCCGTCGGTAGCTGGACTGTATGTCAGCCAATTCGAGCAGAAATTCGTCTTACACAATGATAATCCATTCGTTTCCAGTATACTATACTGGAAGCGATATATTGACGATGTTCTGCTCATCTGGGATGTCAACAAAGATTTAACAACGTTCATTGAATGGCTAAACGGCCAAGACCAATGGCTGAAATTCACTTTCACTGCAAGTAACCAACGCATTGACTTTTTGGATTTGACAATTTTCTCTGAGAATGGAAAACTAGAGACCAAGACTTACACGAAACCAACAGCTAAGAACAGTCTCTTGTCGTGTCTGAGCTATCACCCTCGACCTCTAAGAGACAACCTCCCATATAGCCAGTTCTTACGACACAAACGTAACTGCAGTAAAGATAGCGACTACAAAAACCAAGCAACAATCCTTAGCAAAAAATTACAAGCAAGAGACTACACTCCACGGGTAATTTCAAAGTGCAAAAAAGAGCACATAACCAACCCCGGGATTGCCTCCTACAAAGCCATCAGAAGGAACCGATCAAAGACCTTGTAACCTGTGTTACTACTTTCTGCCCGGCCACTTATGAAGTCCAAAAACTAATAAGGAAAAATTGGCAGATCATCACATCAGGTACTTTTAACTGGCCTAAACCGAGATTCGCAAATAGGAGGACCAAGAATCTCATGGATGTGCTTGTACATACACGCCCCAGGCATAAACTCACCAAAACTATCATCAGAGATGCTAACATGACCCCTGTTACGGGCCATTACCCTTGTGGAACTTGTGGAGTTCGTAAATTCACCAAGACGACCAAAACACTACAACTCACTGAGGAACTGACCTGGTCCCAAAGACAGCACACGAATTGTAATTCCACATATATGGTATATTTGGTAACATGCCCCTGCCAACAGCAATACGTTGGCATGACCTGTAGAAAGGTTAAAATTCGGATAGGAGAACACAGGAGCAATGTTAGACTGAAGAAAAACACTACTAAGCTCTGTACACATTTCGTGGAAGCAGGACATACATGTGATGACCTCAGATGGACCGTTTTGGAAATGCTCCATGATAAAAACAATAATGCAGAACAGATACTGTTCGAAAAAGAACAGAGATGGGTGAACCGTCTTAAAACCCATATATCAGGGATGAACGATAATATTCCATGGCATCAGTTCTTTTAAATCTACCACTGTTCACTTATTTGTTTGGTACGTACAGTGTAATCTCGAACACTAGAGACAACACATTCAATAATGAACATTTAAAAATGAACTTACCCTTTAAGAGCTTCCATCTTGCAGGTAATTTACCTATAATTCACCTTGACACCCTTTTCTATGTCTACACATGAGTTCATAATGAGGCAGTAAGAACGCCCCCCCGTCTCCAGGGGCAGAGTCAGCACAAGGAGCCAGAGACTCCTACACGTGGGTAAGAATGGCGTTTCAGACGTCCCATTGCCGCCTTGATTCCCCGGCAACAACAGGTATTTAAAACTAGGACCTTGTTTGTTTTGTTATCCTAGCCAGGACCACGACCTTTATGCGACTCCGCGCACCCTGATGAGGAGAAATTCACTTAAAACAAAGGTATTTATACAGCTTGAATACTGCTCTCTCCAACGCTAGTTTACTTGTCAGTATTACATAATGCTGCAGTAGGATCATCTCCTGCAAGACACTGAGTTCACCCCTAGCGTGTTAATAGCGTCATTAGTATTCTAAGAACCCTCTCTTTACAGTGCCCGATGAACTCTTTAAAACAGCTAGAGACATCGTATGGCTCACACAGAACGCTTTCCGCTTCACAGATTGATGTTTAACTGAAAGTTTAGACTTGGACTGCTTTCCTCTCCTCTTCCAGCTTTAAGGCTCCAGTGCTAACATTGTTATGCAGCCCTAATAGGTACTCGTTTATCTCAATGATTGCTTGTTTGCTTGGTTACTTACTAATAATGTTTGTATACGTGCTATATGCAACTTTTACTGTTCCAATGCGCAGTATGTTTTTCATTTTGTTCCCACAATGCAGGAATTTCAGTATGAGAGTTCCATACATTACCTGAATACTTCACAAGTTGTGTGAGTAGTATACCCCCTTGCTTTGTCCTGACGAAAGCTCCACAGACCCGGCTGGGCCCAGGTGAGCTGAAACATGTCGACCAACCCATGAGTAATATATGATAATCCAGTAACTCGATTATCTAATATACCCAAAAAATTTTAACCACCAGTGCCCACCTTTTATAATAAATTCTGTTTTTGGTGTGACACTGATTTTTAACCTTTTTTGACTGCTCCAGAAATAACTGCTCAGTTGTTGTCCCAAAATCCCTGGACACTTCTACTCTTACCGGAGGTTGCCTCGGGTGAGGCAGGCATACAGCACGTCTTTTTGACTTCCCGATGACTATGCCATGACGCTAGATAAGGGGCGGACAAAAAAATACACCGCATCGTAACACTCTAAGCCCGTGGTTCCCAAACTGTGCGCCGCGGCGCCCTGGTGCGCCATAATGAGGAGCCAGGGGCGCCGTGACACGATGTTGGAAAGTGAAGCATCCAAGAAGCCAGAGTGAAGGCCTTGGCTTGGCTTATATTTTATGTGTGATTTCTAACGTGCTCCGTTTTTACAGTAAACGTAATGCCGGTGATAAATGTGTAAAACAAAGGTTGGGCAGAAGAACGGCATTCTGCTCAACCTTCGTTTTACACCTGTATCACCAGCATTATGTTTACTGTAACAACGGAGCACGTTAGAAATCACACATAAAATATAAGCCAAGCCAAGGCCTTCTCTCAGAGAGAAGAAGGCCTTGGTTTGGCTCATATTTTATGTCTGATTTCTAACGTGCTCCCTTGTTACAGTAAAAATAATGCTGGTGAAATGCTAATCACAGTTTGGGAACCACGGCGGCTTAAAGGTGACAAAAGGGGCAAAAAGGTTAAAGTGGCGAGAGGACAAGGCAAAAGCCAAAAGCACAGAAAGGCAAAACTGAAAAAAGGTGGAAAAAAGTGAAAGAAAGGCAAATAGCAAGAGACAGAAATGAAAAAGAAGGCTAAAATAGAGAAGCAGGAATGTTGCTATCTACGATTTGGAAGAATAGGATGTCTATATGTTTTGCAGAACTATGCAATATTGAGTTGAGAAATGGTCCAAAACTGCCGTATGTTATGTTGATACATAGTGCTGCTGTGGTGAAAACAATAAAATGTTTAAAAAAAATAGAGAAGCAGATGTGGTTCTCAGATTTAGTGCAGCAGCAGCTGGGATCAAAAGAGCGAGGCCGGGCCAGAGAGCCAAGGCACAGTTGAGTCAGGCAGACAGGGCCAGCAGGGCCAGGCAGCGCCTTTTCAATAAATGTTGAGCAAACAAGTTTTGCTGTTGTTGTATATGCTAATCAACGTAAAATTGTTTCCAATCCTTGAAACAAAAGAAATGCTTTTTAACATTGCAACAAGCATAGCTGTCACATCGACAGCCTGTATAATGTAAGAATCAGTATTATTGTTGTATTTACGCCCCTTTGTGAAGTCAGCACTCGGTGCTGTGGCACCGGTTGCACCGCCCTAGAGCCGGCCCTGAGTGAAGGGTGTTAGAGCACTGTACATAACGCACACATTACACAGAGAATATCAATCATAGGTGTGCAAATCACCATATAGGACATGTTACATAAGACAAAGGACAAACCCAGTAACCCTCGGACCTGTTTATGTTACATTCACTTTGTGATCTGCAAAACTTCTATTAGACAAAACTCTGATCTCGCCTGCTAGAGGCCAGGAACGGGGCAGGTGCTTTTACGCACCATAAAAAAAATTTCCACCGGTAAAAAAATGGTGGGGAGCCATGGCAAACTGCCAATTTGGTCAAGGGAGCCATGGGTCAAAAAAGTTTGGGAACCACTGCTCTAAGCGTTTATGAGGGTTGTCAATTATAACCAATGGTTATGTTCAAAACCTTCTGCCTTACTCACAATGCTTACTATGGCCACGGTCCTGATGGTATTAAAGCTTTATTTCACCATTATGTTCCCACTACGAATCTCAGGTCAGCAAGCTAACATCTCCTTACTATTCCCAGGTTTAAAAGGATGAGATGGGGTGGGAGATCCTTTTTAATTGCTGCACCCAAACTGTGGAACTCCCTCCCTGAGGAAATTTCGGGACAATTATCACACACTCTTTTTTGAAAGGTTTTAAAGACCTGGTTGTTCCCTTAGATGTTTGTTCGAGTGTACCTTTTCTGCCTGAATATTGCTCTGCTGTTAGCACCTTGACGCCCTTAAGCTAAGTTAGTGCTCTATAAATCTTATATTCATTCATTCATTCATTCATACCCATCTGTACACAGGCTCCCATAGAGTTCAATGGGAGTCCCAGCGAACTGAGTCTGTAAGCATGCGGCTGTATCGTACTCACTCATTCGGTCTCCCGGAGCACGTTTCGCTCGGAAAGCCCTCCGGATCCAAGTCGTATGGAGGGCTTTCCTGGCGAGTTTGGAATCGGACCCTTAATTATTAAAAGATAATCCCAAGGAACTTCATTACAGCACTTAGGGTGTAAATGCGATATAGGGCGGATTCACTTTCGCCCGACACTGCACTGGTCATGGGATCGACCGACACCCTGTCGGCTGCCCCGACCACCCCATGAGGATGCAACCAAACACTGTACAGTTGCATTCCTGTATTTTACTTTGGGAGCATTCATTCCAGATGTAAACCAGATGTTATGCATGCTCTTATAGTAAAATGAGAGGTGCAGTTCATCCCTGCACCCAGCGGCAGACACCACAAGGTGCCTGCCACAAGGTGCAGGGATCATATGGTGCCCCCTTGAATGCTTTCCGACATGGTTTCCATGTCAGACAGACCAACATCAAAACCATGTCGGAAAGCATGTACCATAATTTCAAAGGGTGGAAAGAGTCGCTCTTGAGATTACAGGTCGCATTGCAACTGGTAGACAGGCGCTCCGAGCCCATCGGAAGCCATTCGGAATGAACGGCCGGTTTCTTTTCTGACCACCTCCATCGTAATAAGGCAGTCGGAAAGGAAATCGAACAGCCTATTATGATGCGGCTGTAAAGGCTCCAACAGTATGTCCGAGGCTTGTTGCGCTGCATCGTGATTAGGGGTGGGCGGAATTTGCGAAGTTGCCTTTCACAAAATTCTGCAAAAGGTAAAAAATCTCTGCGAACATGTGAAATTTCGCGTGCTCCCGGATATTTCGGGGGCGGGGCTTCTTTCTTAAGTTTACATGCCTCTTGATAGGGTCAGAGACCAATCCGAGCAGCAGATGAGGGGAAAGCATCCTCCTGGTCACAGGAACTACACGGGGATTGCGCTCGAGAAACTCTTGGATGCAAAGACCTCCATCAAGGATTACATCTAATTTTTGACAGGTAGATATGGGGAGAAAGCACACCTGCCCAGCCTCAACCGTGCTCACTAATTTTTTGGGCTGATTAATACGTTACTGAATTTGAGCTTCAACTCGGGCACCTGCTTTATTTATGTCTGTAAGTGCTTCCTGTTGAGGTTTAATTTTTGTGACAGGAGCACCGTGCCAGAATTCATCCTGCCTTGCATATATATCCACGAAGATGCCACCGTTTTGTGCAATACCTCTACTCAACTATAGTACTTTCTACTGGCTAATCAATAAGTGCTACCTTGTTGGGTAAATGCAAAGTGCTTTTCCTACACTACAGCTGCATAAAGGGCCAGGAGAGTTGTTTCTAGTGACCATGCGTGTCTGTAACTTTGCCACCACGCCAAAAGGCGCAAAGGTCCCTTGTGTGAGCTGTCCATCATAGTGGGGAAAGGGCAGAAAGTCGTTATATACCGTTAGTGTGTGTGCGGCGGGCCAGATGGGAGGGGCTTCTATGCGAGTTCACATGCCTATTATTTATAAAGGGTCAGAGACCAATCAGAGCAGCAGATTAGGAGAAAGCACCCTCCTGGTCACAGATACCACACAGGGATTGCGCTCGAGAAACTCTTGGATGCAAAGACCTCCATCAAGGATTACAGCTAATTTTCGACGGCAGATATGGGGAGAAAGCACACCTGCCCAGCCTCGACCGTGCTCACTAATTTTTTGGGCTGATTAATACGTTACTGAATTTGAGCTTCAACTCGGGCACCTGCTTTATTTATGTCTGTAAGTGCTTCCTGTTGAGGTTTAATTTTCTGTGACAGGGTCACCATGCCAGAATGAATCCTGCCCTGCATATTTATCCAGGAAGATGCCACTGTTTTGTGCAATACCTCCACTCAACTGGAGTAATTTCTACTGCCCTCATGCCCCCGAATTCTGTTCCACCTCAGATCACAGAAGTTTTGACATTTTTGCGTTCCACGCAGAATGCTGAAATTTCGCAAGTTCCGCGAGCAGAACGGAATTTGCCGCTAAACCCCTAATCGTGATTGGCCTCATAGAAACAAATATTCCCATTTTTGCTCTTACCACAGTTTTTTAGTTTTCAGTTTTGACCATCCTATTTTTGGAAATCATTTCTGCAGTATATCTATTAATTTCAATTTGTAATTTTATTTTATGTGTTGAATTCTGCCTCGCAGAGACTTCTGATGGAGTTAAGCCTTTCAGTTAGGCCTGCAGCACAATTGGCGACCCACACAATATTTCAACATAGCCTTGTGGGTCACACCAGCCTGTAAACCTTGAGAACGGATTTTTAGAAGATCAAATAATGCATCTCAAACATCCAACATCTTTCCCGCTCAAGTGATACATAATCCTTGGCTTACTCCTATTTTTTAGTAGAAAGCAATGAAAAGATCATGGTCTGATAATATATATCGAGGGATGAAGGAAGCGCCTGCTTCTTCGATAGTCAACCTTGCGCTGCTCTGTTCCTAGAATCAGCATAACACGCTTGCAATCACTGCAGATCCGAGGCAGGCAATTTACAACACGTTGCGGTTGTTGATTTGTTTACATCAAGGAAAACAGTGAGTCATAAACACTGATGATGGTAAATAGATTCTAAAAAAGCATGGTTAAGCTATAGGGGGAGGGTGATGGGGAGCTGAAGAGAGAGTGCTTATTTTGCGCTGGAGGGGGCTGTTCGTGGGCACCAGTGCTATTTTTAGAAGACTAAGGGCCATATGTATCAAGGCCAAATGGGTTTGCAAACGCCAAAATGTGCAGAATTTCGGCGTTTGCGAACTCATTTTAGCAAAATGGTATGTATGAAAGAATTTGGATGCAAAATAAGGAATCGCAAAATTCGCCATTCCTTATTTTGCGATTGCATTTAAGGAATCGCAAATTTTGCGACTCCTTATATGCAATGTATTAAGCAAAAAAAAATTCCAAAATGCCCTTAAGGAATCGCAAATTACCACCAACTTCTAGTTGGTGGTAAGTTGCGATTTCCTTGAAAAATGCACATTTCAGCATTTTTAAAAGTGCCATTTGATGCAAATACATGCCCTGAGGGTATGTATGTGCACCACATGTGCACCCATGCTTAGTTCAGGGGTGCAACAGGGTGTCCTTTGGACACCCCTGCACCCTTGAAATTATTCTCAATTTGCAATTAGCAAATTGCGAATCGCAAATTGAGAAAAAATTCCCATTCCTTCCTATGGGCCTCCTGGCCCATAGAAATGAATGGGAAAGTATTCCTTAATTGCGAATTAGCAATTTGCGAATTCACAATTAAGGAATATCAAGAAATCGCAAAAAAATTGCATTTTTCTTGATACATACCATTTTGCGATTCTGAAATAGCGATTTCTTAAAAATCGCAAATTCGTTCCTTGATACATATGGCCCTAAGACTTATTTGCCATCGTCAGACTGAGAACTAGAGAAATGTAAAGAAAGTCGAGAAAACAGTGACACAGGGAGAGAGCAGGGATGAAACAGAACCAGCAAGAGTGAGTATACGGTACGGTTATCATGCACCCAGTAACGAAGTTACTGAGCGGAGCATATGGGCACCCAGGTAGACCGATAATTAGCCTACCACTGATACATTGTAAATTGCAAAGTTAACATGAAATGTGATATCTATGCAGTTAAAAAAAAAAGTGACACTTACCTGCAAAATTCAATATTTTTAAAAGTACTTACTTGATGACAAAGTTCTTGGTAACAAAATCTATAGTAAAAAATACAACTTTATTTTTTTAAACAGCGAGAAGAAATGCAGACTGGTGGAAGAAAGAGCATGAGAGCTAGGCAGCCGAGGTAGATGGGAATCCGGTATTCATTAATGCTGTCTTTATGAGAAGAACATTTTAATTTTGCAAGTTAAGTGCTGTGAAGAGGCCACCAAAGACATCTCTTCCCCATTACCGCAGAGAAAGAGAGGATGTCTTTTCACATTTCCATCTCTGTCCCTTCAACCAGGCTTCTTGCCTCTAGCTACCATCTGCTCACAACACTGACATCTGAACTGAGTTTGCCAGCACCAGAGGAAAAATGGATGGCACAATTTCCCAGAGCTAGTGCCTCTAAAGGTTGGCAGGGTAGTGTCAAGGGTGCTGCTAACAACTGCTACAACTGTACTGTGGTTTTACTGCCTGCTGCAGAGATCGGCGACTAGCCTGAAATTCACAAACTTGAGTTTTGGTGGTTTCTGAAGTACCATTTTAACACAATTGTAATAAAATGAGTACTACTGATTGGTTAATAGGAACAGTTGTTATCCAAGAGATAGTAAATTCAAACTGTGATGTCCACTATTTAAAAGTATTAAATCTTCAATATCATTGACTTAAACTACTCTTAGGGGCCGAATACAATCACATTAGGTTACACTTCCGACAGCATCGATTTCGGAATCATTTCAGAATGATTCGGGTTCTGCGAATCCGACTGACCGATTATGATGCATCCATATCCTTCCAGATACGATTCGGTTAGACTCCTATTGACTTCAATGGAAGCCTGTGTTCTGACCGAATACACAGGCTCCCATTGAAGAAATGGGTGGCTGGGGAAAATCGTGCATCCTGTGGCGGGCACCCCTTGGTGTCTGCCTCACTGTGCATGGTCCGAAAGGGGGATCCCTTGGGACCGATTCGGAAAGCCCCAGGTGAAGGGGGGCCTGCACCTGCCCCCCAAAGACAGATCCCAACAGCCGTTTTGTTTCAGGCAGACCGAATCGTAACAGCTGTACGAATGGGTCATAGTAATCGCTCGCTTGAAAACCATGCCCATCGGGATCAAATCGGACAGCTTGAATGGTTTCTGGGCATAATAATCGGTCGTTGGGAAATGTGTTCGATTTGGTTGGAAACAAGGGTTTTCACCGACATCGTAATCGACCCCTTAGTGTTTCTTTGTCTCACCCATGGGTTTTCATGAAGCCCACTGCTGACCTCCAAACCATAATGCTGTCCGGGCCACTTCAAATCCAATACGCCAGCACTGTTTTGGAGGTCTTTAGGCTAGTGGCCACTTTGGGCTCGTTTTGTCTTCATGCTCCTTAGCTTATCAATACATCTTTTTACATTTTAGAAATTACTGCTAGTTTGGTAATCCATAAGGAAAAAGATCCCACTTAAATCACATCACAGAAACAGTATGAGTCCAAAGAAAAGTGGCAGCGGCCCAGGCTATTTCCAGAATGCAGTTAATACACTTCCACACCCATATGGTGGCCCGATATGGGCTTTCCCATTTTTAAGGGCTTGCTTGCAAGAGATACTGTGTTCTTCTATGGGTTTGGAGTCCACCCATTGTTTTTAATTTGTGGTCTTCATTGTCACTCTCATTTGCTACATTTTAATTGGATAGCATAAACAGCCTTCACTTCCTCTTCTTTCAGCAGGAGCACTGGCCAAATACTGATTGTTTCAGTTGGATTAAGGTCTTTCTGTTGCTGATGCTCCGATTAAGGAACTCTTTTGTTTAGTTCTCTTAGTTCTCCCCCTTCCTTGCCCATGGTGCTTCTTCCCCTCCCTCCCGCACCCCGTCCGTGTTGCTCCTCTAAATCCCTGTTGCTAAGCTAACCTCCCACTCACCCAATGTTGCTTTTTAAACCTTCCACCTGCCCCTATCTGTGTTGCTTCTTAACCCTTACACCCGTCTGTGTTTCTTCTTAACCCGCCCCTTGCCTCTGTCTCTGTTTCTTCTTTGACTTCCACCTGCACATCCCAATTTCTTCTTAAACAGTCCCTGTTTCTTATTTCGCCTGATCCCAAACTACAGAAAGAAAAACAAAATGCTGTGACAGGGGCAGCGATGGCTGCTTCATAGTGCTTTTCTTTTACCATCCTGTTATCCACCCCAATCTTGTTCTCCACCCCCACCCTCTCTTCCACACTGTAACCCCACCCACCCTCCTGTTTTCCACCCCCATATTGGTACAGCCAATATCTTGCCCATGGGCGGGACCTACTGGCTTTGCCTATACATGTTGGTTTTTAGGTATGTCCTGGTGGCGAAAGGGCTCATTAGGGTGGCAAACAGACCTGAGTCCGCCCGCCATCCCTGCAATGTTGGGATCGGCCACGAGATATGCGGTGGTCCTGCACCACGAATCAGGATGTGACCGCCACTATGGTGGTCGCATTCTGCAATTTGACATTGCGGCGGGTGCTGCTGACAGCAGCACCCGGTGCGATGTCAAAATCGCATGTTTGGCATTTCACTGCACCACATGGCAGGCACCACACGGTGCCTGCCACTTGGTGCAGCAAAATGTTGGGGGGTACCCCAGGTACCGCACAAGTGCACCCCACCTCCCCCAGACATAAGGAGGGTCTGCAACAGATCCCCAAAACTAATCCCCGCCAGCATTTCCATGGTGGCAATGCCGCTATGGAAAGGCTGTTCAGTCCCCACATCCTAATATGGAGGATGGTGCCTGCTAGGCACCGGCAACATATTAGTGCCCCTGCTCCGCCCAGCAGGCAATGTTAACGATTGCCAATGGTGGTAAAGCGCAGGTCGGACTTTGCGCCCATCAAGATACCTACTGCCATCCTAACATGGCGGTGGGTAAATCTTCGTACGATTGCGAAACGATCGCCACCACCGGCCCAGCGGTGGTGATCGTTCCCCCATCGTAATGATCCCCTAAGTTCTCATGAAGCATGGCAGATAAAAATATGAGCAGTTCATTCCTTCACTCTAGCACTACCCCTTCTGGGACAAACAGTGTGCTCACTCAATTCTTTCCACCTATGCTGCCAATAAGCCCCAATATTATTCCAGGATCAGATCCACATGTTTTGCTAGTGCATCTCTATTCTCATCTATGGCTCGTAGTTCAACGGTGGATTACTGCCTTTACCTTTGGCCTTAAAAGTGTTGGCAAGGCTTGCAGTCCACAGTTAATGCAATTACATATGATGTCTTCACATAGATGTCTCCTTCCTAATTGTTGCAAATTGAACATTGCGTTTCTCAATGTCATCTGCTACAGTTTTTGGACACTTCTTCAGTTCTATTGCTAATAGACACATAACAATTACATTTTCACTTTAATACTGACTTACAGCACACATCTTTTGCAAGCACTAAAACATCCACACACCTGTGGAAATCCACATTAATTCTGACCTGTTGTACCCAGGAAGCATCCACCCTTCATCCTTCTACCATGATCCATACAAATCTCTGCTAATCTACCTTCATCTTGACCCATATAACCCTGTGAGCAGTGCAGGAAATGAAAGTGATCCGTCCTGGTCTTGGTTCCAGCAGCCTAATTTGGGATCCATCCGACCCAGTGAAATATGCTGAATTTGTCCTAATGTAATTTTCCTACACCAGGACACAGTTCAGAAGTGCCCACAAGGCTCTCTTCAGAGGAGCACCCTGCAGGCGGCAAGGGGGCATTCTTACTTTATTTTCAACTGAGCCCAAAACAAAAGCCTGATTCAAATGACCAGCAGTCCTGCTTTTCTTCAAGTATCATCTTGGCTGGGAGACATCTGAAGCCTAACACCTAGACATCAATACAATGGAAGGAAACAAAGGTGCACAGCTATTTTTCACTTTCAGGTAACTACATGTAAAATAAGGCACAGCTTAAACAAACAATAAATTCAACTTAAGGTAATCACTAGGAAATGCAATATCTCACATTAAGAAACCTCTATTAGTTAATGTGCTGCAGAGGTCTGTGTCTGTAAATAAAGAGCTGCATAATTGAATCCTTGTCGGTGCAGTGGAGAATAGGGACTTGTGTTTAGTGCTACGAGGTCCCAGCCTGTGACAAAAAGCACTGTGAATATGTAAATTAATATTTCAAACTTGCATTACATGCAGTATGAGATAATGGTAAAAAAGGATTGCGAAAAAAAAAATGTTCCAAAATATAGATTTTAGCAATACCCTGACTGTCCATAATGCATTTCCATTTTATAACTGTCCTTTAAAACCATACAGCGCACAGCTGAGCTGGTAGCTCCCTTGCAAATCCACTCAATAAGTACAAATCTGGCTCATTAGGAAGCTTCAAGTAATTATATCAATTAAAGCCAATACTGACTTCCATGCACCCTTTACATTTGCAGATTAACAAGTTGCGCACATTTACATTTCTTTCAGGCAAAGAGGCACCCTGGCAAGTTGGCTTGTTTAGCTGTTTGCCACTCACTCAGTTTCACAGACCAGAACCCTCTCTGCCTTGCATTTTTTTAAAATTTATTTCTTTAACATAAACAGAAAAAAAAAGACAAATCGTTGGTAAGACCTTAAGCATATCTGACAGTATGACAGTCCATGAAGCAATCTGGTTACTCCTCTGTGGTATAGTACATGCTTGCATTAATCCTCACTAACCCTAGATATTTTTGTGCAGCATAACACTAACTAGCAACACAGAAAGACATTTCCTATTGTTCATAGAATTACATCTCGTTACCTCTGCAGTTCAAGCAATTGCGCAGAGAATAAGCCCCTGGATCGCCCTCTGGGCCTGTTGCGCCCATTACAGCTACTCAGTGGGCCCCGTCATAGCCTACTCGTGAGCCAGGCCATTCTCGCTCCTTGCATCTTTTTCCTTGACAGCCAAATACGTTCTGTATAATTCCCAAAACTTCTTAGGGAGGTTGCGTGGGGGAAGGAGTTCACTATAGTTTTCAGTCTGCGTGCTGCACCAGACGCAGCCGGTAGTGGGAGTACCGGCCGGGCGGTGACGTGGGGAGGGGGAGGGGCAGGGTGGACGTAGTAATGTATAGATTATGGACTTTAAAAGGTAAGTAAACATAAAAATAAATAAAACGAATTTCGTTGCACACACTGCATCACCAAATGCGACGCAGTGTGTGAAACAAAATTCGTTTTATTTATTTTTCTGTTTACTTACCTTTTAAAGTCCATAATCCATACAATACTACCCCCCACCCTGCCCCTCCCCCTCCACACATCACCGCCCGGCCGGTACTCCCACTACCGGCCGCGGCTGTGCTGCACTATAGCATGTCACTCGACCAGCAGGCCATAGTAGGGGTCGGGCCATGGGACCAACACATCGCTACCCTTTGTCTGGCTATAGCAGCCCCATATCAACCAGTCTTCTAATAGATTTTGGCAAGTGTAGGGAATATCCCAGTAGGGCCAGCATGGGGTCTGGTAACAGTGTTGTAACAGTAATACCCTCAAGAGTCTTGAAGATCAGAACCCAAAAGTCCGCTATTTCTGGGCACAGCCATGCCAGATGTAAAAAATTCAGCCGGGCAAGCACCGCAGCGCTCGCAATCAGCTGTGTCCCGCAACCCATACCTATGCAGTCTCTCGGGGGTGCGACAATACTTCCACTTTGCATCATCTATATCTTTCCCTATATCAGTCTGCGAGGCCAGTCGGGCCTTGGTATAATGGTTAGTTGATACCTCTCTGCCTTACATTTATCAGAAGCTTTTCAGCTCTCTGAATTAACTGTCCCGCAACGGTTGTATTTTCACAAAAGGTAGGGAAACTGTTGTTATTAAAATTTATAAGTATGGGAACGTCGTGCCCCTCAGATTCTGCCCACTTGAACCATTGAACTAAACAGTAGTAAGACTTAGGCTCCAACGTAGGGGAATCTGATCCAATATATTTTTTGAAAGATTAAAATATGGCTCTACTACCGTCAATTAATGGTTCTTTATATGATTGTTGTAACAAGCACAAAAAGTATTTTCCATGTGCCTGTGGTGACACGTGCTTCACCCAGATGGTGCGTGGACATGGGCTTTCTCTTGGCAGGAAAGTCTGAGCTTGCCCATTTTGGAACTTAAATTGAATATGTAAGAACTGAGAAAAATTCCTTGGTGTGGTCTGGGTTTAATCTGATATGGGTCTGCATCTGACCGTACCTGATTGATGCAGGTTCCACCACTCCTACCAAGCTCACCATGGTTGGCAGAGAGAGATCTTTATGAAAGGTTGTAGGTTCATGGAGTTAGGTCTTCTTGGCTTGGGTCTGAATCCTCCATGTTTTCTGTCCACTCAAATGTGCCCTTCTTGAACAAGCCACATCATGCAACTTATTAGGAAACTAGCAGCCCGTCCCGACGTTGCCCGGGGCAATTAGGCTTCAGGGCCCCTTCCCACCCCGCTTTTGTAACCTGCAGACGTCACTTTTTCCTCCAGTAATTTACTTTGCTTCAGGGCCCCCGCCCACCCCACTTTTGTAACCTGCACACGTCACTTTTCCCTCGTGCACACGTCATCCACCCCCTTCCCTCCACTCCATCCAAGGGACGCAGGTATTCATGAAGGAAATATTCCTATATAAATATAATCTCCTATAGTGAAGCAAACGCATCTAAACAATAACATATTCACCGCTGACAGTTATGTGAGCAAACTCTCCCCTTTTTGACAGAAGGTGGCCTCGTTCGAGGGGGTACCGTTTTTCTCCTGACCGTGTGTAGGCCTTCATTGCGCACTTTGTTAACGGCGGAGCACAGAGTCCCATTGAGAAGAGCATGGGAATATCTTACGGAAGCCGAGGTGGCTCAAACGTTTACAGCATCTAAAACCCCTCTGGCTTCACGTCACTTTTTCCTCCTTTTCCTCCTGTAATGCACCGTTTGTCTGACATTTGTAGTGCACTGTTTGCCTCTTCTTTCTTGTCCTCAGGCTTCCCCGACCGCTGCCCGCCCGCCCGTCCCGTCCTGTCCCCCACACAAGTCCCGTCCCGTCCTGTCCCGTCCCCCACCCGGCCCGTCCCGTCCCCCCGCCTGCCCCTACATGAGTGCCCTTACCTCCGCAGGGGCTGCTCCCACCTGTCCGCTCGCAGCACCGCTCCTCCCCTGCACCATGTCCGCCGCTCCTCCTCCGCTGCTGATCCTCTGCTCCTGATGTCACCGCTCCTCCCCCGCGCCATGTCCGCTGCACCTCGGACGCCGCTCCTCCCCGTGCTCCTAACGTGACCACGCACGTCGCGGCCGGCGCTACTTTTAAGGGACTACTTTTTTTTTAATCTAACATTTTAAATAACGTTTATTTTTTTAATTTATGTAGCCTATAACCATCTACACACCCTGCCGATTTCATCGGTGTATCGGGTGTGTAGATTGGCGCAGTGGTTCCCAAGTTTACCCACCTCAAAGCCCGAAAGTTTCTGCTTTATTACAGTAGTATAGATATAGGGAACTCGGAGCTGCACACCTCCCTCCACCCCCTCCAGCACCGTGAGATTCTCCATGGTGAGTAGCGCGCTTCACAATTCCCTGTTTGATTGATTGATTGATTGATAGGGAATACTTAACATTGAAAAAAATAAGACCCATCACTCACCAAGCTAAGTGAGCAGTGCGGGGGGCATTGAAGAGGGAGGGTTTATGGGCTGTGAATGGAAGGTCACCATTGGCCTGGACTAAGAGGGAGAGAATTTAATGGAATTTCTAAATGTGCATGCTCATGCAATTACATTTCTTCAGCCTGTAAATGTGCAGTTGTCTTTACCCCTTGAGGGTGCAAAAATCTATTTTATTTTAATGAATTTTAATAATGGGACAATGATTCTATTTTAATTTCTTATCTTCAGCCTGGAGGCTCTTATAGTCAGCATTTAGCACATCCCTTCCTTAGAGAGAGTCTGCTGCAGAGGAAATCTCCCTGGATGGGATAAGCTACCAAAAAGTGAACAAAGTTAAATAAAAGGGATGCTCAAGGTTAGGTTTTCAGTCAAAATATGATCCAGATCCAAGCGTCAAGAGCAATTTCCATAAGTCAGTGCACTGTTTACATATCAGAGAATGTTTTAGATTGATTTAAAGTGCTGTGGCCCAAAAAAGGGAATGAGTCAGGGATTTTGGGTTTTAATCAATTTCATTTGGAGAGTAAAAAAATGGTGGTACACCCAGTTCTGTAAAACATTTTCTAACATAGGCTAGCCACAGAGATATTTTGGCGATAGTCTAATGTAAGACAATCATAAAGGACAAGACACGAAACATTTGTGTGGGGTGAATTCCAGATTTTAGACCAGAGTAGAACTGTGTCCTCAAGGTATGGCAAGCTTACCTCAGCATGAGTAATATATTTAGAGGTATAGAAGGAAATTGCTGAGAGTCTGGAGGGAAATTTATTTTCTACAGTTTGTAAATGAGAAGAATTTATATACCCCCACCTACCCAAAGAGAGACACTTAGGGGTCCATTATGATGTCGGGCGGATTTCCTCCTCCAGCCTGGCGAAGGAAATCCGCCCGACATCATCAGCACAATTCCCCTCCGCCATATTAGGATGGCGGAGGGGACCGTGGCGGTGCGAAACACCGCCCGCCTGTTTTCCTCCCCCGGTCGCCTAGCGGCCGGGGCGGAAAACCTGTAACATGGTGGCGGTGTCTGTTACACACCGCCCGCCATATTACAATTGGCTTTCACCAATGCATTTCCGTGGCGGCAATGCTGCCACGGAAAGACATGCGGAGACTCCCTGCGGGGGCCCGTTACGGGCCCCCTGGGAGTCCGTGGCTGGGGGGTTGCACATGGGAGTACCTATGGTACCCCCCCGCATTTCAAAGTGCAACATTGCAGGCACCGCGCGGTGCCTGTCATGTTGCACTTTGAAACGCAAAACGTGCACTTTACACATGGCAGCGGGCGGAGATTTCTGCTCCGCCCGCCGCAATTGCACCCATACAGGATGCGCCCGCCTGTGTGGCGGGCGCATCCTAATGCCCTGATCGGGACCCCGCCATTAAGGCGGGCGGTCCCGGGTCCCGATGTGATGGCAGGCAGACTAAGTCCGCCCGTCATCATAATGGACCCCTTAGCTTTGTACAAAGGAATAAATTCCCTTATTGGGTTATGTTTGAGCTTTCTAGAAGGACCTGTTCTGTTTAATTGTATGTACGACTATGAACGTCCGCCATATCTATTTTCATACACACACACACACAATTTTATGTGACATGGCAGTGAATCAATATCTCACATCTGCCAAAAAGTGATCTATATCACTAATTTAAACTCTAATATGTGGTGCTGTATCTGCTTAATCAGATCCTCCCACTAGTGTGAGGGGGACCTAGAGGTGAAGAAAGGTGAGGAAAAGTTGGCAGAGCCTCACAGAAGTAACACCATGGGAGTTTACAGACTGGTACTCAAATGTATCCTCAGGATCTCATCATTAGCACCTGCCATTTTGGAAAACAAATAGATAGTGAGGAGAAAAAGAAAACCAACATTGTGTTCTATGTGATACATGTGACCCTATAAGGAGTACCAGGATCTGGCATAGAAAACCCGGTGCACCTTAGGTTAAAAACGAGCTAGACCCACTGGCAATACTATTTTATTAATTGCTGTGTGGCTGCTCAATTAGCCCCTTCGCTGCGGGGGTTATTCCCCCGCTGTGCTGGGGGGAGGGGGGCACGGACAGCTCCCCCATGCTCATGACAAGCTCTGCTCGTCATGAGCTACGGCGCTCCGATGCTCATGACGAGCTGAGCTCGTCAGAGGTGTATTGACTCCCGTGGAATGCTCAGCACAGCAGGAGAATTCTCCCCGCACCTGATCGTTCCAAGGGCCATGACGAGCTGAGCTCGTCAAGAGCACCGGAGCGCCGTGGCTCATGACCGTCATGAGTGTGGAAGGTGTTAAAACCAACATGTTTCATTGCCTCACAGAATTTGCGGCAATTTCATCAGGGTTAGGGTCAGTGTCCTCACTGCACCTCTTTTCTCCCTTTATTGTACCTGCAAGAGACAGGTACAATAAATGGAGAAAAGAGGCGCAGTTGTTTTTAATTGAGCAGACACACAGCAATGAATAAAATAGTATAGCCGTGGGTCTAGCTCATTTTTTCATTTTGACCACCCTTTGAGTCAATAACATGTTTGTTTGATCATAACTGTTGGGTTTTGAGATACATTGTGGCACAGTTCCCTGATGGCCCCTTTCACATAGAGCCAGGGTTTCCTGCAAGATAACAGTCCCTGTGGATTATAATTATAATAAGGAAAACAGGCTGCTCCGTTAACCATTTTGTTCATATCAACAGTCATGTACGTGGGCAGAAAATCATTGTTTCCGCAAGGTAACAGTCCCTGTGGATTGTGGGTAAAAATTATAGTATAGAAAGCAGCCCCCTCCATTAAGGATTTCAGGCTGATCTTCAGACTTGTTATAGAAATGGGCTCAATATTGCTTCATAATTTACCAGCACAGTTTTGGACTGTGGAACAACCACACACTCTGCTTATGCAGAGAAATTATTCAAGTGGCGAATGATTTGTGCGAATTCACCCGCCAATAACATTGACTGTAATTCAGGAAATGAGAATCGAACCATGCCTTTCTTCAAATAACCAACCAGATCTCTCCGGAAAATGCAGAATCTAATTAGACACGGTGAAAGTTAGATTATGTTCTATAAACAGCACCGAATCAAGGAGAGTTTGTTTAGCCTAATTATCCATTAGGCTGGAGTATGCGCTGGAGTGCATGAAGTCAGGTATATAGCAGCATGTGTAAGCTGAAGCTGAGGGGCCCGATTCATAGAACTAACTTAAGACAACATCCTATATTTACTACTTTTGGTATTCACAGAAGTTAGGATTTTGACTTAAGACAGACTTAAGAGAAAATCCTAACTTAAGTCTGTCTTATGTCTGTCATAAGACAAACTTAAGACAAAATCCTAACTTCTGTTAATACCAAAAGTAGTAAGTTTAGGATTTTGTCTTAAGTTAGTTCTGTGAATCGGGCCCCAAGTTGAAGTCAGTACTTTATTTGTAAATGGATAAGTGTCAGGGCCCTTGTGAGAAGATCACACCTGCTTGCACCACCCATTGCACTGCACTACTACTGACAATTCAGACGTTTATGCATAAAAAATTATAATGCTTGCCACCCAAGCTATTTTCCTAGCTTTGAGTGGAAGATATTAGTCATTTTAATGTATATAGAATTATTTAAAAATCAATCAATCAATCAATCAAAGACATTTATAGAGCGCACTACCTACCCGTAGGGTCTCAAGGCGCTGGGGGGAGGGGGGTGCCGTTACTGCTCGAACAGCCAGGTCTTCAGCTTCTTCCTGAAGGAGAGGTGGTCTTGGGTCAGTGCCACCATGTGGCTGACTGTCCAGAATTCCAGTGTTGACAATTAAGTACCGGAAACCACCTGCTCAAATTAAGCGCTGGCTTAAGTGTTTTTGATGCTATCCTTGCTTGGTGTTTGATTTACTTACAATGCTACCTTGGGCTCATGATAGTTCAGGTAGAGCATTCTGAAATGTCTCATCGCCCTCTGTTGCAGTCTGTCCTTGTGTTTTAAGAGACCAGCAGAGTTGGATCCAGCTGGGATGAAGAGACTGAAAACTTACAACAACACCATTAAATTGACCAACACTGATTCTCATCTGCATCATGAGTACATGATTATGAAGGGAAGATAAACACCATCAGGCCTACATAGTTTGTCCACTTCCTGATAGTGGCAATGCTGCAGAATCCCTTAATTCGCCAGATCTGTCTTTGCCCTTCTAATCACAATTATTCTCCTGTTCTAGGCCACTGTGATGTATGTTATCTATGACGTCGCGTCAAGTGCCACAAAGCCAACTTTGAGGCACTGTGTCCAATGAATACAGATGGAACACTTATCTATGAGCAGACACTATACCAGCATGGGACAAGGACTACGATGATTTTACCAAACAGAAGTGAATATTATTCAGACATCGAAACCATATCGGAAAGCGTGTATCGTAATTTTGAAGGGTGGAAAGAGCTGCCCTTGAGATTACAGGCCGGATTCCAACTGGTGGACGGCCTCTCCGAGCCCATCGGAAGCCATTCGGAATGACCGGCCGGTTTCTCTTCGGACTGCCTCCATCGTAATAAGGCGGTCGGAAAGGAAACCGAACGGCGTATTACGATGCGGCTGTAAAAGCTCCAACAGTATGTCCGAGCCTTAATGGGCAGCATCGTGATCGGCCCCATAGAGACAAATATTCCCATTTTTGCTCTTACCACATTTTTTTAGTTTTCAGTTTTGACCATCATATTTTTGGAAATCATTTCTGCGGTATATCTATTATTTTTAATTCATATTTTTTTTTAAGTGTTGAAGCCTGCTTCTCAGAGACTTCTGATGGAGTTAAGCCTTTCAGTTAGGCCTGCACTACAATTGGCGACCCACACGGTATTTCAACATAGCCTTGTGTGTCACACCAGCCTGTAAACCTTGAGAACGGATTTGTAGAAGATCAAATAATGCATCTCGAACATCCAACACCTTTCCCGCTCAAGTGATGCATAATCATTGGCTTACTCCTATTTTTTAGTAGAAAGCAATGAAAAGATCATAGTCTGATAATATATATCTGTCATCGAGTGATGAATGCAGAGCCTGCTTCCTGGATAGTCAACCTTGCGCTGCTCTGTTCCTAGAATCAGCATAACACGCTTGCAATCACTACAGATCCGAGGCAGGCAATCTACAACACGTTGCGGTTGTTGATTTGTTTACATCAAGGAAAACAGTGAGTCATAAACGCTGATGATGGTAAATAGATTTTTAAAAAAAGCATGGTGAAGCTATAGGGGGAGGGTGATGGGGAGCTGAAGAGAGAGTGCTTATTATGCGCAGGAGGGGGATGTTCGTGGGCACCAGTGCTATTTTTAGAGGACCAAGGGGCATATTACCAACAAGTAGCGATAATTAACGCTAAATAGGCTTAGCGACGAGTTTTTTTATCGCTGCCTATCGCTGGATATGTTAGCGGAGAAAACATGCTATCAGCAACGTTTTTCTCCATTGTGCTAAAATATCCAGCGATAGCGGCGAAATGCGTGAATATCGCTGAGAATACAGCGATATTCACGCATTAGCAATGAAATGCTCTTAGCCATTTTATCCACCTCTCATTGGATAACATGGCTAAGAACTGATCTGAGCAGGCGTTAGTTTTTGGCGATAGCGGGAATATTTCCATCGCTATGCCTGCCTTGCTAGTAGGCCATAGCGACGTTAGCGACTCCTTTCAGTCGCTAACAGGTTGGGTACGCCCACTTTGCATGTCATTAGCGATAAATATCGCTGACATGCAAAGCGGGTCCCAAACCTCTCCCTATCGCCTAAAAGCTGTCGCTAACATCAGTTAGCGACAGCTTGCTAATAGAGCGATAGAATTATCGCCGCTTAGCGGCCGAAAAAGGCCGCTAAACCGGCGATAATTGCCTATCGCCACCCTTGGTAATATGTCCCTAAGACTTATTTGCCATCGTCAGACTGAGAACTAGAGAAACGTAGAGAAAGTCGGGAAAACAGTGACACAGGGAGACAGCAGGGATGAAACAGAACCAGCAAGAGTGAGTATAAGGTACCGTTATCATGCACCCAGTAATGAAGTTACTGAGCGAAGCATATGGCCACCCAGGTAGACCGATAATTAGCTTACCACTGATACATTGTAAATTGCAAAGTTAACATGAAATGTGAAATCTATGCAGTTAAAAAAAAAATTTACTCTTACCTGCAAAATTCAATATTTTTAAAAGTACTTACTTGATGACAAAGTTCTTGGTAACAAAATGTATAGTAAAAAATAAAACTTTTTTTTTTTAAACAGCGAGAAGAAGTGCAGACTGGTGGAAGAAAGAGCATGAGAGCTAGGCAGCCGAGGTCGATGGGAATCCGGTATTCATTAATGCTGTCTTTATGAGAAGAACATTTTAATTTTGCAAATTAAGTGCTGTGAAGAGGCCACCAAAGACATCTCTTCCCCATTACCGCAGAGAAAGAGAGGATGTCTTTTCACATTTCCCTCTCTGTCCCTTCAACCAGGCTTCTTGCCTCCAGCTACCATCTGCTCACAACACTGACATCTGAACTGAGTTTGTCAGCACCAGAGGAGAAATGGATGGCACAATTCCCCAGAGCTCGTGCCTCTAAAGGTTGGCAGGGTAGTGTCAAGGGTGCTGCTAACAACTGTACTGTGGTTTTACTGCCTGCTGCACAGATCAGTGACTAGCCTTAAATTCACAAACTTGAGTTTTGGAGGTTTCTGAAGTACCATTTTAACACAATTGTGATAAAATGAGTACTACTGATTGGTTAATAGGAACAGTTGTTATTCAAGAGATACTACATTCAAACTGTGATGTCCACTATTTAAAAGTATTAAATATTCAATATCATTGACATAAACTACTCCTAGGGGCTGAGTACACTCACATTAGGAAACTCTTCCGACAGAATCGATTTCAGAATCGTTTCCGAACAATTTAGGTTCTGTGAATCCGACTGACAGATTATGATGCATCCAGATCCTTCCGGATACGATTGAGTTGGACTTCCATTGACTTCAATGGGAGCCTATGTTCTGACCGAATACACAGGCTCCCATTGAAGAATTGGGTGACTGGAGAAAATCGTCCACCCTGTGGTGGGCACCCCTTGGTGCCTGCCTCACTGTGCATGGTCTGAAAGGGGGATCCCTTGGGACCGATTCGGAAGCCCCAGATGAAGGGGGACCTGCTACTGCCCCCAAAGACTGATTCCGACAGTCGTTTTGTTTCAAGCAGACCGAATCGGAACAGCTGTAAGAATCGGTCATCGTAATCGCTCGCTTGAAAACCATGCCCATCGGGACCGAATCGGACAGCCTGAATGGTTTCTGGGCATAGTAATCGGTCGTTGGGAAATGTGTACGTTATGGTTGGAAACAAGGGTTTTCACCGACATCGTAATCGACCCCTTAGTATTTCTTTGTCTCACCCATTGGTTTTATAAAGCCCACTGCTGGCTTCCAAACCATAATGCTGTCCGGGCCACTTTAAATCCAATATGCCAGCAATGTTTTGGAGGTCTTTAGGCTAGTGGCATCTTTGGGCTCATTTTGTCTTCATGCTCCTTAGCTTATCAATATATCTATTTACATTTTAGAAATTATTGCCAGTTTAGTAATCCATAAGGAAAAATATCCCACTTAAATCACATCACAGAAACAGTATGAGTCCAAAGAAAAGTGACAGCGGCCCAAGGCTATTACCAGAATGGAGGTAATACACTTCCACACCCACATGGCAGGCCGATATGGGCTTTCCCATTTTTGAGGCTTTGCTTGCAAGAGATATTGTGTTCTTCTATAGGTTTGGAGCCCACCCATTGTTTTTAATTTGTGATCTTTATTGTCACTCTCATTTGCTACCTTTTAATTGGATAGCATAAACCGCCTTCATTTCCTCTTCTTTCAGCAGGAGCACAGGCCAAATACTGATTGTTTCAGTTGGATTAGGGTCTTTCTGTTGCTGACGCTCCGATTAAGGTGTTCTTTTGTTTAGTTTCTTAGTTCTCCCCCTTCCTTGCCCATGTTGCTTCTTCCCCTCCCGCACCCTATCTGTGTTGCTCCTCTAAATCCCCGTTGCTGAGATAACCTCCCACTCACCCGATGTTGCTTTTGAAACCTTCCACCTGCCCCTATCTGTGTTGCTTCTTTTTTTTAAAAAATTTATTTTTATTAGCATTTTGTTATAGTTCAACAATACAATCATGTCGGTAGCATAGCACACATTTTACAACCCTCCCCCGCCTCCCCCTGTGTCACTGCCCAGTTTGGCTCAAATAGTTTCCAATGTACAAAGACCTCAAGATTATCACTTCCCCGGGTCGTCAGAATTCAATCTATCCTGCAACCCCTCCATACCCCCCTAGGCGTCCCCCACCCTTGCCCCATCACCCCCATACATCCAGGCCATGGTATTGTCGCCATTTCCCTCACACCTTGCGAAACTTCGTCGGGCATCCCCTCGCTTTATATGTGACTCTCTCCGCAGCCATGTATAAGTCCAAACCTCTTCTCCACTCTTCTAATGTTGGTATCTCCGGTGCCCCCCAACGTTTTGCTATGCCCCTTTTGGCCACTACCATATCCAGCACCAAAAAGGTCACTAGAGGACGTGCCAGATCTACATCATTTGTCATGCCTAATAGGGCCAGCTTAGGGTCAGTTCGTATTTGGCTCTCCAATACTGCATTTAGTTCCGTAAAAATGTCTATCCAGTATCCCTGTATTTTAGTGCATGTCCACAAGACATGGAAGAAGTCCCCTCTGGGGTCTTGGCATCTTAAACATCTTGCATCATCTATTTTCCCCATCTTCTGGAGCCGCACCCTATCAAAATAAGTCCTGTGCAGAATATTAAATTGGATTAAGCGGAGTCGGGACTTTACGGCCACCTCTCTAGGATGTGTTAACACCAATTCCCAGTCTATGTCCTCCATGCCACCCACGTCCGTCTCCCATAGCTGTCTAAGCTTGGCCAAATCACCTAACATGTTATTTGTGAGAGTTTTATACGCTAGGGAGACCGCCTTATGCTGCCTTCAAGCGGGGCAAATTCCACCATTTCTGCAGTCCTGACATTTTGGGCCCCCCAGGTATGCCTGAGTCTTATGTACTTATAACGCTGCGAGGGATGGAGTCCAAACTCTGAGGTCAATGCTGCAAACTATTTCAATTCCCCCTTGGCCACGATATCCCCTAGGGTAGAAATTCCTATGTCATCCCATCGTTGGAACCCCTTCAGCTTGTGCAATTCCGCCAGCCACGTGCAATGCCAGATTGGCGTCTGTCTAGTGGGTTTCCTACCCCAACCCGTGTGTTTCACTGCAGTGTGCCACAGCTGTAGATTGATCTCCATTGCCGGCAGAAGACGTCTGTGTCCAGTCCCCCCATATAGATAAGATAGTATGTGACGGGGTGCTAACCTGTGGCGCTCTAACGCGTATGAGGGGTGGTCAGCCGGCGCATGCAGCCAGTAATTAATCGGGGTCAGGTGTTCCGCCCAATAATAAGCCTCCAAGTTCGGGAGTGAGATCCCCCCGCTATATTGATGCCTTTGAAGCGTGGTCAACGCAACTCTGGGTTGTTTGCCCAACCAGAGGAAGGCACGTAGATCTGCATGTATTCTGGTGAAAACTTTTGGGGGCAGCGGATAATACTCATTTTGTAAAGCGTACAAGTACTTGGGGAGGATGACCATCTTGTACATAGCTGCGCGGCTCAAGAGGGTGAGCGGGAGCAGCCTCCATCGATCCATGTCTACTATGGAGTTCACCATGATGCGGTGTATGTTTCGTTGGTATGCTATGTGCCTGTCGAGAGGAAGATACACTCCGAGGTATTGAAAGACCTCCGTTGTCGTCAATAGCCTTCTTGGGAGTTCCGGCCAGGCGTCCAGTCCCTTGGGGTCATACAGAACTGACTTGTGGCAATTTATTTGGTAGCCAGCGTATCTACCGTATTGCTCTAGTTCAAGGAACAACTCCGGGATCGTCGTCTCCGACGATGTGACATACAGGAGAACGTCGTCCTCGTATAGCGACATTTTTTCTTCTGTCATGTCTCCCTCACTTATTCTAAATCCCTTAATGCCTATGTTTTGGCGAATCCTAGTCGCCAAGATCTCGATAGTGAGGGCGAACAAAAGTGGGGACAGCGGGCAACCTTGTCTGGTCCCTCGTTGCACCCGGAATTCCCGCGACAGGACGCCATTCACCCGTACTCTGGCTCTTGGCTCGGTGTACAACAGCCGGACCCATTGCCGAAACTTTGGCCCGAAACTAAATTTCAGTAACACCCCTTCAAGGAACGGCCAATGAACTGCATCAAAGGCTTTTTCTGCGTCCAGGGACAGGAACCAATGAGGGTCCTCTCTGTCCCGGACCTCCTGCAACCAGTTGTGGGTGCGCCGGAGGTTCATTCTGGTGGACCTGTCTGGAAGGAATCCTGTCTGGTCCAAATGGATCAGATGCGATATCACCGATCGGAGCCGCAATGCCAGGATAGTTGCCAGTAGTTTTGTTTCCGTGTTTAGTAACGAGATGGGGCGGTGAGACGCGCAATCCTCCTGCGGTTTACCCTCCTTATAGATTGGGATTATGGTTGCCATGGCCAGGTCTGGGGGGAGGCTCCCCTCCTGCAGGGCTCCTTCATATAAACCCTTCAGGTGTTGCGTCAAGAGGTCCGCTGTACGTTTAAAAAATTCCGCCGGGAAGCCGTTGGGTCCCGGCGTTTTCCCCGGTCGCAATCTGGCCAGGGCCTCAGAGATGTCATCTATGGTAATATCAGATTCCAGTTCTTTAATGTCCTCTGCGGACAGGGCTGGAAGGTCGACTTGATCCATATAGTGTATAGCCTCGTCACAGGTCCCTAAGCCCCTAGCTCCATAAAAGCCTTCATAGTGGTCCGCGAATGCTTCTGTCATGAGTGCATCCGATCTGAGCAGCACCCCCTGTGGGTCTCTGATCTGCTCCACCCATCTCCCTGCGCGCTCCTTTTTACTGAGCCATGCCAATAGTTTACCTGATTTATCCCCTACGTCATATAGGCGATGTAGGGTAGCCAAGGCTTGGGTTTTCGCCTCCTCAGTAACTATTTCTCGATATTGCGACTGTCTGTCCATAAGTCTCCTAAAGGCTACTGGGTCCCCAGAGGACTGGTACTCCCTTTCCAAGTCTAATACGCTTTGTTCTATCAGCTCAGCGTCAGAGTGGAGCTTTCTCCGTTCCTCCGCCAGTCTGCTTTCAGCCCTGTCTCTCAGAACCACCTTCAGTGCTTCCCAAAATACCACTTTCAAGGTGACCGTGCCCTCGTTTTTGGCGATATAGACCTTTCCGTCAGCTCTCAGACCCCTCACGACGTTCGGATTCTGCAGGTCCCAAGCCGTCAGTCGTAACATCCGTGTACCGCTTTGACGTCTCACGCCCACTCTCACCAGCAACAGAGAATGATCCGAGATGCCTCTTGCTTTATATTCTGCTAAGTCTTGCACTGTCAGGTGTTGTCTGGACATAAAGATATAATCTAGCCTCGAGAATACCTTATGGGCGCCCGAGAAGTATGAATAGGCTTCCTGTTCTGAATGTAGCCACCTCCAGACGTCGGTGAGACCCAGGTTTGCCGACCATTGGGACAGGGGGGTCTGGGTCCCTTCTTTATGGGACGTACTTGTTCTGTCCTGTGTGGCATTCAAAACGCCATTAAAGTCTCCCCCGACAATCTGTATTGTGTCAGCTGTTTCTAGTAGTATATCTGCTACTTTTTTCAATGTGAGTGCCTGGAGTATCGGGGGGCATAGACCGAGACTATGGTGTACATACGCCTGTTCCACATCACCTTGACACCCACATATGTTCCCTGGGGGTCCATCCACGTCTGGGTTATAGAAAACGGAGTTGTCTTTTTTAGAATGATGGCCACCCCTCTGGAATCTGTTGTGTATCCCGCATGTGCCAGGGGCTTAAAGCGACCCCTGGCTAGGAAGGCACAATTAGTGCCTTTCAGGTGAGTTTCCTGCAACAATGTGATGTCTGGGCCTAAGCGTTTAAGATAGGAATTGACCAGCCCCCTCCTGATCCTGTTACCCAGGCCATTTACATTCCAGGACAGGACGCTAAGCCTTCCTCTGTCGTCCCCTTGAGTCTCGTGGTCATCCATCATAATGTGGGTTTTGTGTGTTCAGGTAGTCAGTCGCCCGGTAGAGGGCAGCTTGTGGAGTCTCACAGTGTGTATTGCTAGTAGCATGATTGGTTCTCTCGTGTAAACGGAACTTCTCCCTTCCCTCAACCATGTCCAACCCCCAACCGGACAACATTCCCCAACTGCTTTTGGACCCCTCCCCCACCCCACCTCCCGCCCCTGCCAGTCCCATCCCTTCACAAGATAGAACCGGTAAGAGGAGAAGGCCTGTCGCCCTCCCGTTGTCCCCCCCTTTATTCTGTTCTAACCAATTCTCCCTTAGAGTTGCAACCCTGCTTCCCTTAAAAAAATACAGTTATCAACAACCTGTAGTGTCTCGTGAAGAGGTTACGTACAGAATCTGGACGGACAAAAAATGAAAATATAAAAATATATATAAAGGGGGCGTGTCAACTTGCGTGCTCCCCAGCGACGAGCTGCAGGTAACAGAACCAGTTCCACCATAGTCTACGAACGAGAGTCTTGAGTGTCAGGGACTGGGACACTACTTCGCCCTGAGTTATCTTGTTCCATGTCTCGGATCGCCTCCACCATCGGGTGAATGGAGCTCGGCCTCCCTTCTTCTTATTCCCGAAGTCGGACTCCCAATCTCGTCTTCATCATCTCCCTCCGATCGAGCTTTGCTCAGACAGACAGTCGTATCTGGATCCCCCCGGGGCGTTTCCTCCCGGCGAAGCCGATCTCCCACGTCGTGCGCTTCCAGAACCATGTCCCTGGTAGGGTGTAGCCGGGGTTTGTCGCCTTGCCCGCCGGGACTTCAGTCTCTGTGCTTTCGGCACTTCCCATTGGGGTCTGTGCTGCGGTGACTTGTCCATCCTTTCGCGGCCAGTGGGCTCTCTCTGGTGAAGTATAGGACGTTCTTCCAGCCATTGGCAGGCGTTCTCTGGGTGGGTGAAGAAAAGCGCCTTTTCTTTATAGATGACCTTTAACTTCGCTGGGAAGAGGAGCATGTAAGAGATATGAAGTTCCCGCAATTTCGCCTTCACTGCGTCAAAGGAGCGACGCTGCTTCTGAACCTCTTGGCTATAGTCTGGGAAAATCATAATGTTTGCGTTCTCCAGTCGAATCTTCCCCATTTTTCTGGCTTCACGTAGGATCAGGTCTCGATCTGCAAAGTTAAGGAACCTCGCGATCACCGGTCTGGGTCTCGCCCCCGCCGGTGGCCTTACCAGGAGGGCCCTGTGCGCCCTTTCGATGATGAAACAGGATGAGAACCGTACCGTCGGGAAGGTTTTGGTTAACCAGGCGTGGAGGAATGCTGCCATATTTGTTCCTTCAATTCCCTCTCTAAATCCTACGAAGCGCAGGTTATTGCGTCTCGCCCTATTTTCGGCATCGTCCACCTTCCACATCAGTTGGCGATGGGATGCTTTGAGTTCCGCCATATCTTTCCGCAGGGTTGATATCGAATCCTCAGTTTCTCCTAAGCGTGTCTCCGCTGTGGTCACCCTTTCCGACAAGTTCCGAAAATCTTGCCTCAGCAGTGTCACCTCGGAGCCCACCTCGCCGATCTTAACTTCTAGAGCCGCCCGGGATTCCTGGATGTCGGCCCGCGACGCTTGAATGGCTCCCATCAGAAGGTCAGTGTCCGATCGGGCCCCTGGGGCGGTATGGAGCGTATCCGTTGAATGTTTAGGGGCGGTAAAACTGTCCATTGGCCCCTGCTTGGCAGGCTTGGGGAGTGTGTCTTTCTTCCCCATGCTGTACAATGGCTCCACGTTAAACCTGCAGGCCACTTACGCTCCCCCAGCCTCCCGCTATCCTGCCGGAGTCAGATGCCAGTGTCTTCCGCTGACTGGTGAGATGTGTGGCCGTCCCGCTTGCGCGCGGTGTAGATGTCGTTCGGCTATGTGTCGTTTTCCGCTCCCCAAGGGCCCAGGTCGCACTTTCGCGTTCGCTACCTGTTAGCGGTGTAGGGTGTGTAGGCACTCCCAGCGTCCGTGTCTGCCTTCCCTCTGGTAGGTGTTCGTGTGGGCCCCACAGGGGTGATTTCCTGATGTGGAGGCGATGGGCCTGGCCAGTGGGTACAGCCTCCACCGCAGCCCGAGAGTTCGGAGGAGTCACGGCGCTGTAGGGCCTGTGCACAGCAGCTGAGACCAGCGTTAAGGCAAGAGCACCTTTAAGCCCTATTCCTCGGTGACGGCCGCCATCTTGGTAAAGTGGCCGTCCCGTCGGGGGAGTCCAGGAGGTGTCCCGGGGGTCTGTGTTCTTCCTCTCTCCAGCCCTCAGCACTCGAGCGTCTCGCAACGCGCTCTCGCCCCCCTAGCAGCCCTCCGTGTGCAGGACCGCTCCCTCACCGTGTCTCCTCAATCTCAGGTGCCATGTTGGTACAGTATATCGAGGTCACCAGGGGATTCCGATGCCTCACCGGGGCCTTTAAACACCGTTCTGCACCCCCCGGAGGCCCCCGGCAGGATCCTCCTCGCTGTGGCCCGCTACAGGGTCCAGAAACGCGGCGACAGCTCCGGTCTCAGGCTTCTGTGTCGGCGTCCGCCATCTTGCCGCCGAGAGTCCTCCCAAGTCGGAGCTAGCAAGACCGTTATTAATCGGCCACAATACTTCAAGGGCAACGTGGTTGGTCCGGGAGGGGTCCGACTGTTTCGGGGCGACCCTCTCCCAATTTTGGTGGCTCCGGATGAATTAGAAAGGCGGATTCGGGTGCAGCTCGCCGGGAGCTCAGCACAGTCACGTCTTACCCAGCCATGCTGCTGGCCACGCCCCTATCTGTGTTGCCCACTTCAACCATTGAACTAAACAGTAGTAAGACTTAGGCTCCAACGTAGGGGAATCTGATCCAATATATTTTTTGAAAGATTAAAATATGGCACTACCCCCGGCAATTAATGGTTCTTTATATGATTGTTGTAAAAAGCACAAAAAGTATTTTCCATGTGCCTGTGCTGACACGTGCTTCACCCAGATGGTGCGTGGACATGGGCTTTCTCTTGGCAGGAAAGTCTGAGCTTGCCCATTTTGGAACTTAAATTGAATATGTAAGAATTGAGAAAAATTCCTTGGTGTGGTCTGAGTTTAATCTGATATGGGTTTGCATCTGACCGTACCTGATTGATGCTGGTTCCACCACTCCTACCAAACTCACCATGGTTGGCAGAGAAAGATCTTTAGGAAAGGTTGTAGGTTTGTGGCGTTAGGTCTTTTTCGGCTTGGATTTGAGTCCTCCATGATTTCTGCCCACTCAGATGTGTCCTTCTAGAACAAGCCACATCATGCAACTTGTTAGGAAATATAGGGAACTCGGAGCTGCACACCTCCCTCTCCCTTCCTGCCCCCTTCCCTCCAGCACCTTGAGACCCTCCAGGGTGAGTAGCACGCTTCACAATTCCATGATTGATTGATAGGGAATACTTTACATTGACAAAAATAAGAGCCATCACTCACCAAGCTAAGTGAGCAGTGTGGGGGGCCGGTGAAGAGGGAGGGTTCATGGGCTGCTCATGGAAGGTCACCATTGGCCTGGACTAAGAGGGAGAGAATTTAATGGAATTTCTAAATGTGCATGCTCATGCAATTACATTTCTTCCGCCTGTAAATGTGCAGCTGTCTTTGCCCCTTGAGGGCACAAAAACCTATTTTATTTGAATGAATTTTAATAACATTACAATGTATTCTATTTTAATTTCTTATCTTCAGCCTGGAGGCTCCTATAGTCAGCATTCAGCACGCCCCTTCCTTAGAGAGAGTCTGCAGCTGAGGAAATCTCGTGCCACAGCTGCAGCTCCTCCTTCCTCACCACAGAGACTTCCCTGGTCAGCTTTCTACAGCTCTTCTGCCTTTCACCCATTCCCATCATTGTCTCATCCCCCCCAGGCCCTACCCCACCCACCTTCCCCAGCACCACCATTATCCCCTGTTGTGCATTGCCAGCTAATCCTAACTCAGTTTTTTGCATTCTGATACTTGTAGTTTTGGTCTATGGAAGACAGTAAATCTCAGAAAGTAAAGGGGAATCCAGGACTGACCGAGACACCCATACCTGCCCTGAGGTGACTTTCAAAGTGAGACATCCAAATAGTGCACCTCATCCAGGTGAGGACTGATGGTTTAGGGGAGGCCATTCTTCTCACCGGGTCATTACAGGTCCCCCATGCCCCTTCCCCCTGTCACCACCTCCCGATGGGGCTTCACGACTCTTAATGTGATGTAAAAGGAAATGCAATATCATAACGTGGCCCAATGATTATCATAGTTTAATGTAATCCAAATAATCTGTCTGCATTTGCATAATACACTGTTTTCTATATACCTGGATATTCAGAGAGATTTTCAAAGCACTTACTTCCTGTTCAACACTATTTACTTATTTACTAGCACTGAGATACCCTTACAGCTCTCAGAGTGCATCACTAAACCTGGTCTGCAGTGACTGTTACTAGAGTACAGAGACACCAACAGAACTTTTATCATGCACTCTATCCTGACTTGCACCATCCACTAACTGTGGTCTAAAGACCTCTCACAAAGCACCTTTTATCTGAATTACAGTGTGTGGAAATCTCATACACACATTGCTATTACAGAATAACTAAACATTACACACTGAGTAGGAATTTTAAACCAGCCCCTTATTTGGAAAATATAGATGTGGAAAATGAACTCATCAATTGCAGAGATTTGCCAAACTGCTGGTTCACAGCCCTGAATCCCAGAAGAACCCACTCCATTGTCACCCCTCACATGTACGAAATTTGCTTTATTTACTTGTGCGTAGATAAGTGAAATTATGGAAAATCTCAATAAATTACATGTAATTACGCAAAATGCAAATCTGTAATTTCCAGTGATATTTTAGCACATGGATACCTTTGAACAAGAGCTCCGTAAACACTTGAAGAAGTCCTTCATTTGTACCAAAATATGGTGGCCTCTGTGTGTGGAATAGAAGAGTTGTAAGAAATATTGGAGTAGTGAAATGAACAAATGTCACCTGAAATCTGGGTAGTCTGCAAATTACAGGTTCAAAACCCAATTTGAACGTTTGTGGATTGATCATCATTTTTGAAGACCTGTATGTAACTTAGGGGTCACAGATTTCTGTGTAAATTATCTTTGTAGACTGCAGCAGAGATGCTGCTAGCCAGAGTGCTAAAAGTTCTAATCCTGGCATTAATCTTAGTTTTGCTCTTAGCGCTTCATTTATCACTTTCATCTGTCATTTCCAATTGATTGGAATAAACGGTCTTCCTGCTACCAATTGCATAGTTTTCTAGATTTAGTGACCAGAAAGTATGGACATTTAAGTTAGGCATGGTAAGATTTTAGATTATGACCCGAAGCACCACAAAGCAGATCACTGACATAACATTGATGCATACAATATCAAAATGCAGAAATATCAGAAATTCAATATCTATAATGAAAATACTAATTTCCTATAAAATATATGAAAACTCAAAATATTGAGAACACAAATATTGTTGTGAACAATATTGATTTTTACCTGCATTGATAACCAAAAAATCAGAAACAAAAATATAGTTACCTTTAACCCCTTCCATGCGTCGGACGGCCGGTGGCCGTCCGACGTCACGGTGGGCGTGTGCGGAGGACGGCCGGGAGCCGTCCGAACCACACCCACATCGTAAATCACCCACACCGCGGCGGAATTTTCGCCGCGGTCAAGGGGTTAAATAAACATACAATATGTCAAATATATTGATTCACACAATGACTACAATTTTATCAACACAATAATTAATGATCAATTAATATTTAAAAAAACACCTTTAAAACAATTACTTCATATAAACCCTGAACATTTCATGCACATATTTAAATTAGATAAAAATATATTTCATCAACAAAATATTTACCATACTTCCAATAAACTATATAACTTAAAGATTAAAAATACAGCTCCAAAGAAAAATTTGCATTTCCTACAAACATTTAAACTCCATCCTAAATAGTACTCCATATATATATATATATAAACACATTTATATTAAAAACTATTAAACTATACATCATACATAAAAAATAAAACCTTAATTAGTGTTTACCATTGAAGGACTCAAATTATGAAAAATATTCAAACTAAAAACTTTAACCAATAAAATAAAATAAAAAATGAAAACCACTATATAAATGGCACACTAATTTAAAAAAACTAAATACCTCAAAAATAACAAACGCTGATAGACGAGGAAGCTCTGCTGGATTCTCTCACCAGACCATTAAAGAAGAAATATATACTTCTAAACAACTAGCTAACCAAGTAAGTAAAACTCATATTTAAAATGTAAAAAAAAGTAATTGTTATTACACTTAAAAAGTTAAAATAGCAAATAAAAATTAAACACTCTCCAACTTCTATCACTTTACACAGAATTTCCAAAAATTAAAAATACTACACTGTGAAAAAATGATAAACTGCCAGAAATGTTAAACCAGAAAAAAGATATAAGAAATAAAAAATACATAAATTAATTTTAAAAACTATTAACACATTCAAACAGCATACAGTAGGGCACCTGCAGAAGATGGTGTTGTAATTCATGTAAGAGAGCACAACCAGTTCACAAATATGACAGAAATAGAAGCAATGGAGATATTGCAGTTTACAAGAGAGACAAGCACTAGCTCCCAAGAACCCAGAACCAAGATCCTTAAAGATATACTACCTAACATCCCTGAACACATAACAGGGAAACTACCAATGAAATGAAATGAAATGAAATAATTTATTTGATTCAGTTCTCTTACGAGAACAACACATTTTTAGACAATAAAAATTACAGTTTTTAATAATTAAATTATCGCATTAATATAATTTTAAAAATGTCTTTAAAAAGTTATACATGTTAATACACACAAATTCATTGGGTGGAGCTTGGGAGAGGGAAATCAACTTCTGTACAGAATTTATATTACATTTTGTTTTGATCGGAGTGATGTATCTGTTCCTGGCTGCTACAACGGTCTCATTTGGACATACGAACAAAATGTGTTCTAGGTCTTGCCCCCCACCTTTACATAAGTCACAGAGATTAGTCCCTCCTTCTTTTGATGACCACTTAAAAGTGTGTGATTTCAGGGGTAATATTCCTAGCCGTACTTGAATAATGGTTCGCCTTACTCCGTGATTTAAGTTAAAAAAGATATATGGTTGCATTTTTTTTAAAAACTATTTTGTCCGCGTACTGCTGTACGTTGTGAGCCTGGAGAAGTGTTGAATGTCAAGTTCCATGCTTAGCCTTGTGGTTAGGTGCTTCAAGCAAAGTTTCAGCTGGGCTGGTGACCAAGATTTTAACATTTCCAGGTAAACTGATGTTAGTTTAAAAGCAGTGCTTATGTTTTTTACCAAATACATACTTCGGAGAGTCTTGCTCAAGTGTCTCTATTTTTAACAGTGCTCTTAGTGTTCCTTGATCAGCATGAACCAGGTTATATGCCCATCTAATTATATTTGTGATCCCTCTGGCGTAGAAACTACCTAGCGATAGTTTTAAACTAAGAGCTTGGACCGGAACTGCTTGCGGCATCCTGGTTAATTTCCGCAGGATTTTCCCTTCTTTGGTGTCAATTCGTGTCCATTCTTTTGTTGGAATATGTTCTATTGCGTATGATAAGACGGCTGGGATTTTTGAACTATAAACCTGGAGTAAGGAAGAGAAGTGTCTTCGACCGGAGGATGAATAAAGTCTTTGGAGGGTCCCTGAATGGACATCTGCATTTCAACCCATTTTTTGCAAGTGAGGCTGATTGTGCAAAGACTGAGCGAAAGTTCTCCCGAGATATATGTATTTTTTTACAATTCACAATGGTTTTCCTCCTAATAACCAATTATATTTGTAATAGGTCTTCTTTCTTGTGAATGCTAGAATTTTTGTTTTGGTGACATTTGGAATTAAATTATTTTCTTCGGTGTATCTGGTAAGTGCCAAGAGATTTCTTTGGAGGACGAATGGGGTCAAGTCCAGGATTACTACATCGTCAGCATACATCATACAATGGATTTTAGTAGTAGCAATCTTCGGCGGAAAGTTATTGACCTGGTTAAGATTTTCCGGTAAGTCACTCAAATATAAAGAAAACAATAAGGGAGCTAAGAGACACCCTTGACGCAGGCCATTTGGAGTTAATATTGGGGAGGTTAGACCCTTCTCCCTCCCCGTTTGGACTTGGCACCATGTCTCTGAGTAGAGTGATGTTATTAAATGAAGAAGGTATTGTGGGATTCCCATTTTCTGGAGTTTATTCCAAAGCTTAACTCGGTCGACCCTATCGAAGGCGGTGGTAAAGTCTAGAAACTTCATTTAACCTTTCATGCTCCAGCAAACTTTTGGAATTTCAGACTAGAAGAAGTAAGATATTTCCAGATATTTTCCAAGGACAGACTGTTCTTCCTCTATCCCTAACGCCGGATGTCATGGGGACAGTGCTTAATTCGTCAAATAATAAGTGTCATGGCCGGAAATATTTTTCAGGAGACCACTGCAGTGCGCTCCACTTTCGATCACTGCCAGTGCTGCCAAATACCAGTGCCAATGACGCCTACTTACCATTATAGTCCTACAAATGTGGCAATTTAGACTATACTAGGTGAGCCAAAGCTGAAGGAATTACCTGAGCACTCAGGTGCTATATTTTTTTTATTTCTACATTGCACTGTTGACACTTTGCTCATGTGCTTTGTACAAATAGAGGGACAGCGTCCCCATGTGGTGAACTGTCGTAAGTAGGTGCCAGTGGAGCGAAAAAAGTAATGGAGCCGAGTCCCGGCAAACACCGCCACAGATTAGGCACTGCACTTACAATATGGCACTAGATACCAGGCTGCCGAGATTGGTGTTCCACAGCTGGCACACGAATGACAATGTGTGAACACGAAGGCCTCAACTAGGCTTTGGCATTTTCTTTATTATCTGCCAGCGGCTTAGCATACACATCATGCTCACTGTGTAAGCAAGGAAACTGGCCCCATTGGTAGTTAAAGAACCCAATAACTGGTCTGCAGAAGCCCCTCAGGCCCCCATGCCTCAGTACCACAGACCTGCTGCACCAATGATACCCACTCCAGACTATTAGCTCTGGTTCACAAAGAAAGAAGGTAAGTGACTGTTGCTTCTTCCCCTGTGCTCCTAACGTCTTTGCTTTACCAAGAGGGAGGGGTGAGGAGTTGGAGATTACAGTACTGCGGGTGAGGTGTACTTTATGTTGTAGCATTATGTGGTTCTGTCCAATGTAACCACTTCACTCTGTGTCATCACAAATACTACTTACAGTTCTGGGCCTTTAATCTATAAATCTTTGCTGGCAGGTGTGCTTGTTTAATTAGCTAGATGGAAGCAAACCAGGACTACAGCACCCACAATGCATTAAGTCGGTCGTAACATAAAGGCACAACCTAGGTGCAACTGTGTAACTATATTCTCTAGGACTCAGAGATATTTCGTGTGTGAGAATGGGGAGTTGCAGTCTACACCACGATGTATTTACAGGATGATAAGAGGAACCAGTTCTGACGTTGAGTCAGGTAATAGACCTGGACAGTTGTTCTAATGTATAATCTTGTAGCTATGACCTATCTTTACAAGAAAGGAGGCCACCAGATGCCAGGTACATGGCTTTTCTTAAAAAAAAAGATGCATTCTGGACCTTGTAGTTTTTGTTTAAATTGAACTAATAAAACAAATAGAGCTTCAATTATTTGTTCTAGGGACTTCCAAAGCTACGTACACGAGGACCTCCTGACATGTACTCTCACATGGCAACTCCAAAATCCTCTGTGGCCAAAACTAGTAAGGCAGTGGTGCCAGAGCCACCAGCAAACTACAACTTTCATCTAGCACACCTGTATTGCTTTGATGCAGAGCTCTTATGTTTCCAGGTGTCATTTTTTAGTAACTCCTCCAGCGCTGTGTTTTTCTTTGCATTCTGGGGGTTGTAGCACTGATTTTCCCTTTGAATAATTAGGACTACAAATCCCAGAATGCAAATACAAATATGGACTAGATCATGTATTCAAGTATGGAAGTTGGCAATGTGAAATTTCTGTTGATGCAGAAATAAACCCTGTTCTCTTTGGTCCGCTTCCAGTAACTTCTTGCATAGATCTTTAGTATTACATTGTAACAGAGGGGTTCATCTTTACCCATTATTGCATGGAGGACAATCGGTAAAAATAGATACCATAGAAACGTTATTCTACCATTAAGGTCTTAAAACATACACAGCACGAAATACATATGAAATCCATCGCTGCTAGGCCTTGTCCCCTCCCCTCCCTGTGCTAAGCCTTTTCTTTGGCTATTTGGGGTAGTTCGCGCTTAGTCCCCTGTAACTTTTTGACCACATAATGTATCCACGCCAAATTTACGTCCTTTTCTTCCAACATCATGGGGATTTTAAAGGTACCCAGAGTTTGTGGATTCCCCTGGAGGGGACCCAGAAATTAGCCAAAATACAGCTAAATTTAGTTTTTTTGAAAAATGGGGAAAAGGGTTACAGCCTGAAAGCGTCACTTTTTCCCCTGCAAATGGTATGAACAATGGATTTGTGGTGCTGAAATTACCGCCTTCCCAGCTTTCAGGGACAAGCAGATTTTTGTCAGAAAACCCAGAAAACGGACATAGGCAATTTCCATATAGCAGCGCACCGTTGCCCTATCTGAGAATTTGTTTGAGTGATGTAAAGCGCTGTGGCCCAAAAAAAGGGAACAAATCATGGATTTTGAGTTTCTATCAATGTCATTTGAAGAGTAAAAAAAGTGTGGTACACCCAGTTCTGTAAAACATTTTCTTAACATAAGCAAACCAGGGGATATTTTGGCCATAGTCTAAAGTAAGACAATTAACTTTTAGTCCGAAGTAGAACTGTGTCCTCAAGGTATAGCAAGTTTACCTCAGCATGAGTAACATATTTAGAGCTACAGAAGGAAACTGCTGAGAGTCTGGAGAGAAATGTATTTTCTACAGTCAAATTTATATACCCCCGCACACCCAGAGACACTTAACTTTGTACAAAGTAATTATTTCCCTTATTGTTATTTGTTTGAGCTTTCCAGAAAACATAAAAATTGCATCAAAGGCATTTCTCATTTTGAGCACCCTTTGAGTTAAAAACAAGTTAGTTTGATAATAACTGTTGGGTTTTGAGATACATGTGGCACAGTTCCCTGATGGCACCTTTCACAGCGAGCAAGAGTTTTCTGCAAGGTAACAGTCCCTGTGGATTATAATTATAATAAAGTAAACAGCCTGCTCCATTAACCATTTTTTGCTGATCAACAGACATGTGCATCAGCAGAAAATCATTGTTTCCGCAAGGTAACAGTCCCTATGGATTGTGGGTAAAAATTACAATAAGGAAAGAAGCCCCCTCCATTAAGGATTTCGGGCTGATCCTCAGACTTCTCATTGAAATGGGCTAAATAATACTTCATAATTGATTACCATAGCTTTGGACCTTGGGACGACAACACGCTCTGCTTATGCAGAGAAATTATTCAAGTGCTTGAATGATATGTGAAACCTGCTTCCTCGCGAATTCACCTGCCAATAACATTGACTATAATTCAGGCAATGAGAATTGAACCGTGCCTTTCTTCAAATAACCAACCAGATCTTTCAGGAAAATGCAGAATCTAATTAGACATGTTGAAAGTTAGATTATGTTCTAGGAACAGCACTGAATCAAAGAGAGTTTGTTTAGTCTAATCATCCGTTAAGGTGGAGTATGCACTGCAGTGCATGAAGTCGGGTGTATAGCAGCATGTGTAAGCTGAAGCTGAGGTGTTTAAGTCAGTACTTCGGGGCCTATTAGGATGGCGGACGGAAATGTGTCCCGTCCGCCATGGTAGCGGCAAAAACACTCCCGACCGCACCACGGATAATCCGCGGTTGCGATTAGGATAATAATGTCAAGAAACTCCGACCGCGGCGGACGGATCACATCAAACACCTTCCGTGGCGAACGGAGCACACCAAAGACCGCCGCAAGCGGACGGTACCAAAGAAACACCCTCTGTCGTGGACGAACATGACCGCGGAAACAGGCTTAACCGCCGCCATACCTGCGGAGGCTCCGGCCGCGCGATTAGGATAACGCCGCCATTCCAACAGAACTCACCACCTTCCTCTACTGCTGCGGAAACAATGCATCGATAAACGGAGCATGACTGCAGAAGGACCACACGAACACCATCCCTGGCGTCAAACCGATTACAAAATTGCAGACGGAAGTAAATAGAAAACACACTAAACAGGACACCCACCCACCTGAAACACCCACCCCCAACAACTACACGCCCCAATGACACCCCCCCGAGCATCGAAAAATGCACCCAAGTCACCACACCCACAGAACACCTGACTGGCAACAACCATTGGGACACAACCACCACACACAGTATAACATGGATCCCTCCTACAACCACAATCCTTTGCATCACAGCATAGCTGCAAGCAAGAGGCAGAATACCACTAATAGCAGACACACAAAAACACACATACAACCTGCACACAAACACACCCACACACAAACACCCACAACACCATCCCTACACACCACACACCTGCACAATACCACCCCACCCCACCAACACCTTGCACATCGCACATCACACACCATGGCACCAAAGAAAAATCCCAAGTTCACAGACAGTGAGTTGAAGGTCATGGTGGATGAAATCATCCGTGTCGAACTACATCTCTTCGGTACCCTAGTCAAGCAGACTACCTTGGCAACCAAAAACATCATGTGGGACAGGATAGTGACCAGAGTCAATGCATCAGGGACCGTGCCACACACCAAACACAAGATCCAGAGGCGGTAGCACGACCTCAAGACAAGGGTGAAAGGCATCAGGGCCAAGAACCACCTGCGGGCACACCACACAGGCGGCGGCACTCCCCCGGAGCCCATACCATATTCAGAATGGGAGGAGAAGGTGCTGGGCATACTGCACCCTGAGAGCCTGGAAGGAATCGAAGAGGGACTAGAGGCTGGTAAGTACAAACCAATGACCACTATCACACTGCCATGGTCTGCCTTGCACAACTGCCAAGACACATCTCCGAGGCTCCAATCCATGCATGTGGGCCACATAGTCACCCAAATGTGAAGTCCTGGCCTCAAATGCACCCACCCTGACCAAACACAAATGTTGCCTCCTACGTTCCCAGGCTTGCATGTTGTCAAAGCAGCCAGCACCACAACTCCCAACAGGCACCCATGTCGACAGGGAGGGTGGTGGGTGGTGGGGTGTGTGAGAGAGGTGGGTGGGGTGTGTGAGAGACCAGCACTACAACTACCAAAAGGCCCCCATGTTGACAGGGAGGGTGGTGGTGGTTGGGGGGGGTGTGAGAGACCAGCACTACAACTCCCCACAGGCCCCCATGTCCACAGGGAGGGTGGTGGGTGGTGGGGGTGTGAGAGACCAGCACTACAACGCCCCACAGGACCCCATGTCCACTGGGAGGATGTTGGTGGTTGGGGGGGTTTGAGAGACCAGAACTACAACTCCCCACAGGCCCCCATGTCCACAGGGAGGGTGGTGGGTGGTGGGGGTGTGAGAGACCAGCACCACAACTCCCAACAGGCCCCCATGTCCACAGGGAGGGTGGTGGGTGGTGGGGGTCTGAGAGAGGTTGGTGGGATGTGTGAGACCAGCACTACAACTCCCAACAGGCCCCCATGTCCACAGGGAGGGTGGTGGTGGTTGGGGGGGTGTGAGAGACCAGCACTACAACTCCCCACAGGCCCCCATGTCCATAGGGAGGGTGGTGGGGTGTGTGTGAGAGATGGGTGGGGGGTGTGAGAGACCAGCACTACAACTCCCAACAGGCCCCCATGTCCACAGGGAGGGTGGTGGTGGTTGGTGGGTGTGAGAGACCAGCACTACAACTCCCCACAGGCCCCCATGTCCACAGGGAGGGTGGTGGGGTGTGTGTGAGAGGTGGGTGGGGTGTTGAGAGACCAGCACTACAACTCCCAACAGGCCCCCATGTCCACTGGGAGGGTGGTGGTGGTTGGGGTGTGTGAGAGACCAGCACTACAACTCCCCACAGGCCCCCATGTCCACAGGGAGGGTGGTGGGTGGTGGGGGGTGTGAGAGAGGTGGGTGGGGTGTGTGAGAGACCAGCACTACAACTCCCAACAGGCCCCCATGTCCACAGGGAGGGTGGTGGGTGGTGGGGGGTGTGAGAGACCAGCAGTACAACTCCCCACAGGCCCCCATGTCCACAGGGAGGGTGGTGGGGTGTGTGTGAGAGGTGGGTGGGGGTGTGAGAGACCAGCACTACAACTCCCCACAGGCCCCCATGTCCACAGGGAGGGTGATGGGGGGTGTGAGAGACCAGCACTACAACTCCCAACAGGCCCCCATGTCGTCTCATCCCAGAGCAAGATTGAGTCATCACACCATTTGCTGACCACTGCATCTCCTCCTGCAAACTAACAGGTAGATATACATCTTCACAGGGGGAACATCCAATAGCCTGACAGGACCACACATATCCAAGTATTGCCTTCCCACCTCCACGCCACCATATTGGACTGTGCTGTCAACCACAACAACATGATGACAACAACAACCATGTCCTGATTACATAGTGATTCGTAATGTTGGTAACAAAAACATGTCATGTCCACAGCATGGATTCTGAAAATCTTGTCCCTCAGGTGATCGCAACTTGACCGGCGAAAGCAGCAACCGCCAGCACCAGTCGCCCCCCTCACAGCACGGACTCTCTGGGGACGATCACATTGACAGCTTGGGTGCAGAGGACGATGCGGGCCCAAGCAGACTCCCAGTGCCATCAGGCTCTCAGGACATCCCTGCCTCCACCACCTTGGCCTGTGTCACTACACCAACACCTGCCATTGTGAGCTGTGCAGCCACCACCACCACCACTCCTGCCTGTGCCACCCTGCCTGACCCATCGCCCGATGATGGGCCATCGACATCCCATGCAAGCAGGGAGAGTGGACAGGAGAGGACACAGGTGAGGCCACAGCTCACAACCAGGAGTGCAGTTGTTAGGCGAGGTGGGGAAGGACACCCATCCCATCCTGGGGCCGAGACCCTGGAAGCTATCGCCAGAGTCTATGCCTCCTATGAGCGGTCGCAGGCACAGTCCGATCGGGCCCACCAAGACTCGCAAGAGAGCAGCCAGCAGTTGCGGTCCATTGACACTCGCATAGGCCAAATTGTGGACCTCATGGGCCAGCAAACTGTTCTGTGGAGGGATTGGTTATCCCGCGCCACACCACCACCCCTCACCCAAGTGCCCAGCGGGACAGGTCACCAACACCTCCGCCACCCACACCTGAGCCCACGGACAGGGAGGTGGCCCCTGACCAACCTGCCCCCACAGCTATCTCCGCTCTGGCTCCAAGACGAAGGGGACGTCCGAGGCTGGATCCAGCTGAGAGCAGTGGAAATGCCTCATGTACCCGCTCTAAGAGGGGCCGCAACTGACTTCACCCATCCTTGTGCCTGCCATTCACCCTGCAAACTATCCTGTCCCACAATGCCAAGCATCGGCACACATCTGTTGGACTAGGTGGACATCACACAATGTGGTGTCCCCACGGTGTTTTCATCTGCCATGACCTTCAACTCTCACTTCCTCCAACACCTAATTGTAAATATGCACCAACATCAATCCACAACCTGTTAATAAACACCACGTAAACACTCAATGCTGTGTGACCTCCATGTTTTAATTACATGATTGTCTTAGAATTTGTCGTTACCAGGTGCAGGGATCAATGTTGTTGAGAATAATGCCTCTGTGGGAGTGACCTAGGGATAATGAGAGAGCAACAAACACAGGTCAGGAAACTGAATCACACCCATCACACCACACCGTACTGCAACATCCCACAAACCACATTCATCACCAATTAAGTGGATCACAGGCCACACATCACGGAGCTTTGCATGTACACCATCTACCACACACATTTGCATACAGAACATACCAGAACAGGCAGCATAGACACACCACAGCCACACTCCACCAGCAAACATACATCTCGCATTGTCTAGCTGCACAAGAGGTAGTTACTCACATTCAATAGCGATCAATGAGCTGACGCCTCTGGTCCACACCTTCTTTCTCACCGCTATCCTCATCAGTGGACATGGGTGGGATGGGAGGCTGAGCAACCTGTTGGTCTTCAGGTTCCATGATCAGTTCAATGTTATTGCGCAAGGCCAGGTTGTGGAGCATGCAGCAGGCAATCACGATTTTGCATACTTTGTCTGGTGAGTATGGCAGGGCCCCTCCGGTTTTATCCAGGCAGCGAAACCTAGACTTCAGCAGTCCAAAAGTATGTTCCACCACTCGACGTGTCCTCCCATGGGCATCATTATAACGCATTTCACCAGGGGTAGTAGGATTCCGTATGGGGCTCACCAGCCACGGCCGGTTTGGGTACGCAGAGTTGCCTAGGTGGGGGGATGACAGACACAAATATCATTCCCAGGATTGGTGGGAACACCATGCCACACATACAACACAATTGTCCTCACAGCATACTCACCTACAAGCCACGCACGTTCTGGACGCAGATTGGCCATCAGTTGGGTGACAATGCTGCTCCGCAGGATGTGTGAGTCATGTGCGGAGCCTGGAAATCTGGCATACACATGGGAGATGATGTTGTCAGCCAGGCACACACACCACTTGCACGTTGATCGAATGGTAGTGCTTTCGATTGCAGTATACAGGTTCACGTGCCTGGGGTGGAATGAGACCAATATGTGTGCCATCAATGGAACCCACTACGTGTGGTATCTGGGCCAGGGCATAGAAGTCCCCTTTGACTGCTGCCAACTCTGCTGGCCGTGGAAAATGGATGTAATCATCCTTGTAAAGCATCATGGCATTCAGAGCATCCCACAGTACCATGCTGAACAAGGATTGTGACATCCCCCCGGCATGTCCAACTGTGTACTGGAAATGCCAGTTGCAAAGAAGTGTAGTGCCGCCATCACCTTTGCTGTGGGTGTAATAGCTCCTGGATATGTTCTGCGTGGCTGCAGATGAGGTGACAATTGGGCTACAAGCTCCAGCAATCTACGTCAATCAAGCCGGAATTTGCGGATCACCTCCTCGTCAACCATGTCATCCAGCACAGTGTAAGGTCGATGCACATTTGGAGCCCTCCTGTGTGGGAGTAGATGGGAGCAGATGTCAATTGACCAACAACGCATAGCTGTGCCACACTATCACATGTTGACCAACACAATGCAAATGAGACATGTTGCAGACAATGATTATATGTGTGACGTGACCAATATTTAATGCAATACATATGACTACACATACAATCTTCACCCACAAACAACATCATGTGTGCAAACATGTCCAATGTAACATGCACACATGTCGAAAGAACTGCCAACAACACATGACTGAGGGCCCAAATGTGGACAAGCGTCACCACAGACACACATGCATGTGCACACACAACATGAACATGGAACACACCCTCCTTGACTTCATGCACCGATGACCCCACCTACAATGCTGGGCATCCTCACATGACATGCATGGGCACACAACAGGCAACACAAATACGCATATACAGAATGCATGTATACCCCCATCAATGTTACTTGCACACACAAACCACACACTCACAACAGCTTCTGAATGTGGTTAGACACCCTTGATGTACTGTGTAGATGTGTACAAATGGAAACGTGTGTCCGCCAAACCAATACGTCAACACATCGCCATGCACATCTGACGCAACTTGGGTGCACATCAATAGCCTTTGTTAACCACTGGCAAGGTCAATTGTATGAACACACATGCCAAAAATGGACATGAAAGATACACGTGGCCATGGGCCATTGACTTGACATCATAAGTCTTGCAGCATTCTGGACATGTCCTAACACACATGTACAACTATCAACATTACATGTGTGCGGAGACATGCAGTGTGTGCACATACGCCATGTGTGGACGCCTTCCACCAACACAGAAGTTGATCGTTATTCCTGCTATTGTGCATGACATATGCTGTATGGTCAAGGACCATCACGGTCACACCCCGCAAAATGCATGTGCGTACTACCGCAACGGTGCATCATTTGAAAATAATCACTCAGTGGCGTCGCTATAGCGGTGCACGCATTCCGCGGGGGCGGTGCAGGCTAACACATACTTTTGAATATGCAATTCGAAATGGCAATTGATACCCCCCCTTACAGTCACATTACAGCACCCACGGCAGACCGCCGGTCCTGGCCGGTCATCCACCGCCGGGTGCTAGTGGTGGGTGAGCGGCCTGTGCATTTAGGCACCATGGCATGGATGGGCCTGGCCAGTCACCCACCGCCGGTCCTGGCTGGTCACCCACCGCCAGCACCCGGCGGTGGGTGACCGGCCAGGACTGGCGGTGGATGACGGGCCAGGACCGGCGGTGTGTGACCAGCCAGGAACAGAGGTGTGTGACCGGCCAGGGACATCCATGCCATGGTGACCTCAATACACAGGCCGCTCACCCATTGCCAGCACCCGGCGGTGGGTGACCGGCCGGGACCGGCGGTGTGTGACCGGCCAGGACCGGCGGTGTGTGACCAGCCAGGACTGGCGGTGTGTGACCGGCCAGGGCCATCCATGCCATGGTGACCTCAATGCACAGGCCGCTCACCCACCGCCAGCACCCGGCGGTGGGTGACTGGCCAGGACCAGCGGTGGGTGACCAGCCAGGACCGGTGGTGTGTGACCGGCCAGGAACGGCAGTGTGTGACCGGCCAGGGACATCCATGCCATGGTGACCTCAATGCACAGGCCGCTCACCCACCGCCAGCACCCGGCGGTGGGTGACCTGCCCGGACCGGCGGTGGGTGACCGTCCAGGACCGGCGGTGGGTGACCGGCCAGGACCGGCGGTGTGTGACTGGCCAGGAACGGCGGTGTGTGACCGGCCAGGGACAAACATGCCATGGCGACCTCAATGCACAGGCCGCTCACCCACCGCCAGCAACCGGCGGTGGGTGACCGGCCAGGACCGGCGGTGGGTGACCGGCCAGGACCGGCGGTGTGTGACCAGCCAGGAATGGCGGTGTGTGACTGGCCAGGGACATCCATGCCATGGTGACCTCAATGCACAGGCCGCTCACCCACAGCCAGCACCCGGTGGTGGGTGACCGGCCAGGACCAGCGGTGTGTGACCGGCCAGGAATGGCGGTGTGTGACTGGCCAGGGACATCCATGCCATGGTGACCTCAATGCACAGGTTGCTCACCCACTGCCAGCACCCGGCGGTGGGTGACCGGCCAGGACCGGCGGTGTGTGACCGGCCAGGAACGGCGGTGTGTGACCGGCCAGGACCAGCGGTGTGTGACCGGCCAGGACTGGCGGTGGGTGACCGGCCAGGACCGGCGGTGGGTGACCGGCCAGGACCGGCGGTGTTTGACTGGCCAGGAACGGCGGTGTGTGACCGGCCAGGGACAACCATGCCATGGTGACCTCAATGCACAGGCCGCTCACCCACCGCCAGCACCCGGCGGTGGGTTACCGGCCAGGACCGGCGGTGGGTGACCGGCCAGGACCGGCGGTGTGTGACCGGCCAGGACTGGCGGTGTGTGACCGGCCAGGGCCATCCATACCATGGTGACCTCAATGCACAGGCCGCTCACCCACCGCCAGCACCCGGCGGTGGGTGACCGTCCAGGACCGGCGGTGTGTGACCGGCCAGGAACGGCAGTGTGTGACCGGCCAGGGACATCCATGCCATGGTGACCTCAATGCACAGGCCGCTCACCCACCGCCAGCACCCGGCGGTGGGTGACCGGCCAGGACCGGCGGTGTGTAGCTGGCCAGGAACGGCGGTGTGTGACCGGCCAGGGACATCCATGCCATGGTGAACTCAATGCACAGGCCGCTCACCCACCGCCAGCACCCGGCGGTGGGTGACCGGCCAGGACCGGCGGTGGGTGACCGGCCAGGACAGGCGGTGGGTGACCGGCCAGGACCGGCTGTGTGTGACTGGCCAGGAACAGCGGTGTGTGACCGGCCAGGGACAACCATGCCATGGTGACCTCAATGCACAGGCTGCTCACCCACTGCCTGCACTCGGCGGTGGGTGACCGGCCAGGACCGGCGGTGGGTGACCGGCCAGGACCGGCGGTGTGTGACCAGCCAGGACCAGCGGTGTGTGACCGGCCAGGACTGGCGGTGTGTGACCGGCCAGGGCCATCCATGCCATGGTGACCTCAATGCACAGGCCGCTCACCCACCGCCAGCACCCGGCGGTGGGTGACCGGCCAAGGCCGGCGGTGGGTGACCGGCCAGGACCGGTGGTGTGAGACCGGCCAGGAACGGCAGTGTGTGACCGGCCAGGGACATCCATGCCATGGTGACCTCAATGCACAGGCCGCTCACCCACCGCCAGCACCCGGCGGTGGGTGACAGGCCAAGACCGGCGGTGTGTAACTGGCCAGGAACGGCGGTGTGTGACCGGCCAGGGACATCCATGCCATGGTGACCTCAATGCACAGGCCGCTCACCCACCGCCAGCACCTGGCGGTGGGTGACCGGTCAGGACCGGCGGTGGGTGACCGGCCAGGACCGGCGGTGGGTGACTGGCCAGGAACGGCGGTGTGTGACCGGCCAGGGACAACCATGCCATGGTGACCTCAATGCACAGGCTGCTCACCCACCGCCAGCACCCGGCGGTGGGTGACCGGCCAGGACCGGCGGTGGGTGACCGGCCAGGACCGGCGGTGTGTGACCGGCCAGGAACGGCGGTGTGTGACTGGCCAGGGACATCCAAGCCATGGTGACCTCAATGCACAGGCCGCTCACCCACAGCCAGCACCCGGTGGTGGGTGACCGGCCAGGACCGGCGGTGTGTGACCGGCCAGGAACGGCGGTGTGTGACCGGCCAGGGACATCCATGCCATGGTGACCTCAATGCACAGGCCGCTCACCCACCGCCAGCACCCGGCGGTGGGTGACCGGCCAGGACAGGTGGTGGGTGACCGGCCAGGACCGGCGGTGTGAGACTGGCCAGGAACAGCGGTGTGTGACCGGCCAGGGACATCCATGCCATGGTGACCTCAATGCACAGGCCGCTCACCCACCGCCAGCACCCGGCGGTGGGTGACCAGCCAGGACCGACGGTGGGTGACCGGCCAGGACTGGCGGTGGGTGACCGGCCAGGAACGGCGGTCTGCGTTGGGTGCTGAAATGTGACTGTAAGGGGGGTATCAACTGCCATTTCGGAAATGCATATTCAAATGTATGTGTTTGTCTGCTCCGCCCCCGCGGAATGCGTGCCCCGCCATAGCGACGCCAGTGATTGAATTTTTTCAAATGATGCACCGTCGCGGAAGCACGCACATGCGGTTGCCGATGTGCGACCGTGACGGTCCGTGCACATGTAGCAAATGGAAACAGGTAACACGGGCCGCGTATACGCATTCAAAAATAGCGGAAGCCGTGCACCGCCACACCAGGGCCAGTCATTGGCTCTTTTTGAATGAGGCATCCAGGGAAAACCAATTGCTGCAGACGTGTGCCACTGATATGAGCTCAGGGCCCTATATGTGTGTGAATTTCTGCAGCACACATTCAATGCTTTCAGCCACTGCTGCCTGCGACCATCACCTCGACCTGCTGCTGCTGAGCTATCCAGCAACGGCTGCCTGCGACCATCACCTCGACCTGCTGCTGCTGAGCTATCCAACAACTGCTGCCTGCGACCATCAACTCGACCTGCTGCTGCTGAGCCAACCAACAACTGCTGCTGTAGTGCCACAGTCCTGGACCTTGCCATGCAGAGAGTGCGAGAGATCCGGTCTCGTCACTTCACCGCAGCGGAGCTGGATGTCCTTGTGGACGGTGTGCTCAGCTACTATGAACGGCTCTACGGTGCCCCCGGACAGGTGGTAAGTGCAGTGTGGAACATGTTGGTGGGCATGAGGTGGTCACTGACTCCTGGCTTCTGCAAGCTTGGCGGTGTGCTGTGGGACCTTCACATGTGTTGTACTGAGCATGGCTGCATGAAGATACGTGTTTCTACGATATTTGTGAATGTCAAACTGTCCACTGACGTTACCCTCTTGTCTCCCATCATTGTAGGTCAAGCTGCACCTTCGCAAGGCCGTGTGGAGGACCATAGCACGTGATGTACGGGAAGTGGGGGTGTGCAATAGACGACGGATGTATGACGTTACAACGCGAGATATTACAACGCATTCCGTTACAACGCATTTTTTACAACGCATGATCCATTACATCGCATGCCTTTACAACGCATGACATTACATAGCAGATGCTATTACAACGCATGCCATTACAATGTAAGTATAGGTAAGTATATATATATTTTTTTAAATGTAAGTAATTTAAATTTAATTTAATAAATAAATTTAAAAAAAAAAATAATTATTTAGTACATATATTACTTTAAGTTTATTTTTAAAAGAACTTTTAATAATAAAGAACTATTTTTAATAAATAATAAAATTATTAAAATTAAATTTTTTAATTAAAATAAAAGATTGTATTTTAAAACTAAACCCTAAAAAAAACCTGTACCCCAAAACCCAAACCCAGCCCTGAACCCTAAAAATACCCCTGTACCCCAAAACCCAAACCCAGCCCTGAACCCTAAAAATACCCCTGTACCCCAAAACCCAAACCCAACCCTGAAACCTAAAAATACCCCTGTACCCCAAAAACCAAACCCAACCCTGAAACCTAAAAATACCCCTGTACCCCAAAACCCAACCCTGAAACCTAAAAATACCCCTGTACCCCAAAACCCAAACCCAACCCTGAAACCTAAAAATACCCCTGTACCCCAAAACCCAAACCCAGCCCTGAAACCTAAAAATACCTCTGTACCCCAAAACCCAAACCCAACCCTGAAACCTAAAAATACCCCTGTACCCCAAAACCCAAACCCAACCCTGAAACCTAAAAATACCCCTGTACCCCAAAGCCCAAACCCATTATAAAAAACATAAATTAATATATTTATTTATTTTTAATATTAATTAAATTAATTAAATAATGTTAAATAAAATATAAAATAAAATTATATACTTACCTATACTTACGTTGTAATGGCATGCGTTGTAATAGCATCTGCTATGTAATGTCATGCGTTGTAAAGGCATGCGATGTAATGGATCCAGCGTTGTAAAAGTTGCGTTGTAATAGAAGTGCGTTGTAAAAGTTGCGATGTAACGGCTGTTTCCCATAGACGACACACACACTGCCACAAGCGCTGGGACGACATATCCAGGCTAAGCAAGAATCTTGCGGAGATTACACTGGGGATGATTCCAAGATCAACCCATCTGGCCCGACGCACCATGACCCCTCTAATGCACCGTATCATTTCTGTGACGCATCCTGACCTGTCCGCCCGGCTGAGAGGGGATCAACAGCAAACTAGCGGTAAGCAGACTGTATGTGTCTGTGACTTGTGAGTGCATGCATGTATTGGTGCTCAGACACAGTAGTGACATCCGTGGTGCGTTTGTTTTGCTGGAATTGCATGTTGGTGCCAGTAGCGGAGTGAGCGGTAGCATCCATGTCCGCCAGGTGGACATACCACTTGCTTTGTAGTTGAGGGTTCCAGGACATGCCGTTGAGGTCTGTGGTCCCATGGTATGACATGTGTGGTGGTCTGCATGCACTTGCCCTGTTTGTATGATGTAAATGTTTCACAGCCACCCCCGGTTCTTTGATATGAGGATGTCTGGTAGGGGTGGGTCATGTGCAGGATGGGTGCTACATGTTATTCGACTGTAAGGAAAGTTGTGATTTTGTAACCTTCATTACGTGAGTGTGGCACTTAGGTAAACCTCTTTTCTCTCTCTTTCAGCTTTGGCAGAGGGCACTGACCCACAGACGACGGAGATGAGTGGTGGCAATGCATCCGGATCCGAGATCACACACACGCAGACTGACACTGAAGAGGGCAGCCCCGGAGAGGGGGACAGAACCGTCCCTGAGGACTCACATGTGGAAACACCATTGTCCTCATTTTCAGACAGTGTTGGTGAGTCAGCACTGTTATCACAGACAGGAAGTGGGCAATCAACACCTTCAGTCGGGACACAGCACACAGGGCCCACACTGCCACCAACTGCAACAAGTACTGCTCGTGCTCGCCAGAGTAGGGGGAGCAGAGTTGCCTTCGGTGCAAGCACCGCAGACCCTGCCCCTGTGACACAAAGTGCAATTTGTGCTGAGGCTGTTGATCTGCTGCGACAGCAGTGTGTAGGGCAGACCAACATGATCAATGCATTCCAAGACCACGATAGGAAGTTGGGGCAGGTGGTGGCAATCATGGAGGGGATGCATGGCGATGTTGCTGGTCTCCACAGAACAGTTCAGTCATTAGCAAACACTGTGTCTTCAGCCATTCTACAGTCGCATAGACAGGGTGCTGCTTCTGTTCACCCATCCACACCACTTGATGTCTCAGGGGAGAGTGAATTTTCAGACCAGGCCTCATTTACAGGTTATTGTGCTAGAAGCAGCAACAGGTAGCAAGGCAGAGCACGGAGGGCACAGGCACCACGCCCTAGGACAGGGAAATCTTTCACCGAAGACGACGTGAGCTACACTGGAGTTGACACACAGGATCCTCAAGGGGTGTTGGGGGAAATGGCTTCACATGCTACACAGGCATCCCCCACAAAAGGTACTCCCAAGGCAAGGCCACCTCCCAAGTCCAGGGACACTCCCAAGGACAAGGACACTACAAAGGAAAGGCCACCTCCCAAGAGCAGGGACACTCCCAAGGACTAGGACACTTCCAAGGAAAGGGCAACTCCCAAGAGCAGGGACACTCCCAAGGACAAGGACGCATCAAAGGAAAGGGCAACTCCCAAGAGCAGGGACACTCCCAAGGACAAGGACACTTCAAAGGAAAGGGCACCTCCCGAGAGCAGGGACACTCCCAAGGACAAGGACACTACAAAGGAAAGGCCACCTCCCAAGAGCAGGGACACTCCCAAGGACAAGGACACTACAAAGGAAAGGCCACCTCCCAAGAGCAGGGACACTCCCAAGGACAAGGACACTACAAAGGAAAGGCCACCTCCCAAGAGCAGGGACACTCCCAAGGACAAGGACACTACAAAGGAAAGGCCACCTCCCAAGAGCAGGGACACTCCCAAGGACAAGGACACTTCCAAGGAAAGGGCAACTCCCAAGAGCAGGGACACTCCCAAGGACAAGGACACTTCCAAGGAAAGGGCAACTCCCAAGAGCAGGGACACTCCCAAGGACAAGGTCACTTCAAAGGACAGGTACACTACAATGGACAAGTCTGCACCCAGGGACAGGGCAACGCCCAGGGATCAGGGACATTCCAGAGACAGGACACCACCTACGGCCAAGGCACATCCCAGGGCCAAGGGTTCTCCCATAGACACGAGCTCCATCAAGGACAGGCATACATCACCCCTGGCTGCACTGAGGCTGATGTTGTTGAAGGAACGTAAAACACATGTGTCAGCGGTGGAGTCCCCCAATACCTCTACTCCCATCCACGCCCCGCAGAAGCAGAGGAAGGAGTACACTGTTGTTGCATCCCCCATTACACATGATGCAGAGGGCAGAAGTCAGGCCCACAGCAAATGACAAGCAGGGTCCAGCACGTCCCCAGAGAGCAGACCCCCACCAGCACATGATCCACCTTTGATGGGTGATGTTTCAGATGAGGATGCACCACTTACCATTCCAGTCATGTCCACGGTGCCCTTACATATCCCTAAGAAACTTAGACACACACCATTGACACCTGACCACCCCAATGTCGCTCCAGTACAGCTATCCCCAGCTACCAGAGCCACCCTGCCTCCTGGCCCATACAGCCCTGTGGCTCATCATTTCAGTGGTCCTAGTGACTCAGCTGCAGTTCACTCTCATGTGTCAGATAGCGGCACTGTGTCTGTTGTTCGCTGTCATGCATCATGTAGTAGCACTGTGTCAGTTGTGCCCTCTCCTGTTTCAGGTACTGGCACTGTGTGTGTCCGCCACTCTCATGTGTCAGATGCTGGCATGGTATTTGTTGGTCACTGCACAGGGACATGTCCTGGCAGTGTGTCGGGGTCTATGGCTCATGTGTCAGTCACTAGAACTGTGGCTGTGTCTCACACTCCTGTTTCTGGTGCTGGCAGTGTGTCAGGGTCTATGGCTCATGTGTCAGTCAATAGATCTGTGGCTGTGTCTCACACTCCTGTTTCTGGTGCTGGCAGTGTGTCGTGGTCTATGGCTCATATGTCAGTCACTAGAGCTGTGGCTGTGTCTAACACTCCTGTTTCTGGTGCTGGCAGTGTGTCCGAGGCGAGTAGTTCAAGCAGTCCACCAGATTCTGTGCTGTGAGGTTTAGTTCCCATCACTCACATGTCATTTGACTTCGTGTGTAGAATGTCCATTGTAACCACCCTTGCAATATTAACACCTTCAGCGCTGCGCAGATTCCTGCGCTGTGCTGAACGTTCTAATGAGCCAAAGGGCTCATGACGGAACGGTTCCGTCATGAGCACAGCTCAACCGACGCTCATGATGGAACCGTTCCGTCATGAGCATCGAAGGGGTTAATGTCCTTGGGACGGGTCGCTTGACCCACGTACTTGTGTTGCCAGTGATGTACCTTTTCTGTGCTATAGACTGTTGATGCACTTATCCCCTCTCATGTGCTGCCAGTGATGTACCTGCTCTGTTGGGTACAATGCCCTTTTGCTGTTCTGATACTGCATTCTGACCTCTCATGTGCTGGCTCTAATGTACCTGTGCCTTGCCATGGACTGTTGATGCACTTAGCCCCTCTCATGTGCTGCCAGTGTTGTACCTGTTCTGTGCTATAGACTGTTGATCCACTTATCGCCTCTCATGTGCTGCCTCAGATGGACCTGCTCTGTGCCATGGACTGTTGATGTACTTTGCCCCTCTCATGTGCTGCCTCAGATGGACCTGTTCTGTGCCATGGACTGTTGATGCACTTTGCCCCTCTCATGTGCTGCCTCAGATGGACCTGATCTGTGCCATGGACTGTGGATGCACTTTACCCCTCTCATGTGCTGCCTCAGATGGACCTGCTTTGTTCTGTACCATGGACTATTGATGCACTTAGCCCCTCTCATGTGCTGCCTAAGATGTACCTGCTCTGTGCCATGGACTGTTGATGCACTTAGCCCCTCTCATGTGCTGCCTCAGCTGTACCTGCTCTGTGCCATTGACTGTTGATGCACTTAGCCCCTCTCATGTGCTGCCTCTGATGTACCTGCTCTGTGCCATGGACTGTTGATGCACTTTGCCCCTCTCATGTGCTGCCTCAGATGGACCTGCTTTGTTCTGTACCATGGACTGTTGATGCACTTAGCCCCTCTCATGTGCTGCCTCAGATGTACCTGCTCTGTGACATGGACTGTTGATTCACTTAGCCCCTCTCATGTGCTGCCTCTGATGTACCTGCTCTGTTGGGCACAATGCCCTGTTGCTGTTCTGATACTGCATTCTGCCCTCTCATGTGCTGCGTCGGATGTACCTGCTCTGTTCTCTGCCATGGACTGTTGATGCACTTAGCCCCTCTCATGTGCTGCCTCTGATGTACCTGCTCTGTTCTCTGCCATGGACTGTTGATGCACTTAGACCCTCTCACGTGCTGACAGTGATGTACCTGCTTTGTTGGGCACAATACCCTGTTGCTGTTCTGATACTGCATTCTGCCCTCTCATGTGCTGCCTCAGATGTACCTGCTCTGTTGTACCCAGTGCCCATGCTCTTGGCTATTGTAAGATTATACCCCTATTTTGTTTAATAAAGCAAGTCAAACATGTGTAGTGGTTTGTCGTTGTTATTCATGGTTGTGTACTTGAATTGTGGATATATTGGTGCGATCGTAAATGAAGTTTCTCAAACATGACACTACCCCTCCCAACGTCACAGCCCTGGCAGGTACTCCCCTTCCGACAGCAATTGGTGTGTTGGCGTACCTGCGTCGTCGTCTGTGATGGTCCATGACTTGCTGCTGGTGGAGCACGAAGAGTATCGGAAATGCGTGTAGCGCTGGGTCCATGATGGCGAGCTGCTTGTGGTGGGTATCTCTGCAATGTGTTGTATCTTCGCTGTGGGGAATCCGGCGTGTTCAGGCAGGTTGTTTTTCCGCAGCGATTTGATGTGTGTTTTCCGCCATCGTGATTTGGAGGACGGTCGTAGACGTCATTCCGTACGGCGGTGTCTCTGGATTAGTTATGTCTGCCGCGGGGTCAATCAATCAATCAATCAATGACACTTATAGAGCGCGCTACATACCCGTAGGGTCTCAAGGCGCTTGGGGGAGGGGGGGTGCCGCTACTGCTCGAACTGCCAGGTCTTCAGCTTCTTCCTGAAGGAGAGGTTGTCTTGGGTCAGGCGCAGGTCGGTCGGGAGGGAGTTCCAGGTCTTGGCGGCCAGGTAGGAGAAGGACCTTCCTCCTGTGGTTGCTCTTCGGATGCGGGGGACGGCGGCGAGGGCGTGGTTGGCTGACCGGAGGTGGCGTTTGGGAGCGTAGAAGTTGATCCGGCTGTTGAGGTAGCTCGGGCCTTGGTCGTGTAGGGCTTTGTGTGCGTGGGTGAGGAGGCGGAAGGTGATTCTTTTGTTGACGGGGAGCCAGTGGAGGTCTCTCAGATGTCCGGAGATGTGGCTGTGTCGTGGGATGTCGAGGACGAGTCTGGCTGAGGCGTTCTGGATCCGCTGGAGTCTCTTCTGGAGCTTGGCGGTGGTACCGGCGTAGAGGGCGTTGCCGTAGTCCAGTCGGCTAGTGACGAGGGCCTGGGTGACGGTCTTCCTGGTCTCGGTGGGGATCCACCAGAAGATCTTTCGTAGCATGCGTAGGATGTAGAAGCACGCCGAGGAGACGTTGTTGACTTGCCTGGTCATGGAGAGGGAGGAGTCCAGGATGAAGCCCAGGTTGCGTGCATGGTCTGTCGGTTTGGGTGCGGTGCCCAGGGCGGGAGGCCACCAGGAGTCGTCCCAGGCGGAGGGTGAGGAGCCCAGGATGAGGACCTCCGTCTTGTCCGAGTTCAGTTTCAGGCGGCTGGTCGTCATCCACTCGGCTACCTCTCTCATCCCTTCGTGTAGGCTGGCTCTGGCGGTGGCGGGGTCGTTGGTCAGGGAGAGGATCAGCTGGGTGTCGTCGGCGTAGGAGATTATGCTGAGGTTGTGTTGGCGTGCGATGGCCGCAAGGGGGCTCATGTAGACGGTGAAGAGGGTGGGGCTCAGAGAGGATCCTCGAGGGACGCCGCAGATGACTTTGGAGGCCTCTGACTTGTACGGTGGTAGGCGGACTCTCTGTGTTCTTCCGTCGAGGAAGGAGATGATCCATTCCAGCGCCTTGTCCCGGATTCCGACGTTGCTGAGGCGCTGTACTAGGGTGCGGTGGCAGACAGTGTCGAATGCCGCGGAGAGGTCTAGGAGGATGAGGGCCGCTGTTTCTCCGTTGTCCATCAGGGCTCGGATGTCATCGGTGGCGGCGATGAGGGCGGTCTCGGTGCTGTGGTTGGCTCGGAAGCCGGACTGTGAGGGGTCGAGGGATCCATTCGTCTCGAGGAAGGCGGCCATCTGCTTGTTGACGGTCTTCTCGATGACTTTGGCAGGAAACGGGAGGAGCGAGATGGGGCGGTAGTTCTTGAGTTCGGTGGGGTCCGCTGTTGGTTTCTTGAGTAGAGCGCTGAGTTCGGCGTGCTTCCAGCTCTCAGGGAAGGTGGCGGTGTCGAAGGACGTGTTGATGATGTCTCGCAGGTGGGGTGCGATGACAGCGTCGGCCTTGTTGAAGACGTGGTGAGGGCAGGGGTCGGTCGGTGATCCGGAGTGGATGGAGTTCATCGTGCGGATGGTGTCTTCGGTGCTGATCGGGGTCCAGGCGTGGAGGGTGGTGGTGGGGGGTGGTTGTTCGGTCCTGGTGTGCGTTGGTTGTTTGTTGAAGCTGTTGTGTATGTCCGCGATCTTGTTGTGGAAGTAAGAAGCGAGGGAGTCGCAGAGGTCTTGCGATGGGGTGATGTCGTTGTTTCCTGCGCTGGGGTTGGAAAGCTCTTTCACGATGTTGAAGAGTTCCTTGCTGTTGTGTGCGTTGTTGTCCAGCTGGTCCTTGAATGCAGTTTTCTTGGCGGCGCGGATCAGCTGGTGGTGCTTCCGAGTGGCCAGTTTGAGGGTGGTCCTGTTGTCCGGTGTAGGTTCCCTTCTCCAGACTTTCTCGAGGGCTCGGCAGTTCTTCTTGGAGCTCTTGAGTTCGTCGGTGAACCATGGGGCTTTCTTGCTGCCGGGTCTGCTGGGCGGGGTCCTCAGCGGGGCGAGCTCGTCCGCGCAGATGCTGATCCACTTCGTGAGGTTCTCGGCGGCCTGGCTGGGGTTCGCTGAGCTGGCAGGAGGGTGCTGGCTCAGGGAGGTGTCGAGCTGGTCTGCTGTGATCTTGTTCCAGCTTCTGCGGGCGGCCTGTTGCTGGTGGTGGGGGGTCGTCGTTCTCTTGAAGGCGAAGTGGACGCAGCTGTGGTCCGTCCAGTGGAGTTCTGTGGCGTGGCTGAAGGCGACGTCTTTGCTGGATGAGAAGACGGCGTCGAGCGTGTGTCCGGCGAGGTGGGTGGGGGTGGACACCAGCTGCTTGAGTCCAAGATTGGCGAGGTTGTCGAGCAGGGTGCTGGTGTTGCGGTCGTTGTTGTTCTCCAGATGGAAGTTGAGGTCCCCCAGGAGGATGTAGTCAGCGGAGGGGAGGGCATGCGGGCTGACGAAGTCGGCAATGTCCTCGCTGAATTGTGTGCGTGGTCCCGGAGGTCGGTAGGGTCAGGTGTAGTTCCGCGGCGGTGCGTGCTCTTCCGCCGCGTACGGTCATTTGACAGTGTTTCCCATCCTAATATGGCAGACGGAGTGAACGCGGCCGGAGGACTGTAAAAAGGCATTTTCCGCCTACTCCAGGCCGGCGGTCGTCCTTCCGTCCACCATCGTAATCGACCCCTTAATTTGCAAATGAATAAGTGCCAAGGCCCTTGTGTGGAAATCACATCAGCTTGTACCCCCCATTGCACTACTACTGTCAATTCAGACTTTTTATACATTAAAAATTAATAATACCTGCCAGCCAATTTTTCTAGCATTGAATCGAAGAGATTAGTCATTTTAATGTATATAGAATTATTTTAAAACTGTTGTTCTGTTCATCTCAAAACTGGAAAACAGCACCACCATGTGGCTGGCTGGTCAACACAGGATTCCCTGAGTTGACAATGAAGTGCCGGTTCTGAGTATCGGAAACCACCCGGCTTAAATTAAGCACTGGTTTAAGTGGTTTTTTTTTGCTATCCTTGCTTTGCGTTTGACTTGGTTACAATGCTACCTTGGTAGTTCAGATAGAGCATTCTGAAATGTCCCACCGGCCTCTGTTGTTGTGTTTTAAGCAATTAGCAGAGTTGGACCCTCCTGGGAAGAAGAGGCCGAAAACCTACAACAACAGCACTCAAATGACCAGCACTGCTGCTCATCAGCATCATGAGTAAATGATTAAAAAGGGAAGATAAACACCATCAGTTCTACATAGTTTGTCCACTTCCTGATAGTGTCAAGGCTGCAGAATCCCTTAATTCCCCAGATTTGCTTTTGCCCTAAGTTCTAATCACCAATTATTCTCCTTTTCCAGGCCACTGTGATGTATGTTACCTATGACGTCACATCAAGTGCCACAACTTTGAGGCACTGTGTCCAATGAATACAGATGGAACACCGACCTACGAGCAGACACTATACCAGCATGGGACAAGGACAATTTCGATTTTACCAAACAGAAATGAATATTGTTCGAAGAACACACAGGCCAGATGTGCAAAAAAGTTTTCGCAAACTGAGCAACGATTTTCCAAGTCCTCTTTGATATTGCTTTGCGACTTATATACTAATAGGTCACATTGCAATATCGCCAGCCACAGGGGGTCACAAAATTACCTACCAAGTAGCTATTAATTAGGCAGGTCTTATTTGATACCCTGTGATTGGCTAAGAACACTGCAATGGTGGCCTGTAAGGAACAGCAGACCACCATCCCAGCATTTGTATTACCAAACAGGAAACTTTCTGGTATTTAAAGCAGTCCATTTCTTCAAAGAAACTGGTGCTGCTTAAAATAAATAGTTTCCAGTTTGAGAAGACATCAGCAGGAACAGGCTGTAGTCCCCTGGACCACTGACTAAATCCCCCCACTTAACCCAGATCTAAAAACGTGCAGTTGCAAGCCATTGATACATACCATACTGATTAGCAATTAAGGAGTGCCCCATTTGCGCCCCTTCCTAATTGCGACTCGGTATGGGTCACTAAACCCATTTTACTAGTTCAAAAATGCATTCCTGAATCCTAAAATGGGCTTAGTATACTGTAAAAGCAAATTTTGTGATGGCAAACACTTTGATTTTTTGAATCACAGGGTTTGCCAATGCAAAATGGTTTCATACATCTGGCCCCTTAATTTGATTAGTAATGAGGCCGTCGCTAACGCTCTCACAAATTTTCATCTTTCAGGTCATTTAGGCACTAACTTAGCTGCAGATGAGCTATCTAAAAAGTGATTAGCAGTTATGGACACCTTAGCTGCCATAAAATGTCATTATTCAGCAAGAAAAAAGCCTTCCGCATCTTAGTTCTCTGACAGACTGCGCAAGTTGAGACAGGAGTGTAGGAAGCAGGAAAGACTATGGCACATTGACCTAGCACCAGCAGGCAGAGAACTGCATAAACAATGCTTGAAAGTATACAAAGCAGCTATTTTGGAGGAAAAGGGAAGGTTCTGTGTAAAAAGTTCAGAGTCGCTTAAATCCTCCAAAGAACTCTTTATCCCTGTGGAGTCGTCACGGGATCTCTGCGATAGGCTCTCAGCTTTCTTTTGTACTAAGATGTTAGACATATATGCCCAGTTGGAAGCCTTAAACTTAAATAAGGACCTAGGTGCCCAGCCTGTAATTCATCCAATGGAAAGCTCCAGCAAGAATGTGACTCCTAGTTTGCTTTACTTTCCGAGTTGGTCTCCAAAGATTACAGACCACTTATTAGAAGGAATTAAGTCTGGATCAACTATGGACCCCTGTCCCCTGAAGGTCCTAAAAAGTGCCAAAGTTGCTATTTTACCGCATCTTAGCACTGTCCTAAATGTAGCCATTTCGGAGGGGCAATATCCCCTGGCCTGGAAGGCAGTAGTAGTTTGGCCACTTTTAAAAAAACCCTCTTTGGACCTGATGGAACTGAAAAAATATCATCCCATTTCCCTCTTGACGGTCCCAGCAAAGATTTTAGAATCCTATCTGAATTCCCACCTGAGTGCCTACCTGAGGGACCATCAAATCCTTGATGGTTCTCAACACGGGTTCGGAAGCTGTCATAGCACTGAAACTGCGCTTACTGTGGTGTTTGATAACATTCGTACACAGATGGATGCAGGCCATATCACCTTACTAATTTTACTTGATCTCACTGCAGCGTTTGATAACTTATCTCCACTGAGATTTGTGGAGCGTCTCAGGGAGATAGGTATTGGGGGCTCGGCGTTAGGGCTTCTCGCCTCTTTCCTTAGTGAGCGGACTCAAACAGTGAAATTGGGCAATTTCTATTCAGATCCAACTCCCTTTTTATGCGGTGTGCCTCAGGGCTCTTCCCTGAGCCCTACATTGTTTAATATCTATGTTGCCCCGCTGGCAAAGGTGGTAAAATCTTTTGGTTTGGATGTGCTGTCATCTGCGGATGACACGCAGATTATGGTGTCCATCACTCATAACATCAGTGACTCTGCTTGCAATTTTAAAAATTGCATGCAAGCAGTCTCATCCTGGATAGTGCAAAACTATCTGAAACTGAATGGAGAGAAGACCGAGATTCTTATTTTTGAGGAGAAGTTGGACATTTGGTCCCCGGTGTGGTGGCTTGACTTTCTGGGCACTTGCCCAAGCCCCGTCTCCCATGGAAAATATTTGGGAGTTCTGGTGCACAATTCCCTGTCTTTGAATCTGCAAAGTATTAGGTTAGTTGCTACCTGTTTCGGGCTAATAAGGCTTATAAGGAAGATATTGCAGTTTCTTTCATTTGCGTCATGCAAGCAAGTTGTCGTGGCTCTAATATTGTCTAGATTGGATTATTGTAATGCCCTTTATTTGGGCATTAACAAGGGACAGTTGAGGCACCTGCAGCTTGTGCAGAATGCCACTGCCAGGCTGGTGATGGACTTTCCTAAACACCATTCAGTTTCAGCTTCTCTTCTTTCTCTGCACTGGCTCCTGATGGACCGCAGAATTATGTTCAAAGCCCTCTGCCTTACTCACAATGCTTACTGTGGCCAGGGTCCTGATGGTATTAAAGCTTTATTTCACCATTATGTTCCCACTACGAATCTCAGGTCAGCAAGCAAACATCTCCTTACTGTTCCCAGGTTTAAAAGGATGAGATGGGGTGGGAGATCCTTTTTAATTGCTGCACCCAAACTGTGGAACTCCCTCCCTGAGGAAATTTCGGGACAACGATCACACACTCTTTTTTGAAAGGTTTTAAAGACCTGGTTGTTCCCTTAGATGTTTGTTTGAGTGTGCCTTTTCTGCCTGCATATTGCTCTGCTGTTAGCGCCTTGACGCCCTTGGGTTAAGTTAGCACTCTATAAATCTTATATTAATTCATTAATTCATTCATTCATACCCGTCTGTACACAGGATCCCATAGAGTTCAATGGGAGTCCCAGCGAACTGAGTCTGTAAGCATACGGCTGCATTATACTCCCTCATTCGGTCTCCCAGAGCACGTTTCGCTCGGCAGGCCCTCCGGATCAAAGTCGTATGGAGAGCTTTCCTGGCGAGTTTGGAATCAGACCCTTAATTGTTAAAAGATAATAGCAAGGAACTTCATTACAACACTTAGGGTGTAAATGCGATATAGGGCGGAATTACTTTCGGCTGACACCGCACTGGTCATGGGATCGACCGACACCCTGTCGGCCGCCCCGACCACCCCATGAGGATGCAACCAAACACTGTTCAGTTGCACTCCTATATTTTACTTTGGAACCATTCATTCCAGCTGTAAACCAGATGTTATGCATGCTCTCATAGAAAAATGGGAGGTGCAGTTCATCCCTGCACCCAGCAGCAGGCACCACAAGGTGCCTGCCACAAGGTGCAGGGATCATATGGTGCCCCCTTGAATGCTTTCCGACATGGTTTCCATGTCAGACAGACCGACATCAAAACCATGTCGGAAAGAATGTATCATAATTTCAAAAGGTGGAAAGAGTAGCTCTTGAGATTACAGGCTGCATTCCAACTGGTAGACGGGCGCTCCGAGCCCATCAGAAGCCATTCGAATGACTGGCCTGTTTCCTATCTGCCCACCTCCATCGTAATAAGGCAGTCGGAAAGGAAATCACACAGCCTATTATGATGCGGCTGCAAAGGCTCCAACAGTATGTCCGAGCCTTGTTGCGCTGCATCGGGATTAGGGGTGTGCGGAATTTGCGAAGTTGCCTTTCACAAAATTCTGCAAAAGGCAAAAAATCTCTGCGAACATGTGGAATTTCACGTGCTCACAGACATTTCAGGGGCAGGGCTTCTTTGCAAGTTCACATGCCTCTTGATAGGGTCAGAGACCGATCAGAGCAGCAGATGAGGGGAAAGCATCCTGCTGGTCACAGGAACTACACAGGGATTGCGCTCGAGAAACTCTTGGATGCAAAGACCTCCATCAAGGATTACATCTAATTTTTGACGGTAGATATGGGAAGAAAGCACACCTGCCCAGCCTCGACCGTGCTCACTAATTTTTTGGGGATGATTTATACGTTACTGAATTTGAGCTTTAACTCAGGCACCTGCTTTATTTAGGTCTGTAAGTGCTTCCTGTTGAGGTTTAATTTTTGTGACAGGAGCACCATGCCAGAATGAATCCTGCCCTGCATATTTATCCAGGAAAATGCCACTGTTTTGTGCAATACCTCTACTCAACTGGAGTAATTTCTACTGCCCTCATGCCCTCGAATTCCGTTTCACCGCGGATCACAGAAGTTTCGACATTTTGCCTTAGACGCAGCATGCTGAAATTTCGCAAGTTCCACGAGCAGAACAGAATTTGCCGCCCACCCCTAATCGTGTTTGGCCTCATAGAAAAAAATATTCAAATTTTTGCTCTTATCACATTTTTTTAGTTTTCAGTTTTGACCATCCTATTTTTGGAAATCATTTCTGCAGTATATATATTAATTTCAATTTGTAATTTTATTTTAAGTGTTGAATTCTGCCTCGCAGAGACTTGGGGAGTTAAGCCTTTCATTTAGGCCTGCACCACAATTGGCGACCCACACAATATTTCAACATAGCCTTGTGTGTCACACCTGCCAGAAAACCTTGAGAACTGAGTTGTAGAAGATCAAATAATACATCTCAAACATCCAACATCTTTCCCGCTCAAGTGATGCATAATCCTTGGTTAACTTCTATTTTTTAGTAGAAAGCAATGAAAAGATCATGGTCTGATAATATATATCTGTCATCAAGTGATCAATGAAGCGCCTGCTTCTTCGAAAGTCAACCTCGCGCTGCTCTGTTCCTAGAATCAGCATAACGCGCTTGCAATCACTGCAGATCCGAGGCAGGCAATTTACAACACGTTGTGGTTGTTGATTTGTTTACATCAAGGAAAACAGTGAGTCATAAACGCTGATGATGGCAAATACAGTTTAAAAAAGCATGTGAAGCTATAGGGGGAGGGTGATGGGGAGCTGAAGAGAGAGTGCTTATTTTGCGCAGGAGGGGGCTAGTCATGGGCACCAGTGCTATTTTTAGAGGACTAAGGGGCATATTACCAACAAGTAGCGATAATTAACACTAAATAGGCTTAGCAACGAGTTTTTTATTGCTGCCTATCGCTGGATATGTTAGCGGAGAAAACATGCTATTAGCAACATTTTTCTCCATTGTGCTAAAATATCCAGCGATAGCAGCGAAATGCATGAATATCGCTGAGAATACAGCGATATTCATGCATTAGCGACGAAATGCTCTTAGCCATGTTATCCACCTCCCAATGGATAACATGGCTAAGAACTGGTCTGAGCAGGCATTAGTTTTTGGCGATAGCGGGAATATTTCCATCGCTATGCCGGCCTTGCTAATAGGCGACAGCGACGTTAGCGACTGCTTTCAGTCGCTAACAGGTTGGGTACGCCCACTTTGCATGTCATTAGCGATAAATATCGCTGACATGCAAAGCGGGTCCCAAACTGCTCGCTATCGCCTAAAAGCTGTCGCTAACATCAGTTAGCGACAGCTTGCTAATAGGGTGATAGAATTATCGCCGCTTAGTGGCCGAAAACGGCCACTAAACCGGCGATAATTGCCTATCGCCACCCTTGGTAATATGTCCCTAAGACTTATTTGCCATCATCAGACTGAGAACTAGAGAAATGTAGAGAAAGTCGGGAAAACAGTGACACAGGGAGACAGCAGGGATGAAACAGAACCAGCAAGAGTGAGTATAAGGTACCGTTATCATGCACCCAGTAATGAAGTTACTGAGCGGAGCATATGGGCACCCAGGTAGACCGATAATTAGCCTACCACTGATACATTGTAAATTGCAAAGTTAACATGAAATGTGAAATCTATGCAGTTAAAAAAAAAAAGTGACTCTTACTTTCCTGCAAAATTCAATATTTTGAAAAGTACTTACTTGATGACAAAGTTCTTGTTAACAAAATGTATAGTAAAAAATACAATTTTTTTTTTTAAACAGCGAGAAGAAGTGCAGACTTGTGGAAGAAAGTGCATGAGAGCTAGGCAGCTGAGGTAGATGGGAATCCGGTATTCATTAATGCTGTCTTTATGAGAAGAACATTTTAATTTTGCAAGTTAAGTGCTGTGAAGAGGCCACCAAAGACATCTCTTCCCCATTACCGCAGAGAAAGAGAGGATGTCTTTTCACATATCCCTCTCTGTCCCTTCAACCAGGCTTCTTGCCTCCAGCTACCATCTGCTCACAACACTGACATCTGAACTGAGTTTGTCAGCACCAGAGGAAAAATGGATGGCACAATTCCCCAGAGCTGGTGCCTCTAAAGGTTAGCAGGGTAGTGTCAAGGGTGCTGCTAACAACTGCTGCAACAGTAAAGTGGGTTTACTGCCTGCTGCAGAGATCAGTGACTAGCCTGAAATGCACAAACTTGAGTTTTGGAGGTTTCTGAAGTACCATTTTAACACAATTGGGATAAAATGAGTACTACTGATTGGTTAATAGGAACAGTTGTTATTCAAGAGATAGTAAATTCAAAAGTATTAAATACTAGCAGCCCGTCCCGACCTTGTCCGGGAGCAATCAGGCTTCCCCGACCCCCGCCTGCCCCGACATTGTCCAGCAGCCCGGGACCCCGCCCGCCCCGACATTGTCCAGCAGCCCGGGCCCCCGCCCGCCCCGTCCCCCGCCTGCCCCGACATTGTCCGTGGGTCCCCCGGAGCCTTACCTCAGCCGCCGCTCCTCCCCCGCGCTCCTCAGTTCACCGCTCCTCCGCTCCTCGCCGCTCGTCACCGCTCCTCCCGCCTGTCCGCCGGTCCTCACCGCCTGTCCGCCGCTCGTCACCGCTCCTCCCCCGCGCCATGTCCGCCGCTCCGGGACGCCGCTCCTCCCCGCGCTCCTGACGTCAGCACGCAGGTCGCGGCCGTCGCTACTTCGAAGGGACTACTTTTTTTTTAAGGTACATTTTTTAAATAACGCATATTTTTATAGTTTATATAGCCATATATGTCCATCTGCACACCCTGACGATTACAAAGATGTATCAGGTGTGTGGATTGGCGCTGTGGTTCCCGAGTTTACCCGCCTCAAAGGTTCAAAGTTCTTGCTTTATAATAGTAGTATAGATTCAATATCACTGATTTAAACTACTCTTAAGGGCCGATTACAATCTCATTAGGAAACTCTTCCGACAGAATTGATTTCGGATCCATCCGACCCAGTGAAATATGTTGAATTTGTGCTAATGTAATTTTCCTACACCCGGACACAGTTCAGCAGTGCCCACCACATTGCTTTCTGTCAAAACGGAGAATACTTGCAGGTGACGAGGAGGCTCTCTTCAGAGGAGCACCCTGCAGGCGGCAAGGGTGCATTCTTACTTTATTTTCAACTGAGCCCAAAACAAAAGCCTGATTCAAATGACCAGCAGTCCTGCTTTTCTTCAAGCATCATCTCGGCTGGGATACATCTGAAGCCTAACTCCTAGACAACAATACAGTGGAAGGGAACAAAGGTGCACAGCTTTCTTTCACTTTCAGGTAACTACGTGTAAAATAAGGCACAGCTTAAACAAAGAATAATTGCAACTTAAGTTAATCATTGGGAAATGCAGTATCTTACATTAAGAAACCTCTATTAGTTAATGTGCTGCAGAGGTCTGTCTCTGTAAATAAAGAGCTGCATAATTGGATCCTTGTTGGTGCAGTGGAGAATAGGGACTTGTGTTTAGTGCTACGAGGTCCCAGTCTGTGACACAAAGCACTGTGAATATGTAAATTAATATTTTAAACTTGCATTACATGCAGTATGAGATAATGGTAAAAAAGGATTGAGATAAAAAAAAAATCCAAATATAGATTTCAGTAATATCCTGACTCTCCATGATGCATTTTCATGTTATAACTGTCCTTTAAAAGCGTACAGCGCACAGCTGAGCTGGTAGCTCCCTTGCAAATCCACTAAATAAGTATAAATTTGGCTCATTAGGAAGCTTTAAGTAATTATATCAATTAAAGTCAATACTGACTTCCATGCACCCTTTACATTTGCAGATTAACAAGTTAGCACACTTACATTTCTTTCAGGCAAAGAGGCACCCTGGCAAGATGGCTTGTTTAGCTGTTTGCCACTCACTCGGTTTCACAGCCCAAGGGAACCTCTCTGCCTTGCATTTTTAATATTTTTGTTGTTTTACATAAACAGAAAAGAAAAAACCCAGAGAAATCGTTGGTAAGACCTTAAGCATATCTGACAGTATGACAGTCCATGAAGCAATCTGGTTACTCCTCTATGTTATAGTACATGCTTGCATTAATCCTCACTCAGCCTAGATATCTTTGTGCAGCATAACAGTAACTAGCAACACAGAAAGACATTTCCTATTGTACATAGCATTACATCGCGTTACCTCTGCAGTTCAAGCAATTGCGCAGAGAATAAGCCCCTGGATCGCCCTCTGGGCCTGTTGCGACCATTATTGCTACTCAATGGGCCCCGTCATAACCTACTCGTGAACCAGGCCGTCCTCGCTCCTGGCATCATTTTCCTTGACGGCCAAATACGTTCTGTATAATTCCCAAAACGTCTTAGGGTGGTTGCTTGGGGGAAGGAGTTCACTATAGTTTTCAGTCTGCGTGCTGCACCAGCCGCGGCCGGTAGTGGGAGTACCGGCTGGGCGGTGCCGTGGGGAGGGGGAGGGGCAGGCTGGGGGTAGTAATGTATGGATTATGGACTTTAAAAGGTAAGTAAACATAAAAATAAATAAAATAAATTTCGTTGCACTGCATCACCAAATGCGAGGCAGTGTGTGCAACGAAAATCGTTTTATTTATTTTTATGTTTACTTACCTTTTAAAGTCCATAATCCATACATTACTACCCCCACCCTGCCCCTCCCCCTCCCCACATCACCGGCCGGCCGGTACTCCCACTACCGGCCGCGGCTGTGCTGCACTATAGCATGTCACTCGACCAGCAGGCCATAGTAGGGGTCGGGCCAAGGGACCAACACATCGCTACCCTTTGTCTGGCTATAAGCAGCCCCATATCAACCAGTCTTCTAATAGATTTTGGCAAGTGTAGGGAATATCCCAGTAGGGCCAACATGGGGTCTGGTAACAGTGTTGTATCAGTAATACCCTCAAGAGTCTTGAAGATCAGAACCCAAAAGTCCGCTATCTCTGGGCACAGCCATGCGAGGTGAAAAAAATCAGCCGGGCAAGCACCGCAGCGCTCACAATCAGCTGTGTCCCGCAACCCATACCTATGCAGTCTCTCGGGGGTGCGACAATACTTCCACTTTGCATCACCTATATCTTTCCCTATATCAGACTGCCAGGCCAGTCGGGCCTTGGTATAATGGTTAGTTGATACCTCTCTGCCTTACATTTATCAGAAGCTTTTCAGCTCTTTGAATTAACTGTCCCGCAATGGTTGTATTTTCACAAAAAGTAGGGAAACTGTTTTTATTAAAATTTAAAAGTATGGGAACGTCGTGCCCCTCAGATTCTGCCCACTTCAACCATTGAACTAAACAGTAGTAAGACTTAGGCTCCAACATAGGGAGTAGGATCCAACATATTTTTTGAAAGATTAAAATATGGCTCTACTACCGTCAATTAATGGTTCTTTATATGATTGTTGTAACAAGCACAAAAAGTACGTTCTATGTGCCTGTGGTGACACGTGCTTCACCCAGATGGTGCATGGAAAGGGGCTTTCTCTTGGCAGGAAAGTCTGAGCTTGCCCATTTTGGAACTTAAATTGAATATGTAAGAATTGAGAAAAATTCCTTGGTGTGGTCTGAGTTTAATCTGATGTGGGTCTGCATCTGACCTTACCTGATTGATGCAGGTTCCACCACCCCTACCGAGCTCACCATGGTTGGCAGAGAGAGATCTTCAGGAAAGGTTGTAGGTTTGTGGAGTTAGTTCTTCTTGGCTTGGGTCTGATTCCTCCATGTTTTGTGTCCACTCAAATATGCCCTTTTTGAACAAGCCACCAAATGCAACTTATTGGGAAATATAGGGAACTCGTAGCTGCACACCTCCCTCCTCCCCCTCCAGCACCTTGAGATTCTCCATGGTGAGTAGCGCGCTTCCCAATTCCCTGATTGATTGATTGATTGATTGATTGATTGATTGATAGGGAATACTTTACATTAAAAAAAATAAGACCCATCACTCACCAAGTTAAGTGAGCAGTGCGGGGGGGCGTTGAAGAGGGAGGGTTTATGGGCTGCTCATGGAAGGTCACCATTGGCCTGACTAAGAGGGAGAGAATTTAATGGAATTTCTAAATGTGCATGCTCATGCAATTACATTTCTTCCGCCTGTAAATATGCAGTTGTCTTTACCCCTTAAGGGCGCAAAAACCTATTTTATTTTAATGAATTTTAATAACAGGACAATGTATTCTATTTTAATTTTTTATCTTCAGCCTGGAGGCTCCTTTAGTCAGCATCAGCACGCCCCTTCCTTAGAGAGAGTCTGCTGCTGAGGAAATCTCCTGCCACAGCTGCAGCTCCTCCTTCCTCACCACAGAGACTTCCCTGGTCAGCTTTCTACCGCCCTTTTGCCTTTCACCCATTCCCATCAATGTCTCATCCCCCCAGCCCCTACCCCACCCACCTTCCCCAGCACTACCATTATCCCATGTTGTGCATTGCCAGCTGATCCTAACTCAGTTTTTTGCATTCCGATACTTGTAGTTTTGGTCTATGGAAGACAGTAAATCTCAGAAAGTAAAGGGGAATCCAGAACTGAACGAGACACCCATACCTGACCTGGGGTGACTTTCAAAGTGAGACATCCAAAGAGTGCACCTCATCCAGGTGAGGACGGATGGTTTAGGGGAGGCCATTCTTCTAACTGGATCATTACACTGCCCCCATGCCCCTTCCCCCTGTCACCACCTCCCGGTGGGGCTTCACGACTCTTAATGTGATGTAAAAGGAAATGCAATATCATAACATGGCCCAATGATTATCATAGTTTAATGTAATCCAAATAATCTGTCTGCATTTCCATAATACACTGTTTTCTATATACCTGGATATTCAGAGAGATTTTCAAAGCACTTACTTCCTGTCCAACACTATTTATGTATTTACTAGCACTGAGATACCCTTACTGCTCTCAGAGTGCATCACTAAACCTGGTCTGCAGTAACTGGCACTAGAGTACAGAGACACCAACAGAACTTTTATCCTGCACTCTATCCTGACTTGCACCATCCACTAGCACACCAGAACTGCGATCCACAGAGCTCTCACAAAGCACCTCTTATCTGAATTACAGTGTGTGGAGAAAATTGTAAATATCATACACACATTGCTATTACAGAATAACTAAACATTACACATTGAGTAGGAATTTTAAACAAACAAGCCTCTTATTTGGAAAATATAGATGAGGAAAATGACTCATCAAATGCAGAGATTTGCCAAACTGCTGGTTCACAGCTCTGAATCCCAGAAGAACCCACTCCATTCTCATCGCTCACATGTTTGAAATTTACTTTATTTACTTGTGCATAAATACATGAAATTATGGATAATCACCAGAAATTACATGTACTTACGCAAAATGCAAATCTGTAATTTCGAACTATATTTTAGCACAAGGATACCTTTGAACAAGAGCTCCATAAACACTTGAAAAAGTCCTTTATTTGTTACCAAAATATGGTGGCCTCTGTGTGTTAAATAGAAGAACTTTAAGAAAGATTGAAGTAGTGAAATGAACAAATGTCACCTGAAATCTGGGTAGTCTGCAAATTACAGGTTCCAAACCCAATTTGAACGTTTGTGGAATGATCATCTTTTTTGAAGACCTGTATGTAACTTAGGGGTCACACATTTCTGTGTAAATTATCTTTGTAGACTGCAGTAGAGATGCTGCTAGCCAGAGTGCTAAAAGTTCTAATCCTGGCATTAATCTTAGTTTTGCTCTTAGCGCTTCATTTATCACTTTCATCTGTCATTTCCAATTGCTTGGACTAAACGGTCTTCCTGCTACCAATTGCATAGTTTTCTAGATTTAGTGACCAGAAAGTATGGACATTTAAGTTAGGCATGGTAAGATTTTAGATTATGACCCGAAGCACCACAGAGCAGATCACTGACATAACATTGATGCATACAATATCAAAATGCAGAAATATCAGAAATTCAATATCTATAATGAAAATACTAATTTCCCATAAAATATAGGAAAACCCAAAGTATTGAGAACACAAATATTGTTGTGAAGAATATTGATTTTTACCTACATTGATAACAAACAAAATCAGAAACAAAAATATAGTTACCTTTAAATAAACATACAATACGTCAAAAATATTGATTCACACAATGATTACAATTGTATCCACACAATAATTAATGATCAATTAATATTTTAAAAAACACCTTTTACAAAAAACAATTACTTCATATAAACCCTGAACATTTCATGCACATATTTAAATAAGATAAAAATATATTTCATCAACAAAATATTTACCATACTTCCAATAAACTATATAACTTAAAGATTAACAATACAGCTCCAAAGAAAAATTTGCATTTCCTACAAACTCCAACCTAAATAGTACTCAAATAAATATATATATATATATATATATATATATATATATATATATATATATATATATATATATATATATATATATATATATATATATATATATATATATATATATATATTATTTATATTATAAACTATTATACTATACATCATACATAAAAAATAAAACCTTAATTCCTGTTTACCATTGAAGGACTCAAATTATGAAAAATATTCAAACTAAAGACTTTAACCAATAAAATAAAATAAAACATGAAAACCACTATATAAATGGCTCACTAATTTAATTAACTAAATACCTCAAAAATAACAAACGGTGATAGACGAGGAAGCTCTGCAGGATTCTCTCACCAGACCATTAAAGAAGAGCACAAGCAGCAATAGGAAAGATACACTTTTCGACTGGCACAAGGCGGTCGCATCCTAATTTGGGAAGCGGGACTGCCAACTGGTTGTCAGGGGTCCTGTTTCTGACACGATGCCGGTCATACATTCGTACGACCGTCATTGTAATGGGGTTCATAATGAGGAACCTTTCCTTTTATATGAAAACCTAAATAATGAGAATCAAATCCAAATATTCTCTACATCAGATACATTAAGAAATACTTAGCCAATGTCAAAAATGGATGATGGATGGGAACTTCAAAATGTGGGCCAAAACAATCACTCACATATACACCATACATGGTGAACATCAAAACACAAATATCCCTTTTATATATGCCCTACTACCAAATAAACAAGGCATCACTCACTACAACCTCTTAAACCACATAAAACATAAAACAAATAACTGCAACCAATGCAAAATAATCATAGACTTTGAGAAAATCATGATTCAATCTTTTCTAAAACTTTCCCCCCACTTAGCCATACAAGGCTGTTACTATCATTTCAGTCAAAGTTTAATGCAACAACTCCAAAAATATGCACTGAGTATAGAATATTCTACATACAGCCAACTTGCCTTTGAAATTAAAAACAAACTATAACACTAGCCTCCCAGAGGTAGTCAACCACTACAATTCACTAATAGAAAGCCCGTCCGACAAACAAAACAAACACAAATTTAGGGCTAGATGAGGGTAATCACAAATTACTGATTCTTAAATACCGAGTTTTACCGATTCGGTATTTAAGAATCGGTAATTGTGATGTAGGAAATAATTCGGTAAATTTTACCGATTTGGTAAGATTCCTTATTACCGAATCTGTAATAGCGATTCGGTAATAAGGAATCACCTTCCCATTCATTCCTATGGGCCTGGAGGCCCATAGGCATGAATGGTAAGACATTCACTATTACCGATTCGGTAAATACCGAATCGGTAACAGGGGGAGCATATTCAAGGGTCGCTGGGTGTCACATTGACACCCTGTTGCACCCCTGAATGGTGCATGTGTGCATGGGGCAGGGCATGTATGTCTGCCACATGGCACTTTTAAAAAAGCACAACATTGCTTTTTAAAAGGTATTCGGTATTTACCACCAACTTGTAGTTGGTGGTAAATAACGAATCCTTAACCCAAAAATGCACTCACTTGAGTGCACCCTACATAGGATTTAAGGATGCAGTAATTTACCGATTCCTTAAATTAAGGAATTGGTATTTTACAGATTCCTTAAATTAAGGAATTGGTATTTTGCCGATTCCTTAATTTAAGAAATCGGTAAATTGCAGAATACTTAAATCCAGCCTCCTACATCGCAAAGGGCTAAATACCGGTCGCTAACTGCAAATGTACCGATTTTCGGCCATTACCGACCGGTATTAGCCCACCTACATCTAGCTCTTAGTCCGCTAACACTTGGGTTGGAAGACATCATGGCTCAGGACACAGAGGCCAACCTAAAATCCAAATACCATGGTGGAATGTCTATGACAGCATCATGGAACAGGAAGTCAAACAACATAGCTCGCCTCTACAAATCTATATGAAGTATTATAAAAAGAGCAAAGGTACCAAGAACCACAAATGGAGCATTCTGTTAGCCAAATTGTTCCTAAGATTAGCACACAAACTAAAATATTGTACGAGATGCTACAATTTAAAGTCAAAACTCTTCATAAATAACAAATGAGTAGATTACTTAGAAATTAGAGCCACAAGCATATTATGAAATAAATAGTAATTTACCAAAATCCTCAAAAACTATGACAAATTCTAAACCAAAATACTATAACTTGATTATTTAAAATAATAAATATACTATTTTATTACATCAGTCATAACATTAATTTAGAGTACAATGTTAATGAAGACTGATATAATAAAATTATGTGTAATTATTTTTTAAAGGTAATCGTCACCAAGAAAAAAAAACATACTCAATGCATCACATAAGATAATTATAACTCATAAGCTAAACAATTCTGCATAGTAATCACTTAAATGTTTACACAAACAATGTAATATTACATTTCCCACCCAAAATAAAAGAAATAAATGCAAGTTACTGTTTGTAAATGCAGGTCTTTCTCTGTATCCATATAATAAAAATAGAAATCCACCAAAAATGAGAAAAGTGTTTTCAAAAAAGCCCCCAAAAATGCAAAAATAAAATTAATCTAATAGAAATCCCTGAAAGCACTCCAAAGTATCCACAAAACATAAACAATCCCAAAAAGTGTTTGAAAATAAAGAAACACTCCAGGAAACTCAAACAATTATGAAGACTAAGTAAAAACAACTGGTTTAATTTAAAACAAATGATTTCCGTAAAAGAACATAAACTCCCTATGGCCTTAGGACACACGTGTTGAGAAAAACCTGTCAAGTAAAATAAAATACCCTCCCGTACAACAAATCACATTTCCAAAAATACATCAAAATATAAAAATATAACACAATTTAATATAGCAATACATTACTAAAATAGTGTGTGAAATGCCAAAACTAGTCACAAACAGTAAAACCAATATATCTAAATATACAAGAAATCTACAAACAACACTATATTTAACTTAAAGATCTCCCCTGAACACCCTCACTCTCAAAACCCTTGAAAACTCCTTAAAAAGGACTTACCCGTTCAGATGAACAGCAGCACCATACCACAACCTAGTTCAGAGAAAATAGACTAAAAATAATGCAAATAGGTTACAAAATAGAAGGTAATGCTAAAAAACAAATAGCTGGTAAATGAAACTTAAAAAAAGACTATCTTCCCATAAAAATGAATGGGCAATGTTATCAAAATGTTAAATAAATGTATAAAAAAAATTAAACAATTAATAAATACATAAATAAATGTATAATGTATAATAAAAATTAAACAAATATTAAACATTACAACACATTACAACAAATGTTGTGATGAAATGTAAAAATTGAAAATATAAATTAAATAATAGTGTAAAATATATACAATTATTTAATGTATACTGAAAAAAATGTATATTAAAATTATATTGAACTAATGTATATTAAAAAGTTAAGAAATATTAAACCATGGAAAAAGAATTGGGAATAAACAACATACAAAAGTATCAAAATATAATTCTGCTGTTTTTTTTAATTAAAAAAATAGTAAAAAATGTTTTAGTTAACTGTATATACATTTTTCTTTTTAGCTTGAAATATATATGATTAGAAATGTTACATCTCCAATAAAAAAACTTTGGAAACATAAATAAAATTAGAAAAATGTGTCAAATGTTTTTATTTTATTTCTACTCACCAACAAAACTACTAAAATAACACAAACTATTTCTACTATATACAAATAAAAGTATAATTAAATACTTCATAATAGAAATCCAAACTTAAATAATAACAATCCAACATAAATCATTTAAAAAAGGCAGATGCTAAAGGGGTGACATTTACTATTCCCCCTCCAATCTAACCAAATTAGGAGAAGAGGTTGACACTAAACATGTAACATTCACAGTTTCCAATCCAATCTAAACCAATTTAGGGAAGGCGTTAGAAACTAAAGGAGTGACATTTACTGTTCCCACTCCAATCTTAATCAATCTGGGAAAGATGTTGCACAATAAAGGGGTCACATTTACTATTCTCACTCCAATATACCCATAGTGGCAGAAGGTCCTGGACACTAAAGGGGTGACATTTACTATTCCCACTCCAGTCTAAACCAATTATGGAAAAATGTTGGACACTAAAGGGTTGACCTTTCCTATTCCCACTCCAATCAAAACTAATTTAAGATAGCTGTTTGAAATAAAGGGGTGACATTTACTATTCCTACTCCAATCAAACCAATTTGGGGAAAGCGATGAACATTAAAGGGTTGATATTCACTAGTTCCATTGTAGTCTAAACCAATTCGAGGAAGGTATTAGACACTAAAGGGGTGACATTTACAATTCCCACCCCAATCTAAACCTATATGGGGATGGTGTTGGACACTGAAGGGGTGACATTTGCTTTTCCCACTGTAATGTAAACAAATTTAGGGAAGGTATTGGACACTAAAGGGCTGACATTTCCTATTCCCACTCGAATCTAAACCAATTTAAGGAAAGTGATGGACACTAAAGCAGTGACATTAACTTTTCCCACTACATTTCAAACAAATTTGTGAAAGGTGTTGGACACTGAAGGGGTGACATTTGCTTTCCTCACTACAATCTAAACAAATTTGGGGAAGGTGTTGGGCAGTAGAGGGGTGACATTTACTATTCCCACTGCAGTCTAAAAAAATGTGGGGAAGGTGTTGAATAACCCTGGGCGTCCGAATCGGCTACGCCCACGGAGTAGGCGTAGTGTTGCCTCCTACGCATTTTGCGTAGACAGCGTAGCCGGCAACACTATGCCCACTCCGTGTGCGTAGCCGAGTCGGCCGCCACCCGCCTCCCTCCCGCCCTCCCCTACATACAATATCTAAGCAACTACCCTTAATGAAACTATTTTAAAGCACTTACCGTGTCCGGGGGCTCGTCCGGGGCTCCCTCTGGGAATAGCGTCCTTTCCTGGATACCAATGCGCATGCGCGGGCGGCCGCGCACGCGCATTTCTCGGGAGAAATGCGCATGCGCGGCCGCCCGCGCATGCGCATTGGTATCCAGGACGACGCTATTCCCAGAGGGAGCCCCGGACGAGCCCCCGGACACGGTAAGTGCTTTAAAACAGTTTTATTAAGGTTAGTTGCTTAAATAATGGATGTAGGGGAGAGCGGGAGGGAGGTGTGTAGTGGGGCTACGCGGAGTGCGGGAGTGGGCGTAGCTTCTCGCCCTCTCCGCGTAGCTCCGCGGAGCCCCACTACGCCCACTACGCCCAGGGTTAGTGTTGAACACTAAAGTGATGACAGTTACTTTTCCCACGCCAATCGAAGGGCTTTATTATAAGTCTGGCAGTCCTTACTGCCAGACTCATGGGGTGCAGTGGTGGCAGTCTTCCAACTGCCCCATTGCAACCAGAGCGGTAGAACCACCCTGGGACCACCTACAACCGTCAGATCCCTGGCGGTGGCGTGACTGTATTGAGGCGCAACATGCTTGGTGGGCCTGCTGTGGCCCCGTCAAGCATATTACGAATTTCCTCACCGCAACCTTTTCATGGCGATGCGACTGCCATAAACAGTATGATGTCAGGAAACAAAGGGGGCCCCACAGGGCCCTCTTGTGCCGTACACCTTGTGGATGCACACAAGGGGACACAACATGTGCCCCCCTGTTTGCATGCACACCAGTACCTGCACTGCATGGACAGCAGCCTATGCGGTGCAGGTACTGTCATTGACGCTCTCATTCGGGTGCCCATTTCATAGGCACCACCCATGGAACATCAAAGAACCACCCGCCACAGACAGGAGTAAACTCCTAGGGGCCCATTAGGATCTCTGGTGGATTGTCACCACCCGCATGGCGGTGGCGATCCACCCGTGATCAATACCCGCCAGTCACCCATTTCGCCCGCCATATTACTATGGCGGGGGGGGGGACCGCTGCAGACGGAAAGACCGTATGCCGCTTTGCCACCCGGTCAATGAGTTGACCGGGCAGAAAAGGGTTTAATATGGTGGCGGTGTCTGTTAGACACCGCCAGCCATATTACCATGGGTGCGGAAAGATGCTGTTCCGTGGTGGCATTGCTGCCACAAAAAGGCATGTGGGAATAGACTGAGGGGGCCTGTTGCGGGCACCGCCCGCCACAATGACAGGAATGCAGGATGCACCCGCCACTGTGGTGGGCGCATCCTAATGGCCCCCATGGGACCATTATTTAATGCCATTATTATTTATCTTCAGAAAAAAATTACATTAAAATGTATTACGAATATTAATGTAACAAAATAAATTAAAAATTCTAAAATATGAATTGCATTTTTTAAAATTATTACCTTAAATCGTATTTTAATATATCAGTTATTTAAACCTCTACACACCCTTACCCCCTTAAAACTCAATATACCACTACTAAAATAAATATAAAAACATTATTCATATACATTAATGCAACTAAAAATGAGAAATCTCAACAATTTCATAATTAAAAAAATTATGCTACTAAAACACATATAATAAACATATACAATCAAACTCACCACAATAAATGATATACTAATTAACACTTATAAGCAATAATGAAAACAAAAATATTTTCTACATCAATATTTTTTACAATAATAAAAATACTTTTGATATCCCGATATTCTTGACATCATATTTTTGTATCACAATATTTTCTTCCGATATTTTGTCCAAATGCCTGGTAAGTTCAACCTAGTGTCCAACTTACTCAGCAATCCTGGGTAAGTTAGTTTAATGCATGTGCTGCATATGTCTATTTGTAACCTGATAGGTTGCACCATTGAGTTTTTTTAAATGTATGTTAATATTTTTTAGAATGTTTTATACTTGCTTATTGAGATGTTTTCTAATTAGGATAGAAAAGAGGCTAGGGGGGTCATTAGGATGGAGGGCGGTCTTTGTCTGCCCGCCATCGTTTCGGGGATTGGGACCGCCCGCCATAAGGGCGGGGGTCCCGTGTGGGCAATAAGGATGCGCCTGCCACAGTGGCAGGTGCATCCTGCATTCCTGGATTGTGGCGGGCGGTGCACTCAGCACCACCCGCCACAATGCCAGGAAGGCATCTTGTGCACTTCCATGCACAACATGGCAGACACCGCGCGGTGCCTGCCATGTTGTGCATGGAACTGCTGGGGGGTACAATAGGTACCCCCATGTGCCCCCCCACGCTGGGGGCCCGCAACGGGCCCCACACACAAACACTGCATGCCTTGCCACCACGGAAAGGCACCCTCCCACCTGCATCCTGATATGGATGGCGGTGTCTAGCAGACACCGCCACCATATGAAACCCTTTTCTGCCCGGTCAACTCATTGACCGGGCGGAAAAGCGGCGGACGGTCTTCCCGTCCACCGCAGTCCCCCCGCCATACTAATATGGAGGGGGGAAATGTGTGGCGGGCAGTCTAGGATGTCGGGCGGATCGCCACCGCCATGAGGGCGGTGGGGATCCGCCCTACATCCTAATGGGCCCCTAGATGTCAGGGTTATAAAGTGTGTTGCTTAGGAATTTGTTCTTCTTTAAAAGCCTGGTTTAACACTCTGAGGGCCTAAGTCACAAAGCCAGTTAGAGCTGTACATTTTCATTTATGTCTGTTTTTTATGCTTCAAATCAACAGCTTACCCGCCAGGCATACATCGGTTTGCTACTATGCAGAAGTAAATTCCAACCACATAGTGGTTAGTGTGAGGAACATGGCATGGTTTACCATGCAAGTGTGCGACATCTACACACGTTTGATTTTTTGGGCATTCACAAACGGCTCTCCAACGCTTTCCCACCATGCATACAGTGAGAGTTTTACTATGAATGTCAATTAGGGGTCGCCAGGGGGCATAGCTGTGAACCATGGCTTGCTCCTTGTGATCCCTTACACTGCCTTTGCAACCCCTACCCTAAGAGATTACAAAGGCATTGTCAGAAAGTGAAGTAAAACGGGACTCATATGAGCCCTTGTTACTTTTTGTTGCTGGTGCTTTAATTCACTAGGCTGTATCCTCAGTGTCTCTAGAATTGATTTTAGGGAGCACACAAGGGGGCTACAGATAGAACTGGTGGGCCTCCTTCAACATGGAAATATGAGATTTGTGTGCATATGCGTATAAAAAGTAGATAATAATTTTAGTTTAATACAATGATATAAAGGTTTCTAAAGAACATATACAATACAAATCTATTTGTGTACCACACACACACTCAACACACACATATATATAAACATATATATGACACTCATATATATATATATTCACTGAAAAAACCATAGGTTATAGACCATATATAGTTAGGAATTAGCATTTACAAAACCTTGAAAATTCACTGAAAAAACCAAAGGTTATAGACCATATATAGTTAGGAATTAGCATTTAAAAAACCTTATTTTACTCACACAAAACCATTGAAATTCCATATATAGTTAGTTGCACTAACTATATATCGCGCACCCGCAATCCACTGCTGATGATGTCACATATTACATCATTCATGACATGGTCAGAGACATCACTGATGACATCACTGATGACATCTCAAATGACATCACTGATGACATCATCCAGTGACTGTGTGTTTCTGAAAAGTTTAAATATGTTTTACATATTGAAGAATGAGTAGATGTAGAAGTGTCTGGATGAAGGATTTAGTAGGTGCGTGACTGACTGTATGAGTGAGTGATTAAATGTGTCTCACTGAGTGCATGGGTTAGTGACTAAACTGTCTTAATTTGTGCATCATTATGTCTGTTGTTCTGTAAACTGCTGCATGTGTTGGTCAGTAGCTATATGAGTAACTATATGGGTTATTGATTGATTGCCCAAGTATTTGTATGGGAGACTGAGTGTGTGTGTGGCTGGCTGGGAGGTGTGTGACTCTGTGCAGATCAATTTGTACTTGTATCAATGATTGTATAACAGAGTAAGTATGTGTTAGTATATGTTTCAAAATGTAAGGTGCTCTATGTTTAACTGTATAGATTAGAAAATGGAAGTGTGATTGATTATTTACAGGACTGACTAGGTGTGTGAGTAACTCCATGGATGAGTGACAGAGTGTGAGAGTCTGTATAGGTGTATGAGTGCATATGATACTGTTGTAAAGATGAGTGATTGTATGTATGAATGATTGTATGGGTAAATGAGTGAATGTGTGTGTAAACATAGGAATCACTGAGTGCGTATGTAGTAACTAGTATTGGTGTGTCAATGGTTTCAAAAATTATACTCTGTATTTAACACTGGGTGTAACAGAGGTTATATTAAAGTGTGAGGAGATGCATTGTATTGTCACATGAATGATATCATCAGTGATGTGGTCATTGATGTCAAATGAGATGTCATCAGTGATGTCATCAGTGATGTCATTTGAGATGTCATCAGTGATGTCATTTGAGATGTTATCAGTGATGTCATTTGAGATGTCATCAGTGATGTCATCAGTGATGTCATTTGAGATGTCATCAGTGATGTCATCAGTGATGTCACTGACCATGTCATGAATGATGTAATATGTGACATCATCAGCAGTGGATTGCGGGTGCGCGATATATAGTTAGTGCAACTAACTATATATGGAATTTCAATGGTTTTGTGTGAGTAAAATAAGGTTTTTTAAATGCTAATACCTAACTATATATGGTCTATAACCTATGGTTTTTTCAGTGAATTTTCAAGGTTTCGTAAATGCTAATTCCTAACTATATATGGTCTATAACCTATGGTTTCTTCAGTGAATTTCAATGGTTTTTTAATAGCAAATATCATAAGCTGTCGAATGTCAAGTACGTGGTAAGTGAAAACATTTTCGTGTTTATGCACACTGATCTGCTTTGAATGGTGCCCCCCCCCTCATTTCTATTAGGAGTACTCTCTCTTTGCACATAGTGAAGGGTAGTTAACGCAGGCCTTTGCCCCCGTTGTAATACGTCGTGCCTGCTTCTCTCTCCATTTGATTGATTGTTATCCAAGTATTTACTGTTTTAGAATTGGTTCTCTTTGGTTCATTCTCTATTTACAAACAAACACAGAGTCGCAATACTCTGTTTAGTCTTTGCAGATAACGAAAAATCGTGTAAAAAAAAAAGAAAAGGAATCGAGCAAAATCAGTAGGCCACTAATGGGATCTCTTTTTGACCTCGCTAAAATAGAAACATTAGGAACAACCCCTCATGACAAATACAAAACTAGTGAGATGAACTGAACTCCACACCATGATGGCTGCAAGACAGCTCGGCTCCGCCACCCACCCCGCCCAAAATAACGATAAAGAGCGGCTGCCATGATTGGTTGCGGAATGGCCACGACGGAGCTACGAAATGGTGCTGCTCTCATGCTAACCCCAGCTTCAGTCTGAAACATCCAGAAACACTGTAGACTACCAATTCGATCAGTTCCGGTAGCGCCCCAATGTAACCCGGTAGAGAAGAACTAGCCCTCCCCTCTTTGACTGATGGTTCTTGTTGCCTGTCCCTTCTGTTGTCATTTAACAGAACTATTTAGCCTGCTGAAAGGGGTTGTGTTCTAACCGCTGGTTGGTGGAGACATTTTGACTATATTCTGGACCTGCGTTGTCGCGTAATGCGTCATATGACGCGCCGCTTTAGCGCATCCGGAAGTCATCCGGGGCGCGCAGCGCGTAACGTAAGCATAACAAGTCATGTGACTTGTTAATAAAACTTTTCATTGGTTCATTTTACTTTTCTTATTCTAATGATGAAAGGCTTGGTCATATGACCTAAAAATTACGCTTTTTATTACTTCCGAACATTATTTTTTCTTAAATATATGTTATAATGTTCCAGGCTAACGTACTTTCCCGGAAAATTTACAACTGTCCTGCAAGTAAAATATATTCTTTTTTCGAGAAAAAGAGCGTTTCTTCGTCCCATGACGGAGCCGTTGAGCAAAAGAGGGTCGACCTGCTGTCTTAGTCGCCGATACGCCTGAATATGAGATTCTTATCGATCACTTTATGTTGCAGGAGTAGAAAACACAACAGCCCTTGACCATTTATCTTTACTGCGTTCCTGCGTATTATACCTTTTACCCTTCATGTAATTGGTCTGCTTTATTTCACTTGCCTTTTAATGATTCTAAAACAGTGACTATTATTAAAAACTTTACCAATGTATATACTACTACCATGTTTTCTTTTAAAAAACCTTTATTGTGAAAATTTCATTATACAAATACGAGCCTATAACCACGTGGGTCGGCCACGGAGCAAACTGTAATCGTATATGATGAGTAGAAATTTACACTGTAGAGGAACGTAACGGGCGGGCCATTAGGTTGCAAGAACTAAGGTGTCTAACAGTTACGGAATCGGTGGACGTACATTTTATAATTAAAATACGACAGGGCCAGTTACAATAAAATTATCTAGATATACATTTGCGGGCAAGTACCATGGGTGACGTTAATTCGAACTTTCAATAGTACAGTAATCAATAACACATCAGAACTTAATATCAATAGGGATGTCGAAATATTCAATCAATTCTCGTCCCCGACCGCCATGTGCTTCAAAACTGCATACGTATCTCGTGATTTCAAGGTTCTGCAACCAGTACACAACAAGGAGTTACGAGTCCCATTTATTCCGGCGCCATTTTGGGCGAGGACGGGCAGGTCCAGGATATAGTCAAAATGTCTCTACCAACCATCGACTATGATGATGTTCATATGCTGTATTTATTAGAGTAACACTCATCTGTCCACATGAAATTAATTTGCCACAATCTAAACATGTCATTTTAATCTTTCCAAAGTTCTTCTAAATATTTGGGACCGTTTCCCTTGCCTCTGATGCTGTCAGTGCCACTTCTTTGATGAATGTACTAGCAGGTCAGGGGTTCTCCTCCAAATCTCTCTTTTATGCAGCACTATAATTAATTGGTGCCACCTCTCCATATGACGATGCATGGTATAGTTACCATAACTATATTTTTTTTCGGTTCCTCTGGAGAGTTCATCGTGGCAGATGAAGAGTGTAACGTACCGGGCATTTACCTTTTTTTGCATGTACAGGAAAGGGAAAAAAAATCGAGCGTCCGAGTTCTAAGGTGTCCCAGGGCCATTTTAGTGGACCAGGCCCAAATCCAAAGAACAGGCCGCCATTTTGAGAGTCCTGTTGCAGCCGCCTGTCGCTGTAGCATCAAGAGCAGCCGAAACTCAGCTGAATGGCAACTGAAACGGTAAAGGGGCGCCCCACTACAGCAGACGAGCCTCCACCTAGGAAGGCCCGTTCACGCCGCCTCCCCCCCCCCCCTTCGGGCACCCCACGCCGTTATTCGGAGCAGTATTGTAGGATGGCCACACCAGTGCTAGACATCACCTCGGTGGTAACCGAATCTCAACGCCTTGTGGTGTCTTCTATTCAGAAAACATTGTTATGCTGCCTTCGACCTATTCGCCGCAAGTGCGCACGCAACTCAGCTGCATAGCTTGCTAGACACCACCTCGGTGCTAACCGAATCTCAGCGCCTTGTGGTCTCTTCTATTCCAAAAATATTGTTGCGCTGCCTTTGGCCCCATTCGCACATCGGTCCGCTACTGACACCATCTCACAGGCCAACAGGGCGCCCCACGCCGACTTTTACCATTGTAGGATGGCCACACCAGTGCCACAACTTGCTAGACACCACCTCGGTGCCATCCGGATCTTGGCATCTCAGCGCCTTGTGGTGTCTTCTATTCAGAAAATATTCTTGCGCTACCTTTGCCCCATTCACACATCGGTCCGCTACTGACGCCATCTCACAGGCTAATGGGGCGCCCCACGCCGAGTTTCAGCATTGTAGGATGACCACACCAGTACAGCAACTTGCTAGACATCACCTCGGTGCCATCCGGATCTCGGCGCCCCACTGCAGATGAAGTGCCTCTCAACTATGAAACCACCACGGTGACATCCGGATCTTGGCGCCTTGTGCTGGTTCCGGCCTATTCACACATCGGTCCGCTACTGACGCCATCTCACAGGCCAACGGGGTGCCCCACGCCGACTTTCAACATTGTAGGATGGCCACACCAGTGCACCTTACTAGACACCACCTCGGTGCCATCCGGATCTTGGCGCGTTGTGCTGCCTTCGGCCTATTCGCACATCGGTCCGCTACTGACGCCATCTCACAGGCTAATGGGGCGCCCCACGCCGAGTTTCAGCATTGTAGGATGACCACACCAGTACAGCAACTTGCTAGACATCACCTCGGTGCCATCCGGATCTCGGCGCCCCACTGCAGATGAAGTGCCTCTCAACTATGAAACCACCACGGTGACATCCGGATCTTGGCGCGTTGTGCTGCCTTCGGCCTATTCGCACATCGGTCCGCTACTGACGCCATCTCACAGGCTAATGGGGCGCCCCAACCCGAGTTTCAGCATTGTAGGATGACCACACCAGTACAGCAACTTGCTAGACATCACCTCGGTGCCATCCGGATCTCGGCGCCCCACTGCAGATGAAGTGCCTCTCAACTATGAAACCACCACGGTGACATCCGGATCTTGGCGCCTTGTGCTGGTTCCGGCCTATTCACACATCGGTCCGCTACTGACGCCATCTCACAGGCTAATGGGGCGCCCCACGCCGAGTTTCAGCATTGTAGGATGACCACACCAGTACAGCAACTTGCTAGACATCACCTCGGTGCCATCCGGATCTTGGCATCTCAACGCCTAGTGGTATCTTCCATACAGAAAATATTGTTGCGCTGCCTTTGGCCCCATTCGCACATCGGTCCGCAACTGACACCATCTCACAGGCCAACAGGGCGCCCCACGCCGACTTTTACCATTGTAGGATGGCCACACCAGTACAGCAACTTGCTAGACATCACCTCGGTGCCATCCGGATCTTGGCATCTCAGCGCCTTGTGGTGTCAGTCAGAAAATGTTGTTGCGCTGCCTTTGGCCCCATTCGCACATCAGTCCGCTACTGACACCATCTCACAGGCCAACAGAGCGCCCCACGCCGACTTTTACCATTGTAGGATGGCCACACCAGTGCCACAACTTGCTAGACACCACCTCGGTGCCATCCGGATCTTGGCATCTCAGCGCCTTGTGGTGTCTTCTATTCCGAAAATATTGTTGCGCTGCCTTTGGCCCCATTCGCACATCGGTCCGCTACTGACGCCATCTCACAGGCCAACGGGGCGCCCCACGCCGACTTTCAACATTGTAGGATGGCCACACCAGTGCGGCAACTTACTAGACACCACCTCGGTGCCATCCGGATCTTGGCGCGTTGTGCTGCCTTCGGCCTATTCGCACATCGGTCCGCTACTGACGCAAACTCACAGGCCAACGGGGCGCCCCACGCCGACTTTCAGCATTGTAGGATGGCCACACCAGTGCTGCAACTTGCTGGACACCACCTCGGTGCCATCCGGATCTTGGCGCGTTGTGTTGCCTTCGGCCTATTCGCACATCGGTCCGCTACTGACGCCGCCTCACGTGCCAACGTATTTTCTCCGCATTTTATACCCTATGCCGCATAACAGGTCATGTGACTTGTTTATAAAACTTTTCATTGGTTCATTTTACTTTTGGTTTCCTAATGATGGAAGGCTTGATCATATGACCTAAAAACAACACTTTTCATTGGATGAAAACTTTTTTTTTTTCCCAAACGATGAAAGCCCCACCTTGTTTCTGGATGTTTCAGACTGAAGCTGGCGTCAGCATGAGAGCACCACCATCTCGTAGCTCCGTCGTGGTCATTCCGCGAGCAATCATGGCAGCCGCTCCCCACCAGAAGCCTACAGGAGTCGGGGGCCCCCAAAACTTTTGATGAATCCTCAAGGCAGAGGGGACGCTTTCGAGAATGGGGTCCAAGACCTAGCAGACAAGCGTCCGATTTCCAAGGTGTCCCAGGGCCATTTCAGTGGACCAGGCCCAAAAAGGAAACAGCCTGCCGCCATTTTGAGAGTCCTGTGACAGCCGCCTATCGCTGCACCGCAAGAGTGGGCGCAACTCAGCTGAATTGCGGCTTTTGACACAGTGGACCAAAAACTGACGGAATGGCAACTGAAACGGTAAAGGGGCGCCCCACTACAACAGATGAGACTCCACCTGGAGAGGCCCGTTCACGCCGCCTCCCCCGGGGCGCCCCACGCCGTTATTCGGAGCAGCATTGTAGGATACCAAAACCAGTGCGGCAACTTACTGGACATCACCTTGGTGCCATCGTTCTGCTGCCTTGGAACTATTCGCACAACAGTTTGCTACTGATGACCCACCCCCCGCGACGCCCCACGCCAGAAATCTGGACGTTGTGCTGCGTTGGGACTATTCGCACAGCCGACCGCTACTTCGTTGTTTTTCCCTAAAAATGTTTATATGTTATTACTGTTTTTGTTTTCTTGTATATATTTATAAGTTATTAAAGTTTTATAATCTTACTACTTTGTCGGAGTGCTATATATTTTTAATGTGACACATAATTGTAAAAACTTTGATGTACAAAGAGTCATCCCTGGAATCTTCCGCTTCAGGCTCGGTCCCCTCCCCAATCACAATACAGGATGGTTTTCAGATAATAGGAACGCGTCTGCTGTGACGGATCTCATCGAGTGTGGGCCTTGATCTACTATAACTCCTTTGAAGAGGGGTGATTCTTTACAGCTGGGGCCATAAACTACATCTGCAGGGCTAGCTGATACCCTGGGACCGGCCTGGACAATCGGACACAGAGGAAAAGGAGTGTCAGAGGGTGCGGTAGTGAATAGGGCGAAAGGGAGGTGTCGGGCGGGCACAGGGTGTGATTCTCAGGGAAGAGCAGCGCAGATGGGGGGAGATTTATTACCCATGCATAAGACAGAGAGCGGGGGTGACCACTGCCTGGGGGAGATGCTTGCGAGGGTGGGGAGCCATGCTAAGGATCGACAGCGTGCACAGAGTGGGTCTGGTCAAGGCATCTAAAATGGCTGCCGTGCACGACAAAAGTGTGGCACTTGAAAAAAGGCAAGATGGCGCAGACAATGTTTTTCAACACTTCCTGATTTCCTTTGAATCGAACGTTAACAGACGTTGGGGCATATTACCAAAGTTAAGCGATATTTATCCCTAACGATGCTTAGCAACGATTTTTTTACCGCTAAGCATCGTCAGAAATTATCGCAGATAAACCTTGCTATTATCAAGGTTTATCGCAAATACGATAAAAAACGACCGCAATGCATTAATATCGCTGAAAACTCAGCGATATTCATGCATTACCGAGCTAATGCTCTTAGCCATGTTATCCACCTCCCATTGGATAACATGGCTAAGAACTGCTCAGGACAGGTGCTAGCTTTTGGAGATATTCGCGCTTATCGCGAATATTTCCAAAAGTTGATAATAGGAGATAGCGATGTTAGCGACTGTTTCCAGTCGCTAACATCTTGGCATGCCCACTTTGCATGTCATTAGTGATAAATATCACTCACATGCAAAGTGGGGCCCAAGATGGTCGCTATCTCCTACTAGCCGTCGCTAACTGGTGTTAGCAACAGCTAGGTAATACAGATATAATTTTATCTCCGCGAAGCGGAGCGCTGTTACAGATATATATCTTGTTTTTGAACGTTAATTTCTCAAAATCCACTGAAGCACATATATTGAGACCTAGCAAAGGCACATCGAGCTACCAGTCCCTACAATTTTGCCAAGTTTCGTGCAAATCCATTCAGCCGTTCGATTATTATTATTATTATTTTTTTTTCCCCGCGGGGCCCTTTTAAAACCTCCACATCAAACCTAAGAGGTCAAGGAGGATCTACTATGCCCCCTTATGGTCATTTGCCCCTTCGCTTTGGCCTCCTCTTGTCTCTCGATCCTACCGAGAGACAAGATGGCGGCCGCTACGGACTGTTTGCAATGTTTACAGACGCCGGAGAACCAATCAGCTTCGCAAACCTCCGTTACGCGAAGCGGAGCGCTGTTACAGATATATATCTTTTTTTGAACGTTAATTTCTCAAAATCCACTGGAGCACATATATTGAGACCTAGCAAAGGCACATCGGGCAACCAGTCCCTAATATTTTACCAAGTTTCGTGCAAATCCATTCAGCCGTTCGATTATTATTATTATTTTTTTTTTTTGCCCCGCGGGGCCCTTTTAAAACCTCCACATCAAACCTAGGGGGTCAGCGAGGATCTACTATGCCCCCTTATGGTCATTTGCCCCTTCGCTTTGGCCTTCTCTTGTCTCTCGATCCTACCGAGAGACAAGATGGCGGCCGCTACGGACTGTTTGGAATGTTCACAGACGCCGGAGAACCAATCAGCTTCGCTTCACAAAGCTCCGTACCGCGAAAAGTCCGCGAACCGGAGCGCTGCCCGGTCCGCTGTTACAGATATATATCTTTTTTTGAACGTTAATTTCTCAAAATCCACTGGAGCACATATATTGAGACCTAGCAAAGGCACATCGGGCTACCAGTCCCTACAATTTTGCCAAGTTTCGTGCAAATCCATTCAGCCGTTCGGGCTAAAAGTGAGGCCAACCGTCCTATGGAAAACTCAATGTTAAAAACACGTTTTGGGACCCCCCTTTTTTCTCGGCCCCCCCTTGACGAACCCCCCCCAAATTTTCAAGGGCTGCTCAGAAACAAAATGTGCCATTTTCCTGAAAATTTCAGCCAATTCCGTCCACAAACGCCAAAGTTATTAGACATAGAATTTTCAAAAATCCCATAGAGAAAAAATCCTAACTATATATACCTACTGGCGACCGCCAGTAGGTAATAACTATATGTGTGTGTGTGTGTGTGTGTGTGTGTGTGTGTGTATGATACATATATGTGTGTGTGTGGTACAAAAATCCATTTGTATCTAATTAAAAACCTGTAGCATTATTTTAATAATCTTGCATTTAATGTTAAATCCTTCATTTATTGTAGCTTCTGCAGAGTCACTATTTTAAAGCCATTATGTCAAAACTCGTGGCAAAACCCTCTCTAACATCGTCAAGGAACAAACAATAATGTGGTGTCACTTCCTGTAATGTCATCAGTGGCCTAATGTTTGGATAATATTATAACTTCCGCTACCCTTTGGCATGTGGGTGAATCGATCTCAATGAGTTTTACTCCAGCAAAGGACTGAAGTAACTCTGGGCCATATTATCTAGAACAGGCGATAAAATTATCGCCGCTTTATCGGCAGGAAACTGCCGCTAAAGCGGCGATAATGGGCTTGATAATATATCCTTGTGAATTCCCATAGCAGCCCAGGTTCTGGTGTTAACCTGGGCTGCTATGGGAGTTCTCAAGGGCATATTATCGAGCCTATTATCACCGCTTTAGCGGCAGTTTCCTGCCGATAAAGCGGTGATAATGTTATCGCCTGTTCTTAATAATATGCCCCTCTGTTTCTAGGGTTGAATGGGTAATGGATCACCCCAAATGTTTGTGGCAGGGAGGGCACACTCTTCCTCCAGAGAAAAAAAGTTTTTTTAAGACAAAAATGGTGTCTAGCCTAAACAGATCAAAAGTTACTAAAACTCAGCAACAGGTGTTGTCGAGCAGTGTAAGGTCCTTCACAAATATTGACTGCTCTCTTTTCTGTTGCTTATTGGTGTACTTTTGTGTTAAGTCTGTACAAATGAGATGAAAACTTTGCCCAGACCGTGTTAAAATGAGGCACAATGACAAAACATGAAGTAATACTATCACAAAATGTCCTGCATTACGCCGCATAATTTGCCTTTCCTGCTACATAATTTTGTCAGCCCTGTTACATAATTAATTTAGCACTGGCTATGGGGCCCATAGCTGGGGCACTCGCCAGGCAACTTCATTATGTAAAATGGCATGGTTTTGTGTATGGAAAATCCGCGTGGGGAGGGGCAAAAACATGTACCACTCCTACAACACCAAAATGACACGAGCTGGTCGATAATCTATTGTTTCCACAGTCATTTAATAAACCGGTCGCACTTCTCTGTGTATTCTCCACCGCCCACGCTGTTCCCTCTGTACGTCCTAACTCAGTTTCCCACAGCGCAGCTCTCAGAAGACATTATGGTGGAAATGTTGTATTGCCTTAAACAGAAGTGACACGACAGAAGGCCGTCGAGCAGTCGATGCCGGGCTGTGCTCCTGCCCAGATGGAATATGGTTATTGCTTTTGCGCCCGAACAAACAATTTTTCTATTAAATACACCCAGCCTATTAAGTAATATTTTGTTTGATCGCCACGCTCAGCTGGTGCTTCTCTGAAGTCCTTGTGAGTGACTCAGTCCTGCTGCAGCAGCTACACAGCCGGGGACACAGCTTGCGGTCTGAATGACAGCTGTAGGGAAGATGAGCTCGACCTGCCCCACTCTGGCATTTATGAATGACAGTGCATCACAAAACACCCTTAAGCACTTTTATGCTAATACTAATAATTACTTTGCTTATATCGCACACACTACTACTTCTCTTCTTCGTAGGTACTGATAAAAGGTATTAATTATTGCCCTCCTCAATGGCACTCATGTGATCAACCTCAGAAGGATGAAAGTTGACTAGCTACTACAGATTTGAACCTGTCTCTTTCAGGTTACATAGAGAGCTATGGAATAATTTCATTGTATTTTTTTTATTTGTTTGACAATTCTATATAGGGCTCTTTCCATCAGATTTACATTAAGGTGCTTGTCAGAGAACAACGAGCGATACACATATATGTATAATAGTGCAACAGGTTATGTATGGCGCTCTACCAGGCTGGCTGAAGAAAAATAAACACATAAAACAGCATAGTGAAGAAAGTCATGTTGTGGGGAGTGTAGGAAATACTAACATATAGTTCATATTATGTTACAAAGATATATATATATATATATAGCACTGTATTATTTTTACTATGGCCTGGAGTATACTGCAAAGTGAATGGGTGGGCAATGTTATTGATTAGGTGTTCCATGCTTTTCATTTGGAATCATAGCAACTTAAATTCTGGAAATAGACGTAATAGAAGAAACAATTAATCAACCAATTAAACATTACAAATATATGTTTTCATTATTAATGATTTTGAAATTGTTGGCACTGGTGTATGTTTGGGGCTAGTGATAGGTTTAATTTGATCAGAGTTTGGAGTTGAGTAAGGATTGGGGTTTACGTTTGGAGCTAATGTTATGGCTTGAGTTATGGGTAGGTGGTTATGGTTAGGTGGAGAGTTAGGACAGAGATTAGAGGTAGGAGTTGGGTCCGAGTTCAGGTAAGAATAATATTAGGGTTAGAGTTCTGTATAATACAATTAGAGTTATGTGGTTGTTTTGATTTGCTTTATTGTTACAGCTCAGGAGAGGATGAGGTTTATGCCTTATGCTTTGCACAGGATTAGATGTTGGTAAATACCTGGACACCGTCAGCAACTGTGTGTCATGAACAACTATGGGTGTATGAAACAACATGGAAAGGTTAGTTCCCAATTATATAAAGGACCAAGGAGTTCCAATAATAAATAGAAAATGCCCACAGAACAGCTGAATATATTTCAAATGTTTATTATCTTTTTAGTTCATAGAAAAATATATCAAGTGTAGATAGAGAGCAATACATACTTCATTTAGTAAAAAATACATATCAAATAGTGCAACATCAGCCCAGGGACACGGAGAACAATAAAAAATGGCACCCAAATCACTCACTCATTCTGTCAACCACTGACTCATTCTCAAGCCTTTACATCCATACCAACTCAATCAACTACCACATATCCTCAGACACACGTAAAAAGCGCCGACACGCGTTTCGGAACAGTGCCAAAGTGGGAGATTCCTTCATCAGTTCCTTATACGAGTACCGCCACACCTTGAGACCCACTCTAATACGGGAATTCTTGCCTGTTTGACATATCTTTATATAGATCTTCTCGAGTGTCTACCTCCTATCTGCCATCTACCCCAGGATATCGCGAGTTTGTTCACCTATCTGTCCCTTCAAAAGTTGAAGCCTGATAGGGAGTCGCCAATTTTTTGGCTTCAGGGTATGTCGATATTAAGGTTTTTATCCCTAACTGCTAAGGGGCCTTTTCTAAAAAATCTTTTTAAGACTTTCTGGCTTCTTTCTTTGAAACGCTGTTAACAATTTTTCACTTTATGCCTTCTGTTGCACTGAAGGGTGGGGTCTATACTTCTTTGGGCTATAAAGGTATTTTTTGAACCACCACTTCATTGTTTTCACACTATGTATGCTGATATAGGTACTGTATGTATTTGAGTGTACCCTGTTTTACTCCCTTTTGTGACCAGTTCTTTCTTCTTTTATGTTTCAATTTTTCTGTATTATTTAATTACTTTTCTTGCCCACAGATATGTTTTTCCTGCCCTGATTTAATGATTGGGACCCGTTTATATCATCTTGGATTTTAAGAGACCGTGCCTACCAGTACATTGATGATATGCGCCCTGATGAAGGAATCTCCCACTTTGGCACTGTTCCGAAACGCGCATCGGTGCTTTTTCCGTGTGTCTGAGGATATGTGGTAGTTGATTGAGTTGGTATGGATGTAAAGGCTTGAGAATGAGTCAGTGGTTGACAGAATGAGTGAGTGATTTGGGTGCCATTTTTTATTGTTCTCCCTGTCCCTGGGCTGATATTGCACTATTTGATATGTATTTTTTACTAAATGAAGTATGCATTGCTCTCTATCTACACTTGATATATTTTTCTATGAACTAATAAGATAATAAACATTTGAAATATATTCAGCTGTTCTGTGGGCATTTTCTATTTATTATTGGAACTCCTTGGTCCTTTATATAATTGGGAACTAACCTTTCCATGTTGTTTCATATATATTTTGCCCTGGTGGGTTGTTCCCCCTCCCTTTATCCTATTCAGGTTTCAGCACCCCTCTTTCGTTTTTTGCAATGAACAGCTATGAGCCCTATTGTGATGCGGTTGGAAACGGCTCTGAGCGAATCGTAGTATGCCGGTCGGATTCTTTTCCGACCACCTCATTACGATGCAGGAGGTCGGAAAGGAATCCAAACGGTCATTGCCACTGGATTCTGAGTGGCTCGAAGAGCCCATCCGCCAGTCAGAATGCATCCAGTAATCCCAAGGGCGGTTCTTTCCTCCCTTGGGAATATGATGTCGGGTTTCAGCAGCCTTTCCGTGACGACCTTTCCACCACAGAAAGGCTGTCGGAGCTCAACTTTGGGGGCCTCTCTATGGTGCCCCCTGGTGATCCCTGCACTCCATGACAGACACCTTGGGGTGCATGCCACAGGGTGCAGGGATGAACTGCACCTCCTATTTTACAATGGGAGCATGCATTCAGGCCAGAATACATGCTCCCATTGTGTAGTATAGGAATGCGATCGAACAGTGTTCGGTCGCATCCTACTTAGTCTGTCGGGACAGCCGACCAGGTGTCGGTTGGCCCCATGACCAAGACGATGTTGGGCGGAGGAAACTCCACCCGACATCGTAATTGGGCCCTTAGTTTGACGAAGTCTCAGACTTCTTCTACAATAAAATCCAAATGATTTATGATAATTTTCCCCCACAAGAAGTCCCTAGTTCTATTGCTGACAAGAATAGTTATCATGGCCCTTTGCTAGATACTTTTGATCTCCTTACACTTCCATTCTACTGGCCAGTTCCAAGTCTGGGTACTCACTGGACACATATATTTCTAAAATGTTCACTCCTTTAATAAATCTCATTTCTCATAAACTGATGATCACCTCCTTGGAAGCAGCAACAGTCCAACAGGACTGGAAGCAGGCTATGCTTCTACCTCTGCTGAAGAAAGCTAAAGCAGACCCTAAGGCACTTAGCAATTTCCATCTGTTTTCCTGGCTTCCATCCATGGCTAAAATGCAGTGACGGCTCCTTTGCTATGGAGGAGAAGCGTTGCCTCACTGCTTTTTTGCAGTGAAACACAAGGATAATAAAATGATAATAACACATGTAAATATCATTTTATTTTCTCCTACTTCCACCTACACTGTGTGATTGGGCGGGGCAGGTGAGGAATGGTAGCAGCCTCCTAAAGTGCACAATGACTGCTTGGCCGGCCCTCTCAGCTACCCAAAACAGTCTAGCGCACTTCGCATTCAGGCTGCATTACAGCCTATTTGGAGACTATGCCTTGGACCCCAGTCAGCATCTGAGTGCAGAAACAGGGCGCTCAGACCAATTAAAATGCCGTTAAGGCAGCATTGTGATTGGCTGACTGGGAGCCTGGGTGTGCTTCCTCTTGAGTCCCAGAGGGAGCATCAAAAGCAAAAAGATTACCTACCCCAAATCTTCAGAATAGGCCCCAAAACGGGGTCCTTCAATAGGCACACTACCACCGGAGCAGATCAACTGCAAGAAAAGTCAATCACATCAATGACTACAAAATATATAACAATTTATTAATGTTTTGACAAACATATCACAAATGATTAAATACTCATAATACTAATAGTGGAATATCAAAACTCACTAGCACACAGCTCCAATGCATCAGGTCCCACACTCCTAAACCATACAACACATTCATTCCTTCAAGTACTCCCACAGTTCACCACACAAACCCATACCTCAACTACACACTTCATAGCACATTCAATAATAAAAACTGTACAGAGATGCCACAAGATGGTCAGGTGACAGTATGGAACAATTCATCTTGATAGTGTGGGTGGGGGTGGATGCAATCCAGCTGCCCCCTCATGATAGTGGGGGTTGGGGGGATGCAATCCAGCTGCCCCCTCATGATAGTGGGGGTGGGGGATGCAATCCAGCTGCCCCCTCATGATAGTGGGGGTGGGGGTGGATGCAATCCAGCTGCCCCCTCATGATAGTGGGGGTGTGGGTGGATGCAATCCAGCTGCCCCCTCACGATAGTGGGGTGGGTGTGGATGCAATACAGCTGCCCCCTCATGATAGTGGGGGTGGGGGTGGATGCAATCAAGCTGCCCCCTCATGATAGTGGGGGTGGGGGTGGATGCAATCAAGCTGCCCCCTCATGATAGTGGGGGTGGAGAGGGAGGACTACGGAGGTGAGACACTGCGTGGAAGTGGCGAGAAGGTATGTTTTTATTTCACCTGTGTTCTCCACCCCTCTCGCCCCTGCCCCTTTACCTCCTGCACCCCCCCCACCTCCAGCCCCCTACCTCCAGTCCTGCCAAAATGCTAAAGAAGAGGGGCAAACAACTAATTTCTAATTTCCTGGAAAACCCAACATTCTTCATTACAGTGAATCAGGATTCCGTGCTGGTTATAAAATGGAGTCGGCTCTTTTGGAGGTCACTGAATTCATTTCGGTCAATCTAGATGGGAGCTCAGTAGTCATGGTTGTCCTTCTTGATTTGTCCGTGGGCTTTGATACAGTTTCCCATTCTATCCTCCTGGATTGACTATGGGATGTGGCCATGCATGGGCCTGCAGGGACCTGGTTGAACTCCTAGATGGAGGACCATATGCAAAGGGTTTTTCTCCCTCCCATTAGATCCACAGTCAAACCACTTGAGCATGGGGTACCTCAGGGCTCGGCCATGAATACAACACTTTTTAATATTTACTTGGTCCCCCTTGCTAAGATAGTAGAGGCATGGGCCATTAGGATTATTTCCTATGCAGATAACATGCAGTTGATGCTGATTTCCAGGAGAAGAAGGTGGGTGCGTTAGCTGCGTTTAAAGGATGCTTAAAAGCGGACAGCGAATGGATAAATATGAGCTGCCTCAGGTTGAACTTTGAGAAAACAAAGATTGTTTTTGTTTAGCACTAACCGCTACGATGATGCCCACAACTGATGGCCCTTTCGAGCTTGGCCTCCCTCCCCTTCCTGCAGCAGTGGTAAGAAACCTTGGGGTCAAATTTGACTCCAATCTATTGTTTGGAGCTTAGGTCAGATCTTTTTCTGCCAGCTGTATTTTAACAGTGAAATCAGTGTTGAAAATAATCCAACTGATCCCTGAGCAGTGCCGTAAATCGGTCATCCATGCTCTTATAACTTTAAACTTGACTATGCAAATAGCTTGTACTTTGGTTTACCATCCTGGCCACGTCACTGCTTGCAGATTATTCAAAATGCAGCAGCCCGGCTGATTTTGAAGAAACCTGCTAGCGTCCCAGTTTTGGCCCACCTACGCGGTCTTCACTTGCTGCCTGTGGCCAGTCGTATAAAATTCAAAGCCTTAACACTCGCCCATAGAGCTGGTGAGCATAAAGACCAAGGTTACTTGAGAAAAAGACTGCTCCCTTACCATCAGGCAAGAACACTTTGATCTAATGGACAGAAACTACTAAGTGTTCCGACAATTAGTTAGGCTAGAAGACGCGGATGCTCTTTCTCTTATTTAACCTCCAAACTTTAAAACTCACTGCATGGAATCCTCCCACTTGCGCTATCTGAATCAGTTTTCCGTAGACTACTGAAAACATATCTGTTTGATAATAAGGCTCACGGTATCATTGTGGCTAATTCTTTCAGTGTACTTTATAACCGCTTGCAACAGGACACCTCTTCGGAGGCAACCCTGCACTTTATAAATTCTATTGTATTGTATTGTTAATAGGATTTGAGTAAGAAGATTTAAATGAATGTTGTCTTTTGGATTAGGGTAACATTTAGGTTCAGGGTGGTGGCGGGGTTAGATTCTGCCTAAGGGTTTGATTAATGGCTGGGGTTTTAGTATGGGTTACGACCATATTTAAGGTTGTGGCAAGTGAGGGGTAGGGTTGTATTTAGGGGTATTTTTATGATTTGTGTTAGAGTTAGGCCTCTGAATGTTCTTTAATGGTTTGGTGTATTTAACTTTGGAATTTTGGTCAGGGTTAACCCAAATATATGAGTTAAAGTTAGGGAAGTAATGTTAGACGTCATTCTCCAATTGGGTATAATAGTTTCTTCAATAAATTCCTTCATCACGAATACATTTTCCTTCAAAAATATGTAATCATAAACATGTGTCTTCATCTTTGCATTTCTCTTCATCACATAGATCTGAAATTCTTTAACCAGATAGTATTTGCAAAATATCCAAAGCTTCTACTACCTGCATCAAAGCGCAACCATATTGACTTAGGCAAACAAGTTCTTAATATGAGTTACTGGGTCCAATTGTGCAAAATAACCTGAACTGCTTAAACCAGAAAGGATATGCCTGATTCACAAATATCTTTATGTGGCCTACAGCAGACACCAATAAGACTTTTCCAAGCTATCAAAGACTCTCATAAAATGTCTTGTGAGTTTTCTGCACAATCTCCAAATTTAAATTTTGACTACACTTATATTGAATCCATAATATTGACTAACCATATATTGTTAATTTAAGTAGATATAGAGTTCATATAGTAAGTATTTCCTTAGCTATATACTTATATTGATAATATATTTGAAGTCAATATTGTGGATTTGTTATATGTGAAAGCCGGTAGTCTTATCCTTGATATTGGGACATACAACCATCTTAAAGTACAGAACAACTTTAATAACTCAGGCCTGTTTTTCTTTTCTAGTTCAAAACACTTTTAGGACTGTATAAAGCCTTATCATAGCCTTGCAAATCATGCCCATCTTTCTTGGCTTTCAACAGTGTAATACCTTTTAAAGTAGTCCTGGATGAAATTCTCATTGTGTCGGAATTATCGGAGTAATTTATATCATTATACATTACTCTTGTGATGTGAAATTAAAGAAATGATGCAATTATGCCAGCATGAGAAATCAAGAGTAATTTGGTGCAAAAATCCTATTGCAGTGGCACAGGAACGATGAACTATTAGAGAGGGAGCGGATGCTGGCTACTGCTGTTCATGTGTTTAGTGCTATTTTCGAAGCGCAAAATGCATCCTCAGGCCCATTTTTGCATTGGATGCTGGATTACAATTTTGATCCAATTACACATAATTACGAGTAATGTTTCAGTAATTACTGTAGAGAGAATCATACCAGGCCTCTACCTAAGTGTCTGAAAAATCTTTATAAATTGTGACTGAGGTCTTTCTTGGTTTAATGTAAATTTAAGACTGTCGCAATTTGGGACAGAACCTTTGTATGAGTCTTCTAATCTAGTTAAAACCACCATGAACACGTGTTTAAATTGAGAAGTCTCCTTCAGAACAACTTTACTACCTTTGGTTAATCACAAAGGACCTGATTCACAAAGATAATGTACACTTTTGAGTGATTAACACTTTTGAGTAAGTTTACAATTTTTTTTTTACCTATTTACAAAATCCAAGTGTAAGGTATTACTAAAAAAAACAAAAAAACTGTAGTAAGTCCAGCACCACACAATGAAACCGCTGGTACTGCAACACTCTCTCTTAAAAAATAATGGACTTAGGAAATGAAAATAAAAACACATAGGAAAAATTGTTGATTTTTTTATTTAAAATATCTGAAAATATTAATAGTTATAACTTGATGTTCAAAAATAAAAAGCAGATATTGATAATTAATGTATTGCTATGCTAATACCCTATTTTTAATTTCAATGGACATTATTGTCTTCTTTGAGTGTCCTTATTCTCAATGAAAGATGTCGTTGGGGTTATAAAAGGTTACAGTTTGAGCCTCCAAGTGAATCTAGGGGTTTAATGAACACCGACAAGCCAAATATACAATCTGGAAAACACCAATCAATTTTGGGCATTCGCAAAATATATATGTCTATAAATCATCTAAAAATCGGCAAAGGTCCGTAATCTTTTTCTTTGGCATGGAGTATCTCATAATGCATCAACATTGCCTGATGGACTCGAAAGATCAAAATAAAGCTGAACTAAATATGCAAACACTGCACATGTATTTATTTAAGCCAGGCTCAACTCTGAAAGGCCTCCCTTTGATGGGATCGAGGCTTGCAGTCTTCCAGTGCCGGCCAAAGAAGCAGATCAGGTGATGTGGTAGCTATCGCAATCTAAGCAGCATGTAGCAGGAAGAACAACATGCCACCATAACTGATGTTAAATCTAAATAGACCACTTACTGTGGTCATAACAGGGACAAACTAGGCCTTCGTACATGTGTCAACCTCAATTGGTCATTGAACAGTATAAACAAATAAGGATATTCTGAAACCTGCTCCAACTTGTTTTGTCATCCAAATAATCTTTCATGAAAGGGCATAAGTATGGACCATATTCTTAGGGGTCAATTCCGATCTCGTTCGGAAAGCATACTGAACTACTCGGTTCCGGGCGACTCAGATTTGGTGAGGCTGACCGATAAACTATGATGCATCTGTATACGATTCGGTTGGACTCCCATTGATTTCAACGGGAGCCTGTGTAGCGAGCGAGAACACAGGCTCCCATTGAAGAAAGGGTTAGTTGAGGAAATACTTGCACCCAGTGGTGGGCACTCCGTGGTGACTCCAACACTGTGCATAGTTGGGAATGGGGGATCCATGAGTACCCCCTACGTGCCAGATTCAGAGGGCCCCGGGTGAAGGAGGGCCTTCTACAGACCCCCAAAGAACGATTCCTGCAGCCGTTTCATTCCAGGCAAACCGAATCAGAAAGGCTGTCTGAATCATTCATCGTACTTGCTCTCTTGGAAACCAAGTCCATAGAGATGTACGAATTGGCTCTGGAAAGGCTCGATCTTTCCAGATGCCTTTTGGAGTCAATTTGGTGAGCGCTAAGGGTTTCCAGGCATCGTTCGGAACTGGGAACGAATCAGTCAGAAGCAAAGTCTCCGGATCGGTTTGGGCAAAGCTGAATCCGATTCAGATCCCTTCCGACCAAGATTGGAATCGACCCCTTAGTTGTGGTCTAACTGATCTTCAGTTTAGTATTTACGATACATAGCCGAAGTTTCAAGAGAGCTCTCAAGACTAATATTACTGTGACTTAAAAAGACTACTTCATCAGAATGAAACTGGACAGGCACATGCTCTCCATTAAAATTGGGCAGATAGGTGTCTAACTCTCTCAAGATAGTATCTAGATCAACCATAACCACATGCCCATGTTAAAATCGGCTTAGACCTTAGAGTAGTGCTTTGAAGTCGCTAGGTGGCCCAAAGCACACCTCTCTATTACAGAGCAACTGCTTTCCTCTTGAACTGAACTTTGCAGACTGACAGTGTTGGCAACATGTCTATCGGTGAGTGACAGGTCTTTTTCCTGTCTCCTTCAGGGGAAGATGCCTACTTCCCCCTTGTAAAATTGTTCTGCCAGTCTTCATGAACCATATCTTTCACTTACACATGATTAGGAATAAGTGAATTGTGTATCCTTGTTATGAGTGTCTTACTGTGAGTGTGTGGATGGTGTGAACATCTGGAAAAGTGTGTGGTAAAACAATTTTACATTCCACATATATAGGATAGCCTCCAATGGTATAGGGTTTCCTTCAAGACTACTGTGGTCACTGATGATCTGGGAACTCATGCTTTGTGCATTCCTTTCTGTCATTCTGTCCTAGAGTGGGATATAGGGGAGTGTATTTTACTGTGGGTAGGAGTTTCAGGGCCTCTTGCCTTTAAATCTTGCTGTTATGTCTCTGCCAAAGCACTCCAGCTCCTCCTTCTTGCTTTTTGCTCTGTAAAGAGAAAGGGCCTGCTCTATTGCCCAGAAATCTGTACCATGAGCTGCAGAGAAAGGGCTTCTGCTTTCCATGCCTCTTGCACAAGCTGACCTCTCAGTGACATTGCAATGTTTGAAAGGAAAATATGCCCAGAAACTGAACTATGCAAGAGAGCTGATTGGTCAATTCCAATGATACACAGGGCTGGCTTGACTAGGACTTTGTTTCAGAATCCCTCTGCATCAAGGACAAACCTTTCCACTAGTACAGCTGAAGAGAGCTGAGTTCCAGGGACAAAGTAGGCTTACCTGCTGAAGAATCCTCCTTGAAGTCCCATGGTTAAATCATCTGGACAAACCATGCCCTAGTCACGATCAGCATCCCCATCCTGGTGCAATACACATTCAATACCACCAGACCAGCCACTGAAACTGGAAAAACATCACTAAGAAGGACTGGAACACCGCTCTCAACACCCATCAAACTAAATATAGCAACAGCCTCCTTAAATTCATCAAGAATGTCACCAACTGGATCCCCTCCTGAGCCGAATTTCTGCCCCCTCTCAAACACAGAAATACAAGATCCAGACAGCAGGCTACACCACTGTAAACAATTAAAGCACAAATGGGGAATAAGCCAGGGCAATGCATACAGGAGCACCTTCTAGTCCACCCTGATACACTACCAGCAAATGATCTGAACCACCAACACACTGCTCTGGTGAGCTACATTAATGCCAGGACCAACAGAAGCAAAGAAATCTTTGGCATCATGAACAATTTCACCACACCAGGAACCACATCGAACTCAATCAACCCCTTGCAAGACCTCTGCAGCAATGTTTCTATTTTCTTTACAACAAAATCACTTTACAGAAACTGTAACCGGCAACTGGACCAGACGCACCTTGCCAAGTACCTCCTGATTTTATCCAAAGCTAACCACATGGCCTGTCATTACCCCGAAAGAAACCACCATGAAGCCCATCCACACTTAGACCCCCATCGGACCCCTAACCCATCACACACACTCCAAAGGATTGCAACCCATTATGACCTTGCTCACATCCGTTCTGAACACCTCCACCTCTTCTGGGACTTCCCCAGATTCCTGGAAACCCACATTTGTTCTCCTATTGCTAAAGAAACCTTCTGCAGACCCTTAAATGCTTGTCAATTATAGACTGATCTCCCTTCCACCATTCTTAGCCATGGTCTAGAGTAAACCATCAACAAGAACCTCATCAAATGGCCATCAATGCCTCAACATGACTCAGTCTGGTTTCAGATCCAAACACAGTATTGAAACTGTCCTAATTACCACCATGGATGACGTCTGCATGACTCTGGGCAGAGGAGACACGACAGCCCACATTCTCCAGCACCTGCAGCATTTGACAGTCTCCCATCCTCATACAACACCCACACAACATTGGAATCCAAGGACACACACTCCAATGGATCTGTTCTTTCCTGACTGGAAGGACTGAAGCAGTCAGCCTGGCACCATATACTTTGGACGCCTGCAACCTAATTGACATCCTCTGTTATGTATATGACACAAAACTGATTCTCTCGGTAGAGTAGTCTGTCATAGTGAAGTTGTGCTAGCAAGAGGAACTTATCACATTTTCAATGGCAAGAAGATCTGCTTAGTGTTCTCTCACAAGAAGATACATTTTCCTCAAACTTTTGTCTTAGTTACTGTTCTGGTGAAGATTCTTTTTCCACAATCATCTGTCAATCAGACACAATAAATAGTAGGGGTTTGCTTCTTGATTGACTTCTTGACAAGTATTGAAATCAACAATGCATTATGTAGTGTCGAACAGGATTGAAATAAGCCTGTTTGAGCTTCTAGAATGGTATCACTCTTTTTGGGCTTGTTTATCTATTTGCATATAGATTTACTGGTATATTGGTCACCTTGGAGATTGTTGCATTTATAGATATAGTATGCGTGCGGGAGAGAAGCGATGGAATGTTCCGGGAGTGAATCTGCTGGGGAATTGGAATGTGGGGACTCTGAGCAACATCAGAGGTAAGTACACAGATGTTGAATGCGACCAACAACACCACGCTCCAGGCAGCAAATGCCGTCTTGGAACTTTAAAAGTCCTCGCATTCCAATTCCCCACCAGATTCTCTCCTAGAGCATTCCATCACTTCATTCCTGCATACATATTATAGCTATAAACCCCCAACACATCGCCGTCCATACAAAATGACCAAAGAAAAGATTCCCATAAGATGCAGCAAATACAGGAATAAGATAACATGCAGGAAGGGAACAAATGAACAGTTAAATGCACCATAAATCTCCCAATGAAATAACATAGTATGTCATGGAACCAAAGAAACGGCAGGGTGACAACACAACTAATGACTCAATCTAGAAGAATCACAGTGAATTACATACTTAAAATAACATGGTGAGCAATGCAATACTATGCTGTCAGGACACAAAACTGCAGAGGCACAGTTGGGAAGAAAGTTACTGCACTTGCCTAAGCAACATAATCCCTAAACCTGCATGGTAAAGATTTAACCTGAACAGGTTTGGAATTCCTTTTCACATCATGTACCATTTCTCCCTTGTTGTTAGAACTCTCACATAGTCAGACACGGCATTGGGGACTACAGCAACCCTGCTTTTTCCAGATCTTACCATTTTCTAACACCACCACGTGGTCTTAACTTCCCTGATCTACAAAGAGAGGTGATAATTCCCTGGGGAGGCACAACCACACGTTTTTTCAACAGGGGTAAGGATTGAACCCCTCCAAAAAATTGGATAAACTGACTGGTTGGAGTAAGTTCGAAAACATCTTCAAGAGCCTTGGCCCACTGTTTAGGTCGCAGGTTTAATGCAATACTTGCAAAGCTATCAGAATCATCTTCTTGGACCTTGATAGGAGAGTCAATACGTTCCTCCACTCCAATTAAAAGATTGACGTTGTCAAAGTGATCATAACATTTAGGTTGAGAGAGCAAATTATGCAACATCAGACATTATACAGAGAAGAGACATCTGGTTGCCAAATTTCATGATCAATGTTGAAAGTAACAGGAGCGTCCCCAATTTATCTGATCCCATCACTAACCACTTTCCAAGATTTCCTAGTATGGCCAGCCACTGCCAAATAGATTTCACCATTATGTTTTACTTTTTTTAATTTGAACATACAATATATTTATTAATTCTGTTGCAACATTTTTGACAAATCCACTCCTTATCTTGATTCCAATCATATGATGGATTCTTGTCAGTACATATGCCTTTGGAGTTCATTTCATTTCATTTCATAGAGCTTTATTCGGAACATAAAAGACATGTCCATAAAAGCACAAACAGTTACATGGCAAACATTTCATTATTAAAAAATACAGAACAAAAAAAGCAAAAAAAATACATGTAATACAATAATTATCCAGTGCGGGATGGAATAAATATTTTAAAACAGGGTCTTAAAAACACATACTTTTCCTAACACCAATAGCCTTGAGTAGGAAAGTAGCTGTAAAAAAGCAAATGTCCGGATGATGCATATTAAAAAGCAATTTCATAGATTCTGTAATTGTTCTTACTCCAAATCTTTTCAAAATGGGTTTGAAATACATTTTCCGTAATTCACTGTACAAGGAGCAAGAAAAAAGAAAGTGCATAGTACTCTGTTCAGTCCTGCTGTCACATGGACAGGGTCCCACCGGGCGTGTTTTTACATCAGGGCACGCAACCAGATGATGAGCCGTTCCCATCCTCATTCTAGTGAGAACAAACTGGTGTGAGACTCTAGTCACCTGAGTCAAATAAGGGTGAAATCCACTAAACTCATTCAAGCCATTGTACAATTTACAGGTAGAGAGTTTTGAATCTTCCAAGGCGCGCCTCTCTTTACAGAAATTCAGAAACACAATTTTCATATTTGATTTGGAGTTATCAGATGCACAAAACCGATCATTAATCACATTGTAACCGAAAACATTTTGAACATTTTCGATATTATATTTGATCCAGGGGATTTTTAAGTGCTGGTCCAAGGTGAGGCAATCCTCAATGATAGCTCTGTTTAGTGAGGTGCCTTCATTCAACCAAACAGATCGCCACAATAATAAGGGTCTTAACATGATTAAATCATTCAAGAAGTGGGACCCCGTTTCCTTGTGGACCAGGGTATTGGAGGTAGATTTGGGTAAGCAAAGGAGCCTTTTCAAGAAGTTATTCTCCTCTATCTGTAGGCCCTCAGCAGATGACACACCCCAAACTCCTGCCCCGTAAAGGGCCGCAGATAGGCATTTAGATTGGTAAATTTTTAGCATATCTGCTATACGTCTGTTTCCCAGTTTCTTTGCGAAAACAAAAACCCCATTAGCACTTCTAATCATCTTAGTTTTGACCGCTCTGTGTTCAATGTCCCAGCTACCATTTTTTGAAAAATTAATTCCCAAATAGCAAAAATTGTCTACTTTTAAAACCTGTTCACCTTCTATAAAATAATGGGAGTTGACTTTCTTTTTAGTCTTAGCTCGTCCTGAACATTCCATCACATAGGTTTTAGACCTATTGATCACCAGTTTCCTGTTTTTGATGAACAGGACAAACCAGTCCATCAACCGTTGAAGACCCAGGGGAGTCCTGGACAACAGTACTGCGTCGTCCGCATAGAGTAACACAGGGATGTTAAGGCCGTTAACTCTAGGGGCGTCAGCCAATACTGTTTGCAGGACAGCATGCTAAAACACACCCCTGCCTGATTCCTCTCCCTATCCTAAACTTACTTGTGCATTCCCCGTTTGGCCCATATCGGACACTGGAACTAAGTTTTTCATACAGGAGAGCTAGAAAATACACTATACTGTCTGGAGCTCCCATGTCAATCAATTTAGCCCAGAGTAGGGCGTGGTCGACCATATCAAAGGCACTGCTTAGGTCGGCGAAACATAAATACAAGGACCCTTTTTTGGCCTGGGTATATTTCCCGACCAAAAGTTGTAAATTTAAGCACTGCTCTATAGTACCACGCCCCTTTCTGAAGCCAAACTGGCTGTTAGTTAAAATCTCGTTCGACTCTGCCCATTCCTCTAATCTGACTAATAGAACACGACTCATGATTTTTACTGATGAGTCCAGTAGGGATATTGGTCGGTAATTTTTTGCTTCGCCCCGGTCTCCCTTCTTATATATAGGGATTATAATAGATTCTGCCCAAGTAGATGGTATATTTGAGCAGACTGCTGCATTAAAGATCTTAGCCAATAGGGGGCCCCAAATCTCCGGGGCGGTCTTATAAACATCTATAGGAACCCCATCAGGTCCTTGGGCCTTACCTCCCTTACTAGCTCTTATACTGGCCATAACTTCCTCTACTGTTATATCTAGTGCAACTATAGGCCATCCTTTTCCTACAGGAGCTATACTATTGCCAGAATCAAATATGGTTGAAAAATGTTGGATCCATAAGTCTATGCTCACATTAGATGTGAGCACTGGAGCCTCCTCATCTTTGAGGAAGGGACTATTTACGGTAGACCAAAACAAGTTACAATTCCTTTGTTCTGCTGCTTGGCTTAGATTGTCCCACGCTTCCTGCTGCAACTCAGACTTTCTGCGTTTAAGGACCAGTTTAAAATCCTGCCTTAGTTGGATCACTAAACACTTATCTCTAGGTTTGGCTGATAATGCTTTTTTAAGATCTCTCCGGGCATTCGAACATGCATGGTCAAACCAGCCCCTATTTTGTCTATTTACGTGCCCCACCTCTTTAGTAAACTTCTTCCTGATAATAAAATTAATTCTGTCAAAGTGGTCGATACTGGCAATATCTGTATCCCCCTGTTCGAGAATTGCCGAGATTTCCGTCATACAGCTATTGATGATGGAATCAGATGTTTCATCGGCTTTTTCTCCCTTCCACCTCAACCTAACTCCATTAATTCTATGTGGTTCAATATTAACAAGTGTACCCGAGTTGGGGGTGGCGGTAGAATGCCAGAACTTAACTTCAGTGGTTAGACAGTTATGATCGCTCAGCATTACATCGACCACCTTGACCTCAGAGCACATATGGGTTAGGTTGGTAGACATGCATATAAAATCGATTACTGTATTAGCCCCCCTCCCTTTGAACGTTGGGACACTTTCTCCCAGAGCATTCTTTAAATTTTCCATGATTTCCATGTCATAATCTATCAAAAAGTTATTCAGGGTTTCACCATACAAATGATGAGGAAAATGAACTTCAGCTTCCCCTGAATGATTATAGACACCACATAGATTCTGGGATGATAAGGGGCAAATGGAAACATTAAAATCCCCCACAAAAATAAGTTCATAAACACCATTAAAATTCTCTACAAAATTACACACTGCTTTATGTAATTCATTTATAACTGTGTGCCTAGTACCATCAAATATATTATTGTAGAAATTAATCAACAGAACATTTCTACATTCACCTTGCGCAAGCCAAAGGATTTGGGAATGAACCCCCACTTTTACATACTTTTTTACTAATACAGGCAACTTCACTGAAATCATAACTAGCAGACCTCCTCTAGATCTCCCGTGCGGTGAGGCCAATGCGGGAAGCTCATAGGAAACAAAGCCATCACTCCCCTTATATTCTCTACACCATGTTTCCTGTAGACAAATAATATCAAATAAGCCAATGAAATCCTTCCAACCCAGCATATCCTCTTTGGCCATCAAACCAGCAATGTTCCAGCTAGCAATATGACACGTTGCCATAACCCTTGCTAGGCTGACGTTAGGCATATCATCAATAGATACGGACATGGTATTATTTACATTAAAATGCTCTATATTAAACTCTAAATGCTCCTCATCGCCCCCATTAGACATACAATCAGTATTCACAATATTAATCTTTTCAGTTAAGGACTTTTTTTAACTCTCCAGCATTGTCTCTCACCCGAACTAAGTTACTCTTATGTCAATCATTTTGGTCCAGGAAACTCAATGACTGGAACCTGTTCTGTGTTGGGACTTGGTAAAACATCCCATTAACAGGTGACATTAAACTATCGCTTACTGGTGGGAAATTAGACGCATGTGTTATAAATCTATTCCCGCCATGGGCCAGGTTCATCATATGCATTGGCGTTACAAAGGGACCATCCTGAGGGGGAAAACAAAGGGTATGTGGCCCTGGTCTGTTTACCTTAGGGTGATAGTTATTATTATTCGAAGAATCTTCCCAACTGTTAGCTGAATGTAACCTGTTTAAATGGTTGTAGAAATATCCCAATGGCCTTGCAACGACATCTGTCTCTGACTGCGTGATTGAGGCCGCTCTAAGGAGGACCGTCGCAACGTGTTGCGGATGTTTGAAATTAATAATCACGCAGTCACCCCCACATGTTTATTTGGTGTTACCTATCCAATTGACTCTTCTGATAGAAATAATCTGGTCAGAGTAGCCAACTGGATAACCACAGTGTCGACTAAGCCAAGAGATAGCTTTGTTTTTAAGTGAATCTGCCGACTCTTGGGTATTAGGGGCTTGTGTGATAGGTGGGACATTCGTTAATACTACAACAAATGGTACACATTCGGGTGGGAGGTCAGCAGGGCGCTTACTTGCTCTAACTGTACCCCTACTTGTTCCCCCTGTGGCAGCTGCTGTCGCTGTAATAGCTGACACAGCTGGTACATGACCAGACCGCTCCCCATTTAGCGATGGTGTTGGTCTTACATCCTGATTTGGGATAACCTGTCCTAAACTTGATGACCCTGCTCTCTGCTGCTGAGACGGTCTGCCCTTATCCTGCACAGCAGACGTTGTCGACACAGGTCGTTCTTTGGATGGTTGTTTCCCAGTATTAACTAAAGCAGGGGAGCTAATTATGTTTCCTGGTTGGGCCCTTTCCTGAGTTGAAACCTGGGTTGGTGAAGTTATATCTTTAGATGTTAGTACCGTTTTATCCAGGGTAACAGTATGTTGATCAACCGCGTCCCTTAATCTTAATACTTCCCCACACAGGCCCTCTATTTTAGCAAGCAGTGGATCGATAATCATTTTGAGTTTCTTGTCAATAGAGCCCATCAGCAAATCTAATTGGTCAGGATCGATAGAGACACAACTATCTTTAATTAGTGTCCCCATATCTTCTGAGTTATCCTTATGGGTTAAATCCTTTTTATGTTTTCTGCCTGAGTGAAAATTTCCCCTTTTAGGTACTGTTTTCCTACAAGCTCTCATTAATCTTGTGGCCCTCAATGACTGTTGGGGAGTACCTTCACAAGTGTCACACATATCGTTTTCCGCTATGGTCCCATGATTAATAACCTCATTGGTATCTACAGCGATACTGTTCTTGTCCGCAGTAGATGTAGCATGTTCACTGGGTGTATTGGTGTCCACAATATTAATGTCCGGTGACTCAATTGAAGGGGAGATTTCCATATTGGTTTTCCCAAGAGATTTCCTCCTGTCCGTATTTATTCTGTTTACTACCTTCAACAGATAGTTATCAGGTAAAGTGGATTGTATGGACATGGTGGCGGTAAGTCAGGAGACAGTCAATGAATATTTAAAAAAATCGATGAAAGTGTCGCTATATACAGCTTGAACGTACTCACGGCACAAGGATAAGGGGGGTGGCCCGTCCCATCCCTGGTCGTCCCCAGACGGCCACAGACGGCCCGCCCTCTGCCCGGGCTCAGCCCGGCGCCGCCCGTGTGCGTCCCGCGACGCGGACGGAGCGTCCTGTTAAGTAGCGCCTCCGGGACCCCGTTTCCTTGTGGACCAGGGTATTGGAGGTAGATTTGGGTAAGCAAAGGAGCCTTTTCAAGAAGTTATTCTCCTCTATCTGTAGGCCCTCAGCAGATGACACACCCCAAACTCCTGCCCCGTAAAGGGCCGCAGATAGGCATTTAGATTGGTAAATTTTTAGCATATCTGCTATACGTCTGTTTCCCAGTTTCTTTGCGAAAACAAAAACCCCATTAGCACTTCTAATCATCTTAGTTTTGACCGCTCTGTGTTCAATGTCCCAGCTACCATTTTTTGAAAAATGAATTCCCAAATAGCAAAAATTGTCTACTTTTAAAACCTGTTCACCTTCTATAAAATAATGGGAGTTGACTTTCGTTTTAGCCCGGCCCGGCGCCGCCCGCGACGCGGACGGAGCGTCCTGTTAAGTAGCGCCTCCGGGCGCGCAGCGGCAGGAAGTGGCCGGAAGTGGTCGCACTGCCCTCTGGGAGCTGTAGTCTCCAGCCGCCACCAGCCGCGAGATGTAGGAACGCGGCAGCGGCGAGCGGCGAGACCTACAGCGTCAGGGCGCCAGGGGCAGGAAGACGTCCAGCAGGTAGGTGCCCCACAGCGTTGTGGCAGAGTTAATTTTGCTCAGCCAACACCTATGTCACACCTGTGTGCAGCGAACAGGTTCATCATTAAGTTCAAATTAGTATGGTTAGTTTTTCCTTTTCTTTAATTCCAAATTCTTTAATGTTGTTCAAGTTTAGCTCTCACCCACTTTCATTCAGTAGACAAATGATCATCATTTTTTTTAAGTAAAGAGTGCCGGCCCTATCTTTGAGAAAATACAAATACTCCACTGCCATCCATTGGACAATTGATCCTACAGGCTCGTCGGGCTGCAAGGATTTTCCAGAGTCAAAAATTCTGATTGTACGATGGGCCATTAGAGTATTATCGATCGCCGTCAATTCATCAGCAGATTTCATGGGGCATGATGTTGACTATTTAAAGGGCCCTATTATTGTTCAGATAATTATACAGAAATCACCTACCCTGGGCAGTGTGAAGCATGTTAATGCTGCTAACCCAGGGAGAAGAAAGGTGAAGTAAGTAAATGTGCTTGGACAATTGTTCATTGATTCACAGTTCCAGGATACTATATGGAGATATGGACACAAGGTGTTCACCGTGCACAAATTAATAATCATTAGTAGAACTGATTGTGCCATTAGTCCATAGAAAAGTGCCAGCGTCGCCACCTTCAATATGTTCATGATGTCACCATCAATATTTTATGGTAACATTCTAAATTTAGCCCTAAAAATATACTGTAATAAAATCTGGCTAAGTGCATACAGTTTTTGTTAAGACATATAGGTTCCGCCATGTGCCATACTCGATTACAGGAATGGGCTGGTCGCAAAATTACTCATGTTGGCATTAATATTCCTTGTTATGAGAACAAAAGCTTCTGAATGACCCCTAGAAATCAGATCCACCTGTATTCTAGCTCGGCTCAGAGATCCGGGTAGCTGTCTCAAGTGTAAATGCACAATGATTTCTAGAAGCTCAAAACATTTAGCACTACAAGTCCCACTTGGGGAAAACCCCAAGACCATCAATAACAACAGAAGTGGTGATCACTTCAGTGGTGGGCGACCTCAAGATCATAGTGGGCAGTGACAAGGTCAGGGCACTGATTTTATTAGATGAATCTGCCATTTTCAACTATGTCAACTCCAGCTCCTGATCCAGTTTGCCTATCAAGCATGCTGCTTTGACCTGCATTGCGTCATTTTGCAGTGGAAGGACCTTTCACCTCTGAACCAGTATGTTTAGTAGTACCCTTACTTTTTAAAATGTTATCGCATGTGCTGTCTTATCCCTAATATCTATGTAAGGGTATTGCACATTCAGTGCTGGTGGAGGTGGAGCTAAGAATATATTTAAAAGTAAATACCTCCAATCTGCTGTAATTGTAGAACACCTATTTAAATACCTTTGTTCTAGCAAAAGTGTAGTTATTTTTGTAAATCTGAAGTTTATTCCAAGCGAGAGTGTGACCCAACTCTCTCTCTGTCACATCTCAATCATGAAAACTTAATTAAAGAGGTTAATTTTATGCATATAATATCATATCCTTTTCATCAATATCATCTGATGCCCTATGTTTATGCAACTGGTGCCCAGATCCTCCTCAAATTGTGTGTGGGGTATCTAGGTACACCTGAGATGCTCCATCAGGCTCTAGAGGCAAACCCGATGTCCTGCAACTTCTTAAATGCAAAATTGTCGAATATGGAAGTTATGTTTATCACCTACCACCATAATGTGTTGCGCAGTGAGCCAATCTTTAGGTACCTTTTTTCAGCTGGTTCAGGTTGTTAGGAATCTGGGGACAGAAAGTGATGAATGTCTTAATTTATCTAAACAAATTACAATCAAACTTCTTTAACAATTTGATAGTATTTTTCCTTTTTATGGTTTTGGCAGCGATTTATTGTGATTAGCACTTTCGTTTAGTGCATTTTGGGAACTTATTTGCCTTGGTCTTCCCTAGAGAGCATTGATAAACTACTGTCATTCAGGAAATGGCAGCTAAAAGCTGCTACTTTAAAGAAAATGTATCTTTTTGCAGGAGGGAGCTCAACATTATTTGCACTGGCTCCTGGTGAGTAAATGATTCACCTGTGTGGCTGCCTGCATGATTTATTGTATCTGTAGCTCACAGAGAGCAGCACTTTTGAGCAGGACATTTGTTAAATACCTTGTGAGGACTTATGCTTAATGGACCAACTTCTTCTGAAAGCTTCAGAAGTGGAGCGGTTGTGTCTTTCGTGTTAAAGTGGCCACCCCTAGGTCCGACAACATGGAATGAAACTTCTATTCTACAATTTTGTGAAGATCTTCTTCATGGCATGTGATAGGAGTTATGAACCTAACACTGACGTGTATATTTTAAGAAACAAGTCAAGGTGTTTGCATTGCTTCAAAAATATCTTACAATAAAAGAAGAAAGAAGCAAATATCAAGACATTGTATCAACATAACAGAACCCTGGGGTTAAAAGCTCTGGGAAAAGTCAATCATTTGACTACGTGAGGTGCTGACTTTTTTCTTCTTGCAAAAGACACATCATTTATAGACGGAATGCAGAACAAATCAAAACATTCTCCCCCAGTCAAAAGATCTGGATGAAATCCATCATTCTGTTGCTCACCATGCCACCCCAGTTTAGACAGCCATATGCAAATCAGTCTTGACCATGTGCCTCATGGGAACAGTCCAGCGCGAACTGCCAAGCCAGGTCCTCCCTGAACCGGAAACAAGCATCCTAGTACCGGTTTCGAGGTTTCACCCCTCATCAGCCAGGATAGCTTGATTCCAGTGGCACAGTGAGCCCGGGACCCACGTCTGGGCATACCCGGTGCACTTAGGGTGAGGAAGCAAAAGACACACAATTGATGGACAGAATGCAGAACAAATCAAAACATTCTCCCTCAGTCAAAAGTTCTGGGTTAAATCCATCATTCTTTTGCTCACCATGCCCCCCCAGTTTAGACCTGGCCATATGCAAATCAGTCTTGACCCTATGTCTTATGGGAACAGTCCAGCCCGAACTGCCCAGACAGGTACTCTCTGGACCGGAAACAAGCACCCTAGGACCGTTTTCGGGGTTTCACCTCTCATCTGCCAGGATAGCTGGATTCCAGTGCAACAGTGATCCCGGGACCCACGTCTGGGAATACCCGGTGCACTTAGGGCGAGGAAGCAAAAGACACACAATTGATGGACGGAATGCAGAACAAATCAAAACATACTCCCCCAGTCAAAAGATCTGGGTTAAATCCATCATTCTTTTGCTACACCATGCCACCCCAATTTAGACCTGGCAATATGCAACTCAGTCTTGACCCTGTGCCTCATGGGAACAGTCCAGCCAGAACTGCCAAGCCAGGTCCTCCCTGTACAGGAAACAAGCATCCTAGGACCGGTGTTGGGGTTTTACCCCTCATCAGCCAGGATAGCTTGATTCCAGTGGCACTGTGAGTCCGGGACCCACATCTGGGCATACCCAGGGCACTTAGGGCAAGGAAGCAAAAGACACAATTGATGGACGGAATGCAGAACAAATCAAAACATTCTCCTCCAGTCAAAAGATCTGGGTTAAATACATCATTCTTTTGCTCACCATGCCACCCCAGTTTAGACCTGGCCGTATGCAAACCAGTCTTGACCCTGTGCCTCATGGGAACAGTCCAGCCCGAACTACCAAGCCAGGTCCTCCTTGGACCGGAAACAAGCATCCTAGGAACGGTTTCCGGGTTTCATCCCTCATCAGCCAGGATTGCTTGATTCCAGTGGCGCAGTGAGCCCGGGACCCACATCTGGGCATATCCGGCGCACTTAGGGTGAGGAAGCAAAAGACACACAATTGATGGACAGAATGCATAACAAATCAAAACATTCTCCCCCTGTCAAAAGATCTGGGTTAAATCCATAATTCTTTTGCTCACCATGCCACCCTAGTTTAGACCTGGCCGTATGCAAATCAGTCTTGTGCCCAGACTTGAGTACCTTGCTCACTGTGCCAGAGGATACAAGCTAGCCTAGCTAATGAAGTTTAATACCCAGAAACCGGTCCCTGGATGCTTGTTTCCGGTACAGGGAAAACCTGGCTTGGCAGTTCGATCTGGACTGTTCCCATGAGGCACAGAGGCAAGACTGATTTGCATATCGCTTGGTCTTAACTGGGTGGCATGGTGAGCAAAAGAACACTGGATTTAACCCAGATCTCTTGACTGGGGGTGAATGTATGATTTAATCATCATTCTGTCCATCATTTGTTTGCGTAGCCTTTTAACTTCTTGGCGCTAGTACAAAATAAGGAAAAACCGAAATATAGACAAGTTATCAACCTTCCAGGATTCTTGTATAACAAATAAATGATATTGAGCTGAAATTTTGTAAGGATCATGATGTATGAGTAACTTTCCCCAGCTTTACCAACCTTTTAAAGTCACCAACCCCTAACCAACCCTACAGAAGTGATTTCACATTAAGAAGCACATGTGTCTGAGTGACAGCTGCCTAGAAGGGTGAAAATGAAGTTGAGCATGTTGCTCTGCCCACAGACTGCTGAAAGTGGTGAGACATATTCCTTGCCCCAAATTTAAGCAAACAAGGCCAACTTCTTGTAGGAGGGTTCAATGGCAAGAGAGGTCCCCCCCTCCCCGAGAAAACTTTGAAACAAATGGGGACAAGTTGTGGATTTTGAAGCACAACTATCAGTATCCCATACATTTGCGTATAAGCCATTGAGTCTATAAGGTAAATCATTAAACACTCACCACCTGGACCTGCTTCCGGACGGTCGCTCCACCACGCTCCTCCTGTGCTTCCCTGGTATCGTTTTCTGAGCGCTGATCACTAAACTGCCGCTGCCTAATATTCTAGCGCCTCACTCGCATAGCGCTTTTATTAATTACCTGCCTCTCGCAGCGCGACCTCGCTCAGGCTATTGGCTTGACTATTGGCTTGTCTTATCATCAGTAATTGTGTTTATTTTGTTTATTTCACCAGCGCTTGTGCTCGAATTGCGCTTACTGCTAACTCGCTGCATTTTTGTTGTTAGTGATACCCCTGCCTGCCTTCCCTCGGACCCTCCATTTTGTTGTTGTTGTTCTCCCCTGACCCGCCCCTCAGCCACACTACCGCCTCCCTGCTGCCCCTCCCACCCACGATCATCGAGCCTTCCTCTCTCCCAGCCTAACTGTGACCACCTGGACCTGCTTCCGGACGGTCGCTCCACCACGCTCCTCCTGTGCTTCCCTGGTATCGTTTTCTGAGCGCTGATCACTAAACTGCCGCTGCCTAATATTCTAGCGCCTCACTCGCATAGCGCTTTTATTAATTACCTGCCTCTCGCAGCGCGACCTCGCTCAGGCTATTGGCTTGACTATTGGCTTGTCTTATCATCAGTAATTGTGTTTATTGTGTTTATTTCACCAGCGCTTGTGCTCGAATTGCGCTTACTGCTAACTCGCTGCATTTTTGTTGTTAGTGATACCCCTGCCTGCCTTCCCTCGGACCCTCCATTTTGTTGTTGTTGTTCTCCCCTGACCCGCCCCTCAGCCACACTACCGCCTCCCTGCTGCCCCTCCCACGCTCCGCCCCCTCCACTGTCCATTAATGTCAGATGGTCCCACGCGCAGCGTCCACGCGCTACGTACACGCCGAAGGTGCGCCAAAGGTAAGCCCGTCTACACCCGTCCGCGCCTGGACCGCGCCCAGCACCAGACCCCCTGCCCCTCGCGCTGCCCAGCCCTCCCGCATTACTTACGATGCCACCACCCTCCTAGCCCTTAACCCCGGTCGCGCCCCCAACTGCGTCCAAGCCGCTCCTGGACACACCCATGGACCTTTCTCTTGCTACTCCTGCAAATTCATCGGCACCGACAACATCTCCGCTACGACCACACCACAGACTCCCGACCCCAACCACCTACAATGCATCCTTCTCAACACCCGATCGGTCCACAGACACGCCATTAACCTATGGAATCTACTAGACACCATCTCTCCAGACGTCGCCTTCCTAACAGAAACATGGATGAACGCTTCCTCCGCCCCAGACATCACCATTGCCATCCCTGAAGATTATAAGATCACACGCAAGGACCGTACCGGCCACACAGGAGGAGGAATCGCTATCGTCCATAAAAAATCAATCCACATCTCAACCAGCTCTGACGTCAACCTCGCCAACTCTGAACACCTTCACTTCCAGATCCACATCGACCCCAAGACCACACTCAGAGGCACCCTCCTCTATAGACCACCAGGACCTCGCGCAAAATTCAGTGAAGACATCACGGACTTCATCACTCCACACGCGCTCCCCTCCAAAGATTACATCCTTCTGGGAGACCTCAACTTTCACCTTGAAAAGAACAACGACCGCAACACCACCACCCTTTTGGACAACCTCGCCAACCTCGGACTTAAACAACTGGTCACTTCCCCCACCCACATCGCAGGTCACACACTCGACCCCATCTTCACCTCCAACAATCATGTCTCCTTCAGCCACACTACGGATCTCCTCTGGACTGATCACAGCTGCGTTCACTTCACCTACAACAAGCCGAAACCCACCAACCACCTCCAACCAACTCTGCAAAGAAACTGGAACAAAATCACCATCGACCAGATCTCCTCATCGCTCCTTTTAAACACACCAGCCCACTCTTCTAACCCAGACCAAGCCGCCGCCAACTTCACCCTATGGTTATCCAACACCGCCGACATCCTAGCACCACTGAAAAAACGTCAAAACAAACCTGGCAGCAAGAAAGCCTCATGGTTCAACGATGATCTTAAGAAATCCAAGAAACTCTGCCGCTCCCTTGAGAAGGCCTGGAAAAAAGACCCAACCTCCAGCACCAAGGACGCCTTCAAAAACGCCACCCGCATACACCACCAACTGATCCGGAATGCCAAGAAAACAGCATTCAAGGATCGACTAGACAACAACGCCCACAACAGCAAGGAACTTTTCAACATCGTCAAGGAATTCACCAACCCCTCGGCCAACTCCAACGACATCACCCCCTCTCAAGCCCTCTGCGACTCCCTGGCTCTATTCTTCCACAACAAAATCGCAGACATCCACAACAGCTTCGACAACCAACCCGGAGAACAACCCACCCAACCATATGCCGAACATTCTCCCCCCTCGAACACCCTTAACGACTGGAACCCAATCTCCACTGAGGACACCATCCGCCTGATGAACTCCATCCACTCAGGATCCCCCACAGACCCATGCCCTCACCACATCTTCAACAAAGCAGACTCCATCATAGCACCGCACCTCCGAGACGTCATCAACTGCTCCTTCAACTCCGCCACCTTCCCGGAAAGCTGGAAACACGCTGAACTTACCGCCCTTCTGAAAAAACCCACAGCGGACCCCACCGAACTCAAAAATTACCGCCCCATATCGCTCCTTCCTTTCCCGGCCAAAGTCATCGAAAAAGCTGTCAACAACCAGCTCGCCGCTTTCCTCGAAGCCAACAAATCCCTCGACTCCTCACAATCTGGCTTCCGAGCAAAACACAGCACCGAGACCGCCCTCATCGCAGCAACAGACGATATTCGAACTCTACTGGACAATGGAGACACAGTCGCCCTCATCCTCCTCGACCTCTCTGCAGCCTTCGACACAGTCTGCCACAGCACCCTTTTACAACGCCTCAGAAACATCGGAATACAAGGAAAAGCACTTGAATGGATCACCTCGTTCCTCACCGGAAGAACCCAGAGAGTCCGCCTTCCACCATTCAAGTCCGAGGCCACTGAAGTCATCTGTGGCGTACCACAAGGATCCTCACTCAGTCCCACCCTCTTCAACGTATACATGAGCCCCCTTGCGGCCATCGCTCGCCAACACAACCTCAACATCATCTCCTACGCGGATGATACTCAACTGATCCTTTCTCTCACCAATGACCCCAGCACCGCCAAAACTAACCTACACGAAGGAATGAAAGAAGTTGCCGAATGGATGAAACACAGCCGTCTGAAACTTAACTCAGATAAAACAGAAGTCCTCATCTTAGGTACATACATCCCCCTCTGCATGGGACGACTCTTGGTGGCCGGAAGCCCTTGGAAAAGCACCCATCCCGACAGACCACGCACGGAATCTAGGAGTTATCCTGGATTCTTCACTCTCAATGAACAGACAAGTCAGCGCCGTATCCTCATCCTGCTTCAACATTCTTCGCATGCTCAAAAAAACATTTCGCTGGATCCCCACCGAAACCAGAAAAACAGTCACCCATGCTCTGGTCACGAGCCGACTGGACTACGGAAACACCCTGCGCAGGTACTACCGCTAAACTCCAGAAGAAACTCCAACGAATCCAAAACGCCTCAGCCAGGATCATATTAGACATCCCGCGTAACGAACACATCTCTGGTCACCTGAAAGACCTCCACTGGCTACCCGTCAATAAGAGGATCACTTTCCGACTGCTAACCCACGCACACAAATCACTCTACGACATCGGACCAGAATGCCTCAACTCACGACTGTCCTTTTACACCCCCCCCCGCCAACTACGTTCTTCCAACCAAGCCCTCGCCACTGTACCTCGCATCAACAAGACCACCATGGGAGGCAGATCCTTCTCATACCTGGCAGCTAAAACATGGAACTCACTCCCCACTTACCTTCGCCTTACCCAGAACCACCTAGCATTCAGAAAGCAGCTTAAAACATGGATATTTGACAAGTAATCCTCCTCCCCTCCCTAAGCGCCTTGAGACCCTATGGGTATGTAGTGCGCTATACAAATTCTCTACTTGACTTGACTTGACTCATGTACTTTGATGGTGGGCCAAACCAATGAAGCTTGACGGTATCCATTTGGTACTATTTATCGTAAAATGAGTAGCAGGTGGCCGCCATGTCTTTAACTACCTCCATTGTTTCAGTGTTAATATCATGGGTGGCCTCCACATGTCATTGGTGCACCATTATGCTGTGAATTACATACAATATGCCTGTGCCAGATTTTACCATTAATTGCATTTAAAACAATGGAAGACCGGTCTGTCCAATCCAGAACTCCAGGGCTCGCAATTGGTCATCTGTAACCTGACTGCTTCCCCGCCCTATGTCACAGTGTCCTGCCTATTGTCAAACATTTCTCTGTTGTGCAATTTCCCAAGAATTACCAGTGCTGCACATGCATTTTGCCATGACTGTCCCTTGTAGCAAAAATTAAACCTGTTAAATCAGCAGTAATCCTCACATTCACTTATTCTTACTGCCACTCCATCACCCTTAACCATAATCACTTGCACTCACTATTGCTTCCACTGACTCTCACAGTCTCACTCTCTAATTCACACTCAATTCCACTTATTCTCATTCATAGGTGCACTCAGTAACTCACTCTCACTCACTTCTTTCTCTCACACAAACACACACACACACATACATGCACTCTTGTTCTCTATCACACACACGCACACTCGCAGTTGTGCACACTTCTGCTCACTCGCTCAATTTTTCACTCACTCACACTTCCTTTGACTTATTTTCATACACTAATGCTCACTCATTCATTCTGTTACACTTACTCTTATTGACACAGTGCCACTCTCAATCTCTCATTACCACTCAGTCTCCCTTATTCTTACTCACTCTGACACACTCCCCATTACCCTCACTGTCACTTACTGTCATTCATTATTACTTGTTTCCCTGGCTGTCACTTACACAAATATAGACACTCTCTCTCACAAACGCATTCAAACACTCTCTCATTTGCCTTCAGCTGTCTTCATTGGTTTCCTTCAGCTGTCATGGGGCAGACACAAACATCCCTCTTAATGTACAGAATCAGGAAACTGACATCTGGGCCCTGCAAATAATCCAGCTTTCACAATCTGACTTTTTTACCTCATTCCATCCCAACTCATGATAGGGTGTGGTTGAATTAGTTAGGGCCCTGACTTCACCCCACACTGCGACAGGATGGAAGTGGGCGAGGTTTGCTTGAAGTGCACTGCAGGGCTTAAGCCCAAGGATTTCACAGCTACTGTTACAGGTGACACTGCAGTGTTTGGCAATTGGGGAGGCACCTGCTGGTGTCAGACCCCTGAGGCCAGGGTCGGACTTTGCCATCCTTGAACAATCTGTCTGATGGCTTGCACAGGCATCTCCCTGCAACTGCACCAGCTGTAGGCAGCTTCACTGCCTCAGGCTGCTTGAATCCATGTTTGTCATTTTTCATTATACCAAAAGTAAATAGCAGACTATTATTCACTGTTAGTGTAATAAAATGGCATGGAAAAGCAGGTGGGTGGAGTTACAAAGTTCATAAGGGCGAGCCACCATTGTCTCTTATCCATTTCTATTTAAATGTAAGAATAATGTATGCATGGGAGGTGCTTACACCTTAGCTCTGCACAATGGAATACAACTTTATTGGTAAATTTAGATATTTCCTAATAAGGCAATGGTTTGAAATGATGAGCAGTCAGGGATGAAGATAATAACACCTGGGGGTCGATTCCGATCCTGGAAAAAAACGTCCGTACGATTCGTATCCGGAGCCCTCTCCGTACGAATCGTAAACATGCCGTACGACTCGACGAGTACGTTCCGGACCGGGGTATGAGGACGCGATTCGTACGGACCACGTCAGGTAAGGGCGATTCATACAGAAAAGCACACAATCACATACGCACCGTACGGTCCGTACACCCCATGATTGCAGGGGTACGGTGCGTGCCCCTGCGATCATGAGGTGTACGCACCGTACCCCACGATCGCAGGGTGTATGCACGGTACACCCAGCGAACATGGGGTACGGTGCGTGCATCCCATGATCGCGGGGTTCGGTGCATACACCCCATGATCGCAGGGGTACGCACCGTACCTCTGCAATCATGGGGTGTATGGACCGTACCCGGGGGGGACGTTCCGTACCTGTTTCGAGGCAAACTCTGCTTCTCCCGATGTTTTCGGCTCCCGTAGAAAAAGCGTCGTACAGTTCGTACCCGACACAAATCGTACTTGCTGGGTTGGAAAAACCAGCCGCGAACCGTACGGATGTCGCCTACAGCGGGTTCCGAGGGAGATTCGTATGGGGATTTGATTCGTACGGTCTCTGTACGATTCGTACAGAGTCCAGCTCCTGGTACGAATCGTACTTCGTCGTACGTACGGGGGACATTGCAGGGTACGATTCGTATGGGAAAAACGCTCCGTACAGCTATTCGGAGCGGTTTTTCCCGAATCGGAATCAACCCCTTGGTGTGTAAATAAAGGGCCAAATTCACATACAAATATGTAAACATATGAGTGGAGTTCTTCGTCGCCGCCTTAACTTTTACACTATTTTTGACATTCTCAACAAAATAGGTGTGATATTGTGTTTGCCAGCCAGACATATTGACAAAGTATTGGGCAACCCAATAAACTCTAGGAGGCTTGGGCAAATTGAAATCAATGAACTATAAACATACCAATAAAGTTTTTTTTTTATCAAAAACAATCTTATAAAGTCAATCAAATAAATTAATAAAGCCCTTATTAGTGGTTCATAACAAATCAATTTACAAAGTTAATTAAATTAATTCAAGGCCAAATTAATCAACATGGAAAAACAAAACCATTTTTTAAACAGAGAAAACGTGGGTGTATACTTTACAAATACAAGTTTATGTAGATTTTTTTAATACAAACAAAGGGTACAAAATATCATACACAAAAATACAAAAGTGAATCAGAACAGTGTATCTTTTCAGCAGCTATTATCTCATAAACACTTTTGTTATATCCCATTTCTAATGTTTACAAATGAGGAAAACATCATTGATGATGCCATGAAAAATTCCAATGAAACATTTACAAATGAAAATGGGTAGGAATGTCAACGTTTCGGTCTTGTCGTGCTTGTGTTTATAAGACCATCTTCAGGACGAAATGTTCTTATGTGAACTGAAGACCCTGGGACTCTGAATAAGAATAACCATATGCACAGGACATATGGGTGATGATTCACACAAAAGGAGTGCAGAATAGCCTCAGCAAATATGTTGTGATGGTTTTCGGAATATCTCTTTTCGCCATTCCACTGTGGTTAAATGCTTAACATACCAACTCTTTTGTTTGAATCACTATGGGCAATGGCAGACTGGGAACACTTTCAGATTAGTTCAAAGTTATTTTGGCCAATCGCGGGCCCGTCATGGATCAGATCGCAGCCAGACGTGGCGTTCCCGTGCACGGTGTTGCATGTGCCTGTGTATGTGGTATTAAACAGCTGGCATGAGATTGGCATTTTACTCAGTCTAAGATTATCCCATCAACGTCTGGAAAGCAGTAATTACCACTCCCATGTAAAGCTCGCCATGCTCTAGTTTACTGTTAATTGTCGGCTTATCATGAGTGGCACATCTGCTTAACTGAAGAAAAAAAATCAGAATCAGACTTAAGTGAATTGATAAGCTTGCATTTTCTTCCCTTTGCCACAGCCCAGCAGAAACAACAAACCAGTCATACAACTTTTTAACAACTATGTATCAGATAACTGCGATGAAACAGTGGCGTAACAAAGGCCCCTGCAGCCCCCCCAAGTGTGGCGGGATGAGCTCTAGGGGTCCCCTCAGCAGAGTACCCCAGCCTGAAAGCTCCTGAGTTAGTCTGGAGGTGGGCCCCTCCATGTACCTTGCAGGGGGCCCCCCTCAAATTGTGTTCCACTGGCCACTGTGACTAGACATTGGCAGGCAGCTACAAGTGTCCTGCACTGACACATACCTGAGCAGTAGCGGGGTTACTTAAAGTGTGTAATGTTGCTTCATAAAATGTGGTAACAATAATCTTACAAACATTTTACCTAAAGTTCACCGTTATTGTTAGTATTAAATAAGTGCTGGTCTTCAACTTCTCAGAAGCTGGCTTTCATTTCTGGCTTTCATTTTGGTTCTGAGGTTTGCAGGAGAGGTGTACTGTTTAAAACACCATCAAAAGTATTGCTAATGTAGGCAAGTGACATAGATGTTCAGTAGCATTTTGATTGTTAGAGCCTATAGGTTCACTTTTCCTATTATAAGTTTAGACCTGTAAGGTCCAAAATGTAAAGCATAGTTGGGCCAAGCAACAGAACTGGCTGAAGGTGCCACACAATACCACAACAAACAAATCCATGACGCATAAATCCAATGCACACAACACATGTTAACATCTCATACTAACATGCAACACAATTCAACTACATACACTTCTGCTCCACATCATTCCACTCCATGCCACATAATTACAAACCAATAAAATAAACTCACCATAATTCAACTCTGCTCCATGCCACAAAATTCCACTGCTACATAATTGCACTCCACTCCAAACAATATAATTACACATCACACAACACAATTAAACTCAAGAAAATTTCACTGCACAAAATCAGCTCCAACTGCATGCAAACTCCACATATCTCCACTAAATTAAAAAGCACATAATTATATTCCACAAAACAAATTCAACTCGCAACATGCCACGTAAATCCACACCATACAATATTACTCCACACATGACACATAATACCGCTTCAAACCATCCTACATAATTCCACACAACACCACACAATTCAATGCCACACAATTCTGTACTACACAGCATAATTACACTCCACACAATGCCACTCCTTGTCACATAATTACATTCTGCATATTTACACTCTACTCAATAAAACATAAAAACACCTCACATAAATGCACTCTATGCCACATCCCAGCAAACCACATAAATGCACTCAACACACATGACACATGGCAGTTCGGGCTGGACTGTTCCCATGAGGCACAGGGTCAGACTGATTTGCATATAGCCATGTCTGAACTGGGGTGGCAGAGTGGGCTAAAGAACGGTGATGGATCAAACCCAGATCGTTTGACTGGGTGTGAGTGTTTGATTGGTTCAGATGCTCCGTCCATCACCACCCCCTTTTGCACCACGTTGGCCACCATAAGTGTGGCAGGGTATGCTCAGACGTGAGTCCCTTGCTCACTTTGCCACTGGATTCAAGCAAGCCGGCCTGAAGACGGCTGTAATGCCAGAAACCGGTCCTCGGAAGCTTGTTTCCTGTCCAGGGAAGGCATGGCTTGGCAGTTCGGGCTGGACTGTTCCCATGGGGCACAGGGTCAGACTGATTTGCATATAGCCATGTCTGAACTGGGGTGGCAGAGTGGGCTAAAGAACGGTGATGGATCAAACCCAGATCGTTTGACTGGGTGTGAGTGTTTGATTGGTTCAGATGCTCCGTCCATCACCACCCACTTTTGTACCACGTTGGCCACCATAAGTGTGGCAGGGTATGCTCAGACGTGAGTCCCTTGCTCACTTTGCCACTGGATTCAAGCAAGCCGGCCTGAAGACGGCTGTAATGCCAGAAACCGGTCCTCGGAAGCTTGTTTCCGGTCCAGGGAAGGCATGGCTTGGCAGTTCGCGCTGGACTGTTCCCATGAGGCACAGGGTCAGACTGATTTGCATATAGCCATGTCTGAACTGGGGTGGCAGAGTGGGCTAAAGAACGGTGATGGATCAAACCCAGATCGTTTGACTGGGTGTGAGTGTTTGATTGGTTCATATGCTCCGTCCATCACCCCCCCCTTTTATAACACGTTGGCCGCCATAAGTGTGGCAGGGTATGCTCAGACGTGAGTCCCTTGCTCACTTTGCCACTGGATTCAAGCAAGCCGGGCTGAAGACGGCTGTAATGCCAGAAACCGGTCCTCGGAAGCTTGTTTCCGGTCCAGGGAAGGCATGGCTTGGCAGTTCGGGCTGGACTGTTCCCATGAGGCACAGGGTCAGACTGATTTGCATATAGCCATGTCTGAACTGGGGTGGCAGAGTGGGCTAAAGAACGGTGATGGATCAAACCCAGATCGTTTGACTGGGTGTGAGTGTTTGATTGGTTCAGATGCTCCGTCCATCACCACCCCCTTTTGTACCACGTTGGCCGCCATAAGTGTGGCAGGGTATGCTCAGACGTGAGTCCCTTGCTCACTTTGCCACTGGATTCAAGCAAGCCGGGCTGAAGACGGCTGTAATGCCAGAAACCGGTGCTCGGAAGCTTGTTTCCGGTCCAGGGAAGGCATGGCTTGGCAGTTCGGGCTGGACTGTTCCCATGAGGCACAGGGTCAGACTGATTTGCATATAGCCATGTCTGTAATGGTGGCAGAGTGGGCTAAAGAACAGTGATGGATCAAACCCAGATCGTTTGACTGGGTGTGAGTGTTTGATTGGTTCAGATGCTCCGTCCATCACCACCCCCTTTTGTACCACGTTGGCCGCCATAAGTGTGGCAGGGTATGCTTAGACGTGAGTATCTTGATCACTTTGCCACTGGATTCAAGCAAGCCGGGCTGAAGACGGCTGTAATGCCAGAAACCGGTCGTCGGAAGCTTGTTTCCAGTCCAGGGAAGGCATGGCTTGGCAGTTCCGGCTGGACTGTTCCCATGAGGCACAGGGTCAGACTGATTTGCATATACCCATGTCTGAACTGGGGTGGCAGAGTGGGCTAAAGATCGGTGATGGATCAAACCCAGATCGTTTGACTGGGTGTGAGTGTTTGATTGGTTCAGATGCTCCGTCCATCACCACCCCCTTTTGTACCACGTTGGCCGCCATAAGTGTGGCAGGGTATGCTCAGACGTGAGTCCCTTGCTCACTTTGCCACTGGATTCAAGCAAGCCGGGCTGAAGACTGCTGTAATGCTAGAAACCGGCCCTCGGAAGCTTGTTTCCGGTCCAGAGAAGGCATGGCTTGGCAGTTCAGGCTGGACTGTTCCCATGAGGCACAGGGTCAGACTGATTTGCATATAGCCATATCTGAACTGGGGTGGCAGAGTGGGCTAAATAATGGAGATGGATCAAACCCAGATCGTTTGACTGGGTGTGAGTGTTTGATTGGTTCAGATGCTCCGTCCATCACCAACCCCTTTTGTACCATGTTGACCGCCATACGTGTGGCAGGGTATCCCTCCCTCACACTCTCTGTCTCCTCTCTATACTGCCTGCCCACAAAAGCTACCTTCCTGTACCTCCTCAGGCTGTGCACTGGTCCACCATTCACCACCCCCCATGGGTACCCCTCAAATTCGTCCCTCTCTCCTGTTCTCTCCCTCTCCTATTCTCTCTCACAACTCTCTCATACCCTCTCGCTCACACCTCTCTCTCACTCTCTCACACACTCTTTACCCCTCTCTTATATTGGGTCCCTTCACATCTTCGAGCACAGTTTCCCAATTCCCATGTCTTTCCAGGATTCCATCCCTCAAGCTCACGCTCTTCTCCACTTCTTGGGGTGTCTTCTGCATACAGAGGGGCACCCTCTTTATGTGTCTGTGGCCTGCTCTCCCCTTCTTTCTCTCTTTCTGCTCTTCTGTCTGGAGTTAATTTACCACTTTGTGCACAAACTACCTAACCCTCTCTATCTTCCTTTCTATCTATTCTGTGCAGCTCCTACCCCTATCTATTCATCATGCCAAATAATATCACTACATAAATACACCAAATAATTCCACTCCACACAATTCCACTCCACACAATTCCAATTAAACCCACATAATTTCACTCCAAACAGCATACATCCACTCAGCTGCAAACCAAAACACGTGGGTAAAAGACATTGGGGCATATTACCAAGCAATAGCGATAATTATCGCTATTGCTTGGTTAGAGACAAAATTTTACCGCTGAGCTGCGGCGATTTTTACCGCAGATAAACCTTGGTATTACCAAGGTTTATCGCAAATGCGATAAAAAACGGCCCCAATGCATGAATATCGCTGAAAAGTCAGCGATATTCATGCATTACCGAGCTAATGCTCTTAGCCATGTTATCCACCTCCCATTGGATAACATGGCTAAGAACTGCTCAGGGCAGGTGTTAGCTTTTGGAGATATTCGTGCTTAGCGCGAATATCTCCAAAAGTTGGTAATAGGAGATAGCGATGTTAGCGACTGTTTCCAGTCGCTAACAACTTGGCACGCCCACTTTGCATGTCATTAGTGATAAATATCACTGACATGCAAAGTGGGGCCCAAGATGGTTGCTATCTCCTACTAGCTGTCGCTAACTGGTGTTAGCTACAGCTAGGTAATAGGGAGATAATTTTATCTCCGCTTTCTTGGCTTTTAAAGCCAAAAAAAGCGGAGATAAACCCCCTTGATAATATGCCCCATTGTTATTTAAACTCTCGCAAATGCGAGAAATATTGCAATGTAAATGCTTGTTTGACTCTGCGGGTTGGGGGTTGGGGAGGCATGGTTGCAAATATTTTAACTGGTGGAGAAAACCCTTAACCTATATCCCTAAAAAAATGTGGGGGCATATTATCAAGGGGCTTTATCTCCGCTTTTTTGGCTTTAAAAGCCAAGAAAGCGGAGATAAAATTATCTCCCTATTACCAAGCTGTCGCTAACACCAGTTAGCGACAGCTAATAGGAGATAGTGACCATCTTGGGCCCCGCTTTGCATGTCAGTGATATTTATCACTAATGACATGCAAAGTGGGCGTGCCAAGATGTTAGCGACTGAAAACAGTCGCTAACATCGCTATCTCCTATTACCAACTTTTGGAGATATTCGCGCTAAGCGCGAATATCTCCAAAAGCTAACACTTGCCCAGGAGCAGTTCTTAGCCATGTTATCCAATGGGAGGTGGATAACATGGCTAAGAGCATTTGCTCGATAATGCATGAATATCGCTGACTTTTCAGCGATATTCATGCATTGCGGCCGTTTTTTATCGCATTTGCGATAAACCTTGCTAATAGCAAGGTTTATCTGCGATAAAAATCGCCGATTTGCGGCGATAATCTTTGTCTCTAAATAAGTTAGAGACAAAAATTATCTCTATTGGTTGGTAATATGCCCCGTGGATATTTAAAAGAAATTGAAGGAGAAATGTTCTAGCCCAGTGTCGGGCAATAAAGATCACGCCACGTCCATCCCAGCCGCAGAGCACTCAAGGCAGCATCCTTTCTGGCGCTTGGACCATTGTTTTCCTGCATGATGCCTTGTCAGGCATACATCTCGAGTGGTTAGACTGTATGCTAATCAGAGTGCCCGAGGGATGGATTTGATTGGATGTTTTTTCTTCTCTATTGTCTTTAAAGATTAGCTACTTTTCAGTAAACCTGTACCTCAAAAGAATACAATAACCATTTTTCATTGTACCCTCTTCCCTAAGGGGACAGAAAGCAATTTGAATCCATGTTGGCTCGAATTATGCAACCAAATTTATGATGATGAACTGCTTTGCTAAATGCTGCAGAACCGACTGCCTCGTGGATTTTGGTTCACAATACAGTCGCTGCTAATGATTAAGTATTGCAGTTTGGCATCTGCCGGCAGATGAAAGTTGTGGATTTTGATTTGTTTGACAGTCATTCTCTTTTAAGCAAACAAATTGTCCCAAAGATGACCAGAAATCGTTGGTTACTGAGGGCGGACATGCCCAATGTGTGTGAGCGATTACTTGGACGTTTTTGGCATACAGAGCTCAGCCCTGTATAATAAAATGTATAAAAAATGCAAGCAGACTCAACTGGGTCACCGCAACTACATTACATTTAGCCAAAAGTAATACAGAAGGATGCATAATTATATTAAATTTTAAAAAGGCATTTTTTTTAGCTGCATTTTAGCACAAAATCTATTCTTCTGGATATTTTGGTTGACACAAGGACTCATTCAAAGTAAAAAAAAAGTGCACCAAAAAAATAAAAAATGCAGAAAACACAAGTCACTCGTGTTTCAGTCTTTTTTGTGGTTCCCGTGAATTGAAACTAACCTTTACATCATGTGGGGTCTTTTTAGGGATTTTGAGCAAAATGTGAAATTTCAGAAATTAATCACGATTACACCAGTGTAATAGAACTATCTATCATTGTAACGCATAGGACAACACATCCCATAATGCCTATCCATCTAACCGATCTAACTAGAGAAAACCAACAACAAATATATGGGAAACCCTTGGACTACACTTCCTAGAAGACTGGAAGAGATCATTACAGGGCATCCTCCAAAATGGTATAGGAAATTGCTGGACTACATCACAAAACACCCTGGGACATCATTGTTCTTCATCCTAGAATTGGTATTTAATACTGAAGTCCACATACCAGTTCAGCTCCCCATTTTCACTTCTGAGCAAATCATTCGATATAGGGTGAAGGCATCAGGAGAAGGGGAATTCACTTCTTCAGTTTCCTAAGGCTGACGAGTCCTGAGACCTTGGCTGACTGATTATTACAATGTACTGGTGCCTCATGCTTGGCTATGATTATATCATTTGGTCTTGTGGTTTACTGGACCAGTGCATCCACTCCTAGAATCTGTGTTTGACCTCATGGTGACAGGTCTAAAACCCTGTGGGTCCACTCAGTCTTTCATCCTTCCGAGGTCAATTACACAACTTCCATTGCACACAAATAAACACCTGACTTTCAACACTAAGAAGCCCCAAGGGAAAACGTGCACTTTTTAAATGTTCTATTACTGGGGCAGAAATTATAGATGAAATACCTCTAGGTTGCCTTTTGAATACCTCACCTCTGAGTAGATAATGATGGTCAAGGACTTTCTTAAAGTGTTCAATGAAACTCCTCGATCCTCATTGCGAGCACCCCAAAATCAAAGCGCCCCACTTCCCCTTACGTTACAGATACCAATAGTATTGATAATTCAGCAGGGCAAAAATGCCATGGCATTAGGCAGTGCACCATGAGGGCACCCTCAGAAATGAGGACCTGCCGGTGGAGTCAGTAATTCTGCATGAATCCCATGGTAATCCCTTATTCTCTCCCCATTTTTCCAGAAAGTTCAAAAACTCACCTGCTTTGAACAGATAAAGTGAAAGACTCCAGAACCTATGTAAACTGCTGATCTCATAATTCCATTGGGGTCGATAACCACCCCGTTCCCAGTCCCATCAGAATTACAGGGAGACATGATGAGCCCCGTTATCGTCATTTAATAAGACACTCTCCGCTTCAAAATTGGGAGTACAAAACTCTGTCTGATTTGGTAAACCAAGGTTTTGCGAAGACAGGACACAGAGATTGCAGAAACGCGTAGGTTTGTCAAGCTGCATACAATGACCCTTTGGTCAATCCCTGATCCTCAGCAACTGTCTGCCTGCTCAGCTTCTCAGAATCCACACACCGGATTCCAGAAGTGGAAGCATCTCTGTTGCTCAGAAACAGCATCACTGGTACCAGGAAACACAACAACATTACATAATATACCACATCCTCTTTCCTTAATCAGATCCACCCCCTACTAACTATAATACAGGACAACTGGACAATGAAAGCAATTTAAGCACATATATAATCTTCCAACACCTGGGGTCTCGTTCGCACACGTCTGCTTGGTTCCCTCTTACACATCTCTTCATCTTTGCAAATGTTCCCTTTTCCTTACACTTCCTTAAGGTCTTTTCCTAACTTCAATCGTTCTTGCTCTTCCATATCACTGCAAATTGATACCCTCCGTGCATTCCACCACTTGCCATCCAACAGCCTCAGTGTGTTGCCCCTCACCTCCATTACTTTCTCTGGTTGAGATATATTGGAGCTTCCCTTTCTTACCAAATTACCAGAAAATACACTCACAAACATGACCAGACCTAGCCATTCACTCTGACACATCTACAGTACATGGTCAGTGGACAAAATGGTGTTTCCTAGATTGCAGGGTGTGGAGTGTTTCTATTGTTCCACACATTTCCTTGACTGGACTCTTTCAACAAGCATTACTCGAGATTGCCAATTGTATGCGTACCCACAACAGGCAGTTAAAGCATTCAATTAAACCACTTCACTGGGGATGATATACCGGGGTCTTACAATCTTTAATTCCCCATTTCTCATGGAAAGTACTGAATTCTTCAGATACAAATTGTAGACCATTATCCGTTAGCATTACCGCATGGCAACCCTCCTTTCGGTGTGCTTGTCATGAAAGAGAAACTCGTACCTTGCTATGGTGTGCCTGTTACTGATGATCCAAACAGTGTTATTGAAAAGGTGGCCAGAGTGTGCCTGTCATCATCAGCGTCGGATTGGTAATGCAGGCATTCGGGCAATGCCCGAGGGGCAGGCGTCCGAGTTCCTGCTGTGGGCTGCATTTTTAGCAGTCTGGGGGCCGATTTGGGCGCTGTCTCTATTGGTCGAACAGCCAGCAGCCCAATGGGTGTCTGAGTGGCCTTTCTATAGGCAGATGGGCACTCGTTACCTCCTATTTAGCAACAGGCAGAGGTATCACTCTCTTTGTCTCGCTGGCCGGCCCATTAACGTGTGCACATACTGAGCAGGGGCAGGGGGCCTGAGTAGAAGTGGCCTCACTTGTTTCCAGGTGTGTTTCGCCAGTGTAAACTAACGCGTGCATTTTTTTTACCCCCCCACCCCTTATTTTTATAAGATTACGCCGAAGCAGTCATTTGAGGAAAGGCATTATGTAAATGTGGGCCAATTTTTTTTTGCGTGCCCGGCTCGATTTTTAATCCCAATCCAACCCTGGTCATCATAATAACTGCTGAAGCAAACACTGTTAGAACCTTTTTTCAAAATGGCGGTTCCATGACTTGATCATCGTGCTAACATCAGATGCCTTGTCAGGTCAGCGTTCTAGTGCTGGCTCCATAGGTTTAACTTGCTTGGGATATGTGTGCTCATGCACTGACTCATGCAGTTCCATGCATCTGCACTGACTTGAACAGCTCCGTGGAGTCAAATGCATTAACACCCCTTCGGGCCTCACAAATATGATGTATTCGACTAATGTCCTTAAAAGCCTGTATGATATTGCCTCCTCAGATATGCCAGCCGCAGTGTGACAGTTTCAGTTTGGACCAGGCACTGTTAAGCAGTTGTACCACAGCCAAAGGATTTCGCCCAATCAAATATGGCGTTACGCAGTGGTGCATGTCACGTGTCTCCTGGTTGCCCTAGTTACTGTTTCACAAGATTCAGCCAATGTCCGATTACGTTCTGATATACTCAGTGTTGCAAAGTCATCCTGTGCCCTTGGAACCCCCAATGCAGAAACGTGTAGGTTTATTAAGCTGTATACAACCACCCCATGTCAATCCCTGATCCTCAGCAACTGTCTGCCTGCTAAGCTTCTCAGAATCCACACACCGGATTCCAAACGTGAAAGCCTCTCTGTTGCCCAGAAAGATAACATTACAGAATATAACACAATAAATCAAACTATGTACAACAAATTCCAAGAATTAAGTGTAACCTATTTATTTCAATTAATATATTTTTTATTCTAGATGCATACTTAGATTAGCTTTCAGTTTCAAAACTATTTGTTATCCTTTTTGAGGCAACTCGTGTATTATTATGTCACTCAGAAGGCACCTTGGTGTTCCCCGGGGTTTAGGAGAACAAACAAATGTAATTAATTCAGAATCATGGGACATGGTGAAGATAGTAAGTGGAGACTAGAAAACTGCAGTACTCTGGTTTGGGGCTCTGGGGGGGGGGGTGATATTTATCAGTAAGTATCTATTCTCATCTACACCTGTTGTGAACATTATTCCTGAATTAAGAACATTCTTAAGGTGAAATTATTTGTTTAGTGTGCCTCTGATCATGCAGTGAGGCCCACAGCCTGGCTCAAGTCATAGGTTTTAGTCAAACATGCATCCTTCCTCGCCACCTTGCATCCTAATCTCTCCAAAGCCTAAGAGTACGATTTTGTATCATCACCTAGACAGGGACGTAATAAATGCAGTGCCCTGTAGGTGCACTAAGATGTCAGAGTCAGGAATATGACTCCATTGCACTAGAACACATTATTTTCATTCCTGGCTTTTAGGCAGTACATTAGTACATTCTGGTGCTTCCATTCTTGATTGAGTCCCAGGGAAAGTATTGCATCATCGCCATGAAAACAATTTTTGGGAAAGAAAAGACAACCACTAGAAAAGTGCTAAGCATGTCACTTTATCATGCAACGTGTGTATTCTAAAATGTTTCAACTTTTCAAATGGAGCCAAGTGGAAGCCATTCTCAATGTGCTATAATATATATGCAAGAATGTGATAAGACTATAAGTACTGGATGTGACTTAGTGCTAAATAAATATAGTATAACATATACCAGATTCTAAATGTTGGCACTACACTCTGTCAGAACTCCTTTCAGAGGGCCACAGGGCACGCAGGTGCTACTGTGCTCAACCGTGGGAGTTGAGGCCTTTTCGTCCTGATGTCCCCAGGCTGGATCCACTACGGATGCTGAACAGCTTGGCCAAGTACCCCTTCTGTACTTGAATCTCAGTAGGAATGTTGTTGAGGAGTCCCAGGCTCCGCCAGGGGGGTGGGGGGTGGGGTGTGTGGGAGGGGGGTGGGGTGGATACAGGGTAGGGAACATGGGCTCACAACTCAACATATGCACGGCATCTGCAATAAATCATTCTTTAACCAAATACTCACTTTTATGAGAAAAGAGAAGTGTTTTATTTCTACAGCTACTAACTCAAAGTTAGAATCCAACACTCACAAATAACTACACAGTCTGCCCTTGAGGTCAGGGATCAAGTTTTTTCTTGGCCGTTGCTTGTCAGACTCTCTTCTCACTCTAGCAATAGTGGTAAATCCCAATTTACTATTGGCAAAATCCAAGGTATGTCCAATAGTAGTCCAAGTGTCAAGAGTCCACTCTGACTCTGTTCTAATGACAAAAGTGTTCCAGCTTCACACTGCTATCCAGCAGCCAGTTCCACCGGGGCCGACTGGTCTCAATTCAGTCTTACCGCACCGGCAGGCTTGGAGGTTTCCTGAGTGTGCCACCTCTGCGGACATCAGAGTGGTGGTGGTTGATCTTGATTCGTTCACAGTGCATGGCCCAGGCAGTCTGAACTCTCTGACCTTGAGTTTTTTACTTGTTGGCATGCTCCTGCAGCAACCATAGGCATGCTAGAACTAACCTGTGGATGCTGATCCTTAGCTGCACATGGGCTCCAACCCGATCTGCACAGCGTTCACAACACTGCACATTGTGGCAGCCCCTCCTGGCATATGGAGTTGCCAATCCTTCGCTGCACATGAGCTCCAACATGATTGGCACAGAGTTCACCATGGCTCACCTCACAGTGGCCCTCCCCTGGCATAAGGGGGATGCTAGATTTGTCCTGCATACGGGTAACAACACAAGCTGAGCAGCAGCTGTTTCCTCACACTTCACAGCGGAGTCCACTCAATGGGATTCCCCACCGGACCTCGTCCCTCCAATGCTCTGCTCTTCCTGACAGGGCACACTAGTCTTAGATTCATGGTGCTCCAGGGTAGGTAGTCTTGGATTCCCTGGGTAATGTTCCCTCACCAAGCAGGGAGACTAGCAGGCCTTGGCTCCCAATTCTGGTCTCAGGCAGAAGTCTTGCAGTGCTTCCCCTCCTTACACAGCCCATCTGGCGGCTTGGAAGATGACAATTTTTGGGGTCTCAAGCGTCCCTTCTTATAGTCTATGTCCAGACACTAAAGGTGATTTAAGGACTGAGACTTTGTAGTTTATGTCGGGATCTTCTTCTTTTGAAGTGTCCACTCCTCTGCTCACTCTTTCTCTGAGAAGCAGCTGTCACAGCAGAAGTGACTCCAAACTTGATAACCCCACAACACGGGCCACGGGTGTCACTGGAGTTCACACCTGGATGTCAACCACAGTGATATGTGCATCAAAAGGTTAGCCCAGAGCCCCAGCCCTATTCTTTATGATGCTCTTATCAGCCACATTCCTTTCCTGAGATGTATTCAGACCCCTTCCTTGTGACCTTTCACTGAATCAAGGAGCACCCTTTAAAATGGAAACATGGCTCTCCTCCTCTCCTTGATGTGCCCCATCCAGCTTATAGGAATGCAGCAATAAACAAATATGTCTGGGGGGATTTCTCTACCACCCCATGTGTTCACCATGTAGGCCTGGACCTCCCAAAGTTGAACCCAGGGTTTTCCCTGCATTGTATCATTCACAGGCACAAATACATCCACTGAATGAATACAGCATAAACATACTGCAAAACACTGTATCCTTCCTCTACTGTACCCCCTCATAGGCACATATACCCCCAGTGCATGTATACGGCATACCCATGCTACACAGCACTGTATGCTTCCTGTACTGTACCACTCACGGGCACACATAATTCACCACATACATTTAATACAGCTCTACAGCACTATATCCTCCATGTATGATACCACTCACAGCACGACATACATTCAGCACATGCATTTAACCTATACACACTGCACAGCATCACACCCTTCAAGTATTATACCACTCACAAGCACACATACACCAGTACATGCATTCAGATACATGCACTGTACAGTACTGCATGATCCTTGAATTATACTCTTTCCAGGCACACACACACACACACGATGTAGATACACCACTCCTGCACTGTGCAGCACTTCACACAAAAATGATGTAGGCCAAGGGGTTAGTTAGGCACACAGCAGCGGAACTTTAAAATGAGTGAGACTGTAGGCCTCACTCTAGTGACATAGGTTAAAAGTGATCTGTTCACCCTTATTCATCTTGGTGCGATGTGTCATCACCACTGCACTTGTGCAGCTGAACTTCTAGTGAAGTAGGAAGTCTTCCACCACAATGAGGGTAGATTTTTGGATGCTTCTCTCTCGGTCCAACAAGAATGCAATCCTTGGGATAGACCTATATCATGGTACACACACACAATCTATGTTTGCCTCTGACAGGAAAAAGCAGTATTAGTAATCCAGGCTTCAGTTGAATGGCACTCAGGGGAGGGGTGCTCGCTTATTAACATGCAGAGGAACGTTTCTGACCCAACACAAACCATAGAATACTTTAGGAAACAGGGCTGCCTGTCCTGGAAAATAATGTGTAAAAGTAAAGATTGCAAAATAGACAATGGTATGTAAAACAAGGAACTTTATGGTTTGACATGCTAAATAAAACTGTGTTGGAGATTGTTTCCAAAAATGTGACCGTAAACTTCGGGACTGTGCTTCTCAGGATACTAAACTTAAGCACTCCTTAACACATATCAAAATGCTTAATTAAAACTTAGAGCCTGATTTAAGGTCTGGAGGGTAGCCTCCTAGATCTCCAGTTCGGCAGAGACTATCGCCTCCATCCCCGCACCATATTCTAGAGATCCACACCAGCAAGATAGGTCTCTAGCTGCCTTCAGTGCAGCCGACACTGCAGTAGCTCTATTAAAGGCAGTAAAGCTTTCCCGAAGGGGACAACATGTTTGATTCCCCTGCTCAGAAAAGTTATTGGTTCTTCAAGAATAAACTCACAAGCCAGTAGCTTATTCTTGGAAAAACAAGCCAGTGACAATCAGTGATTTCCCTATGTGAGACAGCCATGCCTCACCTAATCATTACTGGCAGGGAACTCTAGTGATCAATGCCCTGCCATAACTAGGATGTGGTCAGTGTTGCAACTGGTCCTGTGGCCCATGGGCTATGAGGTCCGACATTTCCAATGGCAGTTCTGGCTGAGGCTTTGCTTTCAGAAACCCAAAGCTTTCCATGGCTTGGAATAAAGCAAGGGAACTGCGGGGCCGATTCACAGAACTAACTGAAGACAAAATCATAAAGTTAATACTTTTGTTATTCACAGAAGGCATTTAGTAGTCTTAAATTAGGATTTTGTCCTAAGTTAGGATTGTGTCTTAAATTAGGATTTCGTCTTAAATTAGGATTTTGTCTTAAATTAAACTCAAGTTTAACTTAAGTTTGTCTTAAGTTTAACTCAAGATAAAATCCTAACTTAAGACAAAATCCTAACTTAAGACTACTAAAGGCCTTCTGTTAATGCCAAAAGTAGTATATTTATGATTTTGTCTTAAGTTAGTTCTGTGAATCGGTCCCTCCAAATTTGGTGTGGAAGGAACACTGCTGATTTACGAAGGTATTTCTTCTGAGGGACCAGCTCTGATGTTTATGAGCAAGTTATCAAGGCTTAGGGAGCGAGATAGGAGAAGGCACAACCACAGGATCTGGTTCCGCAGGGAGTGTGTGTGAGTAGGAGTCTTTCTGACCAGAGATGTTTGGTAGGTTTGTGGACATTTATACAGTTGTTGAGGCACATAGGGCCCATGTTGTATAAGACTTTGTATGCTTGTGTGAGAAGTTTGAAAAGTACTTCTTTGTGAATTGGAGGCCAGTGGAGCTCTTTTAGGTGCAGGATGATGTGAGTGCAAGGTGGGAGGGTGAGCCTGGCACTAAATTGTGCATGGCTTGAAGTCTTCTGGATAGCTGAGTTTTGATTGCCGTGTACAGTACGTTGTTATAGTCCAGCTTGCTGGCGATGGGGGCTTGTGATTGGTACCAGTTGTGTGAGTGTTGGTGGGAAGCTATTTGAAGATCCTCTTAAGCATCTTGAGTGTATGGGACAGGAGATAGAATCTTTGTTAACTTGGCCAATCATGGCGTGTTGGTTGTCGATTTCTATTCCAAGATTCTTTGCGTAGGTTGCCAGGAGAGGTGTGGGTATGAGGTTTGCAGGTCACCAGGTGGATACCCAGAGCAACCTTTCTTTACCAAAGATCACTACTTCTTCTGTCTTGTTTGTGCTGAGCTTGAGGCAGTTGTTTCTCATCTTTAGTATCTGGAAAAAAATCAAATTTTCATCTTCACAAGTCTATGTTTTGCTGAGTGCATCCAATAAACAACAGTCTGGTCCTTGCAACAGGGGCAATGCACCGGTTCCACTCCGCACAGTGTCAAAGATACGTTGGGGCTGACCACGCAGTAGGGGCGATGCACCACTTCCATCTTCGCATCGGTGGTGAAGTGTTACACAAGCACCTTAGACCTACTTCCAAGGGTCCAGGACAGGGGGGACACAATTTGGCAGAGTAGACTAACAGATGGCAGAGTCCAGGTGCACATTCAGGATATTTGGAAGTCTGGTATGGCCATGAGACTTCAAATGAGGAGACTAGCCAACTAGCCCTTGGAGTTACTCTGGGTTCTGTGGGTCTCTAACCAAACTGAGAGGTATCCTCACAGGATGACCACACAGAAGCTCAAAGGGGGCTAAATCCGAACCCCTTCTGTGGTATCTCTCTGTAAGCAAGGAGCAGACTTGGTAAGAGGACATCCCACTTAACCTTCATGGGCTCAGTCAGGCCCTTGATCATGCCTTTGAGGGACTTGTTGAATCTCTCAACAAACTCACCGGTTTGTAGAGTGTGGAAAATGTGTAACTAACTCCACATTCCTTCCACTTTGCAAATAAGCAGAAATGAAGTTGATGTCCCTGCCATACACTACCTCTTTGGGGAACCCCACTCTGGTAAAAATCCCCATTAGGGCCTTAGCCACTGCAGATGCCTTTGCAGTCAGTCCTCAGAGGTATGGCCTCTGGGTATCTTGTGGCATGGTCCAACAGTATTAGGATAAACCGGTTGCCAGAGACTTTCTGGGGAGTCATAGGCCCTAAAAACTTGGATGCCCACCATTTCAAAGTGGGTGCCAACAACAGGTGAAGGATTCAAGGGAGCTTTCAGCTTCTACCCTGTCTTCCCACTGGCCTGGAAGGTCAAGCAAGTCCTGGGATTCTATGTTTCATGGATGAAGAACAGATTGGGGGAGACCAAGTTAATCTCCAGATATTCCTACATTCTCTGTTTCACAGGTGGAGCCACTGATTAGGATTAGCATTAGGGTATTTGTTTTACTGCACACTATACACATAAAACGTTTCTTGAAACCATATTGTTATATTGACTATGAGGAAATGATAGGAACCATTAACTACAAGGATCCTAAAATTGTATTTGAGAAGTGGTAGAATAGACTGCAACATTGTTTAAATGAAAGAAGCCTATCTTAGTGATGGAATCGACATGTGGTACCAGTCCTACACTAGAGTCAATGAGAACAACTTTGTTACAAATGCAAGCATGAAGCCGGATTGTGGGCATAGAGGCTTAGACCGCATTAGCATTGGCAGAATTGAAGTTGGAGCTCCTGATAATATTTCAGTTGTAGTTTAATTTAATTTTAAAAAGTTGAATACCATCTACTATGTAGTGGTAGTCAAACAATCTACTGTTGAAAATTGAGAGTGGATAATAGTATCAGAAATAGAAAATATGCTGAAGGCCGATTGTGTATCATCAGCATATGTAAAACAAAAAATGGTAAGTAAGCTAAAGGAAGCATATAAGTATTAAAAAGTAGAGGGAATAAAATAGACCCATGTGGTACACCATAGTGCATTTCCCATGAAGAAAAGGAATAAGGGGGTATAGAAACTATTTGCTTATTAATGGCTAAAAAGTCTTTTTAAACAGTCAAGACAGTTGCTCACCCCAATATCATTCAGTCTTCAAATAAGGATGTTACAGTCTGTGATGTGAAGCATTGCCGAGTGCTCTGGAAGCACTAGAACTGCTGGAGATCTGGCATCCATCATTCTTCTTAGGTCACCCAGATGGAGACCGCCACAATCTCATTATTACGTCCTGGGTGAAATTAGGTGGGCAGAAATAAACATTGGCCTCCAATGACCCTTACTCTTCAGGGTCGTCAGAGGGATTTGGTCATGGTGGAGGCAGGGTAGTGTCCGCCGTGAATAAACCTAAGGTCCGCCCACTTTTACACTTGGCGAGCACACCATTATTTTGGTGGTATGTATTCTCTGTCACCGTTGCAGCGGAGTATACATATCGCCAAGATATAAATCAGTCCCAAAGTTTGCACGTTTGTGCCTTGATTGGGATTATATGAAGAATATGACAAGCAGTGTTCTTTTGTCCAGCACCAATTTCACCAGGTAATAACTGGTAGAATTTACGTGGTGAAAAAATTGCTATATTTTGGGCATTTGAATGGGGAAAATGTTCAGTATTACTAAGCTAACCCCATTTTAAGGCGCAAAACTCAAAATGTGGAGGTAACCAGGCATCTGGTAAATACTGCACCCAGAGTCCAATATCACTGCTCAGAATAAAGCAGACATCAGAAAAAATTCCAGTGTGTTTGTCTCTCCCACCACAAGTACTCGCTCTCGTCTTTTCAGCCTGCATCACTCTTGCTCTCGTCCCTAGAGATGTTTTCCTCTCTCTACTCACGTTCTTTTTATTTCTCTATTCTTCTTGTCTCTCTTCCTATTTTCTCTCAGTAGCACCTACTCATTGTGCCTGTACTCCCATTCTTCAACTTTCCTATAACCGGTAGTTGATGGGTCCCTCTGGTCCTCTGTCGGTTTCTTCGTTCTTCTGTTGATGGGCTCAGTGTTCTCCGCTCCCCTTATCTATATTCGCTTAATTCCCGATGCCCTGTTATCTTATTCGCCCTCTTCCTCGCCCTCTTGCGTCTCTCCCGCTCCAGGGGCTAAGCGGGAGCTGCTCGGGAGCCAGCCTCGACCGCCCGGGTGAGTCAGAAGTGACGAGGACAGGAAACCCGTTCGCCAGGAGGACCCGAGACCGAACGGGACCGGGCGAGCTAGCCCTCCGCTCCCTTCCCAGCTCCGAAGACCAGCCTCGGCACCGGAGCCGCCGGCCTGCAGCCAGAGAGGGAAAAGAGAGCTCAAGATGGCGACCATTTACCGTGATCATGGCCGCTGCGCCTGAAGTCCCTGGTTCACTCAGGCACTGTGCGGGAGACAACAAGGTCAGTGCTGGAGCCACCCGCTGCATTCCCCGTCTGCGCAGACCCCTGCGTTACTCCCGGTGAGGGCAGAAGAGGAGAGCCGCCCCTCTTAACACCGGAAAGGTGAAATCAAAACTGAAGCAGAGCAGTGGGAACCGCCATTTTAAGGGAAAAAAAATATTAAAACCCGGCGCGAACTCCGGCACTAAGGAGGTTAAAAGGGGCACAATGTGGATTAAGCAGTACAGTATGGTGCCCAAATGCGCAAAAACACAAAACAAGGGGCACAAGGTGGGAAGATCCTATAACAAGTCCTGAATATCTGAATCCAAGCCCTAGAGATCTGAACCCGAGCCCCGCAGCAGGAGGAGGGACGGTTCCCTCTCAATGACCCAGGGATGCCGGGAGTCGGATTCGAAAAGAGCAGTTTTCTGAGGACTGCCGTCTCGGGCTGCCCTCCACCTGGCTGCCGTGCATCCCCGCCGGGCTCCCAGCGCCTCTGGCCTGCTGGCCAAGGAGCAGTCGGAGCCGGGCGCCTCCCAGCTGCTGCGCATCCAGGACATAAAGATGGAGAATGACGCCCTGTCGACCCCACAGGCCGCCTCCCCGGCGCTGCACCCCGTGCTCAAGATCGAGAGCCCGGACAGGAGCAGCAGCATGTGAAGCGGCAGCCCCTCGGGCCGCTCCCTCAGCCTGGAGGGCCCCGACCCCCACCAGCAGAAGCAGCACCCGCAGCACCACAGCCAGGGCTTCATCGTGGATAACATCATGACCTCGCTGCGAGTCTCCACCGCAAGGGGCAGGGAGCGATCTCCTCACCGCACCCAGGACTGGCATCCCTCCCTCCCTGTCCCTCAACTACTCACCCGGAAAGGGCTCCCTCTACAGCTCACCCTGCAGCCAGAACAGCAGCTCCAGCGCTGGGAGCTACCACTGCAACATGCAGGCCATGAGCCTGTACTCGGGAGAGCGCTTCCTGTCTTTGATTTCTGAACTATGTACCCCCCGGACTTCTCCTGGCACTCTAATCCATACTCACTGGGCCACCCTCATGGACTTCTTTACATTTTTCTTTTGTCCTGCTCCTTGCTGTTCACGGCTGCTTTTCTCTGGACCCTGACCCACCATCCTGTCTATTCCCTTGTCCTTTCGCCTTTTCCCTCGTTTCCCCCTTGACGATCCTTGAATGTTTCTTCCTTTTTCTGATTTGCCTTTTCTCCTTACCCGTGCATCCATCCCACCCTCCCTTGGTGTTGTGACTGCGCCCCCCCCCCGACCCTACTTAATGGAACTCCGCCCTCCTGGTTTTTTGGGTCTTGACCTGAGAAAATCTACTGTTTGTATATCTTTGTATATAGAGATAACTCTAATCACTAGTATATGCAGTAGACCTTTGTACTCTCTACCATTCCTATATGACTCTTAGAGTATATCCATTCGTATCCCTTCCCTATGTATATAGAGATAACTCTAATCACTAGTATATGCAATAGACCTTTGTACTCTACCATTCCTATGTGTCTCTTAGAGTATATCCATTCGTATCCTTTCCCTATGTATATAGTGATAACTCTAATCACCAGTATATGCAGTAGACCTTTGTACTATCTACCATTCCTGTGTGACTCTTAGAGTATATCCATTCGTATCCCTTCCTTGAATGCTCCTCCTTGTGTGACTATAACTTGTACATTTGCAATTTTTTTCTGTTTGTATCTTTTATGCAACGCACGTAATCCTGAGTCCTTATGTATCGCAACTGGTTCTTATGTAAAGCGATCTGACACCTTCGGGTAATGTTCGCGCTATATAAAATCGCATTAAATAAAAAAATTTAAAATTTTTTTAAAAAAAGGGGCGAGCGCTCTCCTCCTGGGGAAGGTTCCTGCAGCTTTGACTGGCGTCTTGCATCCTGTCGGGAAGTCGAGGGCTGCCCGGCCCTGGGCAATCTGGGCCTGCAAATGTCAAGGTCGGTGGACACGAATATACTCAGGCCTACGGCTCCAGGCCCAATAACTCCTAGGTGTAGGAGGCCATGTTTTATCGTTAATCAATCGCTAACATTTGTTTTCCGTAAAACGCGGGCTCGGCGGTGGGGAGTCTCGCGCCACCGCCTCCCTCGGCTGCTTCTTCTGAGCTGTTCTTGTAATGACGGAGCAGCCGGGCAGGTGACCTTTCTGTAATTGGCTCTATCCGTGTAGTTCCTGCTCGCCACCACGCACCACCCTCAGAGCTCTGGTGCAGTGAGGGGGGCCCTGGCAGGCGGGGAGTAGGACCGAGGCCCAGAGAGCCCTGCTATTACGTGTCAGCCCCACACTCCCTCTCAGAGCGGCGCTCCATTTCCTCTCCCTCAGGCCCCGTCAGAAGTGCAGCCATGGACACACTTCTCTCCTCCCTCCCGCGATCCTCCTCTCCAAAAGACAAACTGGCGAGAGAGCTGGAAGCCACGCATCAGAGTTGCAGGCAGTGCTTGAAGTGGGAAAACAGAAGTGCAGGTACTCTATAGTAGAGTACCTGCTTGTTTCCAAGAAGTGCCGGTACTCTCCAATTAAAAGTTTTACATCACTCTTGAGAAGCGCTGGTACTCTCCCTCTCTAAATAAAAAAGTGCTGGTACTCCGTACCGAACAGTACCGGCCCATTTAAAGCACTAGTTGCAGGTGTGAAACCCCGGTGGCGTGGCTCGGCGTTTCATCCTTGCGTGGTTGATGTCACGGATTTCAATTTACCTGTGTTAAGAAAACAGTAAGTTTACGGGGCAAGGCATAGTGCAAAGATACTCACTGACGCTGAGCCAGTGCCTTGCAAAGTGAGTCTGTCGTCTGGTTAAATATATAGGGGTGGGGCACAGAAATGATGGGGTTCTTCCATTAAAAGTGTAATAGAAACGTGGAAAGGGAGTTTTTTTACATTTGAATTTAAAGTGCTGTGAATATAAGAGCTCGCATTGTCCCTTTAAGTATATATCATGATTTATGAGATAGATGTGTCTGCATTGCCCTTTTAAATATGAAACAACCGTGCTAAGAGATGCTGTTACTTTCCAATCGATAGTTGAGCAGTCCCTTTGTTAAGTGCATGGATTTCCAGTGCAAATGTGCAGATATTTTGATATTGAACGTAAAACCCTGTTGAAAATTGGCAACATTTTCAATATAGAAGTGCAGGATGTGACAAATTACATTTACAGTAGCTCTGGTATGACTTAGTGTTATGGACCCGTTAACTTTTTATGTGCTTTCCCTTCCAATGAACTACAGGTTTCCAGTCACCCAGAAACATGAATTAAGTTTCAAGGTTTTATATACACATTCATAATGTATTTTACTTCAGTGCACCCTGCCTTAAAAAGCACGATACAATGCATAGGACTCGTCCTAGAACGTGATGCTGTGCTGAAAGGCCTGGGACGGATTTTCGGCTGAATAGGTCTCCTTCAACAGAGTTTATGCCACAGCAGTGGTGTGCTCTCTTGCATGGACTATGCAAATGGAGTGCAACCAGAAATCCCTTCTAAACGAAGTACAGTGGGTGCCAAACTCAGCAGCCAGGCTAATTTTGCACCATAATCCCTAGAACCACACAGGGTCGTTACTGGTTTAGAACTGAAAGTTCAGCACCACAGACAGCGGCTTTTCATGGCAACTGAAAGTTCAGCACTACAGACAGTGGCGGCTGACACAGTACCTGAAATGGACTGCAGAGTCGAAAGTGAGAACTGCGTCTGTAATGCTGAAAGGTGGAGCACGGCAGAGAGGCGGCTGCTGTAGATTCGCACAGTTCAGCACCACAGACAGTGTCTCTGTTGCTTTAGAACTAAAAGTTCAGCACCACGGACAGTGGCGGATGATACTGAGGAGCTGGAATGTATTGGGGCCATATGTATCATGCAAATTCGCAACAGCCTTTGCGAATGCAAATTTGCTAAATGGAATGTATTAAGCAAAACTGGTGCAAAATAAGGAATCGCAAAATTTGCAATTCCTTATTTTGCAATTGCATTTAAGGAATCGCAAATTTTGCTATTGCAAATGCAATGTATGTAGCAAAAAAAATTAGCAAAATGCCCTTAAGGAATCGCAAATTACCACCAACTTCTAGTTGGTTATAAGTTGCGAATTCCTTGAAAAATGCACATTTTTGCATTTTTCAAAGTGCCATGTGATGCATGTATCTGCGCCACATGGGCACCCATGCATATTTCAGGGGTGCAACAGGGTGCCCTTTGGACACCCCTGCACCCTTGAAATTATTCTCAATTTGCGATTAGCAAATTGCGAATCACAAATTGAGAATAACTTCCCATTCATTCCTATGGGCCTCCTGGCCCATAGAAATGAATGGGAAAGTATTCCTTAATTGCGATTCGCAATTTGCGAATCGCAATTAAGAAATTCTAAGAAATCACACAAAAAATGCTATTTTGTACATACATACCCATTTGCGATTCTCAAATAGCGATTTCTTAAAAATCGCTATTTGGGAATCGCAAATGGGTATCTTGATACATATGGCCCTTGGAGTCGACGGTGAGTACCGTGTATGTACTGCTGAAAGGTTGAGCACAGCAGACGGGCGGCTGATGCTTTAAAACTGAAAGAGCAGCACCGCAGACAATGGCGGCTGATGCCGAGGAGCTTAAATAAACTACAGAGCTGACAATGATAACTGCGTCTCGAATGCTGAAAGGTGGAGCACGGCAGACAGGTGGCTGCTGCTGTAGAATCGCACAGTTGAGCACCACAGACAGTTAGGGTGACCAACTGTCCATACATTTCATGGACTGCCTGTAATTTGGGCCTCTTGTCCGTTGTCCGTTAGGGATTCTTCCACAGACGCCTTTTGTCTGTAATTTCAGGCATTGGAGCGAGCTGCCCCCTGCAAGCAGACTGAGAGTTCTGTAACTCTCACTGCAGGGGCCAGCTGCGCTCGTGCTGTGATCAGTGGCCTGCAGCAGCCCCTCCCCCATCTGGCACATGCTGCTATCTGCCCATTATCATTCTGTATGTCCGCCCATTGGTCACCTATAGAATGATAATGGGCCTCTGAGCAGTGACAGCATTTGCTATGCCTCCTCCTGCCAGAGCCCAGGGCATGGCAAACTGCATTTGTTTATGGTCTCCTGTCACCTCACCAGGGCAAAAGCTCTAGGGAGGTGGAGGTTTAACTTTTCTCGTGTGTTACCCAGGTGAATCCACTGTTAGCCTCTTAAAGTGTCACACAAGCAGTGATAATGGTACAAATACAGTGGTGCTTTATTATTTATTTCTTTTTCTCCATTAGTGCAAAGTTTCTGCTGTTGTGTTGTTATTATTTTCAAGTTTACCCTAGCCCTCTGAGCCACCTTAGCTTTTACACATCACATCCCCTTAGGATGAATAATCCGATTGGGTGATTTTTTTTTCAGTGGGGGAGAGGGGGCATGTAAGATATGAGACGCCTTCAGCTTTGATCTTTTTCTTCATTTGTTTTTAATTTGCAAACACAGTTATTTAAGTTTCACTCGCAGGCTTGTGTTGGTTGTCTATTTACTTATGTATTATTGCACAACCTCTTCTGATGTGTCTGCAAAACGTACATCTTGTCCCGAATTTTTGTCCTGGATTCTTACCTTCTGTCCTGAATTTTTGTCCTGAATTTTGACCGTTTATCCTGAATTTTTACATTCACGGTCCTGAATTTGCACCTTTGCCAGTTGGTCACCCTAACCACATCACCCCCGCTCATTTGAACTTGCACTGACTCCCAGTGTCTTCACATTTTGCGCTCAAATCACTGTGCATAACACACAAAGCATTGCATGTCATAAAACCAACATTCCGTCAACAAAGGTTTCAGGCCCTAGACGAATCTCTGCTACAACACACTCCTAACAACCCTAAGTTCACGATTCACCACTCAGAGGTCAGTCTCGTTCAGTACAAGTTAGAAAACTGTGGAACTCCCTCTGCATCTAGGTAATGAAACTTGAAAAGCACCCTGCTACCCGAAAGAGGAGAACAACTTTTTTCAAATTTACAGAACCTTATTGATCTTGCAGCAACCCAGGACAAAAAACACCCAATTACGAAACTATTGAATCACAGCAAAAAACAGCTTAATGCTTCTTCCAGTGTAAACTTGCCAATTTCTGTTATAACAAAACTGCAGAAAGCATGATTTCTCATCTCAGTTCCCTTAAACCTCAGCATGAATACCCACATTCAAATCAAATCAAACCAGGGACATTTATTCAGTGCACAAATCACTCAAAAGTCTCATGGCGCTTGCGGACAGCTCTGAAAGGCCAGCTTGTTTAGTTGTCAAACAGACATGCCTTTAACTTCCTGCAAAAGCAGTTGTGATCTGTAATCCTGCGTAAGTTTGAGGGCAGTTTGTTCCAGAAAGCAGGTGCAAGAAATGCAGCATTACCAGACTGCATATCACACACCTCACCGAATTCTTCCCACACTGGGCATTCTACAGTCCCACAACTGTTATACCAAACACACCGATCGCTTCTACTCATGGTGTGTACTCGCACTAGTGTGTTACAATGATACATTAATGGCAACTGCAAATGCCAGATAACACAACATACCATAACATTTACTCAATTTAACAAGTAAAGTATTGCCACCTTTAAACCTATACCAAGGGATTGAGAGAGTCTCTTTGATGCACAGAAAGATGAATGGAGAAACATTTACATCTTCAGGACCTATGGAGTAATGTATCTCTAAAGTTTGATTTGCAGATAACTTCTGCCAAAGGTCTGAGAAGAATGATTTGTTACAGACATCTAAAATCGTAATAATTGACCCTTCCTTGCACCAGTACAATAGAGCGATCTACTCCACACTCAACAGTGCTTTTAAATGTCATTACATGAGCATGTTTTAGACTTCAAGAAGGCTCAACACTATTGTTTTCTTGCACCCACTGTAGCCCTGCTACAACTGCTCATGTACATTGATGCCTGCCTAACTTCCTACCCACCCCATGTAGCTCTCAGTTGACAGATATCTCCTAGCAACACCAGAACTGCCTGCTTCTGTTGCAGTAGATTTGATTTCTCTTTTATGGGAAAGATCTTTACGAAAATGTTGGTCCCTGATTCTTAGGCCAATAGATTGAGGAATGTGTTTGATGCACGAAAAGTTACAGGATCAAAATCTGAGAGCAAAATGGAAGTCAGAACAATCAATAGGGGTTGCAAGAGTCCTAATCAGAGGGAATAGAGAAAGGGAGATGTCAATGGGAAATAAAATAGGAATAATACTAGCTAAGAATATTTTCACGGCTCTAGGATGGAAGGCATATTTTAAACACAATGTAAACAATCGAAGTCTATGACATTCTGGTTCATATTATAAGAGAATATTTGGCTTGTTCAGATTTAAAGACAGTCAAAAGTCTCATAGATGTAATTTGCATTTCTGCGAGGCTGAATAGTTGCTTAGGTCCTCTGTGCCCCCTAGTGCCCCAGTTATGCCAGGTAGTCTACAGCCTTGGCAGAGAGGATGGCTAAGCTCTTGTCCTCCACGTAAGGCAACTGGACCTCGATGCTTCTACAACCTAGAGCAGGAAGGCAGGAACAGACTCTACTGCAGGGTATTTCCGGCTCTTTTATGCGTTGATCCTTAAAACATGCAGGTACAGCCATCTCCCAACAGATCCCAAGAGGCAGGAGGGATATGATCTGATGGAGCTGGCATAATGGAATACAACTAGTTGATTCTGCTCTGGACTAACCATGATTATCCTTTCATCTCCCCAAAGTTGTTCAGAGATACTAGCTCAGAATCCTATTGTGGGGAGTATTATAGGGTTGATTCCAGTCAAAGCTTAGATTCATAACTTGCATTCATCACGCTCAATTTTCTCAGTCATTCATGTGAACGTGCATCTTACATACAAATGGACACAAGCCCTTGGTGTGCCATTTTGTGCATTTATCCCACTGTCAGAAAAGGTCCATACAGTTCCAGATCGCTCTATATTTGCAGTTGGTTTCCAAATGTAGCCTTCGTACCTTGAATGTTGGCCATATCACTAGGCTACAAATACAACCATTTATGCATATCTGTTTCAGAGGCTAATTGCTGTAACTACAGTCTCAAGGTAGTGGTGAAAAGTTTGCCTCTAGCTGACTGCCAGTGCTGCTTCCGATGTCTTCTGGATTCTAAGATGCCCTCTGGAATATGTAGCTGATTTGCAAAACATTCTTGGCAGGTGGACCAGTTTCAAAAACATGTAACTATAAGGTTGTTTGTGCGTACTTGAATCCACAGTGATTTCCATGCACAACATGACAGGCACCACGCAGTGCCTGCCATGTTGTGCATTGAACTGCTGGGGGTACCATAGGTACCCCCCCATTTGCACCCCCAATCCCCAACATCCTGGGGGTCCCCAATGGGCCCCCAAGCACAAAAACCACATGCCTTTCGCCGCCACTGAAAGGCTCCCCCCCGCCTGCATTCTGATATGGATGGCGGTGTCTAGCAGACACCGCCACCATATAAAACCCTTTTCCGCCCGATCAACTCGTTGACCGGGCGGAAAAGCGGCGGACGGTCTTCCCGTCCGCGGGGGTCCTCCCCGATATACTAATATGGCGGTGGGGAAATGGGTGGCGGGCGGGCTAGGATGTAGGGCAGATCGCCACCACCATGTGGGTGGTGGCGATCTGCCCTACATCCTAATGGGCCCCTTGGTGTCGTAGCTAATAGGCAGAACACCCATTGAAAGAGCCTAAAAAGTACCCAAGTGCTGCCACTAACCAGATAGTAATCACTAAGTTACTGTGAGTCATCAACAAATAGACCTAGTGTACCAGTGGCCAGCAGACAGCTAGGGAGTTTTTTTACAGTCTGGGGTCAAAGCATGCCTGCTACAAGTCAGAAACCTTCTGAATTTGCTTAGCCAAAATGTAAAACAAATCATGCGAAATTATGAGCTTTCCTCGACTTGTACATGTCATATGGAATTGAAGATTTTAGCCATTGCACATACTTTGCAAATCTCTTGAAAACAACATTTGGTGATATAAAATTTACACAATAAACCCTAAAATATCCTCCATGCAAAATTAGGCGCACATCATGCACTGATCATAAATTCACATGCAACAGTGAAAATGACACCACAAATAGAATTGTCTAAAAACATCACTTATATCATTAGATCTGACAACACCAATGACACCATTGATGACATCACTGACAATGTGGCAAATAGCATTGCGAGTTATATTGTCAAAAGCATCATTGATGAACACCACACACAAAGAGTTGAGCGACCAGGCATTTCCACCTGGCTTCAATGTGCTAGCAGATACAAACCTTACTTCTCCATGCCAATATTGTAAGTCAGATCTGTAGGCTTTGCCAATGCTTGTTTCATTCCCAGCACTGAGTGGGAATGAAAAAGGCTCGTGACTAATAAGGACAGACGATTAACCATAGTATAAGTGCAAGAGATAGCTGGAGATTGGGTGGTGCAGCAGCACACACAATTTAAGAAAGCATTGTAGGCCTGAGCCTTATCTAACACGAACATATACTGATGCCGCACTCCAAAACATGTCCATTAAATGCATATGCTGTTCAATAAAGTAATTTGCCAGACAAGCAGAGGAACATTGAGTCACTCGTTTTCGTTTGACAAAGATGAAAACGTACATTCAGGACAACCACTTCCAGGTACTGAAGAGAAAGAGTGCAGCAGGAGTCTCTAGGGCAAAAGAGGGCGAGATCAAAATGAGAGGAGGAAAGATGCTGGGAACATTGCTTATAGAGGATTGAAAAGGGGTTTGTAGAATGTAAATAAAACAGATTTTAAAAGCATCCCTTGGCAACACAATCCGGTCTGGAGCGAGGTGTTGCCTTTTATTCCATGACGGTTTCCTAAAAAACAAGACAGCAAATCGGGTTAATGTGCTTTGCAGAAAAATACTGGCACTTCATAATCACTATGTTGAAACCCGATAGGGATGATGGCTGTGTCTTTCACCATTGTAAGGGTGATAAAAAGAGTACCGTAAACCTGGCAAACAGAGGCATCTAGGCCAGATATACGCCCCTTACATTTTGCGACTCGCAAATTGCGTCACTTTGCGACTAACAATTTGCAACTCGCAAAATGTAATTTACAACAGTGCTCAGACACTGATAGCGATTCCTAATGGGGTTGCAAATTGTCTGCCTCATTAATATTCATGAGGCAGATGCTATTTGCGACCCCATTAGGAATGGCCAACACTCACAGAGATGGTGGCCTGCTGGCGTCAGCAGGCAACCATGTCTGTGACAGCTTTTTTAATACAGCAGTTTTTTTCCCAAAAGCAGCCCGTTTTCCTTGAAAGAAAATGGGATGCATTTAAAAAAGAAAAATGAAACGTTTCTGTTTATTTTCTTAAGAGGAAGCAGTGGTTTCTTGGGATTTTGTCCAGCATGTTCACAGGGTCATCAGCTGGTGGAATACTGAAAAAAATATTATTACAGCAATATAAAGTGTATTATTAAATTTGAGGTGTGGGCTGCTTCACTCCATGGGTTTCATCGGGGCCTCCTAAAGCCATGAAGGCTGAACAGTATTCCTCAGTAGGGACCCTATACACAGGACACAGCATGCTGTCAGCCCACCCCACGTTAATATATTGAACTCTAGTGACATTGAAACTGACAGAATGACGCACTGTCAAATCGACAGTCTTTCTTCCATGTCTATTCATTCTTGATCACCAAACTCTCCATTTTGTTTTTTCTTTTGTTGTCCTTGTAGGCTCATGCTCTTTAATGTCACTCTTGCATGGCAGTTTCAGTGAAATATCCTTAATTATTTATCTTTTATTATTTGCGTTACTGATTTTCTTTTCTATTTTTTTTTAATATTGCGAAGCAGCCACATGCATGCATCAGAGCCCTACACACGTTGGCTGGAATATTTGACATTTATCATTATATATGACATTAGCCAGTGGTCAGGTGGAAGATGTATTTTTTGTGTGGCATTTTCTTCAGGTGCTTTCCACAATACAAATATCCAACCCAGGCTTGGGCCATTCCATAGTACATTGAGAAGTAAATCATGGTGGAAAATAAGGTGGATGTTTGAGTAGCTAATAAATGTTTGCGCAAAGAGGATTTGGAAGTGCAAAAGCTTCAAGCCTGTGATAATGTTGGGTCAGTGAGCCAGCGAGTGGTGCGTGCGCTGCAAAGATGATAGAAGAAAAGAAAAACAAGCCTGCGAGTGGTGTGCGCACTGCAAAGAATTTAAGGAATGCAGCAGGCTGGGTGTGGGGCCGCTGCTCCCTACGCCAGGGGAGAGAGAAGGAGGGACATGCACCCGCCTTTGGCCAATTGCATGCTGTCGATCTTAGAAAGACGCATGCAAAGGCCAATAGCGTGTGAGCAACAAAAAGCACATGCACAAGTGTGTGGTCCGAGTTGGAAGTCCTTAGCAGAAGCCTCGCAGTGCAGCGTATGTGCACTGCCTCAGGCGAGACCAAAAAAGGACTGATTAGTTACTCAAAATAGTTTATTTTGACTGAAAGCCTTAACACATCTACATTACCAAATAAAATACCACCAAATCATAAGGAAATATTAGAATAAATGAAATGAGGAGTAACAATTAACAAACTTTGATAAATCACCATACATAAAATCAAAAGAAAACCTGTCTGTCTGTGACTAAAGCAGTGGGACTATTAGCATTTTGGGGAGTTTATCAAATTTACAATATGGTAAAAGTTTCCTTTCTCTGGCGTTAAACACCCATCCCAGAATCTGTTCCATACCAGGGCATGCGTTGTAATGAATCTTGTGTTGTAAAAGTTTCGTTGTAATGGTAGTGCGTTGTAAAAGTTGCATTGTAAAGGTTGTTTCCCGAAAATGTTGGTCCTGGTCCTCCTAGCCGCAACGGTCCAGTCCAGTTGGTCTTCTGGATTCTGGTTGGCCTTCTTACATCTTATCCTCCTCAACCTATTCCTGTGATTTTTAATGATTGTCCTTTGCCTCATTTTGTAATCCAAGCACTAGTCACCTAGGTTCTGATCTTCATGACCCTCCTAGACCTGTTTCTGGTCCTCATGGTCATGATCCTTTTAGTATACCTAGTCCTCTTGTTCTGGTGGGTCTTCTGGGTGCCCTTGGTAATACCACACTGGTGTTTCTGGTCCCTGTCCAGCTTATCCTAGTCTCCTAGACATACGGGCCACTTCTCTCCAGGTCCTGATGTTTGTAGTCCTCTTCACTTCTGGTCCTGATCCTCCTGGCCCACACCCCCTGCTCCTTGCCTGCGTGATTCTGCAATAACTTGCCCTGTTAAAGATCATCCTAGCCTTTACCAGTTCTGATGTTCCTTGATTATCGGTGCATGCTAGTCTAAGAACTTCATGGCCCTGTACTTCCTGGTTTGGCTGGTCATCATTCCTATGTACTGCTGCCCCAAGTCCTTTGGATTATGTGCCTCTTCTTTCACAGGCTTCCAGTACTGGATCTTTTCATCTTCCTCACCCTATTTCTCATCCTTGTCCTGGTTCTGCTCCCCTGGGGTATCTGGTCCCATTGTTGTGTATGATCCTAATTTTTCTGATGCTAGTCACCTTGGTCCATATATCCCTGTTCTTAGTTCTGGTACCCTTTTATCTGGTCCTCATGTGTCGGTCTTATGTAGTTGGTCCCACTGGCCTTGGTTTCCCTAGCCCTCTTAGTCCCCTGGTCCTCCTTCCCCATCCTAGCGCCTCTAGGCATCCTGACCTCTTGGTTTGCCTGTTTTGCCTTCTTTCTGCTGATCTGAATATGGTCCCTTCTATCATTGTCCTCAGAGTAATAGTCCTCTTGGGTCTGGTATGCCTCACCCCTGTGACACTGATCCTCCTAGTTCCCATATTGTATTTCTCTCTGGTTCATGTCACCCTTGTGACCCTGGTTTAGGATTCCTGTGAGTTTGACCCTCATAGACTTTCTGACCCTAGTCCAACTGGGCTTGGCTGCCTACTCCTTTATATCCATTCTAGTCATTCGGATCCAAGGCCTCCTGGGCCTGCTAGCCCTAGTCTTATGCAGTTGTGGTCTTCTTGATCCTGGTCCATTTACCTTTAGCCCATTAGTCCTCCTTGATCTGATTATTGTGGTTTGGCCCTTCTGTGTCTGATCCTTCTTTTCATTGGTCTCCTGGTACTGGTCATCTTTGCTCTGTTTACTTTGGTCTGCTACTCATGACCCTGGTTGTCCTAGTCCCTCAGGTCATGGTCGGTGCACTCAGGCCCTCCTAGCCCTCCTTGTTGCTGCGGCCCTTCTGTTCCTCGTCAACACTAATTATAGAAGAGCATGTAGGGAGGTATGTGCAGCGATTGAAACAACTCCTAGGTGGTGCTGGGATTTTAGTTAACATGAAAACTTTAAATAAGTAAACATCTGGGAATAAAGCATGGGAAAAGGTGTTGGGAAATGTTTTTAGGCCATGGATTGTAAACCACAAGGAAGTAAAGTTGGGGGAAAAGGGAAGATTCTACCCTTGATTTGTGATATCAGATGAGGAATTGGATAACCATTTTAGGAGATTTTTTGCTAGTCTTGATTTGGAGGTCACATGTAACTTCTTTTACCAAAGGGCCATAAAGACTTACAGATTTGAATCTGAGAAGTTAGAAATTCAGCTGAGGAGACCATGGAAAATAAGAGCCTTAGGCCCTATTGAGTTTCAGTTGATTTATATAAGCACAATAGTACCTTATGGCCTCCATTGCTGACCAAGGTATATAATGTGGCCTCTAATTTGGGTAAACTGCCTGACAATTAGGCACACTTTATACATTTTCCTATCTTTAAGAAAGGGGACTGGGTAAACCCCAGCTTTAATCAACTCGTATCTCTCTTGGATTCATTAGTTAAGCATTAGGTACAAGTGAACAATGCAGTATCTTCTAATTGCCAAATTGGTTCATATTAAGAAAGGGGTGGATTCATCTAGCTTTTATGGGTCTTTCAATAGCATTTGATTTTGTTGACAGGTCGAAACTATGAGAGACGGTATATCAGCTTGGAGTCAACCCAGATTTAGTGAACATGTTGAAAGGATACATAAATCACTTTGATGTTCAATCCGCTATGGGATTAAAGGGTCATGCAGATGGTGATTCAAGTTAGGCTGAGGAGTTTGACTAGGTTGTCTGGTGGCTCCCTTTTTTCATAGTATATTAACAGCTCAGGGAGGGAGTTGGTCATTGGGCATGCTAATCCACCTCTGGTTAAGAGGTCTAGTTGGTCCCTGCTCCTTCATGCAGAGGACACAGTGTTATTGTAAAGAACCGCTGTGGACCTGTAGCAGCTAGATCCCAAGTATGTTTAAGTCATGGCGAGTTTAGTGCTAAAAATAGATATGTCTGTGGGCCCAACAAAACCTCAAAACTAAATGCATCAGAGTAAACAGGAGATCGCTTGAACAGGAAGCATTCTTCTCTTAACTGGGGGTTATTTTTTACGGTAATTTAAATTGGCAGTCTTTATTAATGATCATGTCACCTAATTTGAGTAAATCCAATAGAGGTATCCTGAGCCTTGCAAGAATGCAAGGCAGAATTTATAATGCAAGAGTGTGGCCATGGCCACATATGGGTCTGGTGTGCCAGGCTATATGAGTATGAATGCCTACAAAACTCAGGAAAAAAACTTTGTAGGACAAATAATAGGGTTACCTCACTCTGCCTATATGTTTACTGCACAGCCAGGAAGAAGGTTTACCTTAAGGAAGTGATTATTTATTAGGCCGCTGGCAAAATAATACAAAATCTCTGCTATTTATCCAATGGTCAGCAAAAAGTACATAATCTCTGATGCTGTTTCAATGGCTATAGGCTAAATAGTAAAGATGATGTACAATTTGACCAACAGCCCGATAAATTGTGTGAAGGACCTTCTTATTTAGGAGCACGATTCCTTGGAGGAGCAGGTGTCCACAGTTATCTGTGAGGAGTTATGGGCTGGAGTAGCAGGACAGGACAGTGCTGACTATGATCAACTACATCAGGAACAGGGTAAGTACCAACAACTGACAATGGGGGATATACGTAGTGTCGTGCAGTCCTGGTAGCTATGCCTGCAGGTCAAACGGGAGCCACATGGCTACTCGATGCTAGGAAATTACAACAATGGAAGGCTCTTGGGTGTTTTGCTCACATGGATGCATAGGGCAGCATTGCTAGTGTGACAGCTGGATTATCCTAACTCACAGATATGGTGTATTCCTATAGTAACTGCATGCTCTGGGGCACATATAGAAGACGTACACCAATGCAGGAACTTCTGCACCATAGGTCAATAGGTGCCTGTGTTGGTTCTACCTAGCTGTATTCGCACCAGCAGAAAGGAAAGCACAAGGATGCATTGCACTGTTCTTCACACAGCACAACCCTGCACTTCTGTATTAACAAAGTTTGGGGCAGTAAAATGCTTTCTTGCACTGTGGTGAGCTGCACATACACCTAGGCCCATGCACATCAACCTAGGCTGGTAATTCATAGCATACAAATGGTACCTCACAACATCTGAGAGATGGGGGATTGGTGGGCCATGGCTAGTACCTACACATGGAGATATGCATACTGTCACTTCCATACTCACCTAGAGCAAACTACACGGCACACAGCTGTCATGGCATGCATGCTCAGCTGACACATGTGTCAACTGCCATGGCAGAGACTACCTGAACCCCTCTCAGCAACACTAAAATGACTGATTGTGTGGATAAATGCAACATATGTACACCAGTGGAACATGGGTCATAGTTAAAGTGAAAAGGGTCAGGGCATAATTGCGTACATATTGGAATTGCCAACATGCATCCTTTCACAAATGCATGGAAGGGCCATATACACTGGATTATGTCCCATCCCTCTGCACACCCCTGCACTGCTGCAAAAAGAACAGCTGTCCACTAACACAAGCACCCTTGCACCATGGCACAAGGTTGTCTGTGTTGGTGCTTGCCTGTCATCATCATTGCCAGCGCAAGGGAAAACACAATCCTTTCGATTATAGTGCTGTCCTGTGTATGTCCAATGATTCTGGTTTGCATAGGTAAAGTGCCTACTGCACCATGTTGTGCCATAACATTGTGAAAATGCCCCTTGGTAGGTACATATCACCATTCCCAGTATCACTATCATCTGGGGTGCTTCCTGACACATGCCACCCTCTAACAGCCTGACATGTCAGCTTATTGGAGGTGCATAAACATGATGTTGGTAGTGTAGGCACTGGAGAGTCAACATATGACCAAGGTCCCATCACTGTGTGGCAGTCAGTCCTCTGCCAGGACTTTATTTGAAACAGTCAGAAGGGTCAATGGGCACATAGAAGTGCATAGATCAGATCAAAGAGATGTTTGACACCCTGCAGATGACCAACTCTGCACATGATGAAATGGTATGAATGTCAGTGATTACATGTTGACTACTAGTAAAGGCCCCATCCACTCAGTGTAGGCACACAGTGGTACTGATCCCAATGCTGAGGTCCTGTCATTTTAAATTAAGATACAGCGCCATCTGCCATCCACAGCCTAATGTAGCCGCTGACCTATGTATCAGTGGAGAACGTAAAGTGTAATGTCATGCACTTTGTCAACTGCTTTAAACCATGTCAACATGTAGAAGACTGCACCAATAGCATTTCCCTTTTTCATTGCAGTGGATGAATCCTTACTTCCTGGCCAGCACCCTGCCCCGGACCTTACCAATGATGGCGATGATGACAACCTGCCAACCATCAATCACAACACCCTCCAAGAGACCCTGGACTCCATTGGGACACCATCCCTGGACACAGGGAGTGTCAGCAGGGTTGTGGTGTCTCCACATACCCTGCCTAACAACCAACAGGCATCACCTACCACCACACCCGCACCCCTGGACTCTGATGACCACAGATCACCTTCCAACGGACAGCGGTAGAAGTCCAGCGGTAGTAGGCAGATATGATGCAGGTGGGGATAGAGACACTGGTGGCCCCCCTAGAGGGTACCTCAGTCCTGATAATGACAACTCTACTGCCATCAGAGGCACCTATTCAGTGCTCTGTGGCCTCCAGCAGTCCTTGGCTGACATCGCTGCTGTCATGAAGCAGAGACAATAACAACTGCCCAGCCAAATAATAATAAAGAAATATTTTGTATTCTGATTGTGATTGTTATTGCTGGTATTTATACTGTCTAGTATATATAGAGGTTTACAATACTGTACAGACCTTTACTACTGTAATAAGCTGCCTCTTTTTGATATTGCTTGTGATTTACTCGAGTTGTAGTCAACTCTTGGTTTTTTTGTGCCTTAGTGCTTGATGCAAACATTACTTTTGTCTCACAGTCTTGTTTTTTACAAATTCTTAATATTTGCTGAACTCTAAAATCTTGAGTGAGACATCAGTGATGAATTAGAGTATTGCGTTACAAGACCGTCTTTCAAATAAAGGTAGACACCACGGTGAAGATCTTTTCTCAGAACCTTCATGAAGGTGTGGCTCACTGGTTAGAGGCGGCAGACCCGAGAGCAGAGAACGGGCTGGGACCAGGGTTCGATTCCCGTCGTGGCAGGGTCTCGGACCTAAATGATCAGCGGACTCGATAATTCTCGCCTTGGTGCTTACTCAATCCAGGGACCACACTCGGTAACTCTGGGCATTAAGCTTGCCTCATCTCCACAACGGCCCCCCACAAACGCCAGGGATGCCTGGTTTCACCTTGGAGACTCCCAGGAGGAACTATCTCACAGGGAAAGCCAGGACGGGTTCCCCAGCGGTCTATAGCGCTACGAGGCCTGCGGTGCGGGTAGCAGTGCGCTTTACAAGACACACTTTCATTTCATTTCATTTCATTTCATTTCATTATTCATAATTCACAACTTCACAAAGCTGCAACGCTTTATGCTTTCCCACATTTGTGTTAAAATCATTACTTCTGCTGCATACAGTTCTCAATGTGCACAACAAAAACTACAAAACTCTTCAATAGTAACCTTCCAGAGAAAAGTGATTGATACAGTTTCCATTTTGGGTGGGGTTGATTAGAAAGAAAATAATTCCTCAATGCAGGGACTACTATCTCTCAATGTGCAGAAAAACTTGAAACGAGTGAAGAACATCTTCAATCAAGAAACTTTGCAAACTTCCTATAATGCAAAAAATAAAAATAAATCGACAACTTTACTGTTGTACAAAAAATCCAAACTCCTAGTTTTCAGTCAAATACATGTCAAAAAATAAAACTTGTAAAAGGATTCGATTCAAAGTATATTAGAATTTAGAAAGGGTATAGCATTGCTTGTAAGAAAACTGCAAATTGCACATTCCTCACACCAGAGAATTCCCTTTTTTTATTTCTCATCAAATTAGACGATGAGAGGAGAATAACTTTTATACCTCCACTGTCCTGGTCTTGGGGTTATAAATACATTGATAGAGAGTTTAAGTTTAGAGCATCTCACATTCTGACAACAAGCACTGACATGCTTGTCATAGAAATGTGTTCTACACTTTTGGAGGCATCTGAAGAACTCTTATTTTTAGCTGAGGCAATTTCTACTTTTGCTTTCTTTTTATCATAAAATTTTTCACATTTTCTCTTATACTTCCAATTTTAGGGGGAGACAAAAACTTACCACGCCGACACCGCCAGGAGTCTACGGGGCACACAGGACGCCAAGCCGCCACCGCCGAGAGTCACTCAGCCTCCAAGCTTCGCGCCGCCGCTCCGGGAACTACAACACCCGGCAGGCCTCGCGGCGGCGCGTAATTGACGCGGAGAGAGTGCGCCAGCAGGCGCCATAAATCAGCAGAAACCCCGGCAGAGCGGGGGAGACAAAAACTTACCACGCCGACACCGCCAGGAGTCTACGGGGCACACAGGACGCCAAGCCGCCACCGCCGAGAGTCACTCAGCCTCCAAGCTTCGCGCCGCCGCTCCGGGAACTACAACACCCGGCAGGCCTCGCGGCGGCGCGTAATTGACCCGGAGAGAGTGCGCCAGCAGGCGCCAAAAATCAGCAAAAACCCCGGCAGAGCGGGGGAGACAAAAACTTACCACGCCGACACCGCCAGGAGTCTACGGGGCACACAGGACGCCAAGCCGCCACCGCCGAGAGTCACTCAGCCTCCAAGCTTCGCGCCGCCGCTCCGGGAACTACAACACCCGGCAGGCCTCGCGGCGGCGCGTAATTGACGCGGAGAGAGTGCGCCAGCAGGTGCCATAAATCAGCAGAAACCCCGGCAGAGCGGGGGAGACAAAAACTTACCACGCCGACACCGCCAGGAGTCTACGGGGCACACAGGACGCCAAGCCGCCACCGCCGAGAGTCACTCAGCCTCCAAGCTTCGCGCCGCCGCTCCGGGAACTACAACACATGGCAGGCCTCGCGGCGGCGCGTAATGGACGCGGAGAGAGTGCGCCAGGAGGCGCCATAAATCAGCAGAAACCCCCGCGTCGCGGGACGCGAGCGGGACGCCCGGGGCTAAGCCCGGGCAAAGGGCGGGCCCTCTACGGCTCTCATCGGCAGGAGGCGACAGGGACAGGGCCAGAAACTCTGTCGGCTGCTTGTGGCATATACCACTTTTCAAGTAAGATACTGTTGTACTTATTTTGTCATCTACCATTGTTCGTGGACATAGTCTTTTGGCTCTAGTGGCAGGATGCCGAAAAAAGGTGCTGTTCCTACAGCAAATATGATGGAAAACTACATGGTCCAAACTGTGAAAAAAATAAATATACAGAGGAGAGAATCCTTGGGGTTGAGTCAATCACCAGACTTAAGACTTTTGAGCCCTACCATACCTCCCCCCCACAGATGATATTACATCTATGGAAACTGATCTTGAAGCTCATCCTATCTCTTCCACTAATCAGGATATCAGCATCTTTACTGAAAACATAGTGCCAAGCTCTGAGTCTCTTATCATGGACCCTGTAAATCATATAGACAGTGACTTTGAAGTGGAGACACAGGCTTGTCTTTCAGATGAAGACCAGTCCATATCTGATCAGGCGCCCTGGCCAGAACACTCTAGGGCAAAAATCCAGCCTAAACGGGGAGGGTTAAGATCGGGGACAAGGAAGAAGAGGGCAAATACTCCAAAGGCCAACTTAAAGGATCATGGAGAGGGAAGGGCAAAGTTTAATTTTGATGATGATTTGTTTGTCAAAATTGCTGAATTAATTGAAAGTAAAATTAAAGCCATTGTTAAACCTCTAATTGCAAAAATAGACAAATTACAAACTGAGGTTAAAAAACTAGGTGGCCAGCAGAACAAGCTAGTGGAGGGTGTTGAAAATGTTACCACTCTGGTTGTTAACATGGGCAATAATCCTGGAGAGCACGTTGATCTTGAGGGCGAAGCTATAGATGATTTATCGCCTAATAACCCCCCAACACAGTTGCCGGTTTTAAAAGCTAATGAAACAGTTGGTAAAGGGGATGCTCCCCTAACAGTTGAAATTCCTCCAGTACAGCCTCTGTTAACAGGCCCTTTACAATTTATAGTGGAAGCTTCACCTGTTGTCCTAGTACTAGCTAATGTTCCCCGTCTAGAAGCTGGTATAGTAGAAACACCCACCACTCTATCTAATAAGGCCTTGCAATGGCTTACAAATAATACGAGGCTAACCCCGGGGGGGGGCTCAGCAATTGGCTCAGGAGATTAAGAATGCAAAAAGGGTTTCCTGGTTAGGAAACCGTCCCAAAAAATTTAAAGGGGATTGTGTGGCAGTAAGTTTTTCACATATAGGCGTTTTGCCAAACATCCTCACTAACCTACTCCCGCCCCAACGCAGGCAGGGTACTGTTGTCCCTTTAACTCTAAAACATTTTTATGGAGAACAACAGAATGTCACCTACCCTAGGACTCCAGCTTTTGGGTGGGATAATAACTGGGATATAAACAACAGATGGGGTCGAGAACAACATCGAAACATTTTAAACCACTCAGTTCCTCCCGTTTACCAAAATCCCTTTGTACAACCTCTTTTGTTGTCCAATCGATATGCTCCTCTATCCTCTATGGATCAAAATGATTGACTTTTGCCTGAACACATAAGCCGCGATGAGAACTATGCATCAGTATTTAGTATACTTACTTGGAAAATTGCGGGAATTAAGACTAAAGTAGGCAATGTGGCATGGACAGATTTTATGGATATGTCGACATTATTGCATTGCAGGAAACATGGGACACAAACAACAGCTTTTCTTTAGATGGCTATAGCCATTTCTGTATACCCGCAGTGTCTAGCACTGCAGGAAGAGCTAAGGGAGGATTGTTAAGCCTCTTTAAATTAGATATTAAAGGAAGCCTAAAGAAATGTGACTCGGGATCCGAGCAATGTTTAATTGTTGAACTTTCCTCAGTAGAATCTCCCAATATTTTATTTATACATTTTTATAACTCCAATGCATCTGACTGTACTTTATATAGTCTAGATAGATTGGATCTTTTCTTGTCAGCCTATAGTGAAAAAGTTAATTCTTTTGAAATAATGTTTTTGGGTGATTTCAATATACACCCGTGTTCACTAATGTGTGTTTGCGATGATGCAGAATCCCCCCCAAACTGCTTGCCCATCCATCTTGAACATAATAAACAGGGTGATTGTTTAGAGAACTTTTTAGCAAGATGGAACTTATATGAGTCTGGTTGCGGGGAGGGGGGGATAGGGCCCCTGCATTTAAGGGAACAGACAATGGCTCTATTATTGATTACATATTTATTTCAGTATGTTTTTTAGCTAAGGTTTTAATGTATAAAACTGTGGTTTCTGTTTTCAGCGATCATAACCCTGTCTCCTTGGATCTATTAGCCTCAGATCTTATAGGGCGAAAACACGGCCCTTGTATTACTAAACAGGTATTTAAGGTTAAAGACCAAGGACGCAGACTGAAATGGGATAGTATAATTCCGGAACCCTTCGTACAAGAGGTACTCTTTGAGGCAGAGGGTGAGGTTGGAGTGTGCCTATCTAGTGAATCTGAAGACAGGGAAGTGATATCTGCATTCGCTAGTATATGTAGTAAGATTAGTTGTAGGCTATCTGTTGGTTCTAAACCTAAGAAAATGCCCATCAAAAGATGGTTTGATCACAGATGCTCAAAAGCACATTCTGCACTGCTAAATGCTTTAAAAGCTGTCCCGAAAGATAGTGAACTTATCACCATCTGTAGAGCCCAGTATAAAAAGGCCATAGCAGACAGGAAAAAAACAGATTAAAGATGAAGCCTGGACACAGCTCTCAGATCCAGTAATATTGAAAAATAGTGGAGAATTTTGGAGGATTGTCAACCAACCTCTATTTACAGGAGAGGAAAACTCGCCCCTTGAAACTAATATCCCTGATGAAGGATGGATTAAACACTTCAGTGATATTTATTCTGATCACACTAGTGTAGATCTTGGGGCCCAGGAGGGTGACACTAATGTCATTGGGAATCAATTGCACTTTGAAGTAACGGAAGTCTTACATGCCATTGATTGTACCCTGAAGAAAAAGGCGCCAGGACCCGATGGTGTTCCTGCAGACGCCTTTAAATGCTTTCCTAATTTTTGGTCAAGACTACTTTGCAGGGTCTTTAATGCATTAAATCATGATAACATTCCCGAGTCATGGAAAACATCTATAACTATCCCTGTGTTTAAAAAGGGAAACAGGCAGGACCCCGCATGTTATAGACTAATCTCACTGATTGATTCATCAGTTAAGATCTTAGGAAGAGTTATATTAGTAAAACTAAATGAGTGGGTCAATGAGAATGGCATTTTGACAAATGTGCAATATGGTTTTAGACCTAAAAGAAATACCCAGGACCAATGCCTTAATCTCCACTTGTTGATTGAGAAATATACCAGGGCTAAGGAGGGGTCCATGTACCTCGGTTTCATGGACCTCTCCTCTGCGTTTGATCTGGTCAATAGATCAAAGCTTTGGTCAAAACTACTTGAAATGGGCTTGGATAGGACAATAGTCAATTTATTGGCTGACCTGCACTCTGGCCTTACTGAAAAAATTAGAGTTTCCTCAACTGGAAGGTGTACTGACGTTTTCGCTTCTGAAAAAGGAGTTAGACAGGGGTGCATTTTGGCACCTCTGCTGTTCACATTATATGTGAACGCCTTGGAGCCCGCTCTCAGGGACATGACCCTCGATATTCCGCGTGCAGGGGACCAGGAGATTCCTGTTCTCCTTTACGCGGATGATGCGGTTCTTCTTGCGCGTACCGGGGTGGGACTCCAACGCCTCCTGGATGCCTTTGAATCTTTCATGGGCTCACTTGATTTGAAAATAAATGCGAAAAAATCTCAAATTATGCTTATGGGCAGGGTAGCTAGGAAAAACTATCATAAAACTTTTCTCTGTGGACAAGAAAAGCTTGCTCATGTAACCTCCTTTCCCTATTTAGGGATTACCTTTGACGAGAAGGGCAACTGGGGACCCCATCTAAAGAATAGAGTAACTTTGTTAGCTAGAACATCTACAGCCCTTCAGGGGTTTTCTAAGAAACTTGGGGCCAGGCCAATCGCAGCCTTATTGAAAATCTATAAGGCCAAATGCATTTCAGTGGCATCTTATGGTGGTTCAATATGGGGATATAGGGGACTGGATCCCTTACAGACGATGGAAAATAAATTTTTCAGATCTGTCCTCGGTGTTCCACAGTTAACCCCGTCTTACACTGTTCATATGGAACTAGGGGAAGGCTACATCACAGACCTGATAAAAACAGCACCGTTAGTTGCTTGGCTGAGGTTGTGGCTTAACAAGGAAATCCCCTTAAACCATATTATTATGAGAGATTGTTTGTGTTTGGACAAAGTTAACAACATTAGGTGGTTGACATACATCAAGGAAACTTTCTCAAGGCTGGGGAGGCCTGAGCTTTATTCTGAAATAGATTCTATAACATCTAAAGATATAGAGTCCACAAAACTTGCAATGAAAGAGCTCTTATCTTTGGAGAGGGAAGAATGTGAGTTGAAAAAACCCAGTGTCAGGGTTAGCTTAATATTGTCCATACCTGACGGCCAGAGAATTATTTGAACACGGTGACCTATCAATACCAGAGGTTTATCTTAACTCGTTTTCGTTTTAATTTGATACATTTTAATCTTGGTTTTTATCCCGTGTGGGGTACTCCAGACAAGGCGTCACCATGTTCTTGTGACCATTTCTCCGAACAGAATACTATGCACTTTGTGATGTTTTGCAGTCATTACATTGATGCTAGGAGAAAGTTTTTGATGCCTATTCTTAGGGAAGCTGGATTTATCCAAGTCAAACCTGCTCTTATTTATTTATAGCTTCTACAGACCCCGAAGATCATGTTTTATGTAGCTAGTTTCTTGGTTAGAGCTATTAGGAGTAGGAATATTAGATTAAAAAACGCGGCTATTTCCCCTAAATAGGCATCCTGTATGTATATATATTAGGATTTGTAATCATATAAGGTTTTCTTCATGGACTTTTGGTGTTAGTAACGCTTATTTTGCTGGGGACTTTTTTCTCCATAGTATTTTTCTGAAGCACTTTTGCACTTTAGCACTTTGCACTTTGCATCATTACATCGTTATTACATTGTCATGAATTGTAAATTGATGTATGATTTTTATCGTACTGTATTTTAACTGTTTTTAGAAGAATGTATTTTTTGAAAATGTATGTTTATAGTTTGCCATTGTCTTTGTATGATATTAAGTTATCGCAATAAAGTATTTTGACTGACTGACTAGTTATTTGTGTTGTTTTACATTGAACAATCTCTACAATCTCCTTCAAAACGGGTGTCAAAGGACAGTTTCACCTATTGGCTATGCCAACGCTTGTTTAGTTTGTTGTTTGGCTGGATTAACTAGTTGATACAGTGCAATCGAACTGCTCTGAGCGCTCCTAAAATAGACCCTTACCTCAAATTGTTGCTAGCCAGAAGCTACTTTATTTTCATAGCAAAAGCACAATTTACCTTCTTGGCTTGGGAATTAAGAATTTTTCCCTAGTGTTAAGACACTGCTGTGGTTTCTTTAGAGCTGTACTGCACAGATACCGTAGTGAATGGCCTTGTGCAGCTGGGGCTGATGACATATACAATGAAAGGCCAATATAGCTGTATATTTTAGCTAAAGTGCATTTCACTCAGTAGATGGATAAGTGAAAATAATTTTAACAAATGGAAGAGTGAGGGTTCATAAAGCACATGACCTTAAAGAGATGTTCAACTGAGAGCCGGCTGAGTAAGAACTGCACACCTGGTACAGGGCTGGTTGTTATGTACTACGATAATTCGCTGTATTTAAAAGCAATAAAAAAAATTGGTGTAATGGTTCTTATTTCATGCACTGACTGTATGAAAAGGTGTTCGATATTAAACTGGGAGTGTAAACATCAATATGGAAAAATACCTATGGCAGTAAGGGTAGTTCTTGATAGATATGGTCTGAGGAAGGCATATATTGGACGTGCAAAAGAAAAAAAACTAGTGAGCAACAAAGCATGCTGCATCGCTAGAATTTTTTTTTTTAAAGCCAGCAGGCAATAAACAGCTGTGAGTCTGGATCACAGCTTTTTATCAGGAGGCACGTTTGTCTTTAAAACTAATCTCATTTGTGAAATGACCCTTCTCACGATGTAAACAAAGTTGCATTCTGCTGAAGTGGGATACACAGAAGCCGAGTCGCCGAGGGCTGTTCGCTACAGCGCCTGCACAAGATGATGTCCGTGCTACAAATTCTCCAATGGTCCAGAGCGAGACCAGCGCAAAGCCAGTTGTTCTCTTAATGCCGTCCCCATACAATCCAGATGGCGGATGGCTTCCACGCATCAACTACACCCTATTCCACGGGCAAAGTAAAAAAAAACAAGAGAGAGCCGTGCACGGCACTGCAATCATGTGTTTGCTGGCCTGTGAGTGGTGCATGCGTGTGTGGGTGCTCACACAGTCTGCTCTTTTTCGAAGCACATACTCGTGCTTGTGGCACACCCCGCTACAAGCAAGAGTTTGTGCTTCGAAAAAGAGCAGAACAACAGCTAAAGGTCTCCTAAGCAGCGCATGCACGCTGCTTAGGCGAGACCTAAAAAATAACTTGCTGCTGCTCTCATCCTGTGTGCTTTTGCCTAAGGCCACCACAACCTTTCCACCAAGGCATCGAAATGTGTGTGGGATATCTAGACATCAAACATACGCCTTTTCACAATTTCCCCAAGTTAGCACCTGTTTCAAGGAGCATTTGTTTTTTACCCAAAGCCTGGTGTGCCAATCTTAGTAGATAGGGCTTTACGTCAAAAGCGTTGTGTGCGTGAGGCAATCCACCTATTATAAACCTATATAATGCCCCCTTGATGCAAAGTGGTACAAAGCACAGTAAATGTCTATTTATGGTGAGAAAAAGGTACCTTTCTAGTGCAAAATAAATGTTGCCCTAGAAAGTTAATGCCCTTCCACAAATTTGAGTTGGTTTGTGTCAATTTTCGTGACTTTGATCAAGAGTAAACGTACGGTAAACTGCCTCAAGATGTTTAACTTGGTGCACAATTGCTCATAGTATTTTCAGAGTTAAGTAAAATTGCAGCACTCGAGCCAAGAAGCTTGAGGATAGGTTTGACGGGGCTAGATTTGAAAAAAGATTATTTATAAATTTAATGACAACGTACTTCATTTCCATAACATTTGGGACACTTTTTTAGGTTCATTGTGATCCAATCTTTTATTATCCACTCATTATTGATGTTTGCATAATCTCTTTTGTTTTGTTGCATACAACTATATATCCTTGAGATGACTGATCCTTTATGTATGTACATGATGTACTTGGAGAATTTTTCTTCTGTCATTGTTCTACTTATACAATTATGTATCATCAGTGCTTGCTGTTTCTGTGTATGGTATTTGACTACTGATCATAATCTGTCTAATTAAAAAAAAAGAAAAATGTAATAAAGATTTGAGATACAAAAAATAAATTGCAGCACTCAGAATGTAAATATATGGTCAATGATGGAGCCACGCCATCACTAAAAAACTCAATTATCAGCAGCGTATTGATACAGTAAATGAACAGACAGAAGTCAACATTTGCAGGGTTAATTTAAAGGTCATCACTCGGAAAATAAAAATATGATAGGTGTGCAATGAATAACATCATCATAGGCCTGAAATTTGCATCAGCACATCGGTCTTACAAAGCATTAAACAAAAATCATGGAGAGGTGAGCGTGTAGCTTTGAGCCTCAATTACTAGATAGTTGCTGTGTGTGGTAAAATGCTAGTGATAGCCACACCACACAGATTACATACATTTCCGAGCTGGTGTTAAATTGTATTGGGGAGCTATAGTGCCTGGTTCCAGGTATGGCATAAGAGGGGGGGGGGCAGGAGTATAACACACTGGAATATACATTTGACTTTTACTGCACATTTTGTTCTGGGATTCCTTTCACCAGGTTTGACCACCAACATTTGACAGGGGAAAATTGCTTTGGTATGGTTTGAGCTTCAAAACTCAACATTCTGATCCGCACAGAAATGTATGGTTCTGCAGGCTTTAGAATGTACCACCCCTTCTTCGCAAGAAGAATATTGAGCAAAACAGTACACCACTTACAACGTGTAACACCGCGCCAGATTACAAAGCACTGCAATTTGAAAAATCACATGGTTTGCAGCCAACAAGAGCAACTTAGAACGTTGAAAAAAAAACGTTTAAGAGGAGAAAAATTCATTCAATTTTTAAATTGCCGTTAATACTCTTTAGGACCTTTTCTGAATTGCACATAGGAGTGGGCATGGAAGGGATACCCCCTTCTATTTTCAAATTAGAGAGAAGTAATTCACTGTGACCATAATTGCAGTTGCAAACCATGAATGAGTTACTCACTCTCCAAGGTGTGGTTGTAAACTTATTTAGCAGAAGGGAAGCTGTTCCCTTGAGACACCTTCACCTCTGTGAATTTGTCAACAGTCGCTGGGGTCGGGGTGGGGATGGGGGGGGGGGGGGGGTCTACCAGCGCTGAATCATTTAAGCATCTTTCAAAACAAATGTTTCCCTTTTGGGAATACAAATACATAATATGGGGCCCGATGTAGGACACCAAATACCGGTTGGTAACGGCCGATTTCGGTCGTTACCGACCGGTATTTGGTTTTTGATATGTAGGGTGCCTAAAATTTACAGTATCGGTAAATTTACCGATTCAGTAAAATACAGAATCGGTAAATTTACCGAATTGGTAAATCTAGATGTAGGTGGCACTGAAAACAGTACCACAGGCCCTTAAGAATTCGTTATTTACCATCAAATACAATTTTGTGGTAAATAACGAATTCCTGTGTACATGCACATCTGTGCATGTACACCTGTGCCATGTGTGTGGCACACATACATGCCCTAAGGGCATGTATATGTGTCACATGGCACACAAGCCAGAATCAGGGGTGCAACAGGGTGTCAAAGTGACACCCTGTCCCCCTTGACAATTCGGTAATTTTACCGAATCGGTATTTACCGATTCGGTAATTGACTTTAATTCCTATGGGCCTCAAGGCCCATAGGAATCAATGGCAATTACCGAATCGGTAAATATCGATTCGGTAATTACCGAATCATACCGATTCGGTAGGTAAAAATTACCAAATTATTTCCTACATCTCATTTACCGAATCTAAAATACAGAATCAGTAAAATTCGGTATTCTAGAGTCGGTAAATAAGATTTACCTACATCGGGCCCATGGTCTGCTGTTGCTTATAAGCCACCAACCCTCTGGGTGTAAACACAGGGATAGTAGACTGCTGTTTCTTGCAGGCCTCTTTCTCTGGTTTATAGACAATCACAGGGTGTAACAAATAGTGACCTGCCTAATTAATGTTAATTGGGCAGGCGTTTCTGCTACCCTCTGATACTCTAGACTTTTCACCCTGGATTGTTCACCTTTTGCTTGTTCCTATATTTGTGGTAGCTGTAGAATTCTGTGCTCTTTACCCATATCTATAAGTCTCTAGCATATGGTACAAAGGATACCCAGGCCACCTAAGGCCATTAATGGCACTAGTGGATGGCCACACCCATTTTGCCATCCACTACAGCGACAGTGTAAACATGACAGCATGCCTACCCTCTGTATGCTGTCTGTGCAGTTTTAAACGGCAAATTCAATATGTCAAAATATCCCTTTTGACCACCCTAAACGTTTCTTTTAAAAATTTAAAAGTAAACTTTATTGCCCTTGAGCCAAGCAAAAGTTTAATATTGCACATTTCCTTAGGCTGGCTGTTCCATAGGAAAACACTGGTTTGTAAGATTACAATCTAATACTGTATCTCAGGAGTGGGACTAGCGTAAACAATAACTAAACAACTTTTTTTTACAGTTATTACAAATCTAACTCAACTGAGAAGTTGGAATATTTAGTGAATATTCTGAATTAGTAACATTCAGAAAGCTACCTTTTCTCAGCCTGAAGTTTCTGTAGACTAATCTGCATTTTTGCTCTTTCCCACTTGTGCCCACCAACAATTAGCAATTAAATTGGTGTGAAATGCTTCCCAGTAGCAAGCAATAACCTGGTCTGAATTGGCAGAGACGGCCCCTCCGAACCTAACTGAATATGTGCACTGCGGGCCTGTCAGCACCCTTTTTGAAATTACAAGTTCAAGACCTGCCTGGCAGGTCTGTTGGGTTTATTATATGACACATGGGGAACCCTCCCCTGTCACAGGCAAATCTTAGCTTACACTTGGGCAGGCCATTCTTTGTTACAAGCCAAGCACGCTACATTAACCGTGGGCCTCTTTTTGACATTAGTGTCAAATCCTATTGGAGTGTCAAAACCAACTTGACAGGTATGCTGGGGCTTATATATAGCATGGGGGTGCACCTCAAAGGGCGAGGATAACATACCAAATCAATTCTTGTGTTTATACTGTCTGGTTGCTGGAAACTCAGCTTTGTTCTACCAGACATCTGTCTCTGAGTTTCTTGTGGGTGCAGGATGTTGGTGCTGGATGGGGAAAGACACTAGGATTACCACAGTACAATCCCTATACACTCCCCCTTCCCCCAGAGGCCAAGTTTAGTATATCCAAAGATTTTCACCATCCTGAAAATGCCCAAAGTGAGTAGGGTTAGCTCCAGTAACTTTTAGCTCAAAGGTTAAGGAATGCCCAGCCACTACCTTGTGCCTGTCATAAATGACAAAAAACAAAGTTGATGGACAGAATGTAGAACAATGTCATACATTCACCCCAGTACAAGGATCTGGGCCTAAATCCATCGTTTTTTTGCACTCTACACCACCCTGGGTTAGACACTGGCTATATGCAAATCAACTCTGACCCTGTGCCTCATGGGAACAGTCCAGTCCGAACTACCAAGCCATGTCTTTCCCAGACCGGAATCAAGCATCCAAGGACCGGTGTCATAAATGAAGCATCTGAAGGCACCCACTTCAGAGCCCTCTTGGACCTGTAGCTCAGAAGAGGACTAAACCTTCTTTCTGAGACCCGATAGAGCCTAGAAGACTGGACCTACTCTCTCTCTTGTACCCAGGACAAAGTCTTAGGCTCCAATGGTCATAAGGATGTAATCATTTTCAAGCTACAGGGATACAACAAGCTCCAATATGCTTTTCCAGCAACTGCCTAGCTGATTAGTGGCAACTGGACTTGGTCTGGACTTCACAGGACACCCTGTGAGTACCGAAGAGTCTTCCCTGAGGTCCCGAGGGGCTTTAGTAGTGTTCTCCTGAGGTGGATTAGGACTTGAAAGATAAAAGTCACAAAGTAAAATCTTTGACCAGGACAAGCGTTTTTATTTCTCCGGCCCAAGCTCTATCGCAGTCAGCGTCAAATTGTGGCCAGGTCCCAGTCTACCATTGACTATCGTAGGCACTTTGCGCTTCTTGGTGCTATTCTTACTTAAAGCCTTTAAAAAAATCATAGCTTTAGTTTCTCTTATTGTTTTTTTAATGCAATTTTGTTTATTACATTTTACAATATTTTTCTAATTTGCGTTGGGATTTTTATAGTTTTGCATTTCGACTTAATTACTGTTTTGGTACTGCATAAATACTTTACACATTGCCCTAAGTTAAGCCTGCCTGCTCTGTAACATAGCTACCAGGGGGGTGGGCTCAGGTTAAGTTAGTGACTTTGGGGTATATTATCAAGGGGTTTTATCTCCGCTTTTTTGGCTTCAAAAGCCAAGAAAGCGGAGATAAAATTATCTCCCTATTACCAAGCTGTCGCTAACACCAGTTAGCGACAGCTAATAGGAGATAGCGACCATCATGGGCCCCACTTTGCATGTCAGTGATATTTATCACTAATGATATGCAAAGTGGGCGTGCCAAGATGTTAGCGACTGGAAACAGTCGCTAACATCGCTATCTCCTATTACCAACTTTTGGAGATATTTGCGCTAAGGGCGAATATCTCCAAAAGCTAACACCTGCCCTGAGCAGTTCTTAGCCATGTTATCCAATGGGAGGTGGATAACATGGCTAAGAGCATTTGCTCGATAATGCATGAATATCGCTGACTTTTCAGCGATATTCATGCATTGCGGGCGTTTTTTATCGCATTTGCGATAAACCTTGCTAATAGCAAGGTTTATCTGCGATAAAAATCGCCGATGTGCGGCGATAATTTTTGTCTCTAAACAAGTTAGAGACAAAAATTATCGCTAGTTGTTGATAATATACCCCTTTGAGCGTTCACCCTTACAAGAACTGTGATTATTTCTGTAGGTGGATATTTACCATATTCATCAAATACTCCAGTTTCTTACATGATGTAACCTATTAGTAGACATAGGTCACACTACAAAATTAAAGACTGGGCACAAAAAATGCATACATAATTTATGGCACTTCATGCAAATAGTTTTTTAGTACATTTGGCCCATGGGATTAAATAGCAATTAGCGGAAACCTAGCATCTCCTTATCATTTGATGTAACTTAGCCTATTCATGTCTAAGGCATGCTAATGCAGTCCCACTATACACCACAAAACACATATTTTAAAGATTTATACAAGATTTTCAACTAACTAGCAAATAGACAGCACCACAGTTTTCAGTGGGTATTACAGAATGTCCCTTTTCTCATGAACACAATGTCCTTCATCAGACCTTTCAGTGGTTTAGGGACATTCTGATTTGCTTATGCATCGCTCGTGTTTTGTAATAGTAGATAGTAAATAGGAATAGAGAACTGAGGTCCAGGAATGACAACAGCACCCCACCAACTAACACACATATAATCTCTCTGTCTCTCTCTCTCTCTCTCTCTCTCTCTCTCTCTCTCTCTCTCATTTATTTATTAAAGTAACTGCAGGGCCTGTAACTGTGGATCTCCAGGTGTAAGATTGTCCACTAAATAGTGTGAGGCTTTCTGACCTTGAAAAATATGTTGTCTATAGGTTTCGGATGAGCAATCATTAACCAATTTCAGATTGAAAATGCAGGCAGTAATATTGCAGAAGCATAGATAGAATACACTCTGATGATGCATGAGGCCAGGGCCACATTTTCAAAAGTTTTCCAAAAGTAAAAGTGTGACTTTCTTCTCTCTTGTCCGTTTCCTTTACGGATTTCCATAATTTGACTACTACCTGAAATTCCTGATCAGAGAGGAATAGCTTTTTCATGTTTCATATCTTTGGAATGGTAACGATAAAGCCTCCTTACTAGTGAGCTGGATTTAACATTACTGTTATAGAAATTCCTCTTTTAGGAAGTCGTCATTTCTCTGCACTGTGTGCCTAGCAGCCTGTTTCCAATACACATCGGGGGTGACAGCATTCCCTCTAGACGCCACAACACAGGATTGATAGGTGTGTCTGAGTACCCATCTACATACATCTCCATTCCGATGGCCTTGCTTGGGCAGGATGGAAGGGAGAGGAGAACACTTCACTTGAATAGGCAGTGTTCTGTCCCCACACAAAGGACTGAATGCCCCCTGTAGATAGCCTGGAAGACAGGACTGGATTGAAAGAGATACTTGTGAGCTTCAGAGAGCTGCTTTGAATTCAACCCCACATCTAAGGCACTTTTGGGTGTAAGTACTGGTGTAAGTACTGGGTGTCTGACCCACTAAAATCAGACACTACAGGACTTGTAACTAAGCTCTGCCAGAATAACTACTGTGCTGCTTAAAGGACCCAACTTGGCTGCTGATCAGGAAGGCCTACTTTTCTATTTGTTGCCCTGCTGCCTGCTGTGCTCCGACTCTGCTGAATCACTATCCCTACTCCTGTGCCTGGCTCACTGAAAATGGGCCAGACATTAGCAACATTGATTTTGATGCATTTCCTGTCTGCATATAGCAGAACCAGTGCATCGACCCGTTTGCGTAAGTAAAATCAGTGCATTGCCCCTGAACCAGCGCTTTGCCTCCAGAGATCGATACATCGGACGGCTTATCGCCACTGCTCCAGCTTTGTGAGATCGACGCATCCCCTTGAGTGCGTGGCAGAATTTGGCACATCGCTTGATGCCTCTCGACTCCAGCACCTGTTTTCGGGACTGAGGCATCACCTTCACTGTGTGGAAAAGATTGATGCATCCTGCACCTGGGTGCCTCAACATCGACGCAGCTCAGTGTTTGCCACCAGGAAAGGTACTTTTTTCACTGGGTCCTACGTGGGTCATGTGGCCAACTGGCGCTCCTTCATAGTCGGGCCAAACTTTGACTTTGCCCCAGTTTAGCATGACCTAAAGTAATCTTTTTAGTACTATTCGCTCCTAAGTGCTTTGCTGCATTTATTCCTTTAAAATTCAAAATTCCAACTTCTATACATTGGAATTTTGTCAATCTGGTCTTGCTTTGTTCAGAATATAATAATATAATTTTCTAAACCTGTGTGGTCTATTTATTGTGTTATTCTGTGTGTGCTGCTCTAATGCTTTACACATTTGCCTCTTTAGATAAGCCTGACTGCTCTGTGCCAAGCTACCAGAGGGTGAGCACAGGTAATCTTTTAGTGTCTACTTAGCTTACCCTGACTTGATTGGTGGTTCCTATCTGAACTGGGTGCATACCTCAACCAACCAGGAATCCCATTTCTAACACATGCGCCTGAAATAAAAATATAAAAGTGAAAGTTGTCACCGTCTTCTAGCATCTGTTTGCTACTGAAAATTACCAGTTGTCTCATGTATACGTGTTGGAGGAGCCCTGATACTCCCCCTTTCAAATAAATGCAGTACAAATACCTGACTGTACCTGCCCATTGAAAGCATGCTTAGACAAGGGATCTGGAGTCTATTCTATAATACTATAATAAGAGCTATTGATATTCAATAAATGTCTTTCTAATCTACTTACAAAAATCATCAGGGTAATAATAGTGACCACTTCAGACAAGATTTAATTAATGGTATTTGCATGCAGTATTACTGACAGTGACTGTTTGAAAGTGGGTTATTGGTAGGGGCAAATGTAGGTCTGCCACTGGCAATAAGGTCACTAAGACATGATAGGACCCAGCATAGGTCTTAGAAAATGATTCCTATGCTCAACCCTTGGTAACTTGGCTGCGAGCAGACAGGCTTAACTTCAAAGACAGGTATGTAAAGCATTTAAAAACACAATTTCAGTAAATAATTAAGACACAACACAAAATAAAAATCCCACACCAACTTATAAAAATAGGTAATATTTGTATCTTTTAAATGACACCAAAACTAAAAGAATCCACTGTGGGGAACCAGAGATATGAATTTCTAAAGATTAGTCACTTTCTGGTGCTTAGAAACCAACAGTGCCCCCTTTAGTCATTTCGTTTTCTCTGTGAGGGACACACCTTTATAAATTGTTCTGAAGAATTTTCTCACCACTGTGGTGTGCCGCCTTCTTCAGCAAGCGGGGTCCAGTTAGAACTCCTTCCTGGAGTTCTGCTTGCGGATCCCAAAGTATCCAACACACAATCCAAGGTTCTGGGATCTCAAAGAGGGTCCTTGAAAGTGTGAAACTTCAATTACGCAATCCACTTGAACAAAACCCTTACAAATCCACTGGTACTCCAGGCTTTAAATTCTTTGTGGGGCTGTCCAGGTGAGCTCTGTTAACCTGTAGCTTGCAGGGAGTTCCACTCTTGAGTCCTTTGGCAGCAAGGTAATCCACAGGGCTGCAGTTTCACTTGGTGCAGTCTTCAGAGTTCCTTGCACAGCAAAATCTTTTCAGCAGGGCACTTCTTGCTTCATTCAGTTTCAAGCAGCAGATCTGGAGGCCTCTGCCCCTCTCCGATACTTATTCAAAATTCTCTGGGTCAAGCACCAGACCACTTCTGACCAATGAGAGCAGGTCAACTCCTCATAGTTATGACCACATCCTGTAGAGTGTGGCATTAGTTTGTCCCAGAGTGCACCATTCTTCCAAATCCATAATGGCTGATTTTCCAGAGCTGGGTAAACACACCCCGGGGATGGCTTTTTTGCATGGACTCTTCCCCTACCAACTGCACATACCTTCCTTAAGCCTAGCCCTGACTCTGGATCAAGAGTGTCAGCGTGAATCTGAAACCCAGGCCTCCCCTCTGCCTTTGAAGAGGATGGTTTACGACTCCACCCCCTGGCCTGGCATTCGTATAGACCAGCAAACTGCCCTCCCAGCAGAGGGGTTCTTTATCACCTCTTCAAAGCAGCCTGGCTAATCCACTTAACTCTTAACAATCAGGGCAGACCACTGAAAGGTTGAATTTGGACTTGCAAACAAGAACGACTTATAACTTCTTGTATTTACAATTTAGGAGAAATTCAACAATATCATATTGTTGGATTTACTACTACCATTCTGGGAGGTCTTTGAATGGTCCGGCTGGTCCTCTCCTATCAATATTTATTAATCAATAACTTCCTACCATGTTAATCGATGGGCCATGGGGTTTGCAATGGGGAAAATGACGTGGGCCACTTTTCTAGCACCAGGGCTTATAAAACCATATTTTATAAGTATTTCCCTAATTTCTACAGGACCCCCTCCCCCTGTGCAACCAGGGGAGACTTCAGGGGTTCTGAATCTGCAGAAATATTGCAGATCGCCTTTACCCAATTCTTCCAGCATCAAAGTAGAATTTGAGCAGCTCTTTAATACAATGTGGGGAGTGAAATGTAAAATGTCACTTTACCCAGGCATATAAAAACTCATTTTATAAGGGCGTTCCTTATAGATAACTGACTCCCCAGCCCTGGGATACCTAGGGGTGACCCTGGGAGTCCCTAATATGCAAAAACATGGTAGATTTTTCATTATTAAGGACCCCTATCCCCAAAGTCGAGTTTGGGCACAATTTAAGGTTTAAAAGCAGTCCTGGCCACCAGTGCTGCTTTTAAACTGACCTCAGGCTTCAGCACTGCACAAATGCTAGTGCAGAAAATCTACTGACCTCTAAACTGCCATGCCCCAGGATACTGGAGACTTCCAGGTAGTTTAAATCCCCTGCCCTATTAGATACTAGGGGCTTATGTGGTAGATCATGCCAATTACAGGGGTACCCCACCATACCATAGTGTACCCTAGTGTATGTTGGGTATCTTAACTGTATTCTAATGTGTTCCTTTCAGCTTGGCACTGCCTTGGGCCTGGTTAAACAGAGCCCAGGGTCAGCCAGAGTCAGTTACCACCAGTTACAGTCAGCAAAAAGTTGGGGGGTGCCCAGGGCACAGGATGACTTTGCAACAGTGACCACCTCAGTTTATCAGCACGGCCACACACAATATTGTTTAAAAAAAAAGGCTTTATCAATTTCAATTTCCAATGCCTCTACATGTCACAGAAGTGATCTATGCAATGTCCCTGCACCTAAGAAAGTACTTTGGCAATAAGACTCCACAGTACAGCATGAATTACCCTTTAAATATCAGCCTTAAATATATTCGTGCTACAACCATCAGCAATCTGCTCTTAAAATTCACACATTTTATTTTTAAAAATATATTTCTTTTATTTTAGAAAGTTACCTAATTCAACCCAACAAGGTTGAGCAACACATAGAGTAAGCTAATCAGAGTTATCTGGAGAGCTACCAGTATCTCCAATGCTACTCAATGGAGACTCCTGGTTTAGGCCCATCTACCTGTGGCTGGGGAAAAGGTAGGCTATCCAGTAGAAAGAACAAGGACTCATGAGAATTAAAATAAAACGTTTTCAATCACAGGACTAATTCCTCTCCTGCTGCCAAATAAATTTGCCAGTTCAGTATTCTTCCTGCTGCTATCAGCTTCTCAGCAGGACTTTAACTGCTCCTCCTATTTGCTCTGAAACTTCAAGCAAATTCATAAAAAAATAGAGCCGCTCCGATCAACCGTAATTGCATAAAAGCTTCTCTAATATTGAATTGGACGCAGGGGTGGAGTGTGGAGGCAGAGTAGAAAAGTGCCCCCTCTTGCCAGCATCAGCCCATTTGGGCTGCATCATGTAATAAGCCTCTATAGAGTTGTCGCACAGCCCTCATTTTCTGTCCATATCCTCTACATCGACCCAGGATACCCGTTGGGTGACAGTCATTGCGCTATACAAGTATGCCAATACATACATACATACATACACAAGGTTACAGACTCATATGTGGTAGCATGAGCAGTGAGAGCAGCACATGGGCATTGATTCAAAAAAGTGGCAGGGGTAGTAAAAGTGACATCACACCCCCTTTGTCCCTGATGACATCAATGACATGCTATGGTCTTTCACCTTGAAACTTTGCAGGAAGTCGTCACATGACATCACAATAATTAACATCACTGAAGTTCCATAATAACTGCATGGTTAATATAGCAATGGAACATAGACAAATTTCTATTTTAGATACCATCCATGAAAGGGTTCTGTCATGATGTACTGGGTCATAATACTAACCCTGGGCATAGTGAGCGTAGCGGGGCTATGCAGAGGTCCACGGAGTTGTGAACAAAGTCCGTTGAACTTCGCTCCGCTCTGCAACACACCCCGCCTCCTACCCCCCTAAATTAACAGGTAATTTTACATGACTTAAGGTAAATTACAACTACGTACCTGCACTGCGGTGTCCCCGGGCAGCCCTCCTCCTGTTCCTTGCCTTCTGGATAAACCTTGAAAAAACTGCACATGCGTATTTCTCGCAAGGTATGGTACTGTGTTACAACAGTGACGGAGTATTCTCTCCACTAAAATGAAGGTCCGTTCGCCTCATTTAGAGTCTCAAGGATGTCCAGGATGTCGACGGAGGACACTACTCTGTCTCCGCCGGCGACTTACACCCAACAAAGGGCTGTCTGAGGTTTAGTCATTAGTCCACCCTCCATATTTAGAGTGGGCAACAAAAGTCAAGTCAAGTTTTCACTGTCCATCCCCGCTAGGTAAACCTGATGGTAAAGGGCAGTCAAAACTAAAAAAATACCCCAACGCCATTGGAGAAAACTCCCTTAGTCAGAGGGTAATTTCTTTTTTATTTTCAAAAACAAAATCTTCCGAATTTTTTTTGGGGGGAAATAAAAAATAAAGTTGAAAGTTTGATGGGTGGCTCCATCATGATGACGGAGCAATCTGTCAAAACTGTTAATTAATTTACAGGAACTGCAGTGATGGTTACTGGAAATGCAAGAGATGTCTGCTGGGCTGGTAGACATCTCTAAATTTGGCGGGTGGAGTACCTTCACCATGGCGGGAGTAAAGCACATGGCTTGCTGCTTTGTGTAAAACTTCAACAGTCCTGATGATGACCCATTATTCGTTTGGAGTTGAAATGTTGTCAACGTAAAAGGCAGATGGAACCTGTGTGGATTCATTCACCCACTGATTTATAACTTGATGGATTAACATTACCATCATTTATCTCTTTATTTGATTTTTATTGCTGCACTGTAAAAAAAACACATTGTAATGTTTTTATTTATCTTTTGATCACGCATGAGAACTTCTTTATAAAGTAGGAATGTTGGATGCTAGCATAGGCTGTGTGTCTCTTCATTAATGGATTATCCACATTTACTGTATCTTAAGTTGTACTTTGTGTAGTTCAGTGTTTGATTCCAGCCGATAGTATCCGTTGCTCAGCACGGCACTTACAGCCAGATTCATCAAGCTCAATTGCACTCGCAAAGGGCCAGATTCTCAGATTCTGGCCCTTTGCGAGTGCAATTTTTGCATTTGGGTTCATCATCCCAAATGCAAAATTCGCTAATAAAGAATTCGCACATTTGCGAGGAATTGCGTTTAAGGAATCTCTATTTGAGATTCCTTAAATGCAATTCATTAACCATTTTTACATTGCGAATTCGCAATTTTTGGTCGCTATTTACCACGAAGTCTGACTTCGTGGTAAATAGTGAAAAAAATAGAAAAAAGTACTTTAGTGCATTTTTCTCAATTGCATGTTACACACACACATGTCCTTTCGACATGTGTGTGCGCTACACTTGTGTAAATTTGCATATCAGGGGTGCTACAGGGTGTCCTTTGGACACCCCTGGCACCCTTGAATTGGCATCCTTATTTGCGATTAGCTAATTGCTAATCGCAAATAAGGAATAACTCCCCATTCATTCCTATGGGCCTGTAGGCCCATAGGAATGAATGGGAAGTTATTCCTTATTTGCGATTAGCAATTAGCTAATCGCAAATAAGGAAGCTGTAGGAATCGCAATAAATATTGCGATTCCTATATGAATCCCGTTTTGCGAGTCTGTAATAGCGATTCCTTATGAATCGCTATTATAGACTCACAAAACGGGTCTTTGATGAATCTAGCAGTTAGTCATCAACACTGTCACTTTTCACAAGCACCAGGTAAGGAAACATGGGGAGATTAAGTGAGTTGCCCAGAATCATATGATGTTGAACTGATGCTGAGACTCGAACCTGGTTCCCCAGCTCCGAAGTCAACAGCTCTGGCCATTACACCACATCCTCTCCCACCTTTCATGGTTCTGTTTTAGGCGGTGCTAACGGGAGAAAAAGGCTGGTGCAAGCTGCCTTTTGACTAGAGCCCCGGCGCTGATGTTTTTTACAAATTAGCCACTGGTTTAGTTCCACGTGGAACCTTAGTTTAATATTTATCAATTTTATTGCACCAAAAGTTATCAATAAAACCTAAAAGAAAACAGACAGAAAACAAGGAAGGGTAGAACTCTGATGCCCCTGGGTTTTTGGCACAGAAATTGACATGTATGAGGCTAGAGGTCGCAAATGCAGTGCCAAGAGCTGCAAGGGGTCACCACGTGGCTCCTTATGACTTCCTAATGTCGCACATGGAGCAATAGGTTTGAGTGAGACCATCCGAATTTCAGGTCTGACAGCTGTTCCTAAGCTGGAACATGGGTGGGCTGATCCTGTGAATCAGTTGTTAACAGAAGGTCACTCACATTCAGAACAGGGACGCCACCTAAGTTGGGTTCCAGCAAGGAGTAAACGTGGTAGGATATTTTTTCTACTCCCACTGCCTACCTGGTTGCCAATAGCTCACTTTACAAACAATTAAAATTATTTAAATTACATTTTATGAGCCATGAACGGGGGAATGTTGGGCAACAATGGAGGGAATTAGAAGAAATTCAAGCATTAAATGCTGTGGGAAAGAAGATAAGGCATGCAACATTCTAAGATGAAGTGCACTTTATAGCTTATGACCAAGAATGGGGAATTTGCCCTGTGATTTGGTTCTCAGGAGCATAAGAACCTATGATCTCAGGGACCTGGTGGGCACATAGCTACTGATTTCCCTTTAAAAGCCACACCTAAGGCACCTAATTAAGTGTCAAAATTCTCAAGTCCATCCTAAACTTCACTGGTAGCCAATGTCCGAGTTGTCCAAGACGCGAGAAAAAGTCAGATTTTTGGATCCCAAAGATTGGTTGCAGACTACATGTCAGCAGCCTTCGGCATGTCACTTGGAGAAATGTCATTCACCATAAAAAGGCATTCACATAATCAAGTTTTGCATCGATTACTAAACGCACAACAATCTCGGGGGGTCAGCTGGCAAAAAGCCAAGGATCTTTCTCACTCATCAAAGTTTCAGCCACCCATCATTGGCGATTTTAACAATTTAGTGAGTGTATTAATGATGAATCCAAAGTTCTTGACGATCTTAATATAGTACATTGGGACATGACACTGAGGTGGAGGGCTAGGACAGAGGTTAGGGGCAAGGCAAATGTGTTTAGTTGCTAGCAAACTGGCTTCCATTTGGGCAAGTTCCAATTTAAGCCACAGAGACCAACTAATCACGTTTTTGCAGAGGCTTAACTACTAACTCAAATGTGTCTCACACCCTTGTCACTTGTAGATTTGTTTGCCATCCGCATAGTATTCAAATTATAAGCCTTCACTGCTTATTAAATGAACACGTGCTGATATTATACATTCAACAGTACGACCCAACAACTGAACCCTGGAATACTCTACATGTCATTATTCTGGTTGAAGAGACTGGACTTGATCAAAAGCAAAAGGAAACTAAGAGAAAACTCAGAGATCTTGACAGTGGAGCTCAAGTACTCAAGCAAAAGTGAATAGTCAATGAAGGAAGAACACTATACCCATCATAAGCAGTAGCGGCTCCTACCGGATGGGAGTGGTGAGGCAGGGGGGTGACCGGGATTTAAAAAGATTTTTTTTTTTTAAAACACTTACCTGGAATCTTACAGGCCGCCCCCTCTACGGGTCCTCTTCATCTTCCTCGAGTCCGGTAGCAGGAAGCACCTTTGCTCACAGCCTCTCCATAGCCAATTACAGCGCTGCAATGCCGTGGTTCAGCGCTCAGACATGGTCTGGGGTCTGGGCACTCATCACTCCTCCCCCTGGAGTGCTCTGGCATCAAAGAGCCCAGCTCCGCCCAACTGAGCCACCTCAGTAGGAAAAATAATGCTATCATTTTATTTTTCTCTTTCAACAGCTCGGAGAGCAGTGGGGCACCGTTCCTCCGCCTTAGCAGAGGAGCGGCCGCTGATCATAAGGTAATGCATGCATATCATTAGAGCCCCTCAGCTGTGTGGTTTGGGTGCTATGTCTTGGCCTAAATGCTTGATTGACAATGATCAAGAATGTCCTCCAACAAAACCTAGGGCTGAGTTTGAACCACTTGTATAGAATCTTACCAAGTCATCGCAGTCTAGAAATTTGGTTAAGACTGCCAAGTTGTTTCATTTAACGGAGAGTTTATTTACATGTGGAGTAATACTAGCCTTCATCAGCATCTTGAGTCTTAGACCCAAAGAGAACAAGATGTGCTGATCAATTGCCAAACCAATGTAACAGGGATCTCCAGAAGGGTCGTGGCCATACAGGCATGAAGAGGCTTTTCATGTTTACATGTGGAATGGAAATAACATCAACAATTCAAGAACGACTAAATCCAAAATCTTTTGAGATACAAATATAGTGGAGTAGGGATAGGACTAACTACTAAATCTGCTTCTGATACTGCATTGGCCATAATCGGAGGCAATAACTGTTAAATATCCAGATTTGGTTTTATTTGGGTTTGAAAATAATTTAATAGATCTTCTATCTGCTGGGACTGCATTAGATAGAGCAGCAGAAGCTATTTTGTGGAATAATTCACAAGGTCTATTCACTGCTTGCATAACTTTATTTGACAAGAAGTTCTTTTGCTTGATGTATTGCTATTGGTTAAAGGGGGATGTACGACATTATAACGCGTACTTTTACAACGCGTGCCGTTACTACGCAACTTTTACAACGACTTGCGTTGGGGGGCGCTGGATAGTAAATATTTTAATTTACTATTCCAACTCCAGTCCCCGTGGATAGTAGGGAAGGAGTTGGATAGTAAATTAAACTATTTACTATCCTGGAGCGCCCCCCAGCGCAAGTCGTTGTAACGACTTGCGTTGGAAAAGTTGCGTGGTAACAGTACCGCGTTGTAAAACCTTTGTTGTAAAGGTTGTTCCCCGTTAAAGGGTTGATGCAGTGTCCCAGTTATGGCGTTTGGGAGCTGTGCCAGTAGAGCTCCACATATTGTATATCATATAGTTTGCCTTGAAACTGATGTACACTCAGGCAGTTACGTTTCCGGCACCAGGAATTGGCAGACTTCATTTTTCTGTGAGTAAAAAGGATACATGGATCAGGTGTGAAAAGTAAATACTTCCTAAAGTTGTTGACAATGTCCATGAAGTGTATTAAGAGAAAGCTGTGATGGGTCTTAATCATCACAAAGCTACAAATTCCAATCTGTGAGCAAACTCTGCTCACCAAGGGATTGGAATTTAACAATGAACCTGTGAACAGCATCTGAGGCTACAAAATTAAAACTTTTTGTAATAACACCCAATCAACATGAAGAACATGCATTGTTAAAAAAGCTACAAACACACATTTATGACGTGCACTACGCTCCATCTGAGGCAACATTCATAATGTACTTGAGGCCCGTCAGAGGCTACAAAACCTAACAGTCACAATATTGATAGAAATTTCAAAAAGACTACAAAAAGCAACCACAGTGATGTCGAAGTGACTTCACCTTGTGGTACAATACTTCTTTCTCCCTATGCAGGACTGACATCATCTGAGGCTGCAACAGCCCACACTCATTATGGAGATGAGACAATGTCTTCAGCTACAACACCAAACCACATTAACAGAGATGAAACACAAATGTATGAAACACCTGAGGCAACAACACTTAACATGAGACGCCAGCTAAGGCTATGCCAACGAAAAGTCATAATGTACATGGCACTTGAAATAAAGATTACAATACTTCAAGTTAACACACATATGGTTAACCTGAGACTACTGCACACAACTCTCATATTCAAGTGGCTACATTTTGAGGGAAAAGCTCCCAAAATTGCGTAGAAATGTAAAATAACATGAAACTGAATAAACACCTCTGTGTGATAATGATCAGGGCCAATCAGTAAATACATTGAAACCACTAGTCCCCGTTTTCATAATGTATATCCATCTGCTCTCCTTGCATACCAACGCTGTATATGACAAACTTTTCCAACACTAACATTTGATTGCATTTTTTTTAACGACGCATAAATAAAGCAATCACATTTTAAGACGACTGTTGTATACTTTTATGTATTTAACAGTGTGTCTGTCTATTTTTGGGTTACTAATGTAGACATATTTTACTGTATTTAAATATTTATTTGATTATATTACAGGAGTATTTTATTGTACCAAGAACTTTAAAGAAAATATCAATGTCATGCAATTGTTCTCTTGATCTGTTGTAACATATTGTAGGTTTTTCATGTACTGGGAATAATATCTAGAATATCAACTATCCTTACATCATCATGGGATGTACATAAAGGGAAGTGTAGATGTATCTTTCTTAGGTCCATATTAACTTAACTTGCTGGAAAATAAACTGTCATGGTATGTAGATGTGGAGTTGAGAATAGGAAATCGACACTTACCTGAATGTATATACTGTGACACTATGGGGTCGATTCCGATTCGGGGAAAAAAACGTCCGTACGATTTGTATCCGGAGCCCTCTCCGTACGAATCGTACCCATCCGTCCGAGTCGCGAAGTACGATCCGTATTCCGTGAATCCGTCTGAATCGTCGCGATCCGTGCGTATTGCAAGGCTGAAACTGTGAACCGTACGACTCGTACATATACCGTACGACTCGTACACATGCGTACGACCCGACAAGTACGATCCGGACCGGGGTATGAGGACGCAATTCGTACAGTCCACGTCAGGTAAGGGCGAGTCGTGCGGAAAAGCACACAGACACATACACACCGTACGGTCCGTACCCCCCATAATCGCAGGGGTACGCACCGTACCCCTGCGATCATGGGGTGTACGAGCTGTACCCCCATTGTACGATCGGTGTACGAGCCATACCCCCATTGTACGATCGGTGTACGAGCCGTACCCCCATTGTACGATCTGTGTATGAGCCGTCCCCTAATGCACAAACTCTGCTTTTACGGCTGTTTTCAGCTCCCGTAGAAAAAGGGTCGTACGGTGCATACCCGACACGTATCGTACTTGCTGGGTCGTAAAAACCAGCCGCGAACCGTACAGATGTCTCGTACAGCGGGTTCCGAGGGAGAATCGTACGGAGATTAGAGTCGTTAGGTGTCTTGTACAACTCGTACGGAGTACGGCTCCTGGTACGAATCGTACGTCGTCGTACGTACGGGACGTTTACAGGTACGATTCGTACAGGGAAAAAACGCTCCGTACCACGATTCGGAGCGCTTTTTACCGGATCGGAATCGACTCTAATCTCCGTACGATTTCTCTCTCGGAACCTGCTGTACGCGACATCTGTACGGTTCGCGGCTGGTTTTTACGACCCAGCAAGTACGATACGTGTCGGGTACGCACCGTACGAGTCTTTTTCTAAGGGAGCTGAAAAGCGCAGTAAAAGCAGAGTTTGCGCTGAAACAGATACGGAACGTCCCCCCCGGGTACGGTGCGTACCCCCCATGATCGCAGGGGTATGCACCGTACCCCTGCGATCAAATGTCAAATGTCATGGTACTTATAGAGCGCACTGTCACCAGACGGTCACCTTGCGGTGTCGCCTATGCGATTTCCTGGTGCTGATACTCATACCGCTGTGGAACCCCTCCTGGCTTTCCCTGTGAAGTGTCCTCTCCTGAGCACCCCCAGGGTGAAGCCAGGCATCCTTAGCGCTGTTGGGGCCGGTGTGGAGGCTAAGCAAGCTATTGCCCAGAGTTGCAGCGTGGGGCCCGTGATTAGAAAAGGGACCCAGGCGAGAATTAACAGGTCAGAGGAAATTGAGCCCGAGACCCTGCTAAGGGGGGAATCGAACCCTGGTCCCTGGCCAGAACTCTGCATCAGGGTCTGCCACTCTAACCATTGAGCCACACTCCTCCATGCGATCATGGGTTGTACGAGCCGTACACCCATTGTACGATCGGTGTACGAGCCGTACCCCCATTGTACGATGAGTGTACGGCTCGTACATTGATCGTACATGGGGTACGGCTCGTACACCGATCGTACATGGTGTACGGCTCGTACACCGATCGTACAATGGGGGTATGGCTCGTACACCGATCGTACAATGGGGGTACGGCTCGTACACCGATCGTACAATGGGGGTACGACTCGTACACCCCATGATCGCAGGGGTACGGTGCGTACTCCTGCGATAATGGGGGGTACGGACCGTACGGTGTGTATGTGTTTGTGTGCTTTTCCGTACGACTCGCCCTTACCTGACGTGGACTGTATAAATCGCGTCCTCATACCCCGGTCCGGATCGTACTCGTCGGGTCGTACGGCGTGTGTACGAGTCATACGGTATGTGTACGAGTCGTACGGTTCATGGTTTCAGCCCTGCAATACGTACGGATCGCGACAATTCGGACGGATTCACGGAATACGGATCGTACTTCGCGACTCGGACGGGCGGGTACGATTCGTACGGAGAGGGCTCCGGATACAAATCGTACGGACGTTTTTTTCCCCGAATCGGAATTGACCCCTATGTTTTCACATGCTGTGTTTGTATGATCCTTTTGATTTGAAAAGAAATGCAATTGCACAATCCACTTGAATAAATCAATGAGTTACTTTTAGGCTCTTTTTTTGTATATTACCCAGGAACCTGCATCCTTGGTGCATTGCACAGTTGTGTTTGAGGGCTTTCTAAGGAATGGGCACTGTAACTTTAGAATGTAGAGGAATTACACCTGACCTCACACCACTACAGAAAACACTCCAGATGGGCATGAGATGTTTTCTGAGGCCACAACATCCCATTGATATAGAGCTACTTGAGACTATATTTCATCAGGTAGCACTCTGCTTTTATAATGTTCAAGAGCCTTTCCTGAAATAATGATTAGGCCACCATAACGTTTCCAAATCAAATCAATTCACTTTGTAGCTAATGCACACATCTTAAAATATTACTCTTTCACTCCTATTTGAGACCTTTCATGTTGTACATCATGGTGAGCAGTTGATATTTACAGCTTTATATAAACAGCCAAATAAACAAATCAATTTGCACAATGTGGAAGAGCTGCAGGGTTTAGGCTAAAAGCTCTACATCTGTTGTGGTTAAATAAAATATGCATTATATTCTACTGCATGACAAGCCATATTTCATGAACTGGAAAGACACAATTTCTCAGCCATATGTGATCACTAAATCTCACCATATTTCATGCTCCTGTCCCTGAGAAAAGCTGAAATACTGACTCGTTTTTCAACACCCCCACCCTTTCTAATACTAATGGCATTGTGTGCATCTGGGTGGCAAGTCTTCTGTATTCAGTGTGCGCAGCTGGAGAATTCTAAATCGCAATTGTGTTTCTGAGGCACATACAGGGTCACATCTGAAGAACGCAGCCACCACGCGATGAATACAAAAAGAAGCCATGATGAATTGGGGCAAACAGGTGAATCCCACCGGGAGTGAGCTGAAAATGTGTGTTTTAAGGGAATCAGAAATAAACCTCCACTGAGTCCAATAAGAACTCATTCATAGCTTGAATTCCAATGGTCTGACATTGAGACAAAAGACTGTATGTCCCCTACTGCTTAGCACCAAATCCATTGAGATAGAACCACTTTGAAGGTATTACATTGAGTCATATGTATAGAGTTGCATGACATTACCACACATGCCATTATCACACATGACATCATGGACACACAAATATTTTTATATGTACATGTATATGGATATACATCTATGTGTATGTGTTTCTGTTTCTGTAAACACAGACCAGTATATGTTTTTTTTTAAAAAGTGTTAGGGGTATATACACATCATATTGGAGGCTGCAATGTGGTTATGGTTAGAAACGGTAATTGATTTTTTGGTTTTCTAATAACTTTGGAGCTGTTTGGCGAATCTTAACAAAAGTTTATAGTTAGTCTCAGATTTCACTCGTACAAAACCAGTAAAATGTGGCAGTTATAATTACCTGAGCTAACTATAACTTACACACCTGCAATGCATGGCTTATGACCTCACATATTACATCACTCATGACAAGGTCAGTGACATCACAAATTACATCACTGATAACATCTCAAATGACATCAATGATGACATCATTCAGTGAGTGTAAGTATTTTCTAAGAATGTATGATTGTTAAACATATATACTAAGCTATGACAAAAGTTAAATTAGTATACTTTCTGTACTACTAATGAGTGATACTATTTCTAACATGTTATCTTGAGTGGCTGTGTGACTGTCTGTATCAGTGTGTGAGTGGGTGTCAAAGCAGGTATATGGGTGTGTGAGTGAGTGTATGAGTGGCTATATGGATCTCTAAGTGGTTGTGTGTGTGGCTATATAGGATTCTAGGTGGGTGTATGTGTGGCTTTATGGGCGTGTGAGTGATTGTATCAGTGTGTGAGTGGTTGTATGAATGGGTGTAGGGGTGTGTGAATGGGCTTGTCAGTGGCTGTATGAGTTTGTGAGTGGCTGTATGAGTGGTTTTATGGGTTTCTGGGTCTCTGACTGCGTGTGTCTGTATGGGTTTGTGAGTAGGTGTGAGTGGCTGCATGGGTCTAAGAGTGGGTGTGTCAGTGGTTTTGTGGATGTGTGACTGCATGTGTGGGTGTCTGAGTGGTTGTATGAGTATGTGAGTGGGTTTCAGTGGTTGTATAGGTGTGTGAGTAGGTGTGTGAGTGGTTGTATGGGTGTGTGAGTGGGTGAGGGAATGGTTGTATGGGTGTGTGAGTAGTCCTGTGGATGATGTCATCAGTGATGTAATTTAGGATTTCATCAGTGATGTAATGAGTGATGTCACTGACCATGCCATGCGTGATGTAATATGTGAGGTCATAAGCAGTGCATTGGGGATGCATAAGTTATAGTTAGCTCAGGTAACTATAACTGCTGAATTTAACTGGTTTTGTATGAGTGAAATCCAAGCCTAATTATAACATCCCCCTTACCTTCGGTTTTTTCAGTGAATGTCTGAGGTGTTTTTATTCTATTTCCTAACTATAACATCTCTGTAACCTTTGTCTTTTTTCAGTGAGTTTCTAAGCTTTTTTTTGTTTTATTTCCAGACTATAATGTCCTTTATAGGTGAGTTGGAGCTGCTGTTTGAAGGGGACCCTTTAGATGAAGCCAAGCATTTGTCTACCTTGATCACAATTCAGCAGAGAGCCCTCCCACCCCTTTGTGCCTCTTTTGTGGGTTCTCCAAGCTGGAGACAGCCCTGCTGTGAGGGCCAACACCCGCACAAAGACTGTGTCTGGAGCGCAGCCTGAAAGACATTTGAAATGTACGCATATTGAAATGTACCTTTCCTTATCAGGAATAACAGCTTTTGATTTCCACAGGATTAACACACATCAGGAGGAAGAAGGGGGCTGGGTTGCCAATTTTTGTTTGCCTGGATTGACGATTTAATAACCAGGGGCCTCGAGAGTGGGAAGAAATGTTGGCACTTTCATTTAAAATCCTCCTTTTAACCCCGGTGATCTAAGCTGAGCTCTGGCAGCATAACCTGGGCAGGGGGCAGTGAGACACAGCTGGTATCTTTGCACATAAACTTCTTGGGACTCCTAAAAGAGCTTAGCACCCTCCTTCATCTCACTGACCTCTCTAGTGTTTACATTTCAGCTCATTAACGAGCTTCAAAAGAGTTTAACCCTTTGATAGAGGCGGGGTAATGTTTAATTAATGAGCCGGCACAGTATAATTGAAGGTCTAATTCTCAATGCTGTGCCTATTCTATAAGTTGTAACTGCTTGCTGTGCGTTTCTTCTCAGTGAGGTTCTTATTTGCTGTGCTCTGTTTATATTCAGTGCTGCTCTTGTTTTGGCATTGTTTGTGTTCTCAATGCTGATGTTGTTCCTGGTGTGCATGTTCCTAGTGCTGTATTTGTACTATATGGCATACCAACCACCTGCCTCACACGTATTCTAAGTACATGTATGAACAGAAGATGAGTGGTCAAAATAAGTGTACAATGGGATGTATGTCACTACAATGCATGCTTTTACAACACATGCCATTACGACGCAGGTTTTACAACGCAAGTTGTTACAATGACTTGCGTTGGGGGGCGCTGGAAAGTGAATAGTTTAATTTACTATTCCAACTCCAGTCCCCGTGGATAGTAGGGAAGGTGTTGGATAGTAATTAAACTATTCCCTATCCTAGAGCGCCCTCCAGCTCAATTCGTTGTAATAACTTGCGATGTAAAAGTTGCGTCGGAATGGTAGTGCGTTGTAAAAGTTGCGTTGTAAAGGATGTTTCCCGTACAAGGGAGTACAAAAATACCGCAGAGTACAAGCGCAACACTTGTTCTTGTTACTGTTGTTTTGTGTTCTTGATCTGCTCGTTGTCCATGCTGTTCTTGCTCTGAATGATGTGCCCTGCTCTCGGAGATATACTTGCTCCCTTTGCTGGACATAACCTCTTTGTTAGTGCTGTACCTGTTAATCATGATGCTTGTAATTTCAAGGCGATGTAGCTTCTTTTTGATTTACTTGTTCGTGGTGCTGCACCTGTACCCAGTCCCGTACATTTGTTACTGTGCTGCACGTGTTCTTGGTGAATTGCTGGTTAATTATGCACCAGGTGTTCTGGGTGCTGCACCTATGCTTGGGTCTGCATACATTCTTATGGCTGCATTTCCTCTCAGTGCTATGCTTGTTTTAGTGATCTACATGCTGCGCTTGCTTGAGGTCCTTTGCCTGGTCTCTCGGGTTCACTTGTTCTTGGTACCAGAGTGTTTCTTGTACTGTTGTGCTATTTCCGTGCTGCCAGTGTTTTTAGCGCTACGTCTACTACTTCAGGTTATGTACTTCTATTTGGCGTACCTTTTCTCGAAGTGGTACAAGTTCCCGGGGCTGCACCTACATTGCGTTACGCTTCTTTCCTATTATGTACTTGTTCTCCATGCTATCATTTTTTTGTGTGTTGTGTACTTTACTTACACTCTCTGCTTCTCTTGAAACCCAAACCTTACTTATGGTGGGTGCTACACTTGTTCTCGATGCCGCATTTATTCTCTGACCTCTAATTGTTATTGGTGATGAACCAATCTTTATATAACCCTCGTTACTCAAACTGCACTACTCTGTGTACTGTATGTATCATCAGTATTGAGAGAGCACTAGTCTGAGAAAAAATGTATAAGTGCATCATATTTACAAGCACGTAGTTAGTTAACATATACCTTGCACCAGAGTGTCTTATATTCAGTAGTAAAATGTATAGGGTGTTTTAATTAGGGTAACAATAACCATAGCAGTATGAGACTAATGTAGAAAATGTTGGAATGAATATGAAAACCTCACGTTCTCATGTTAAAGGAATCATGTAAGAGTTAAATGGAACTCTACAAAACCAGTTATATTGTGTAGGCCTCATGGCAATACACAGAAAATCTAAACGTGCTGCTAAAATAATGTGAGGTGGGGTTAACATGGTTCTTCCAAAATGTATTATCGAATTTAGTTTGAAATATATGCTTTATAGATGTGTACTTTAAGAAACGTATGTTAGTTAAGAATGCTGTTTAAATCAAGTTAAATGTTTTCAGAGTGCAGGGACCCGCTTCATGTAAATCAAGTAGGCTCGAACTGATAGTGATGTTCCTTTGAACTGAAATGTGCTCGTTAGAGGAGAAGTCGAGAGGTGCCAAGTACTGTGCTTTCCATATGCTTTATGACCTATAGATATGGGGGAGCCTGGAATTTGAGGCCCACTGTAGGATGGCCTGTATGCAGGTGCGAGGGGTCCTAATCAGTCGAAATGAATGGAGCTTTGTTCAGTGGCGCTTGGCGCAGGCCTGTAGGAGTCTTCAGGAATTTCAGGGGGTATCGGCGCACTGGAGAAGAAGTCTGGGAACCAAGGTCAACTTTAACGAGGGTCTTGAAGAGTACCATCATGGAGTTTACCGCGCAAAGATGTACCACGTGAGGGGCGTCCCAAGGGGCGTTCCTATCGGAAATGTGATTTGGTATTAGGGAAAGCGACCCGGGAGGAGGGCAGAGCAGATGATTTTGGGAGCCTAAGGAAGCGGATGGGTAGGCAGATAGGCTGATCAGGAGAGACCCATTATCAGAGAAGAAACAAAGAGAAGTGCGTGATCTTCTTAGGAAGTCACCATGGCTGACACCTTTTGGGGTAAAGATCTTGTTAAGTAGGGATGTCACTTAGCCTAGTGTAGGGACAGACTAACTTGAATTTTCTTTTCTGTAATGACTCTTAAGTTGCAACTCATATCAATACTTGCAAACCTAATGATCTTCGAACTTGTACTCATTATTCTGTTTTGTAGACTCAGATTATTCAAAGAATTCATGTTCATAGTGATACCAGTTTACCTTTTGAATCTCATCTTAAGAAGTTTGTATCTTCAGTTATCTTTGGTTTTATATTAAATCTTCAAAACTTAATCCTGGTCAGTGGTCATTTAGAGTGGTGTAAGTTCTTAATTGATTGACTTAATGTTAGATTGCCTTTTACTCAATGACAGGTACCAACGATCCAGTCGACTTGGTTTGGGATCTGGTAAGGTAACTAGTAACCAGTAATCCCGCGTTAACAGTTGGTAGCAGAGTAGGATGGTTATCTTCTTGAGGAAGGTAATCTAGAGAGGTTAGTTTACCCCAAGGCCCCTAGACATCGAGAGACGAGCAGCGGAAGAATCGTGCGCCGAAGGTGCAGACGGTGCGAGAAAAGCAGCAGTATCGGAGGAGAGTGAGTATAACAAGGGTCATGCGTGAACAGATTGCGGTGTTTTGTGTTGTATTTGTATTGTAATGTCTTGCGGAGTTGAATGCCTGTAGTGTGAATGAGGGAAGGTTGTGAGCGCGCGCAACCTGGTGAACCGGTTACCTGGTAAACGGGTGAACTGGCAAATCTTAAGTTCAGGCCAGAGCTTAAGTGGTTTTGGGTGTATCGAACATCCAGAGTAGTTGTTGACCATAGTACGGAGGTCACGAGGTACCATTGACCGCCGTGGGACCGAGATAGGGGGAGTGTAAGAGTGAGCGTATGAGTAACGGACGCTGGTCGAAAGTTACTGTGTGTGAGCAACCTATCAGAGAAGGCGATTGTCTGGACGTAAACGGAAAGACATTTCGTCAAGTTAAGGTGACAACTACAGAAAAGACTGTGGGCGTACAGTCAAGAAAGGTGATCGCTTGGACGGAAGTAATCATTTTTCAGAGTATGAATGAGATGCATGCGTGACCGAGGAGACGAGCTGAAAAAGGAGGGGAACTGCTGAAAAGGGGGACGAGTGACGTCAGAAAAGAGCCGCGCTGAGATAGGGTGGGGAGTGAAGAGCCGCGACGTGATAGGACTGTTGGTGTGACGTCGGCAAGAGCCGCGACGCGATTGGGCGGCTGGTGCGACGTCAGTGAAAAGTCGCGATCGGATAGGCCAGTTAGCGGAAACAGCACGGCGATTGGTAGATTGTCATTAGGAAGTAAACAAACGCGGAGAAAAGAGAAATCATGAAGTGTTTTAAGTGTTTGAAAGGGATGTTTAAAAGAAAAAGAAGTGAACATTATTACGGGGAAGAGGCACCGCCGGAGGGTACACCAGCTCATTATATGGCAACGAATGTGGGGCTGCATATGATATTATGGATTGGGGCTTGGAATAAGCTTACGGAAGGAAATGAGGAAATGCAGTTCCCAAAGTACGGAACGTTTAAGCTAGAGGTGTTACATCGGCTAAAAGCAACCATGTCCTCATTGAAACCCTCACCTAGACCAACACAGTTTGAGGCCCTTAATGCATGGATTAGGGCGGCACACGATAGAAATTTGGACAGGCGTCAACAAAGATTGACGCGATCGGTAAGAGCAGTGCGAGATTCCAAATGGGACGAGGAGGCAAAGAGATGGAGGGTACAGGCTATTGAGGTGGAAAAGATGTATCCAATGAGGGAGGTGGTAGGTGGGAGGAACCTCATGGAAGAGGATGAGGAGAGCGAGTCGGAGGACAATGTGATAGATAGATTATTGATGGACAGACCACCTCCGAGAGTTGAGGAAATTGGAGATAGAGGGCTCGCAAGGGAAGATGGGAATGCCATAGAGGGGTATACACCACTCCCTATATCGGAATGGACATCTATCAAAGGTGGGGAGACACCTCAACCTAGTACAGTACAGAGTGTAGTGGGAAGGTTTGTGGTGCAGAAAACGCCAGCCACCGAACGGGTTGAGTCTTTTGGATTGCCAGACGCTCTTCAAGTGCCTGTTACCATAGGACCTATAGTATCGATCTATAACCCTGAGAGAGATAGAGAGGAAGAACAGAGGCAATTGGATAGAGAAAGGATCGAGATGGAAAGGAGGAATAACGTGACAAATGCATGGAAGCAATTGCCAGGTTCGGTAACGTGGAACACCCCATTAGATACAACTGTAGGTCCCAACACAGGACAGGGAGGTCAGAGAGGACCGATGGACCTAAGGGGACCGCGGCCAAAGTCCTATACAGAATTAAGAGCTGATTTGAGGGAATGGGATGGGTCCGCAGTAACCCCGAGTAACAGGTCAAGAACAGAACCAGAATGGGAAAGCAGAGATAACAGGACTGTATCTCATTGTGGGGCCAGCGAAAGCAGTCAGGGGCGGGAAGGCCAAAGTCAGGAGAATAGAGGAGTTACACGTCCTACGGATGAGAGGGAACAGCAGGAGCAAAATAGTAGGAGTGTAGAGTGTGAGGAGATGTCCCGTCTCTGGGAGAAAGGTGGAGACCAAATGGTACATGCTTTTCAGAATAGGTTTAGGTGCCTTCATCATGTACTCGGAGAAGACGTCCAACATTGGAGAAAGGAGAACAGTGATAGGTCCCGCCATGCCTCGAGTAATCAGGAATCACAGGGAAATAGTGAGGAAAGAGGGAGTAATGGAATGCCTTACTATGCATCCAGAGAGAACAGGCAGAACGGGGAAGGTGGGAATGTGAGAAGCAATGGAGTATTTCACCATCCACCCCGAGAGGATGGAAAAGCCTGGGATCTAGAGAGGTGGGAGCATGGGAAGACTCCGCATAACTCACCGGAGCCTAAACGTAGATCTCGGAGCTGGGATGGGAGAGATGCGGATGGAGTAACTAAATTTAGTGTGTTGAAAGCTGAAATTAAGGCAAAGAGACTTGATGTCACCAGTTTAAAATCAGATGTCGATGAGATAATTGATGGTACATTGCCTTTAGAAAGGATAGAATTGTATGAACAGGATGAGCTGTTGTTCATGGCAAAGGATATTACTAGGAAAGCTAGAGCGTTTCATGAGAAACTGACCAATTTGGCAGATAGGTATGCTGTAGACTTATCTAGGACAAGGGCATTGCAGAGTAACCACAGATTGCAGTACTCAGACCAAGACCTAGATGAGAAGAGAACTACTGGATTAAAAACACACATAAGAGAGTTGGTATCAGGAATAAGAGTGTGGAGAGAACTGGACAAATGGGAAGAGAGGTGGTCGAAAAAGGGCACTGTTAGACGGAGTACAAGTGTGATGACCCAAGAGGGAAGGGTAATGCAGATGGAGGCATTCCCTTTGCGAGAAATATCGAACGGAAATTATGTACATGTGCCCTGGAGTAGAGGAGACTTAGCTGCGTTTACCAACTCATTTCCGAAGTTAAGGGACAATCCAGTAGAGTGGTATAAGCAGGTAGAAAGGTTTGTAAAGATCTCGAAGGTATTGTGGATTGATTTGAACACGTTGTTTGACATCGTGGTTCCATCTGACTTATGGACACCATGCAAGACTAGTGTTGAATGGCCGAATACTGAACCAGTGAGGGATGCTCGGACTAATGGACCGTCCGAGATTGTCATGCAAAAGTATGAAAGGGTAATAGCTTGGCTGAAAGATAAGGTACCACCACAGGACATAGATTGGGTAAAAATAGACAGAACGAGACAAGAACCAAAGGAGACCGTTCATGAGTTTTATGAGAGGTTGTTGAAAACATTCAAGCAATACAGTGGACTCGATGTAATGGATCCCAAAGATATAGGGCAGTTTGTGTCAAAATTTGTCTTGGGGTTGAGACCTGATATTTGTTTGATGATTCAGCAACATTTAATATGTTGGCAAAACAAACCACTAGATGAGATCCTGCGGTATGCGAGATACTGTAGTGACGAAATAGATTCTAAAGCCAAGAATCTAAAGGAGAAATTGATGGTGGTGCAAATGCAGTCAGCCGGGAAGGGCGGACAGCAGAAACAGGGAACGGGGACAATGGGACGGAAGTCAAGTGGTCAGAACAAGGATAATGAAGAAGGTCAGAGACCTAGGGTAGACTTTGCCACTCTTAAAAAGACGACAAAGTGCCACCAGTGTCACCAGGTGGGACATTGGCGACGCGAGTGTCCCTTTAACCCTGAAAATGGAGAGCTAGAAGTAGAAGAGCAGGTTCAAGAAGTTCCAGCTCCAAAGGTGACAGTTCCAGGAAGCAAGGTGGCCAAAGGGGGGACTTCGGCTCCACGGGCCCAGTTCCCACAGCCACCGAAAATAGCGACAGGGGGAAAGGTCTTTAAACAAATGCCTCTCTTTATCGAGGTAGAAAAGTGTTATTATATTGATCCATTGACAGGGCAACGTGTGAGTAGTGAAGAAGACTGTACCCTCGGGGCAGTCCTAGAGGTGGATCAGAGAGGACCGTTTGTTGAGGCAGAAGTAGCAGGGTGTCCTACAACGTTCTTAGTGGATACTGGAGCTACTCGATCAACTCTGAGGTCAGCAGTGGTTCCAGATTTGCCAATGTCAGGGGAAACAATTCAGGTGGTAGGAGTCGCAAACAAAAGGCTGACTAGTCCATTGACAGAACCAGTGTCTGTGAAGATAGGAAACCATATGAACGAACATCAGTTTGTGGTTTGTGATTCGAGTCCTGTATATCTGTTAGGAAGGGATTTGTTGTGCAAATTGAATTGCACAATATACTGCACCCCGCAAGGAGTGGAGGTACAGACTACAGACGATGATGCTACTTTCAAGGTAGCCAATTCAAAATCCTGTGTAGAATTATATCCTACTCTGACAGTAGAAGATCTTCCCCAAGACTTACGAGATACAGTAGCGTCAGAGGTATGGGATTTCACAGGAGAAGAAATAGGATTGATTAAAGGGGTAGAACCAGTAAAAATAATGGTAAAGCCAAATGCTGAGTTTCCAAGAACGCCTCAATACAAATTGTCCCAGGAAACGATTGCAGGAATAAAACCTGTGATCGAGTCAATGATACAACAGGGAATACTGAAAGAAATCATGGGTAGTCCCTGTAACTCCCCGATTATGGGTTTGCAGAAACCTAGCAGGAAGTTCAGGATAGTTCAGGATTTACGAAAAATTAACAATATAGTCGTTTCATGTTGTCCCATGGTACCGAATCCATCAGTGATACTGTTTCAAATACCATGTCAAGCAGAATGGTTCACAGTGATAGATCTTTGCCAGGCTTTCTTTTCAATCCCATTGGATGAAGAGAGCAGGTATCTTTTCGCTTTTAAAATGGAAGATCGCGTTTTAACATGGTGTCGAATCCCACAAGGATTCACAGACAGCCCATCTATCTTCAACCAGTTGTTGAAGAAGAATCTCGAAAATCTAGTACTGCCGCAGAATTCGGTTCTGGTCCAGTACATAGATGACCTACTTGTTGCGTCAGAGACTGAGGAAGCTTGTAAAGTAGATTCCATTGCCTTATTGAACCATTTAGCTGAAAATGGACATAAGGTATCTCCGAGCAAGTTGCAGTACTGTCTGACAGAAGTACAGTATTTGGGGCACCGGTTAGAAAAGGGAAAACGCAAGGTGTCCCCAGAGAGGATTGAGGCAATAATGAAGATGAATGCGCCTACGACACAGAGAGAGGTTCGGATGTTGCTAGGAATGGTTGGTTATTGTCGACAGTGGATAGTTAACTTTTCACTGAAAGCAAAACCCTTACAGAAACTGACGCACAAGGAGGTGAGTGACCCGGTACCATGGGATGACGAATGCCTAGTGGCGTTCTTGCAGCTGAGAGACGACTTGTGTCGTGCCCCGGCTCTGGGAATGCCCGACTACGAGAAATCATTTTCACTCTATTGCTGTGAGAGGGAGGGTTGTGCTTTGTCAGTCTTGGCACAGACCCACGGAAATGCCCGTAGACCAGTTGCATACTTTTCGGCTACATTAGATCCGGTAGCCGCAGCGTTGCCCGGATGTCTCAAATCCGTTGCTGCAACGGGTGTCAGCATTGAGAGGAGCGAGAGTATTGTGATGGGACATTCGTTAGTGGTGTATGTACCGCATTCTGTAGAATTGTTAATGACCAGGACGAAGACGCAGCATCTGACTAATAGCAGGCTCACGCGCTACGAGCAAGTTATTCTTGCCGCGGAGAACGTGACCCTCAGGAGATGCTCTGTCTTGAATCCTGCTACTTTGATGCCATTACCTACTGTAATAGAAGGCGAAGGATGTGAAGACCACGATTGCCTTGATGTGACTGAACTATGCACGAAACCCAGACCAGATATTGTGGATGAGCCGTTGTCTGACCCTGATGAGATTTACTTTGTCGATGGCTCATGTTTAAGAGACGATACTGGTCGGTTGAGAGCAGCTTATGCTGTTTGTACCATTACTGGAGTTGTGGAAGCCGCTTGCCTGGAAGGAGTACATTCCGCACAGGTAGCAGAAATCATTGCCCTAACTCGTGCCTGCATAGCAGGAAACGGAAAGAGAGTCACCATATACACTGACAGCCAATATGGTTTCGGTGTGGTTCACGATTTCGGGCAGTTGTGGTCTCAGAGAGGTTACATGACGTCCTCTGGTTCGCCCATTCGAAATGGAGAATTTGTGCGATTGTTGTTAGAAGCACTACAAGGTCCAGGTGCCATAGCAATAGTGAAATGTGTAGCTCATACTAAGAATACAGATTTTGTATCACAAGGCAACAGGTACGCTGATGAGGTCGCACGCTATTGTGCGGAACAAGATTATTCTTTTTCAAAAGTGGAAATAGATGGTGCTGAAGAAAAGACAGAATTAAGCATGATGTTAGAGACTGTAGACACTTGGGAGGATTTAAGAGTGATGCAGGAGAACGCTCCTGAAGCAGAGAAAAAGGCATGGGAAATAGCAGGTTGTGTGCGAAGTGAAATGGATTTTTGGATTTCAGCAGATGGGAGGGCTGTGTTACCGGAGGAACTAGCGAATCCCATGGCAAGGCAAATACATGGTCCTGTACACCTGGGAAGAGACGCTATGATGAGAGTGTTTAGGCAGACTTGGTATTGCCCAAAATTTAGAATAGCAGCAGAATCAGTATGCAAACGATGTGTTACCTGCCAACAACTGAACATAGGCAAAAGGACACCAGTCACACTGAGTCACATTGGGAGGTCAGGGGGGCCTTTCAATAGAATGCAATTAGACTTTATTGAAATGCCAAGAGTTAACCGCCTTAGGTATGTGCTGGTGGTTGTATGTATATTTTCCAGATGGGTTGAAGCGTACCCTACACGTAGGTGCGATACACTCACAGTAGCTAAATTGTTTCTCAGGGAGCTGATACCGCACTTCGGGGTGCCTGCCTCTCTGGAATCGGACAGAGGAAAACATTTTAACAGCGAAATAGTGAAGATGTTGTGCTCCACATTAAAGATCGATCAAAAACTGCATTGTAGTTATCGACCAGAAGCCTCAGGAATTGTGGAACAAGTGAACGGCACTCTGAAGAATAGATTGGCTAAAGTAGTGGCATCCACATCTTTGAGTTGGCCAGATGCTCTTCCTTTAGTACTCATGAGCATGCGCAGCACACCTGACAGGAGGACAGGTCTCTCTCCACACGAGATTCTGATGGGGAGGGCCATGAGACTTCCCACAGTTCCAACTGCTGCCCTATTGAATATTACAGATGATCTGATCTTGGATTATTGTAAGGGACTGTCTGACGCCATCCATTCTGTGTCCCTTCAGGTGCAGGCGGCTGAAGTTCCAGCATCAAGGAATCTGTGTCATGACCTGAACCCAGGAGATTGGGTGTTGGTCAAGAAGCACGTCCGGAAGAACTGCCTAGATGTACGCTGGCGTGGGCCCTTTCAGGTAATCCTGATCACGAACACCGCGGTGAAGTGCGGAGGGCTGCCAAATTGGATCCATGCATCCCACACTCGAAGAGTTCCAGCACCTCTAGAAGAAACAGCTCCTATCCCAGACGAAAGTTCAGTGGTGGAAGAAGAGTCACAGGAGGGGATCGGATCAGCTGAGGGGGTGTCGGAAGAAGTTGGGAACACATCGGATCCAGAAGAGGAGAGAAGACAGGACGGCAGTGAGACTGAAGACGCAACCGAAGGAGAGAGCTGCAGTGAATACGACTCAGACACAGATCAGTACCAGAGCGACCAAGAACCGAGTGTGAGGACGAGAAATAGGAGAACAAGGCTTGGAGCTGCCACTTGGCCGGAAAGAAGAAGGAGGCTAAGTTTAAGGTCGGCTCAGGAAGAAACGCTTGCTCCTATATCCGAAGACTCGGATCCAGAAGAAGATACCCAGGATCAGGTAGAGGAGGGTCTTAGAAGATCAAGGAGGGTGCGAGTGCCTAGCAGAAGGTACTCTACTCCCGATTGGACCTACCTCGTTGCAGATGTCTGTGGGACACCGAACCGGGAGGGTCAGGGAAGTGAGCCTGATCAGAACTGATCCGATCATCACAGTGCAAATAAGATTCCTGCTGCCAGGAGCGGAGACCGAAAGGTTGCTGACACTCAACATCGTTTATCCTCCTCTCCTGAGCGGAATAAGAAAATTGATTTTAGAGACAGTTGATTTTCCGGTTTGCTGTTCACGATATCCAGTGTTGGAGGGAACTCTTCTTCGACTGGAAATGCTTGAGCGAGTAGTGGAAGTTCTTGGAACACTCATTGTCTTGGATTAATACCTTGTTGTAAATGTCTTCAAAGGGGCGCAGGACTGGGAAAGTGAAGAAGGTGATCCTGGTCAGAACGGACCCCTTTGTAACTGTGGATGTAGAACTGATAGTACCAGGAGTGGAGATGGAAAAGACATTAACTCTTCATTTTGTTCGTCCCCTGGTCCAGAGTGAAATAAGGAGAATAATCCTAGAGACAGTTGAATTCCCATCTTGCTGCAAGGAATGCCCAATACTTGAGGGAATGTTTCTTCGAATGGACATTTATGAAGACGTAGTGTCACTCCTTGCAACATACATAGATTCTGCTTGATAAAAGACTTTTTGAAAAGGACTTTGAAAAATATTGCTGCAAGATAACCTAGCGCCGAGTGGAAGAAGAAATGATAGGGTCTCCCTTTTAGAGGATGGAGAAGAGCTAGGGTTGTCTATTTCTTACAGGACTTTAAACTGTTTTGCAGAGCTAATTGTCAGCTTCTAAGTGTCCAAAAGAGAGACATTGTTTGAAAGAAAGTTTTGTTCGGAGAGAAGAAGAAGTTGATGCTGAAAGAACATCCATAACTACACTGTTTGAGATCATGGAGGCTGGCAACCCGAACCGCAGGGCGAAATGTATAGTTGGCACACTTTTAGGGGTGGTGATTTCACTTATAGTTTTAGTGGTTACTGTTTCATATATAGTGGGACACGAGAGAGATGCAACTGCAGTTAAGGAAATCAAGGGAGTGTCAACACAGAGGACAATCACTGTAAATAGTAGGGGAAACATCAATGATAAAGACAAAGCGTTGTTAGAAGCGGAAATAAAAAGATTACACACTGACGAGTCACAGGGAAACTTCAGGTCAAATGCTTATGCCAAATTGCTTTACGAATACATTGATGTCATGGAGGCGAAGAATTGTTACGTTTGTATGCAATTACCAGCTTCGGTAGAGGAGGGTATCAGATACCATCATCTTCCATTGACATATGGAATTACATGTAGTTTATTGTTAAGCATATTCTATGGACGAGAGGGGTTCGAGTATTATTTCTCGAACTTTGATTCGACATTGCCAGAGGTCCCAAATTACAAGCATCTGAACAAGTGGGACTATTACAAGAGCGAAGACAGATTACACAAATGGTTCATTCCATGGAAAACGTTAGATACTTCACATGCCCGAAGAAATAATCTGACTTGTCAAGTGTCGGAAATCGAGAAAAGGTTTATAGGGCAGGTAGATACTAGATACAGGAGGCAGAAGATTCTAAAGGCCTCAGGACAATGGGAAACGGATTGGACCAAGGAGGAAAGGATACATCAAAGAAAGGGTAGCTTTGGTCCAATTGCTTTAGACAAGGAGAAATGGGGGAAACTGTGCATTCACAGGAGTTACTCCTATTATGAGAATCTGTATGTAGGTCAAGTCAGTTGTGAACATGCTTTTCAATTGGAGTACTACTCCAAGGATTTTCTGAAAGAGATGCAAGCAATTCCAAATGTATATTTTGTATGTGGAAGAAATGCCTATGTGAAGCTACCAGATAATTGGTACGGATCATGCTACCTGGCAATTGTCTTCCCTAAAATATATCATGTTGAGAATTTAGAAACGACAAAGAAAGGAATACCAACTAGAGGGAAAAGAGGGCTAGGCGCAGCAGAAGTAATTGGGGATGTATTCGGTGCTGGATTCCCTATCCTAGGAGTGATACTGAATGACATCAAAATTAGGAGATTGGCTACAGTCGTAGATAGGTTATCTGCCAGTACTGCTAGATCATTAATGCTGGTGGAGGGTGAGATGCAATCGATAAGGGCAATGGTTCTTCAGAACCGACTTGCCCTAGACGTTCTGTTAGCCAAAGAGGGCGGAGTCTGTAAGGCTTTGAAGGTCCAGGAATGTTGCACTTACATTCCAGACAATTCAAAACCTCTAGAGAAGTACATACGAAACATCACTGCCATACACCACGAAATTGAGGATCTGACAAAGATAAACGTGTGGGAAAAAGTAGGTCATGGAATGGGTAAAGTTGGAGGTTGGTTTGCCAACCTAGGAAAGGGTATCGTTTGGTACATACTGAAACCCATCATCATAATTGTGATTTGTGTAATCACTTTGTGGGGATTGGTGCGTCTGTATCAGTGGTATAGAGCAAACAGGTTGCAGAGATCTATGAGAGAACAGGAGAAAAGGTTGACAGCGATGCAAGATACAACGACAAAAAAGTGGGAATCAAAGCATTAGATGTCAGCACCAGTCTAAAAAGTACCCTGACAGTATTAATAAAATGGAGAAGGTGCTAAGGGCTGAGAGTACAATTCCCTATACTCCCTTAATTTAAGGGCGGATTCGAAAAACCAACCCTCAACAATCCAATAATACACCTTTGCCCAGCACACTTCAAGAGCATTTGTTACAAGTAAACAGATCAATAACAGTTTTTTCAAATTTACAAACAAGTCGATGTTTTTAGTTTGCAGTAGTTCTTTATTGTTCAATCTTTTAAAAGCAGGCATTTAGTTCTTCCTTAGTCCCCTTCCATATTAAAAAGATGTCATGCAGAAGGTACTCTACTCCCGATTGGACCTACCTCGTTGCAGATGTCTGTGGGACACCGAACCGGGAGGGTCAGGGAAGTGAGCCTGATCAGAACTGATCCGATCATCACAGTGCAAATAAGATTCCTGCTGCCAGGAGCGGAGACCGAAAGGTTGCTGACACTCAACATCGTTTATCCTCCTCTCCTGAGCGGAATAAGAAAATTGATTTTAGAGACAGTTGATTTTCCGGTTACCACTGACACTGTTTTATTTTTATGCTATCATTGCACTTTTTATTATCATTTTTATCTTTATTTTTATGTGTATTTTCATTTTACTATTTTCATTTTTCATTTTACTATTGCACTTTTTATATTTACCATTGCACCATTTATTCGATCATTTCTTATTTAGCACATTAACCCGACTGGGTTTCCCATTTCACCCGTCTTTTAACACACTCCAAGATGGCGTTTAATTGCGTTTGTCTATCTGCATGACCTTGGGAACTCCAAACCGTCGTCTATGTTTAGTTTCCGCCATATGCGGATATAACTTTCACCAAGATGTTTTGAACGGTGATGAGCGGGAGGAACTCTTCGGAGCCCGAGTTTGGTAACACCCATGTGAGTAACAGATTAGCGTCTGGAAGCGCTGAGCACCCTTATGTTTAAAGCGGCTTGCATGTTGCACTTTGGCATTATCGATGCACTTTGGTGTTTTTATGATCATATGATGACAGCGCCTTGGCTATAAACACCGCGTGATTAATTTCCTTGCACGTCATTTTTTTGTACACTTTATTTAATACGCAGTCTGTTACCTTGGTTCCCTGGGAATTTTTCTAACGTTTGATTACCGTCTCTTTCATGTAATGATTTTGGTGGCTATTTTTTTGGAACGTTTGGCACCCTTTTAAAGGCGTCCTCACTTACTGTAGATTGAATGATAAGGATAACATGTAGGTACAGTTCTTTCTGATATGGCGATTCTTTCGTTTTTGTTTGTAGAGTTATCCCCTGAGGAAGGGCGGAGCCCGAAATGCATCGGGAATCAGTATAACTGTGGGATCATTAGAACATTGCAATTGATTTTGCATTTAAGCATGAAACACTAAATGCTTATTAAAGATTTATTTTGAATTCAGGATACGTTGAATAAAACGAGAAACTTTAAACTCCGGAATGGTGTTTGGATTACCTTCACTTATGGAATGAGACCTTGAGTCATCTCACGTAGTGCTTTGGGAAGCTTCCCCCTAGCCAGGGGGCGGCATTGTATTAGTTCCTGTTGAGTTGTCGCTGTCAGGCCAGGCAGCGTCGTTCTCAGAGCACACTACAAGTCATCACCTGCACAACCTTCTTGGTTTACCTTTTCAGCTGTGCGAGTTCCACCACACATTAGTATTCACTTCTCCTGACCTCCAAGAAACCCTGCAATATTCACCAAAGTGCCAGGAACCTCCCTTTGGACCAAAGGCTCTAGTCTCCAGCATCCACCGGTACAAGAACCACAACAGTGAGGACCGGCACTGGTGTCGACGTGACTCATTGCTACAAAAGAACTCCCCGACTGAAGAGGTAGAGGACCGACACTAGTGTAGATGCGACTGCCCTGACAGGAAAAAAGCATCCCAGTCAACATCCACTACCTCAAGACATCCTCTCAGCCCCACGACCCCATCTGTGCCCAGCTCCATTCCCGAGAGCCTGTGCCATCCTGCGAGTGGGCCTCCCCCGTTGTCTCTAGACTTACCGCCCGACAGCAACCTCCCTGTGACGGTCCGACGTTGGTGGAACTCCACCAGCTGAACCACAGCAGCCTGCCGCCAGTGTCTGCGATGGTAACTGTGTTGGCGATCTGCTGAAAACCAATGCTCTACAGTACTCTCCGCGGACAGCAAGGGTAAATATCACCGCTGGTATTGACCGCCTCAGCATAGATACTGAAACCTGCACCTTCTGTGTGCCTCCAGTCCCCCACGACCAACATTGCCCGCACCCAAAGACCAAAGACTGCAACTGTAAGTAAATATGCCTATTCATTTTATCTTCCTCTTTTGTCCATCCAGATGGGCAACCTTGCCCTGCAGGTCTTATTCAACTGGATCGCCAGACCCAGTGAATAATGCTAGTATTCACCTTCCCACCGGGCATCTCCCATCTCCTCATGCTGTGGTGGGTCCTTACTTTTGTTCTGAACTTGCAGTTAATTATTGTCAGTCAGGTCACACACCTGCCATCTTCATTTTATATAATTATGTGTAAATTAGCAGAATCTTTCTGAAATTGTGCATAATTGCGCAAAAACAAATGACACTAATTTCTCTCGCCTCTGGACCAGCAACAGGACTGGACATTGAAAAATATTTCTTTTCGAACATGTGAGGAGCTTGTATGGGTAGTACGTTATAACAGCGCCAGGAAGCTTCGGCGTCAGCGCGCTCTACAAATTGCACCTAAGATAAGATAAGATAAGATAAGATAACACAAGTGGTCATGCGGTTAATATGCGGCCCAGTCTAATATCAATTTGAATACAACTGCATAACAATAAAGGTAGTTCTGTCAATGATAAAACCATCCCTCTATAAAGCTTTTCTTTTGTTAACATGTAGGTTGGACCCAGGGGCATAACTTGGGGGGAGTGGAGTGTTTGGGGTGTTACACCCCTCCTAATGAATGCTTTTTCTGATAGTTGAGTACAGTTGGTTTCAGTCAAGTATTGTGAGATGTCAGTCAGATTTCCCCAGGAATTTTTACATACACCCTGTCACCCAGGCCCCCACAGCCCCCGCGGTGAGGGGTGCGAGCTGAGGGGGGCCCCTCAGCACAGAGCGTCAGATTAAATTAGGAGTGGGACTTCCATGTACCTTGCAGGGGGCCCCCTCAGGTTTTGTTACACACGTGATACATACAGAACAAAATACACACACGCACACTCTCTCCCTCTCTATTTTGAAAGCCCTCAATAATAGTGGCCATTTTACAAAATATTGTGTTATCTCTCTTAGTACTCTTACCAATATGCATTCCTCTCCCTTTCCACTGCCCCTTACGCCCCTCTCATGCACTCTGCTGGTCGTATAATGTATTTAAACATTATATGCCAGCCTGATTGTAGGAAAATCTGAAGCTCACACCCCCCCCAATCTTACTGACCAAGCTAAGCCCCTGGCTGGACCTATTTATTAGCCATGCTGTTGTTTGTTTTGTTACTGGTGAGTTTGCACGCCTGAGAGCTGCAGTTCAAATCTCCAGCGGTACTTCAGGCACCAATGCATCGACAGGAAAAGCAAGCAGCATCTCTCGCCTCATTACACTGCTCCTACCATACTGAAAGCAAACCCACCTCCTGTGGCTTCAGTCCCCCAGGGAGAGGGGGCTGTTGTGTAAACCCTGAAAACAAAGTCTCCCTTGGAGCGCGACGAAGAACAATTATACAAGAACCGACGAATAGGTCTTTGGCGAACTTCGCGGCACCTCTCGTTGCGTCTCATTATTCGGAGAGAACTGCGCTGACTGGAGGCCAAAACTCGTCTCCTCTGGAGCCCCTTCAGCATCTCTAATTGGAGAGACCATGGCGGGATAATTGCAAATGAGCCATGCGGATAATCTGCCAGTGTAATAGGGATCATTGAGGGCGTGCGTGGCAAGAGGGGCTCTGGATGGAATCAGGTGTTGAGGCGACAGAAAAGAAGGACTAACGAGGAGTATTGCCAGGGTCACTTGAATTATGGGGCAGGGGAGGGCCAAATTATGTTGCAAGGGTGACAAAATGATGAGGCAAGAATAGGCAAATTGGGCGTCATAATGCGGAACATTTTGTGATAGTATTACTTTAATATTTTGTCATTTTTACACCTGTTAACACTGTCTGGGCATTATTTGCACCTCATTAGTACCAGTTTAACACCCAAATATAGAAATAAGCAACAGAAAAGTGACCAGTCAACCTTTGCAAAAGTCTTTACACTGCAAGGCAACATATGTCACTGCCTTTTTATTAGTTTTTGAACCGTTTGAGCTAGAAGCATTTTCTTGAGTTAATATTTGCAGAATATGCAGCAGATGATAGATTATGCGTCAAATGCAATAATGTGAAAAACGCTGTGGATGCACAATCAGATAATTCCGGTGGCCCTGCCGATGGCAACCATTACTGTCTCATCCACTTTCTCACTCCGGTCATGACTAGAGAAATAAAGGAATACTTTTGTAAATAAAGGTAGCGTAGACCTTGTAGTTCCTTTATTCAAGTAAGATGGTAAGTTTAGAAGATGAAAGGGACAGCCCACCAGGAGCAGCCTCCTGCCGCTCAGCCCTTCATCCAACTGACAGTCTTACACACTCAACATTCCAACAAGCTCTCACACCAACATTCTAGGCTGAGCAGCAGGAATAAGTATAACACATACGCTGCCTGAATACCCTGGAGTAGTCTGAGTTGGTAACATGAGCTCTTGGTCATAGCAGAGATTGATTCATTTTAGGACTCTTTCAGGTATTAGATGGCCACAGAATATCACTCAGGGTTGCAATTGTAACATAGATCAGGGGACAGCTTGCATATTGATGGTATAGTCTTCCAGAATATCTGCGCATAGCTCTAAGTGATTCTAAATACAAAATAAATAGTGTTGGAGTCATAAATGGTCAACAAGAAACCTGTGTTGTAGGCCGAGTTTGTTAGATTCAGGGCTCTCAATTTTAACCACTTAGAAACAGATAAAAAGGCACTAAACCAGGTTGAGAGAGAGAGAGATGTTCTCATAAGTTTATTGCCACAGAGGATAGATACACCCAGCTCCCTTACAGCCAGGCTCAGTCATAGAGAACCTTACTATGTCATAGTGAACTGCTCTGGTGTCAAACCAATCTCAGCCTGCCTTACATTAACTAATCACAACATGACACATCTCCTTTCTTTACAATGATCCAGCATGATTTAAAAATGCATAGTACACAACTCATTTATACACGGAAGACATGAAAGGTTGAAAGTACACATTGCGCACGTTAGACACAGTGTCAAATGAAACAGAGACAGGTGTAGAAGCATACTTTAAAACGTGAGATGATGAACAAATATTTATACTGTGGTATATAAATAAATAATACCGGATCTAGGTTTTACTGGACATAGTAAATAACAGATAGCTCAATAAATAAGAGTCAAGATACGAGGTAGTAGGAGTTTGCAGGTTTAATACAGCATAAAGGACAGGAACAGGACAACCTGCACAGGAATGGGATGGCAGCGCTGCCGGGGGCTGGATCAGGATCGGCGTAACGTTTTAATAACAGTACACAAGTATATATATACTAAAACAATTGCATTACAATACATACGATAGGCGGAGCAGTGGGTGTGGTCAATAGCAGTCGCGAAAGATAAGGGTGAAAGTAGGTGTAACAAGAGGCGTGTACATAGACATGTGATGTAAACGTAACAGAATATGTCATAAATGGGGCGGAAACATGGAGGGGCTACCTAAGGAGCCGGGACCTCTAACCTAATGGTGCGCGCAAGCTGACAATGACGTGTTACTAGGAGAAGCTGGGGGCTATGAACTCTGTGCTAGGAGTAGAGACTGAAGTCTGGAGAGTCAGGGCGACATGTACCTAACCCTATCTAGTATCTGATGTTTAGAGGACATGTTGATATAAACTAAGAGTCAGGAGGGGAGAGGCTAACGGACTCTAAGACTGGAGCATGCATTATTCTACATGTAGTGCGTGTTGAGGAATATTAAATGACCATTAAATACAGTATTTCTCTTACATGGAGACGTAAAGGCTAGACAATGACGGAAACTATTGATGCGATTCAGTAGCTTAGGAATGCAGAGAAGGAGGGCTGGACTGATAACTAGAATCATAACATACTCTTGGCAGACTAACAGGCAGAGCCGGGCACTGTGAGGCAGGAAGTAAGTGAAGGGTCGAGGATACAGGTGGGGGCTGTATCGCTCCTCAGCGAGGGTTCAGGAGACAGGAGCTGAATCTGGTGTCCGGGCCCTTTTGAGGCCTAGAAACGGGGACTTTTCAATGAAATAACGTGCACACTGGGAAACGTGGCAACGTAACTTTACATAGGCCTGATATTCATAGTATTCACGAGAACTGGAAACTGGCATACTAGAGATGGACACAACTGTAATTGCGTCTTTAATCGAACATGGGGAATACATATGCATATTAATCATGCACACATAACATAAGATGGAGGACACGTAGGGACACAGAACATGGCAAAATTTACTTTTCCACATTCCCTCCTTGTCACTACGTTTCCATCAGGAAACATCAATATTCATGATACCATCTATCATTTCATACAGTATCATTTGCTCGTCTCGAATTTTCTCGGAACGGGATTTAGAACGGGACTTAGGACTAGGAATACAAGAGGTAGCACAAATGCCGCAAATCGCAGGGCCACATTGTATACAGAGGCAGCAACTGAATATGATCGCTACTGCAATACCCAGAAATGACAATACTTTCCATCCCCAGGCGGAAATTATATTCCAGAACCAACCGGACCATGTCCAGGTGCCTGGATCTTGGTGTAACATATGGGCAATTTTATGGAGTCTGGTTATAGCTGAATAAACAGACGGCGCGTTATTAGGAATGAAAATGCAGCAACTAGATCCGATGACTCTACAGGCCCCGCCCCTATCGGCCAGTATGACGTCAAGGACGAGACGATTCTGGAGCACGACAATTCTCATAAAGGATTGCTCTTCGGTTAAGTTACTTAGAGCAGAAGTAGTCTCGATCACTACTGCTTCAAGGGTTCTGGTTAATCTACATATCAGTTTACTATTCACGACAGTACCTAAATAAGGGAAGACACCTTTATTGATATCTATGTATTGTTCTAGAGCAGTTTCAGTATAATCGACAATCGGGAGGTCTCTCTTGTGTCTAGTATGTACTAGGTGGGAATTCCTATGGTAGTCAGGTGGGGCTAGAAAAACTGGTGGCAGTAGGAAGGCAATGTAACAGGTTCCCTCCCAATCGAGGGGCAGACGAACATATGCGGTCTGACCACAAACAAAATAAGAATGACGTGAAGCTTTAAAAATAGATTTCCTACTGTCACTATACTTGACAATAGTAGTACAATCACTATGGCCTACATGTACGGAACCATTCTTTCGGACACATAATTCGCCTTTAACTGGTAGTACTGACATAGCAGGTAAGTCTGGAGTAGTATCAGACTGAACATTCAGGACCATGAAATTCGAAGAATAATTACCTAAATTATAAACTTCATTTTCTAGATCTAACCCTGTTCTGTGGGGAAGACCTTGCTTGTCTGGAAAACATGTACTGTTAAGAAAAGACATATCTGTTGAGGATGACGTTAACGTGGACCATGCTCCACACGAACCATTATGTGAAAATGGATAAGGAAAGAGTGGCAGAACTCCCTTCGGTGTCTGGAAAGGGGGGAGTCGACCACACACCCAACAATTAGTGGCATTGCTGGTCTGGTGTGAATAATGTAACATGCGGATAAAAGAATTATTTCGCATAGCGAGACGATAAGAGAGTTCATGAGGAGGCAGATCACTAAACGTGTGCTCTACTATAGCATTAGCAGACTTATTTGCATGAGAAACTGGAAAATACAAATAAAAAGCATAACCTGTGCAGGTAATCATAAGGCTGAAAAACAATATGAAACTTAGAAAAACGATACATCGGATTGAGTTTTGACTAACTCTCTCACTATGGGGGTCTATTATATACATGTCAGAAACCGGTCTAACCGTTTCACCTAGGGGAGGACTTAGACAATCAAACTGGCTGACTTATTTTACTAGACCTTAATTTGAGCTTATACTCCTGTTGCGGAGTTTTCTCTAACGGGGAGGGTTCAATATTATTGTCTTTTGCGGGACAGTCCTTTAGAATAGTACTTTGGCAGTCCTTAAGATCCTCAGAAATGTTCTTTGAAACAGGCTTCAATCCAAAAAATCTTTTCACATGTGACAGGTGGACCCAGCCCTTCCTGCCTTCCAGCTTGACGGCAGTACGGGTGGCCAGGAGGACCTGTCGGGGTTCCTTCCAGCGAGGCTCCAGCGGACTTGAACGATCAAAGTTCCGGACAAGAACCATGCATCCGGGAACGATGTCATGCGGTGCCACCTCGGTATTGTCTGGAAATGCGGCAGCAACCTGTGAACGACAAGAGTTGAGGGCAGACATCAAGGAAGCTAGGTAATCTGTCAGCATATTACTTGAAACATCGGTAATACTTCGAGGTCTAGGTGTACCCCACATGTTAGGGGGGCGGCCGAATACGACTTCGTACGGGGACAGACCTGATCTGGAATGTGCGACCATGCGCATATAAAACAGGGCAACTGGCAGAGCTACTAGCCAGTCCACACCTTTCTCTTTACATACTTTTGCAATTCGAATTTTCAGGGTCTGGTTATGTCTCTCTACTAGACCGGCTGCTTCTGGATGGCGTACACAATGGAACTTCCACTGGTACCCTAACAACAGGGAAACATGTTTCATCAACTCGGATGAGAATGGCTGGCCGTTATCAGAATATACGACTCTAGGGAGTCCATAACGGGGGAAGAACTCACGAACCAACTGCTTGGCAGTGGTCGCGGCTGTGTAATCTGGGACTGGATATGCCTCTGTCCATCTGGACAAAGCGCATACAACTACTAGGACATACTTGAAACCTCGACATCCCTCCATCTGAATATAATCCATTTGGAGGACTTCAAAAGGGTGGTCAGGGGGCTGGAAACCACCTTGTTCCACCGGGACACTTTTACCTGGATTAAACTGGCAACATATCATACAGGTACGGACTTTCTGCTTGGCTGCAGCTCGTAAATGCTTGTTGAACCAAATGTTCTGGATACTGTCTAACATAGCTTTTTCTCCTAAATGTGCTGGACTATGTGCGGTATTGATAATGACTTGAACCATGGAGTCGGGGAGAAACCATGTGGCTTTACCCTTCGTTACCCATCCCTGATCTGTCTGGACCCCTCCTTGTTCGGACCATTTCTTGATTTCATCGGGAGTAGCATGTAACTGAATATCTATGACATCTTGAGTAGGGTCCTTAACTGTCATACAGGTAGTCGGATCTGGAGTATGTGTCTGTGTCGGATTAACTGGAATGTCTGGAGTCTGTGCTGTAAGCTTGGCTGTGCGATCTGCTAGATCATTACCTTGAGAAATAATGTCAGTAACTTTCGTATGTGCCTTGCACTTCATGATAGCAATAGATGTCGGTAAATGTATGGCATCTAACAGAGCCTGAATAAGGAGACCATGCTGAATCTTGGTTCCATGAGAAGTCATGAAACCTCTCTCCTGCCAGAGCACTCCGAAGTCGTGTACAACTCCAAATGCGTAGCGTGAATCTGTGTAAACATTAACTTTCAAGTTCTTAGCGTGTATGCAGGCTTGTGTCAGAGCAACTAGCTCTGCTGCTTGAGCAGACAGGGTGTCAATACGGTGTGTTTCTATAACTTCAGTGTCAGTAGTCACTGCATACGCGGCTACTAGTTCTCCTGTACTTGTTCTCATACATGAACCATCCACATAAAGTGTCAGGTCTGGATCTGGTAATGGAATATCTGTCAGATCTTGTCTTGGCTTTGTCATAATGTTAACTACTTCCACACAGTCGTGTGTGGCAGGATTCGAATTAACTGACGGTAACAGTGTAGCAGGATTTAGAACGTTGCAGCGTCTGATTTCTATGTGTGGCTGGAACAGTGTCAATTCATAACCTGTTAAACGTGCAATTGTCAAGTGCTGAGTCTGTGTTCGGTTTAAAAGAACTTCCACGGAGTGTGGAACTTGTACTGTCAAGGAGTGTCCTAATACTATGGAATCACTTTGTCTGATAGCTAGAGCTGTGGCTGCAACTGACTTGAGGCACGCAGGCAGAGCCTGGGCTACAGGATCTAATGTGCTCGAAAAATAAGCACAGGGCTTGCATTGTCCTGCTTGATCTTGTGTGAGAACAGATAATGCTGTACCTTCGCGTTCTGTGACGAAAAGTGTGAAAGGCTTACTGTAGTTCGGTGTAGCTAGAACAGGAGCTTGGCATAAAGCTTTCTTTAACTCATTGAAACTAAGTGTATGTTCAGATGTCCAAGGGAGGACAGTCGATACGGCTGCCTCCTGTGTCGTTAACTGTATCAGTGGTTTAGCTAGAAATGCATACTGAGGAATCCATTGTCTGCAATAAGAAGTGAGGCCGATAAAAGCACGTACCTCCTTCTGGGTCTTGGGCTGAGGAAGACTCGCTATTAACTGGATACGGTTGGGTGTCAACTGCCTACCCCTCTTGGACAGTAAGTGGCCTAAATAGATCACTTGCTGGACACAGAATTGAAGCTTCGAAGGGGACACCTTGTGCCCCATCTCGGCAAGGAAATACAAGACTGTAAGTGATGCTCGCTCACAAGCACGTTCAGAATGGGCTGTGATCAGTAGATCATCGACATACTGGAGCAGGGCAGTGTCTGTTGGCATGTGAATGTTGTCTAGTTGTCTCTTAAGTGCTTGACTGTAAATGCTAGGACTTTCTGTGAAACCTTGAGGAGCTCGTGTGAATTTATAGCTCCTTCCATTTAAACAAAATCCGAAAAGAAACTGGCTGTCTGGATGAATGGGGACACTGAAAAACGCGTTCTTGAGGTCTATGACTGTAAAAAATGAGGCTTCGGAATCAATGGCTGTCAATAGGGAAGAGATATCTGGGACAACTGGGTACTGGGGAATAATACATTTATTAAGTTCTCGTAGGTCAATCACTAATCGATATACTGGGGGTGCATTTGGATCAGTACGTTTCATGACTGGAATGATCGGAGAATTACATACATTGGAGTCAGTTTCTACAACTACTCCTTGAGCGATGAGCTCGTCAATAATTTTGGATAAGGCTGCTACAGCCTCAGGTGGCAATCTGTACTGTCTGATTCGTGGTAACACTACACCTGGCTTGAGAGTCACACGATGGGGTGTGATTTGCATATAACCTACATCAGTTGGACCTTGCGCCCATAGATGCTGCGGAACATTAGACAATCTCGGATCAAAATATCGTAATACATAGTGACCCTTGAAGTCACGTAAGAACAGTCGTATTCCCTCTGGGGAGCAGCAAATAACTGCACCTAATTCTTTCAGTGTTTTAATGCCTAACAGATTTTCTGGACACGACTTTGTAAGTAACAGATCAGTAGTTCGGGACAATGGACCTACTTCTAGAGTAACTGGCTTAGATATCTCGTTTACAATAGGCTTTCCTGAAAATCCAAGGGAAACATTTCTAGAGCCTGAGAGCGGAGCCCCTGGAACTTCGGCGTGACTGATGGTCGTCCTACTTGCCCCTGTATCAATCAGAAACTTTCTGTCTTTCCCTAGTACTTGACTATGAACATAGGGACCTTCTTGATCTACAGGAATCTCGATGAGAGGCAAGCCTACCTCCCTCTCTAGGCTGTTTCATGAATATGGCTGATACTCTGGATACTCAGACTGTGCATACTGGTACATCTGCTGTGTAACATGCTGTGTTGCAGCAATAGGCTGCGGTGCTGGAACTGTCTGTTGTGCATTCTGTGACTGAGAAGTCTGTGAGACTTGTTCTTGTCTAGTCGGACGTGGTCTTTCTTTAGTCTTACCAGTAGCTATATTGTGTTTTAGAACTGCACACTCGTTTATAAAATGACCTGGCTGTTTACAATAATTGCAGGTCCCTTTGACGGGAACTGCAGGATGACTGGCTTGATTCGTACCCTTCTTCTGACTGTCTTGAGGAACAGATTGTGCAACTAGTACTTTCATTTTCGTGTCTTTCATACGTTTTCTTTCATGATCTTGCTCTTCTCTGATTCTATTCTGGTGATACTGAAGCATCTGTAACATCTGGGACGGGGTATTAGCTTGCCAGGTACTTTCAACTTTCAAAACTCGATTCTTAACTTGTGGACTCGAATTCTCGACTAATTTAGTAACAAAAAGATGAGGGTATGACTCGCTACTTGTCTTGAGGCCACTGTTTATAATAAAAGATTTTTCAAATCTAGAATAAAAATCACTAGTGTCTTCATCTTGTTTCTGTTTACAGGCTGAGATTGCATCCCAGTCTTCCTTTTTAGTTGCTAATAATCTGGGCAAAACTTGTATTAACAGTTCTGGTAATTCTTTACATTTCTCTCCAAGACCGGTACCTGGTACTCGTATCTTATCTTCAGCTTCTAGAACTGCCCAATCGATCTTTTTCTCTCCCACCTCCCAATCTTTTTCCTTGAGTTTTTCATATACCCCTGCGGGCAACAAGACTTTTAGCATTTTAATTATATCTGGATACGTGTATTCTCCCATACGGAGCATGTCCTTTAATTCTCGGTGGAACCCTGCTGGATCTTTGTCATGGCAGGGAATTAATTTCTTCATCTCTAAGAGTTCCATCTTGGTAATCGGAGTGTAAACAAACACTCGTTGCATTTCACCATCTGTTGTCCTGACTGGGTGTACTTCTCGTAACGGATTCTGTCTGTCTATGTAAAAGGGTTTACTTTCTGGGGGTGAGACATGAACAAAATGCGGGTTCAGGAACGTTCTATATTTGTGGCGCTGTTCTAGAATGACACTAATTAAATCGGTACCTAAACCTTTCCATCTATACTGGAGTAACTCGTTCAGGACATCATGTAACGGACCTGGATCAGAATGTTGACCCTCATACAGAGTAATGAGGTGTTGGATCATATACATACCCACCAGTCGTTGCTCGGCTGGGGGCAATTTCAGAAACATTTGTGCCACTATTTCGTCTGGAAAAGTGGTAGAATCAGTAATCCATCGGACTGCTGATCGGACTAGTTCTTGTTCATGCATAGTACTTAACTCACTGTAACCGATTCGTGATTTCAGAATGTGATCGGTAGCTTGAAATACTTGTTCTAGAGAACCTTGTTCTGGTGCTGGATGAGGAACAGTTTTCTTGTAGTCTAGACGTGACTGTCGGTCTGGAAATCTAGATTTTCCTACATACGCTATTCTAGTGGGATTCTCGTCCTCTACCTCTTCAGTAGAAGAGTCATTCTCTTTCTCGCTTACTTGTGCTGCTTTACGTTGTTCATGTAACTTTATTATTTCTTTACGAATTCTCTTGTACATACTCTCTATACTACTGATAGTCTTGTGCTTACCCTCGGCTATATTATCACTCCACCTTGTCAGGATTCTCATTTCGGCCGGATCTTTGGTCGGGTAGTCTTGTTCTCTTATTAGACAATTAATCAGAAACTTTAATATCATGAGCTGGATCTCAGCTTTCCTTTGAGACATGGCTTCACCAATACTTTCTGGATCATCCCCTGTACGGATGAAACGATATATTCTGTCTAGATCTCCTTTCATATCTGGTAGGGTGTCTAAATACCCGGTCACCCGTCTTACACGGATGGAATATATTACTGTACTATCATCACCTGCAACCGGATCATAGCGGCATTCAGTAAGAGCTCGTCGGATATCTGCAACGGACTTAAATTTGGGCGTACGTTGTAACGCACATTCATGTAACTCGGCCAACGTTCTACGTTGGTGTGGTGGCGGGGTACCAGGAGGACCTCCTCCTGTGGCCCCTATGCTGGAATCGTCGACTGATACTCTTCGTGCTGGCAGAGTGGGAAATTGTAATGTGGGCTGAACCGGGGGTACCGTGGCAGGTACTCCGGTGTCTGGAGGAGCCGGATTTACATTATTTACAGGAACTGGCGGAACAGGATTTGCATATTCTGGAACTGTGTCATCCAAGTAGGACGAGATAAAAATATCAGCTGCGGTCGGTTTGTGACGTAGCTTGGTCGGAACTAATGGTGGCGGAAAATTACTGGATGCCTCCGGGGTCGCTTTTGGCAAGCCCTCGGCAAGAAGAGGATACATACCCTTAATGAGGGCATGTCTCTGTCTATCTGACTGTTCAGTTTTGACTCGTTCACCTGTCTCGATTAGCTCCCTTTCTTGGGCTCGTTCTAAGGATTCTCTACTTAATTCTGACCTTCTGATTTCTTTTTCGGTTCTTTTATGAGATTCTTTGCGCCATAACTCGATGGCATCTTTCTGTGACTGTCTGGCTTTCTTTTTCCATAATGCTTCTTCTACTCGCATGATGCACTCGGCATCCCATGTACCCGATACGGGCCATCTATACTTTTCTTCTAACTGTTTGGTATACTCTACCCATAAATCTAGATATAATATGGCACTTATGCCATGCTTCTGATACATAAAGTGACCTGGACTGTCCCTAGGCGGGACAGGAACTGCTTCTTCTAACAGACCTTTTCTAGTTCTTAACTGACGTAGTCTGGAAAATAACGGCATGACTGAACTGTAATCTAGACACAATACAATACACAATGAACACGATAATTACTCCACATTCATACCACGACATTAAAATACATGAAGAACATTTAAAATAACAGTTCGAACAGAATACTACCTGGAATACTGGAAACAGAATACATGAATTTCTCGAGAACAGAACTGACTAGAACAGAAACTAGATGTACTGCTAAAACAGTACGAAACTTACCGGTCTCATAAAGAGACACGTCAGGACCCGCATCCACCGAAGTGGACACTTCGTTTTGGGTCTGTGTACCACCAACCCACGGACCAGAGTCAATTAAATTGACCCTGTCTAGATACTACCCCAGCAATGGTACTCACCGGGCAGCAAGAACGGAAGGCCTCAGACTGGACTGGACTGTTTTGACGCCGGACGGACGAACTTCGGACTTCTGTTACGGGTGGGCCTCCGGATACCTCGGACCTTGGACTCTCGGCTTGGGCTCTGGTCGGGACTCGCCGCGTTCCTCCACCGCCTCGTCTGGATGCTGGACCGCCACCTCCGTCTCCTCCGTGGGCCTGAGGGATACTTGAAGCAGAAATATCTGCACGTGCACGGTATGGTTCCGTCACGGCTGCAGAGGGTCAGGGGGCCGGCGTGGCTTCACCGGCGCGTGGGGAAAGGGCAAGTCCCTATTCGGGCGCCATTATGTGGTATATAAATAAATAATACCGGATCTAGGTTTTACTGGACATAGTAAATAACAGATAGCTCAATAAATAAGAGTCAAGATACGAGGTAGTAGGAGTTTGCAGGTTTAATACAGCATAAAGGACAGGAACAGGACAACCTGCACAGGAATGGGATGGCAGCGCTGCCGGGGGCTGGATCAGGATCGGCGTAACGTTTTAATAACAGTACACAAGTATATATATACTAAAACAATTGCATTACAATACATACGATAGGCGGAGCAGTGGGTGTGGTCAATAGCAGTCGCGAAAGATAAGGGTGAAAGTAGGTGTAACAAGAGGCGTGTACATAGACATGTGATGTAAACGTAACAGAATATGTCATAAATGGGGCGGAAACATGGAGGGGCTACCTAAGGAGCCGGGACCTCTAACCTAATGGTGCGCGCAAGCTGACAATGACGTGTTACTAGGAGAAGCTGGGGGCTATGAACTCTGTGCTAGGAGTAGAGACTGAAGTCTGGAGAGTCAGGGCGACATGTACCTAACCCTATCTAGTATCTGATGTTTAGAGGACATGTTGATATAAACTAAGAGTCAGGAGGGGAGAGGCTAACGGACTCTAAGACTGGAGCATGCATTATTCTACATGTAGTGCGTGTTGAGGAATATTAAATGACCATTAAATACAGTATTTCTCTTACATGGAGACGTAAAGGCTAGACAATGACGGAAACTATTGATGCGATTCAGTAGCTTAGGAATGCAGAGAAGGAGGGCTGGACTGATAACTAGAATCATAACATTCTCTTGGCAGACTAACAGGCAGAGCCGGGCACTGTGAGGCAGGAAGTAAGTGAAGGGTCGAGGATACAGGTGGGGGCTGTATCGCTCCTCAGCGAGGGTTCAGGAGACAGGAGCTGAATCTGGTGTCCGGGCCCTTTTGAGGCCTAGAAACGGGGACTTTTCAATGAAATAACGTGCACACTGGGAAACGTGGCAACGTAACTTTACATAGGCCTGATATTCATAGTATTCACGAGAACTGGAAACTGGCATACTAGAGATGGACACAACTGTAATTGCGTCTTTAATCGAACATGGGGAATACATATGCATATTAATCATGCACACATAACATAAGATGGAGGACACGTAGGGACACAGAACATGGCAAAATTTACTTTTCCACAGAAACGCATATAAATGCATATAAACAAGTTGTGTTAATGAGTTACTAATGCATATGTTGTTTATTGACGTATATTAATGAAAAATGGCGATCCTATGTGAAGTGGTCTAGTACTTTTTATGTTTTTGCTGAGAATATTCAAATTAGGAAAGTTAGTGCAAAAATGTGTGACAACGGAGTACAGGCTTGGGATTTTGCAAATTGATACAAGAGACTTTATATTTTATGAATTATTAGAAACAATTTTAGTAGAATGACATTTGAAAAACATGCATTTATATGAATATCGTAACAATTTTGAGTAATGAGGTGTTTGTAAATGTAGCAATTTCCATGTAATAATATTGAGTGAAATGTATACATTCTTCATTTACATTGATTTAATTTCTTCATATTTGATGTGAAGTCAGAGCTCATTTCATTTAAACATGCAATGCTAACTTAAAAGTCTTCATGAAATTCTTTTCTCGACTGCTGACCTTTCCCCTGATTTAATACAATGGATAGTTACAGATTTGTCGTGTGCATTTCTACTCCCTGACATTCTTGAATGCTTTTTCAAAGTTCACAGTGAAATATTCCTGTGGGAATCGAATTTCAGCAATGGCTATAAATTCCAACTTTATATTTCTTCTCCATCAAAGTTAGACCTTTGAGGACTAGCAAACTTTAGTTTCTCACCACTAGCATGGCAAATTAGCTTGATGCTTCTTCTATTTCAGGTGACATGATGTGAATTGCGACATGTGATAGTCGTTCGATGGTGGTGTGATGCTACGCCACTGGACATTGCAAAAATTCTTTAAAAGAAGATATCCCAAAGGAGAGGCTATGCTGATTGATCTTTTACTTTGAACTGTTTATTGATCCTACAATTGGTAACTTTTGGACTGAGACCTTCTTTGCCGTACCATTTCTATTTTTCAGATTTCCTTTTATACCTCTAGCTCTAAGCAGGTGGACTTACCTGTATGGATTTTAAGCATGAACTTTTACACCTTTTCCGTAGGACCTGAACTGTTGGAATTTGAACAATCCTCCTGCTTTAAAGGGTAGTGGAATTCTGATTCTGATTTTATAACCACTTTATAAAGATTTGCTTAAATGCTTGGTGCTTCAGTGCAAGCTGTGATATTCTTGACCAAAGCCCCTAAGAAATTGCTTACTTTAATCAATTTTGATTCTTTAATACAATAACCAAATTCACTCAAATATTTGTCCTCATCTATTATTGAGACCTGTTGATTTTTTCCCATTTTGACTGTGACTAATGTTTTAAATGCGTTGTAGGGAGAATCAGCGAGCTTTGTCAGAACTTCCGGTATTATTCTCCTGTTCTGTGTTGCAATTGCTGAGCTTTTGGTTTGCATAACCCTCACTTGACGTAACTTCCAGTTGCTATTGTTTATTTCTACAGCATGGTCTTTAGACTGGTCTATCTAAATCTGATTTCAAATCTGTGAGCTGGCTGTCAATTACGGGTCCTCATTGTACATCTATTGTGAAGTTTGGTCACCCTAATTTCCACTCCTCCTATGGGCGGAGAAGATTCATCAGAGGATCATTGCCTCTGTGATGATGAAAAAACTTCAGACTGCCTAATCATTAATGGCCAGTACAGTTAAAGTAGCAAGGAGAGTAAGCATACAATAAATGCATTTTATTTTACACACTCTTCAACCGCAACAACAACATGTGAATAGGAGTAAATAATATAAGTCTAACATTCTGTATCAGTAACTAAAACAAGGTTTTAAACATAAACTCCAACCAAACCCACCCAAACCTAAAACCATACTAGACACAACAATACAAATACAACACAACAGACCCCTTACACCATACAACACACATAAAGAGCAAAACACAAGAGAGACAAACAATTAAACACTTAGTACTTAAAATAAAAACAATGAATGCTTGATCTAAGCAACTCTACTAATTTCTTTAAATGAATCCAAATAACAACCTGCTCTAAGGCACATTTATATTCTAACCACAGACATAGGGGTCGATTCCGATCCGGTAAAAAGCGCTCCGAATCGTCGTATGGAGCGTTTTTCCCCGTACGAATCGTACCTGTAAACGTCCCGTACGTACAACGAAGTACGATTCGTACCAGGAGCCGTACTCCGTACGAGTTGTACAAGACACCGTACGACTCTAATCTCTGTACGATTCTCCCTCGGAACCCGCTGTACGCGACATCTGTACGGTTCGCGGCTGGTTTTTACGACCCAGCAAGTACGATACGTGTCGGGTACGCACCGTACGACCCTTTTTCTACGGGAGCTGAAAACAGCCGTAAAAGCAGAGTTCGCGCTGAAACAGGTACGGAACGGCCCCCCTGGGTACGGTGCGTACCCCCCATGATCGCAGGGGTACGCACCGAACCCCTGCGATCATGGGGTGTACGAGCCGTACCCCCATTGTACGATCGGTGTACGAGCCATACCCCCATTGTACGATCGGTGTACGAACCGTACCCCATATACGGTCGGTGTACGAGCCGTACCCCCATTGTACGATGGGTGTACGAGCCGTACCCCCATTGTACGATCGGTGTACGAGCCGTACCCCATTGTACGATGGGTGTACGGCTCGTACACCGATCGTACAATGGGGGTACGGCTCGTACACCGATCGTACAATGGGGGTACGGCTCGTACACCGATCGTACATGGGGTACGGCTCATACACCGATTGTACAATGGGGGTACAGCTCGTACACCGATCGTATAATGGGGGTACGGCTTGTACACCCCATGATCGCAGGGGTACGGTGCGTACCCCTGCGATTATGTGGGGTACAGACCGTACAGTGTGTATGTGTTTGTATGTTTTTTCGTACGACTCGCCCTTACCTGACGTGGACCGTACGAATCGCGTCCTCATACCCCGGTCCGGATCGTATTCGTCGGGTTGTACGGCATTACGCGCCAGGACACTCTGGTAGTATTTGAGCGCGATATAAAACAGCTAAAATAAATAAATAAAAATAAAATAAAATAAATATGTACGAGTCGTACGGTATGTGTACGAGTCGTACGGTTCACGGTTTCAGCCTTGCAATACGTACGGATCGCGACGATTCGGATGGATTCACGGAATACGGATCGTACTTCGCGACTCGGACGGACGGGTATAATTCGTACGGAGAGGGCTCCGGATACAAATCGTACGGATGTTTTTTCCCCCGAATCGGAATCGACCCCATAGTCTCCTAAATAAAAAGGGTTTTTTCTTATTCTTATTTCTCTTTCTGATTGTCCCAAATGTTCTGATTCACAAACTCCACCAGCTTTTTCTGTCACTTGTGTCTTTGTACTCATATTAAACTCCTTGTCATTCAGTAACCATGGTGAACTTGTACATAGCCATTTCCTTTACCTGAACTTGTTCCTGATCTAAAGCTACCCATCCCAGATTCCATATTTGTCCATTTCCCAGTTGAACCCAAGTCCCAACTAGCCACGGCCAGTGCAGGTAAGAGCAGAGGGGCGGTGGGGCGGGGGTGGGGGGAGTCGAAAGATGACAATGGGGGTAATAAAATATAAAAAAAAGAAAACCACTTACCTTGAACTTGCCGCTTCACTGAATCAGCGATGCAGCGAGCGCACAGTAAGTGGTTTTCTTTTTTTTCCCTTCTTTGTCTGTCGACTCCCGCTCACCCCGCCTCACCGCTCTTACCTGCACCGACCGTGACTGGTCCCAACAATAGTCTTAACATTAAATTGACCGCTGGACTTAGACAAACCCTTTCCAACTACTCCCAATTTTACTTTTATATAGTCTCCTACTTAAATAAATCTTTCTTGACAACTCTTGTTCAAGCAGTTTTGTTTCCTTCCAATTCCACCAACCCATTTCTGTGTCCAAAATGGTACCGATTTGGTGCCTGATTGTCTGCCATGCAAAATGTCAAATTGACTGTTCCCTGTTCCAGCACGTACAGTGGTACGATAAGCCAATAACATTTCATTGATAGCTTTTTGCATCTGAATCCCTGCAGTACAGGCTATTTGCATTGCCCCTTTCAGCATTTTGTTAATTGGTTCAGACAAACCCTTGCCTTGGGGGTTGTACAAAGAAGTACAAGCATGTCTTACCCCAAAATTTCTTCAAGAACTGACCCATCTCCTGAGAGGTTAACTGCATTCCATTATCCATGATTACCACAGCTGGAATGCCCTCCCATCTAAACGCCTTGCTTAAAACATTAATATTTGCATCTGTGGTAATGGACGTCATAAAGACCACCTGCACCCACATCAACGTCTCATTTACCAACACAGCAGCATATTTTTCATCATCCTAAAAGCAAATAAACAGACCTATAAAATGTAAACAAATATCCCCCATGTATGTTCAGCCTGTGCCGCATGTTGAACTGCATCCGTATCCTTTGTTTCTGATTCTTTGATCTTGCACACTTTTCTACCCATTTACTAATTTGCTTATCCATGATTGCCCACCTAAACTTCTCCTTTACCCTCTTGGTGTTACAGGTTTGGCCTACATGTCTCAAATGAGCTAGACCAAATAACCTATTTCTAAGTGTTATTGGTGGCACAAATCTTTCTCCTCTCATGACCAGCCGTTCATCTTGCACAGACATCTCATCAATTATGCTAGAGAATGAGCTTAGCTGTTCAGGTATGGTACTCTCCCTTCTCACGTCTCCTGTAATCAATTTCACCACAACCTTGAGAGTTTCATCTTGCTGCAACCTAGTGGTCCAGCCTTCCTTTGAAATTGCTCTTCTTAAACCTTCGGTAACATCATCCAAACTAGCTACAATATCTTTGAGCTGAAGATCAATGTGTACAGCATTCTTATCAGGTAGTTTTGAGAAGCAGTCTGCTACCCTATTCCTTCATCCAGGTACCAACTCTACACTGCAATTGTAGTCTTGTAATCTAACTGCCAGGCCTGGCCACCCCCTAGAACAGTTTTGTGTACCATCAGGTCCTAATATCCTTAATAGTGGTTTATGATCTGCACGTAATGTAAAGACAGAACCCCATTTAAAATACTTGAAAATACCTAATTTCCTAAGCAGTTGCCAATGCCGCTTCTTCTATGATGGAGTAATTCCTTTCAATATCCGTCAAAGAGCATGAAGCAAAACCACTGTCTTTTCGTCTCCGCTGTGTATCTGTGCCCAAACTGCACCAATGCCCACTTCACTGGCATCTACAGTGAGTAGAGTCCTCAACCCTAATTGAAATGGTACTAGAACTCCAGCTGTTGCTATAGTTCCCTTGAGCTTTGTGAATGCTCCCTGCTGTAATTCATCCCAAACTAACTTCCTTCCTTTACGTAACAACTCCCTTAATGGCTCTGTTTTGTGAGCAAAATCCTGCACAAATTTTGAGTAATACTCCACGAGGGTCATAAAGGACCTTAATTTATCTCTATCATTAGGCACCTCGCCATTAACATTTGCACTCACCAAATTGTATTTTGGTTTTATGCCTTGCCTTGTGATGAGGTGACCCAAATACTCCACACCTTGCATTACAAGCACGCACTTGTCTGTCTGCAAGGCTAACCCTGCCTTACCGAACTGTGACAATACTTTTCTCAATGTTTTATTATGCTCGTCTTCATTTTGCCGAAAGACCAAAATGTCTTCTTGGAAAAATAACAACCTTACTGAGACCTGTGAAGACTTGAGTTATAAGCCGCTTGAAAATGCTTGCTGCCGAGCATAGGCCAAGGAAGTCCGTTAATCTGTAATGTCCTTTTAAATGTTATAAACACTGTTAAATGTTTAAATTGTGGCTTAAGCTTTTCCTGGCGGTATGCACTTCATAAATCCAGTTTGTAGAAATACTTCCAGCTGACAACATCAACATAATTTCATGTATGTTAGGCAGTGGGAAGTTATCCAATATAACATTCTCATTTAGGCTGCACAAGTCCACACAAAAACAAAGTGACCCATCAGACTTCTTGGTGATGACAACGGGAGCTAGCCATTCCTTTGCCTCAACCTTCTCTATAATCTTGTCATCGAAGAGTTGTTGGATTATTTCCCTCACCTGTGCCCTTGCTGCCATGGGACTCCTTTTTACAACTTGTTTCACGGGGACAACCTTGTCCCTTACTTTAATCTCATGCATGTATCATTTTAGCTCCAGAATGTGTTCTCAAACACACTTGTATTCTTTTCAAAATGCTGTTCAAGTTAATCTTATCAACCATTGTGACCTGAATCGCCACCCTGTGTTCCACTTTAATATGTAAATCATATTGATGTGCCCATCCTAAAATGGGTGGGCCATCCAAAGCAATATACATTTTCCCAATTGTCGGTCTTCCTACAAATTTAATAGTGGCAGTCATAAAACATATAACCCCAATATCCACACCTTGATACTCTTTCAATACCATGTCCGAAAAAGTCAATTCCTGACCATTCCATGTTGCCTCATAAGTCTTCCTTGGTATTATGGTGTACAAGGATCCTGTATACACCATCAAAGTAACAAGTTATCCATTGACTTTAAAGTCTGCCTTTGGGTGATTTCTCTTATTTTCCTATTGATTTGTGCCATCCTCCTCTTTGACTATTAATACCCTGTATTCAGGCTCATCCTAGTCCACCAGGGCTTCTTTCTTACTATTTGCCTTGTATATGTGTACAGAATGTCCTTTCTTGCCACACTTGTGGCAATCCTTTCCTTGTGCAAACCAATTCTTAGAATCTGTTAGATGAAAGGTACTGCAGCACCTGTGACAGACCCTAGAAGTATTCTTTCCAAATGTATGTCCAAACATGGTACATTTTGTGCCTTTATTTCTGCATAAAGATCATGTCCCATGTGGATTTTTATTTTTTGCCGCACTGACCAAATCATCCTCAGACCGCATCAGAGCCACATTCAAACGTCTTCCTTGTGACAGAGTCTTCATCTACCCCACGCACTTCTCAGACTCTTCCACCACTTTAGCAATAGTTATGGATTCCATTGGGTTGAGATTAATTTCAGCCCACAACCTTTCCTGTACCTTCTTACTATTGCCTTGAACAATCAGCAGGTCACTTATCATCTTTTCAGTCATTTGCCCAAACTGACATTTAGCCAATAGTTCACGCAGCCTGGCCCTTGACACAAACTCATACACAGTTTCTATTGACCTTTGTGGCTGGGTATAAAGCTTGTGTTGATGTATCACCACATTGTCTTGCTTAGCAAACATTGTTCTCAACTTCAGAACAGCATTGTTATGCACATCTTCTACAGCCGCGGCCCATGGAGGGAGTTACGGTGAGGCAGGGAGACGGGGAGGGAGAGGGGCAGGGTGGAGGGTGCTAAAAACCGGCATATGGATAATTGCAGGTAAGTACACAATTTAAATAATAAAACGAAATTTGTAGCGCGCACAGCATCGCATTTTGCGATGCAGTGCGCGCTACGAAATCCGTTTTATTAATTAAATTGTGTACTTACCTGCAATTATCCATATGCCGGTATCCATATGCTGGTTTTTAGCACCCTCCACCCTGTCCCTCCCCCTCCCCCGTCTCCCTGCCCCACCGTAACTCCCTCCACGGGCCGCGGCTGATCTTCTACCTCCTCCCCGGTCTCATGAAGGTAGTTGAATATGAGTTGTCCTTCTTTTCCTAATGCTCCAATCATATTGCTTTTTTCCATAGTGCTGGAAATGTGGAGCCATATACAGCCACCAAATAATTTTCAAAGCAATCAATCTAATCATCCCATTTATAGGTGGATCCTCTGCTGACGGTAAAAATGGTGGTGAGACGGGTATTGCATTGTTGACATTGATTTCCAACATATGTTTATGTTTTGTGAAACTGGTAATAACTAAGCACTTTTCTCCTGGTTAAATCCTCATCCCTTCGACTTGGTGTTTTGTTTAAAAGTTTTTTTCCCTTTTTTAATTTGACCCTGTTTTCCCTTCAGCTGCCAGTAGATGCTGGCATACTAAAATTCCAAAGCTCTTGTCTGGCGGCTTGTCCTTCCTGATGAACCAACTAATGGGAGCAAATTTTCTATAGTTACTGCCCCCAAGTCTCTTTATACACCACTACTCAACCTCAGAGTCAAAACATGTGAGGCTTTGGTGCTCCTCACCACTACGTTTCACAGCGCTAATGAGGTACCCTTTTTAGTTCACACCTGAGCCAGCGCATGCGCTGCTCTGTGAGACATTTAGTAAGTAGGCTTTTAAAAGTGCTACCACACGCTTTTGCTGGCCTAGTGCTGCGGTTACGCGCGCGGGCACGCAGCCGCCAGCTTTCAGTGCCCATTCAGGCGCCAACTGTCTTTCCTCTCGCTGGCTCTCTTAACGCTCCTCTGCCCCTCCCCCGCCACGTCTTGCATTAATTGGAAACATATGTGCAAACACGCTGCTTTCACTTTCGCACCGGTGGGCGCTCGCGCACCACTTTCGAAGCCGGGCTTGTCTTGTTATAGTTAGGAAATGTCTATTCCATCATCGCACACCACTTGCCAGCCTGCTTTCACTTTTGCCGTCGTGCGCGCGTGCTCCTGCTTTCACTTTTGCCATCGCGCGCGCGCGCACCACTCACATGCTTTTAAAAAATGTTCTGCTCACATGCCACAAATGCTTACTAATCCACTGTCCTTTGTATTTTCACTACCAGGCACACTTTCAGTATGACAGGCACAACTCAGAGGTGTTCGACACTACAGAAGTATGTTAAGCATACGTGTTTTACCATTACAATTTAGTTAAACATAGAGATATCAGGTGTTTCTAAAGGAGTACTCCTGCATAGTTCTTTCTCACTCTGCTGTGACTGCATAGTGAACAGAATGTAACCTGGCTATATACAGAGAGGTAAGTTCTGTCATAAATTGCCACCTTCTTTTTAATATTGTATGCCATTCCTCACAACCATGGCGACCGGTACCTACAAACGAGCTGAAGGAATCCCTCTCCAGTCACAACCATGCACCAGATTGCAGAACTCCTGAGAGCGTGGCTTGTCTGATCTGGTTCTAAAATGTGATATACTCCGCTGTGTCCACTTGGATACTTGAATTGGCAAAGGCAATAGGTTTGGTTTTACCATACTAAGACAATTTCTTCAATCTCTTTGTGCATTCTACCTCTTTTTTGTGCCTCAGCCAACAGGAGAGCGAAATAGCAGGCATTCCAGCACAAGCATACAGTGGGATCTAGTTTCTCATTTATATGCACTCTTGACTTTTCTAAGAAGTCCACAGGTACAGACAGAGCAAGTTAACTTACCAGCAACCACTTCCATGCTCACAACCCGCCCCCTTCACTTCTCAAACCCGCCACTGAGTTCACGTCAAAAAAGCGGCCTAATCGTGTTACAATTGGCACCCCTGGGGGCACTATACAAATGAACTTCATAGCTATGCAAATGAATTTCATAGGGGCACTGCTGTTTTGCCCCCGGGGTACCTTTTTAAAGATATAATTTGGACGCTAATTTCATTGTTTCTTAACGCCCACCTGTTTCCTCGTTTAAGGCACGCCCTCACCCCAAGTTCTCAATAAAGCTTCTTTAATAGTTCTACCAGCTAAGCTCTTAATTTATTTCATTTTATTTGTAGTTTCATATAGCGCGATCTCGACCTGTATTGGATCGTTTTACATGAGCACCAATTAAGTTACGCTAGGACACATTCATTTTGTACTTGGCACGAGGAGATTACGTGATTTGCCCAGAATCACAGGATTCTGTTGTTGAGTTGACGCCGAGGCTCGAACCTAATTTACCCACCTCCAAAGCCGGTAGCTCTGTCCACAGCCTGCGTTATTTTAAGCAGTTCTTTGTGAGTGACAAAATCCTCGCTGTAAGAAACGTCTAGAGTAACAATTTAGCACCATGAACGTGCTCATTTCTGGCTCCATACTTAGAATCACTAGTTTTGCAGCTATCATTGCCCTATATCTTTTCAGAATCTGGGGCTCTGATTACACTGGATTTTCTATTCTGTTTACTCACCAACCAATAAAAACATGAACAGCAATACCTAGTAGGAATGTGTAACAAACAACAAAACACGCAATGCAAAATGTCTACACACAACACTAGTAACATATAAAATGCTTGTCGTAGTCTCTTCCTCTTTCTTTGCTGCTCACAGCAGCTGATAAGTCACATTATCTTTATGTATCATATTTCATCTGTTAATGTGAATTTTCTTATTTGTATTGACATAGCTAACTTTTGCCCATTATGCTTGCAGGACTTCTCCCTATCGGCCTAACACCGGCTCACTCAATCACATCACAGTCTAGTTCGGGTTGTAATGTCGACCTAGGGATGTTCACCTCAGCACCCCCAGGCTGTTATTAACTTTTGGTTTGACAAAAAGTCACCGCAGGAGTTTAATGAAAGGAGCAGAGCAGCACAATCGATTGTTCTGCCCAGCTACGATCCTTGGTGTCTGTCTGAGTCATTGCGCACTGGTGCAGGCCTGGACACGCAGCATACCCTTGAAGCCAATGACCCCACCCCCAGCTGTTTTCTGTGTCCCCAGCCGTGTCAGCAAGGTTTCGCCCTCTCCCAGCCCCCATCTTTGGACCTTAGTTGTTGCAGCCTACCACACAGTGCCAGCCAGGGGCAGCTCTAGGCTCATGGCGGCCCTGGGCAGGGAGCGTAGGTAGGGGGCCTCGGAAGACGGGGTCCGGGCGGGGCGGAACCCCGCCCCCCCCCCGGAGCTCAGGAAGGGGGTCAGGGTGTTTGGAAGTGGAACAGAGCCAGAGGCCGCCAAATCCCTGCCACTGGGGCCAAATCCCTGCCACTGGGGCCGCCACGCAAATATGTATCCATCCTCAGAGCATTATTATATTAAGGATATATATTGGCGTGGTGGCCCCTGGGGTTTGGCGGCCCTGTGCAGGTGCACAGCTTTCACATGCCTAAGGCCGGCCCTGCGCTAGCTTTCTGGACTGTGTACACCACACACACTCACACAGGTGGACCATCCCTCCTCCATTCTTTCGCTCTCACTCCCAATGAAATAGGGCGACAGGGATCTTCGGACCTGACAAGCAGCAGCCACCTCCCTGCTAGTTTGGTTTGGCGTATCCTGCGCCCTTCCTGTGTTTCTGTGCTGCCATTTGTGCTGCAAATCGCCCACATGCACTGCCTTTACTCTTCAGGCCACGCACCTTAATTATTCACTGTGCACTTGGAATGCAGCCTCACGTGCTCCCTGTCGCACTCATGCTAAACGTCAAGGCAAGTTCTCCACATTTTATTTCAGGTCTTGCGCCTTTTATATTCACTGCACATACTATTTGTGGCTTTATGTACTCCCTGTCACGCTCAAGTTAATTGTTATGGCATTTTACTTCCCACCAGCAAACGCATCCATCGGCGTTTACAAGCCTCAATAAATCTTTGTTTCACACCTCACTGCATCCTCAGCCAGCGAGCTACACAGTGCCTCACGCCATCCCCACAGTCCTCAGGCTCACAGTGCAGGCATTACCTGAGACAAAGTTTAGTTTGTCTGCTTGAAACAGTTCTCATATTCTTCTGATCCTTATCTGTATGACAGAGCCCCTCATTTAACTGACAATTTCCATTATGTCTCTTCACATGAGTGTGCAACTGACATGTCCTCATCTGCTGCAGTCACATACGTTTCTGTTGGTTGTGTCTCCCCACACTCTGTGCACTTTCATAGGACTGGCAGGATAAAATATTCGCCAATAATGATCCCTTCAACCACATCCATGTTCTCAAAAGTTTATTCGCACAGAGGATAGGTACACCCAGGTCCCTCACGGCCTGGTAAAGTTCTGACTGACAGTTCATACATTCAAATATAGAACCTTAATATGTCATAGTGAAGTGCTCTTGTGTCAAACCAATCTCAGCCTGGCTTAGATTAACTAACCACAATACGACAACATATCTTCCAAGTTTCCCAGGTCCATGCGTGATGTGCTGCTCAAGTCCAGTTTTTAGGGCTCATGCAGTGTCGCGCAGCGAGAGTCCTATTCCCGGCGTTTTGAAAATGGACCTTGAAATTTCACATAGCTCGTGCGTGTGGAATTCCAAGGTCCATTTTCATTAGCCTTTGCGTGCGTGCACGCAATAGGCCATAGGCGGTCGCGTAGCTCCGCCTATGGCCTATTGGTGTCTGTTACGCGCACCAGAGGCCATATGTTTTGAATTATCACGGCTTGACATCCGCGATAATTCAAAACACATGCTCGCAGTGGCGCGCGCGTGCACCACTCCCGAGCTTTTCAGGAGAGCCCGGCTCTGAAAACGAAACTACAACATTTTGAGTTTCATTTTTCGGGAAAGACGCTCAAGAAGGAGGGTGAGTGCAGTTAAGAGGGGGCAGGTCGGCTGATGTACCTAGCGTGTCCCTACCGTGTTCCAATAAAGAATTACGCAACTGTCCATAGAGGTGCTGTGCATTTATGTTTGTGCTATTATGTCTCTGAGAAAGTCATTGCATCTTCTTCCAGTGACCGTTGGTCATGTTGCTTCCTCCGTTCAAACTGAACCTTTTATTGTTGCTCCGTGCAGACACCTCGCCTCCGGTAAAGCTGTTTCTGCGGCTTTCCGCGGCTTGGCTTGCAGGTCTCGCCCACATGGTGAGGCGGAGGGTGCTGGGCTGTCACAACACTGGCAGCGCCGCCTCCCTCCAGGCGGGAGAATGACATGGCCCCAAATAGGAGCCCGCCCTGTGCCACTGGTTGCCAACCAGGAAAGGGCCCCCACGCCTAGTGCATCGCAGGAGAAGGCTGCTCCTCTCACCATCCTTGACATGGAGAGCCTTGGATACGTCTTTGGCAGGAGTGTGGGGGCCCGCCCATTGTTGAATGCCTCCTTTTGAAACAGGTCTGATGTGAATAGTAGCTTCCGAGATGCATGCGTCTTTTTTTTGTTTACTTTCTAGCCCCTATCATATGTGATCGACTACTGATAACATTATGGAATCAAAATGACTAGCTCTCTTGTAGGACATTATATTGTGAATGTTACAAGATGAAGCCGGAGCCCCAGAGTTGAGTTTATTTATTCTTTACCCACCATAGTTTATAGGCGGTGTCTAAACACGTGTCCCCTGGAGTCAGTTACAAGTTTGTTAGTGGACATCTGTACTACTCGACCCATTTCATTCTAATGCTAAATAATTATCATTCCTCAAACTTTATTTGTGGCTGTATGTTTGAACTAGTGTAACACTAGTATTCCCACCATGCAAATGATGTTGGCACAGCTGTTATTAAATCAAATGGGGAGTTTGCTCCAATTTTTGCATCTGTTATAGGATGGACTTGATTGCTCCAATTTTTGCATCTGTTGTACTTAACGCGTACCAAAACATTACAATTTTCCAACCACATTTGTTTGCGCTCTTGTCCTATCCAATCACCACTCTCCTTCATACGAGATACTTTACTCTCCAGGACCTCACCGAATCTTGTCTTACTTTAAAACAATATATATTTTATTAGTCAGAGGCCCAATCCCACAATAAGTAACTTTGTTTCTGCTGTGTATACATTCTATTGTTGTGTAAAGGGTCATGAATTTAAAGCATAGATTTCATAGTGTACCTTCTGCAAGTCAAAATGTTTCATTGTTTTTTTTATCCCTGAATGCAGAGTGAGAGTGACTGTAGAGTGAGAGTGACTGCAGAGTGAGAGTGACTGCAGAGTGAGAGTGACTGCAGAGTGAGAGTGACTGCATGAGTGACTGCAGAGTGAGAGTGACTGCAGTGAGAGTGACTGCAGTGTGAGAATGACTGCAGAGTGAGAGTGAGAGTGGCTGCAGTGAGAGTGACTGCAGAGTGAGAGTGACTGCAGAGTGAGAGTGACTGCACGAGTGACTGCCGAGTGAGAGTGACTGCAGTGAGAGTGACTGCAGTGAGAATGACTGCAGAGTGAGCGCGACTGCAGAGTGAGCGTGACTGCAGAGTGAGTGACTGCAGAGTGAGTGACTGCAGAGTGAGTGACTGCAGAGGGAGAGTGACTGCAGAGTGAGAGTTACTGCATGAATAAGAGTGATTGCAGAGTGAGAGTGACTGCATGAATAAGAGTGATTGCAGAGTGAGAGTGACTGCAGAGTGAGAGTGACTGCATGAGTGACTGCAGAGAGAGTGACTGCATGAGTGACTGCATGAGTGGGAGTGACTGCATGAGTGACTGCATGAGTGAGAGTGACTGCATGAGTGAGAGTGACTGCAGAGTGAGAGTGACTGCAGAGTGAGAGTGACTGCAGAGTGAGAGTGACTGCATGAGTGACTGCATGAGTGACTTCATGAGTGACTGCATGAGTGAGAGTGACTGCATGATTGACTGCATGAGTGAAAGTGACTGCATGAGTGACTGCATGAGTGAGAGTGACTGCATGAGTGACTGCAGAGTGAGTGTTCCAGGGAGAGCAGGGTATGTTTGTGCGCTTACATGGTGCACTGACACACAGGAGCTAAAACAAAGAACAGCTGAACACGTGTCTTGGGAGCAGCAAGGAGGGGACGCCCCAACCAATCAAGTGCAACTACTCACAACCTAATGTACGATTACAACACAGGCCAAAGAGCAGAGCTAGGTATTTTTGCATTACATAGGGTGAGCAGTGTGTGAGTGTGTAGGGTGAGCAGTGTGTGAGTGTGTGGGGTGAGCAGTGTGTGAGTGTGTAGTTTGAGCAGTGTGTGAGTGTGTAGGGTGAGCAGTGTGTGTGTGCAGGGTGAGCAGTGTGTGAGCGTGCAGGGTGAGCATGTAGGGTGAGAAGTGTGTGAGCGTGCAGTGTTAACAGTGTGTGAGCATGCAGGGTTAACAGTGTGTGAGCGTGCAGGGTTAATAGTGTGTGAGCGTGCAGGGTGAACCTTGTGTGAGTGTGTAGGGTGAGCAGTGTGTGAGTGTGTAGGGTGAGCAGTGTGTGAGTGTGTAGGGTGAGCAGTGTGTGATTGTGTAGGGTGAACATTGTGTGAGTGTGTATGGTGAGAAGTGTGTGAGTGTGTAGGGTGAGCAGTGTGTGAGTGTGCAGGGTGAGCAGTGTGAGAGTGTGCAGGGTGAGCAGTGTGAGCAGAGTGAGAGTGTGCAGGGTGAGAGTGCGCAGGGTGAGCAGTGTGTGAGTGTGTGCAGGGTGAGCAGTGTGTGAGTGTGTGTAGGGAGAGAAGTGTGTGAGTGTGCATGGTGAGCAGTGTGTGAGTGTGCAGGGTGAACATTGTGTGAGTGTGTAGGGTGAGCAGTGTGTGAGTGTGTAGGGGCAGTGTGAGAATGTGCAGGGTACAAAAACTACTCGAACTAAGTCTACCACACACACACATAAGACCACACACATATGACCACATACATAAGACCACGCACATACCACACACACACACACACCAGCACACACACACTCACCACCACACACACACTCACCACCACACTCTCGCCACCACACTCTCACCACCACACTCTCACCACCACACACTCACCACCACACACTCACCACCATACACTCACCATCACACACTCACCACCACACACGCAACCACACACACAAACACACACCACCAGCCGTCAGTGCACACTTTCACTGGGCACAAACACCACCAGCCGTCAGTGCATGCTTTCACCAAACACACACACACCACCAGCAATCAGTGCACACTTTCACCAGGCACACACAGCACCAGCCTCAGTGCATGCTTTCACCAGGCACTCACACCACCAGCCATCAGTGCATGCTTTCACCAGGCACACACACCACCATCCGTCTGTGCATGCTTTTACCAGGCACACACACCACCAGCTGTCAGTGCACGCTTCCACCAGGCACACACACCTCCAGCCGGCAGTGCACGCTTCCACCAGGCACACACACCACCAGCCATCAGTGCACAATTTCTACAGCCACACACACCACCAGCCATCAGTGCACACATCAATTCTTAAGGCAACCACAATTAACAATTGTAGCAATCGCAGTATGGTGCACTTTACTTTCAAACATATTTATCTAAAGCACAGCATGCCACCATTGCTACAATTCCAATCCAACCCGCATAATTCCACTACACACCACATGTATACACTCCATAACACATGGCTGAAAGACATTGCCATTTACAGTGCCATTAGCTCTAACTCAATTAAATCTGAGACCTATTGCATTTCCAATGATGGTTTTTGTTTGAATTCTGGGAATAGTAGTCCTGTTTTATAATGAAATAAGCAAGGCTACAAGTTAAAGAATTCAAATAAAAAAACCTGCACTGGGGCAGCATATCACCCATGGAACTGAGAAACTTGGCAAGGTTGTCTACAGCTGTCCCAAACAATTAATTATCCTTTGGCTTTATTCATATTTTACTGAAATAGTTTTTTGTTTTACATCTATTTTAAAGATAACTTTGAAGATAAACGGTATATTGCCCATCTGCGTTATCTCGCTAAACTGCAGGATAATGCTGTTTTTCATCAATGTCTACATTTTTTTAATATAATAATCTTCTGCATTCTTGTCAGGCTGGTTTTCATCCTGGCCAAAGTACCGAGCTGGGACGGTATTATACAACTGGTGCATTTTCCTTCATTGCTCCTGGTGCACCTTTTAATAGGCTCACCCAACGCAATGAAGGAAAATGTGTGGTATTATGATTAATGCGCTGCCTTCAGGGAAGCAGCGAACTTGCAGCGCAGTCATTTGAAAACCGCCTGAACTTTTAAAGGGGATTTGAGATCCCCTTGCAGGTGGGTGACTGCACCCGCCTGTGAGGGTATGTCGCGGGGTGGTCCATAGGACCCCCTTTCCCCCTCCCGTCTGCTGATCTCAGGGGGAGTTTTGACAGTGCACCACATTCTAGGTGCATTTGTAATACTGCATGAGTGCAGAGGCAAAGGGATTATCTTGCCCCGTGCAAATGAGGGTTCACCCCCTGAAGATAGCGCTGTCGATTTATGTGCATCAGTGCTATCGGTATCACAAAATGGGCTCCTCAAACATCTGCAGCACCTTCTGTAATACCAAAGTGCCCCGGTTGCACGTAAAGCGGGCGCAGATGCCCGTTGCACTCTCATGGCACTTTGTGTAATACGGCCCCGGTTGTGATCGGAGCACTGTTAGATCGCTTAGCGGCTTTTGATACAGTGAAACATCAGGCGCTACTGAATAGCCTTTGTTGAGTGGGGAGTGAACGACCCAGCCCTCCCCTGGTTTCTGACTTTCTGACTGATATATCTTTTCAAATATTGCTTCCACTTTGTGTGTTCTCAGTGAGATCTATTGCCCTCAGAGTCTCACCGTGCTCTCTTTTGTCTCCCTTGCTTAGGGACCGGCCTTTGGGGCAATCAGGCAGTGCCCATAGGGCTGGTCTGACAGGTAATTTTAGGACATAACTTTGGCTGTTTGTGGGTCTGTTTTATGGTCCTCTGGGCTGGTTTGTACTGTTGATTTCCCTGATATTAAACCTAATATTGCCTGCAGCAAGCACAAATCCAGCTCATCTTTATAAGTTCGAAACGGTCCCGATTTGCAAGCATTGGCTACTCCTTTTTGCAACCTGATTTACTAATTGGGGCCACAGCTATTTTGGTGCCCAGGCCTATATTCGGTCCCAATTCCACCCTGCTGTTGTTGTTTAATTTGTATATGTCTATCTGATTTAATTATATTTTTCCAAGTTTTCTTCATTTGCCGACCATAAATAAATTGTTTTCAATATCGTGGGTATTGTTCATCGTGCTGCTTTTCAACTAAGTAACCGTCTTTCAAACACAGAGTGTTGGACGAGCTTTATTCAGCGTAAACTCCACAGAGACAAAACCAACTACCTCAGGTCTTTCTGTCTTTGGGACCTCTCCTTTTGGACTTCATCTTTGGGTCTCAAACCTATTCTGGTGCCTAGTATAAACATTTTGGATGAGAAAATTGACTTGGCCTTGTCTTTGAAAAATCAGACTACAAAGGTTGCCAAAACCTGTTTTTTTTATCCTGCTTATGCTAAGACATATTCACTATCTGTGTCCCATACCATACAACGTCCAGATTCCGAATGCATGTATTCATCTTGTCCTGGCTATTGCAATTCAGACAATCTAGACCTGCCAGTCTGTCTGATTCATAAACTGCAACTCATTAAAAACTTGGCAGCAAGGTTAGCGCTAACTTTGAAGCCTAGAGAGCTCAGCCCTTGGGCCTGCGACATTCTTCACTGGCTTCTGATGAAGAAACAGATTAAGTTCAAGTCAATGTACTTTGTGCATAAAGGAATCTTTTCTCCTAACCTATCTCTGTTTCATTATTGTTTTAATGTATAAGCCAAAGTGAGCAATGAGATCTAGTGCAGATTTCTTCTGGAGGTGCCCAGACTCCAAGGGGAAGCCCTTGGAGGTTGTGCTTTTTCAGTGGCTCAAGCCATATACAGAAATACTTTGCCGCTCAATCTTCGCCATGGATTGGATCATCAGAAATATGGGAAGGCTTTCAACAATTGGTGGTTTTCTTCATCATATTTTTGCACTCTGATCTAGCACCAAGATAAACTGTAGGTTTAATGTAGCCCATTTCAAGGGTCAAATCTAACCTAACCTAAAAAAAGCCAAATTAGTTTTTGGGTCTTGACAGAGCTGTGGGCAATGTTGGGCCTCCATTACAGCTGTATGTTAGAGCTTTATGAATGACATGTCTGTAAAGTTACAAAAATAATTTTTAGAGTTTGTGGTAAATGTGGCAGGGGACCCTATCCGCCAATATGATGGTCGTCCAACTCTATTTAAAGTGTGGGAAACCGTCATGTTTTCGCCAGCAGCATCTTTGCTGGCAGAAACCTTAGATCGAAGGCCTAGGGGACATTAGGTAATGGGTCTCAGTAGCTCTGATTCTGCACAGATGCCAGTGCTATATAGCATGACAAAAGGAAAAGCATGATGATGTGGCCACTGGTGGCTGTGTCATTTTGTAGGTACACACATGCATCCTGACGTATGCCCATGAAGCAGGCACCTTTTTTTATTACCAATCTATGATTAATTGGTAAACCAAAATATGAAAATGAAGTAGTGTGAAAGGACTATTATCTATAAAGTGGAAGGGCTGACAGCATTTTATGCATGACCTTCGAAATAAAGCTAAAAATGAAAAAAAAACATTTGCATATGGGGGAGGAGGATGGGGCCAGATGGAGGAGTGGGTGGGGGTAGCAAATGGGGGGAAAACCCAAGAACAGGAACTGAAGTCCACACAAGCAGGGGGAGATACAGCACACGGATGCGAGACAGCAACACAAAGTGTTTAAAGAATTGCTTTTAAGAGGGCAGAATATCAAAACTGATACATCTCTATGCACATTTTATCTGTTGGACATAGAAAATAGAAAAAACATCAGTGTTACAGTAAGTAAACAACAAACCAAATAGAGACTGGTTGCATACCCTCACAGATCAGCAAGCAGGAATACCTGGTCCCATCAATGTCAACAGACACCACCAGTAACCTGCTAAGTATATAGCTTCACAGAGATGAGATTCGCATGCCTGGCAGAAAGAAGAAGTGGCCACTGATTAAATTATAATGTACACATATACATAAAACATGCCCGAAGAACTGCGGGTAAACAACGAAGAAAGGGCCTCCCTGATGTGAACACGAAATAAGTAAATGGTATTAACATGTAATATTTAGGCAACTGTCCAAATGTCTAGGTAGAGTTGTGATTGGTCATTTAACTGGTAAATCAAATGTTCATTTGCAGCAGTCTGTGACATGCTATCCATCCAATCCTCAAGTGCAGGACCAGTGGGCTTGGCCCAATTCCGAAGAACACAGTTTTGCTGTTGCCATGGTGATACAGAGCCATCCTCTCATGTCTGGTGACCGAAGGAACAGTCTGGAAGTCATGCAACATTATATGTGCTACTGAGGGTGTGAGGCCCAGTGTACACATGTCTGTACGTACGTGCCACCCCGCGGTCCAATGGGCTTGAAGCATTGAGTAGGACCATAGACTATGCAAAATGTCACTGTTCAGTGTTGCACATCTCCAGCAGATGGGTGAGGTGGGCTAATTTCGCCAGTTGGAGCAGTTTTTGGGGCCCAGTGCCAGTCTTGGAGCATTTTAAAGTAGCTGAACTTCGCTTTTGACTCTCAGAGTTCTCTATCGTGATCAGTCATGAGACCGTCCACTGTGTTGGAGAGTGCAAGGTGGTAATCCGGAGTTGCCAATGGAACAGAAGAAGACAGTCCAGTGGGGCAGAGATCTGTCTGATGATTAGCAGGTCATAAAGTCCTGTGATCAGTTTCTTGTAGTGACTTCATCAAACAAGGTAAGTGTATAGCGAAGACAGCATTTGGAGCCATTTATGTGTCTTCAGCATCGCGCAGAAGCAATGCCGTAGCTGCAGGTTTCTCCATAAATGAGATTTGGGTAGCCTGTACATGTCTGATAGCTCCTTGATGGGTTTCATAACTCTATCAGTCAGCATCTGGTCCACTTCCAAAAATGCCCGTGAGATGCCAATCTAACCGTAAGGAGGGCTTAGAGTTTATGAACAAAGCAGTGTTATGCCATAGTGGGGCCTTAGGGTGGGTGAGCTCATCCTTTTGGAGGAGTCTATGTGTTGTTTTCCAGACCTTATGCCTTTCCAGGGGAATGAGGTTATGTAGATCTGCCAAATATTTGGGGTCAGCATACAGAAGTGAAGTGTTCAAGAACCTTGTATAGTCTGCATTCTATTTTAACCCAAAGTCGCTGTTCCATATGACTTTGCAGGTGAGAAGCTATTTGTGGGAAGAGCTGGAACAGGATGCTACTGAGGAAGAAGTTGGGGAGGCTCTAAAGTCGATAGTGACGGGCAGGGAACCAGGTGAAGACGGATTCCCGCTTGAATTGTACAAAATCATACAGTCAGTCACTGCACCCTTCCTCACAGAAATGTGCAGAGAGGCCACAACTTCTGGCACCTTGTGGGAGGAATTTAATCAAGCTCATCCTCTCATTCCTAAGCTGGATAGGGATCCACTTCTTTGTGCCAACTACCACCTAATTCCCCTTCTGAACTGTGCCATGAAAATCCTGGCCAAGGTCCCGGCCAGTAGACTGGGTACAGTGATCCCTCTTCTCGTCCATGTAAACCAAGTAGGGTTTGTGCCAGGCAATCATCTATGGACCCTGCAGCATGTCATTTGGCAAGTCTGATCGGATGTGTATGCTAAATTGTTATTCTTCATACACACCGAGAAGGCATTCAACCATGTCGAATGGCCATATCTTTTTCATACTGTACAACGCTTCAGCATCAGGTCGCTTTTCCTAGTCATTGTGCGCTGCCTTGAAACCTCCCCAGCAGCCCAGGCAAAGGCTCCTTTGCTGACCAGATATGCATTCGATGTGGTATGAGGCAGGGTTGTACTCTGTCACCCCCTCTGTTTCTCCTGGCCTTAGAACCAATGGCCATTGCCATACACTCGTTCACAGCGATCTCCGGAGTAATCACTCCTGCGGGGGATCTCAAACTTCTGCTCTACACAGACGATGTGCTCCTGATGTTAAGTAACTCTGCGACCTCCGTGCTAGCATTGATGGCGATAATTGAAGATTTCTCAGTCTTTTCCGGGGTACAAGACCAACCGGGTTAAAGCAGTTGCTTTGCCGTTGACGCCCGCCACTACGTGGTCTTCACTCCGACTGCCAGTGAGGTGGCTCCCAAAGGACCTGAAATATCTTGGGATAAGGATGAGCATTGACTTCAATACCATGGTCAAGGACAATCTTCTCCAGCTTCTGAAGAAAACAAAATGGGGCTCCAAAATCTCTATGTCCCTTAAGCTCATCGTATGGGGCAGGTTCTAAATGATCAAGATGGTGCTGGTCCCTAGGTTCAACTATGTGCTTGTCATGCTCCAGTTTCATATCACGGCCACCTATTTGAACCAGATTGATTTGACCATTCTACGCTATGTCTGGGATACCAGTCCACCTGGGTTGGCAGCGTCCAAGCTTCATGCGGCCATGACAACCGGGAGACTTCACCTCCCACACATTCAGCGATAGTACAGGGCTTATCACTGCTCCCAAATAGCAACACACTGTGCCGGGGGGACAGAAGTACACAAGGTAGACAGCTTGAAAACACATTTACTCATGGAATGCTTAAGCAAAAAATCAGAAAAGTAGTCCCCTAAAAGAGAACAGTGGAAGGAAACAGTTAAAGAGGCTATGCTAAAAAAAAATACAAAAACAGGATGAAGAAGGCAAGCCATCGAATAAGAAGCAAGCACATATGAGTGGCCAAAAGCCAACTAATAGAGAGCAATGGACGAGCTTCAAGTCCTTGCTATTTCTTAAAATTCTACTAATAGGTCTTGCAATGTCTGGTGGGCTGTCCCTAAAAAGACCAAATACCCTGGGACAAAAATGTCAGATTAATTTGCTTTTTTGAATTCCCAATACCACACCCCCACTTTTGGAATTTGTTTTTGAAAAATAAAAAAGGTTTGCTGAGTGGCTGCATGAAACATGGCAGCCACTCGCCAAACATGGCAGTGGCTCCTCTGAGGCACAAAGATCTCTGCCAGGCAGATGAAGCCCTTTAAATACGATGGGCAGTAATTCACCACCGTAAGGAGAATATATCACTCATGGGTTATGCTGCTGGAAAATGTGCAAGGTCGCTAGCTTCCGGGTGTACTAGAGCCATACATGTTTACAAACCTATTCAATGTCACAGGAAGTTTCAATGTAATATAAAGCTGCAGACATTTGATTAAATTGTTGATATGTACACGATTGCATATATGGTTACTACGTTTTTGCTTCACAAGAGTATATGATCATATTATAAACAGAAGTTTGTTTTCACACTAGACGACTGGCCCATTACAATTATTCAACTTAAATATGGAAAATAAAAGCAGTAGTTGCTGTTTCTGCACCTATTCTTGCATGTTCTTTCTCATTCCTGGGTCCTTTTTCATCCTCCCATGTTGCCTGCTTGTAGGGTGGAAAATATGAATACATGAATCTCAGTGTTGCTGTGAAACTTGTAACTCTAGTTGCCAGTGGTGGGCGATGATAGTTTGAAGTGGAGGGGTGCCGGAGAGAAGAGAGGGGCATTATTAGAAACCCAATTTGCCACGATCGGGTCACTTTTTTTGATGTAGCACCAATTTTCATATTTACCATGTGCTGCTAAGCCACTTAACATAGCTTAACGCCACCTTGTAAATTTTCCCCTTCTGCCGCAGTCCTCTACGGCAAAGGGGTGGGCAATGGGTGTAGCAGTGGTCATTTCACCGCAACACTCTTTGCTTTTTGACGCTACCCCAGATTTACAAGGCTAAGACAGCGCCAAAAAGGCCAGTGAATACCTGGTCTTAGCATGGCGATACGAGGAGGAAATATTAATTTCTCCTCATATTTTGCTCTTTCTGCAGCACTCATAGAAAAAGCAAATTACCATTGTTGATTGTTGATTGTTTATGTGCAGGAAGGTGTCCCTTCCTGCACATAAACTATAGCCCCTGCAGCACAAGCCCCCTTGCAATAAGCAGGCAGGAAGCCTGCACTGGCGCTAGGCAGCTTTTTTTGGCGCAAGCGCTAGGGGAATCACAGGGGTGTGCCACATTCTTGTGGATACGGCATATTCCTGCATTTAAAAAATGTCAGAGTGCAGCGCTGCCAAATTTGGCGCCGCACCGCGCTCTGACACTTGTTTGTAAATGTGCCTCTGAATATTTAACCCAGTGAAAGGCACTGTGATAAATGCCTTTAGTCTCAATGCCAAAGCTCTCAATCATGGCTCGTTAAGAGTGCTTTATTTATAACAGGCAATGATTGAGAGCCCTGAAGTTGAGGCTGAAGGCAGTGCGAGGTTCTCACTGTGCCTGTCAGTGGGTGAAAAAAGAATAAAACTGTTTTACTTTTCCACGCATCCTCTGTGTTCTTGACAGTCTTAGAGCGAGTCCCGGAGCCTCAGCCACCTCTCCGCTACCACTCCAGCGCTTCTTTTCACCCAGCTTTCTAAGAGCGCGTAGGTTGGAGAGGTTTTAAAGTGCACATGTCAGGGTGGCCGTCGCAAGACAGCCAGGTAAAGTGAGATGCGCGCTGTAAACGGGAGTGGGTACCACTCCTCCCCTGCCACAAATCAGCAGCAATGGCCCGCCCGCCCTGACTCTTGGCCCAGGCTGAGAGCAGCACTGAAAAATAAAATGGTACTAAAATGAATTTTATTACCATTTTATTTTTCATCTCTGCTGCTCTTGCAGCCGGGGGTGAGAGGGGGGAGTGGTGGGGGGACGGACGACACATTCTCCTCAGTCCACATGGAGAAACCACCGCTGCTAGTTACAGGCCTAATCGCTATTTAGTATGAATGAGGGATTACATGGTAAAAATTATCCAGCACTATGGAAACTGTGGTAAGCTTAACAAAGGTCAAAAATGTGTAACTTCAAAAAATGTATCCAACAAAACAAACAGACTCTTCACTAGTCACTATACTATCCCTATATGTCTTTATGCCTGAATTTCCAAAGAAAATATTCTTTCAGCAGAGGTGCTGCTGTTAAGCTCTTTCAGTCCAGGATTTAGGCAGCATAGAAGAAAGACTCACAGACTCACAGACAGACTCACAGCTCCTCCTAATGCATTATTGAAGAGAGCAGTGTGGCCTCGGTGCGCCCTGCAAATCATGTTAGCGCTGCCCTCTCTCCAAGCCCACTGACGACCCAGGCAGAAGGTTGTTTGTGGGATTATTATTTTCAAGAGCTATGTTTTCTTTCTTCTCGGTCCAGTCATTACCCCCTGTGACCCTGTTCGTGTCTTCCTGTGCAGCTGATGGGATCAAGACGAAACATCGCTCATGTGATGGTACACGCGCACTCGCGTACACACAGGCATGGTGCTCTAGCTCAGTATTACCATTTTTTAGCATTACACAGTGTGAGATCACCACGCTTGCCCTCCATCACTATCTACTCAGTGCAAGCTCCATTTTTAGGTCTCGCCTTTTCCATTCCGCAGGAATGGAAAATGGAGAGAATTCTAGTGGTCAAAATACTCGTCAAATCAAGGGTTTTTTGGTGCGGTTTTCGTCGAGTTCACGTGAATCACAATCACGTGACCTGCTCTCATGCACGAGCCTTCCCCCTGGCAGCAGCATTTCTCCTTTCACGGCCGCCAGACCACATCAAAGGGTTCCGCTGCCCTGCCCCCTGCTTCACGGCCATCTGTTCCCCAGCTCCAGCACCTCCCCTCTCTCTCCCCGCACACCCTGCCGTGCTTTAACTCCCTCCCCCTCCCTCACCAAAGAGCACGTATTTGTATTCTTTATTTTTTTTTCATTCAGTCCATGCCACTCTCACATAAAAAAATGCCACTTTTTCATGGCCACAGGCCATGACTCGACAGTCCTGCCGTGCTTTCATTCTTTAATACTGTCATCTGTTCCCCAGCTCCAGCACCTCCCCTCTCTCCCCCCGCACACCCTGCCGTGCTTTAACTCCCTCCCCCTCCCTCACCAAAGAGCACGTATTTGTATTCTTTATTTTTTTTTCATTCAGTCCATGCCACTCTCACATAAAAAAATGCCGCTTTTTCACGGCCGCAGGCCGTGACTCGACAGTCCTACCGTGCTTTCCTTCTTTAATACTGTCTCCCCCTCATTTCACTGGGGTCAGTCATGTTGAGGGCCACCGTTGTGCCAGTTTAGCATAGAGGAAAAGAATCTGTAGAGTACTGATGCTGCCACTTCTCTTTCGTAGGATGCGATCCATCATTATTAAAAAGCAGGACATTGGCGATCTGTAAAAACAAGTCCTTTTAAATGAAGGTTGCAAATACCTCTAGGACTAGATGCACACTTGCCAATTATGCATGCCCATGTAAGCAATTTAGGATAAGGATGTTAACCAGATTAAAAGGCAAATCTCAGACAGGCAGGGTTTTAAAAAGGCACCCACCAATTAAAAACTCCCCGAAATGTCTCGTAGAAAAAAAAACAGCATAATAGTTCTCCATAGAACCTACCCTTGTGCTGTCACCTCCCGGACACTCTTCAGTCACTGTTTGCAGTTAGTGAAATCATTCCGCCACCTCGCACCATTGACAAATTCCCTCATGTAGTTGGATTATAGAATATTTGTCTCTCTCACGGTCCCCTCGTATTGAAAAGTGAAAAGGTTATTGCATGAATGCTATCCCCTTGACTAGTAGATTGGCCGGTAAGCGGTTATAGCCATATTTGTTTATGTGATCCACAGCTTGAGCCCATTCTAACCAGTGGAAGCAGTTTGCAGTACAGCAGTTTTACTGAAAATAGTGTATTACTCTTCTACGTTCCTGCTGTCCTTGCCACAAAACATAAATATAAAATGTCATTTACAAAACCAATAGCTCCAACTTTCCTACTGCGAGACCTATTGGCAACGCCAGTGCTTGTTACTTGAAGGCTTAATCAACAATGCAACTACTTGTGATAAGTAATAGGCCTGTGCCCCTTCCTGAAGGGAAAAATCCGGTACAACGCAGCTGTTTCCACGCATATCCTTAACCATGCATGCCTTTACAACGAATTACATTGTAAAGGTATGTATGGCAAAGGTATATGTGTGGTAAGGATTTAAACCTTACCACGCATAGCCTTTACAACAAATTACGTTGAAAAGGTATGAATGGTAAAGGTATATGTGTGGTAAGGGTGGTGAAGGCTATCGGTACCATTAGAGGAAACGGAGAGTCCCTTTCGCATTACAACGGGCGCCGCGCCTTAGAAGAGCTGGAGAGGTGACGTCTTGGAGAGGTAAGGGGGATTTTTGATTACTTTGTCTTATTATTTATTTATATTAATATTTTTATTATTTGATTAAGTTAGTTAAACACATTTTTAGAGGGGGGGAGTTGCACAGGGGTCCCCTTTTAGGGCTCAGGGCTGGGGAGGGGTTGTTTTTAGAAGGGATGGGAGCCAGGGGGTGGGGGTCGCACAGGTGTTCTCTTCTAGGGCTCAGGGCAGTGAAGCAGTGTTTATTAGAAGGGCAGGGGGCCGGGGGGGGTCGTACACTTCTAGGGTGCAAGGGGGGGTACTTTTTTCTAAAGGAATGGGGACCGGAGGTGGGGGGGCAGTACAAGGGACCAGTTTTAGGACTCAGGGCAGCGGTCAAGTAAAACTGTTACCACAAGTATGCCCCTAACATTCATACTTTTACAATGAAAATCGTTGTAAATGTATGCGTGGTAAAGCCATATTTGTGGTAAAGTTTGTACGTGGTAATGGCCCTCATGTTGTAAAGCATGCATGGTAAAGGCATGCATTGCAACGGAATGCATTGTAACATCATACAACCCTCCCTGAAAGACCAGCAGCGCTTGGGGGAGGGAGAGGCATTTAGAGTCCATCATGTGGCAGGCAGAGGTGGAGTCTGGAACATGTCACCCTACTGCTTACTGTAAGTGCACTGTCTTTCATTTGTGAATGTTGCAGCACAGGATGGGCCCCGGCAGTCATTTTTAGGGATTGGGACTTATTTTTCATCATCAGACTTACAGCAAGAAAAAGAGGTAGATAAAGAGAAAGATGTTAAAACAGCAACACTGAGCGAAAGGAGGGATGAACAAGAACCTGCAAGATAGAGAGGCAAGGGGAAACAGATCAGACAACTTTGGTATTTTGGTAACTTGACATTCTGCAGGGCCGGTGGCAGACTCCTAGGAAAGATTTGGGTTTTGCACTTATGGTGATTAATATTTTTATTATCTACAGATATAGCACAGAATGTGCTTGGCACTTCCATAGCTCTACTATTCGCTTACCGCCCTAGGCGTATACTGAAGGAAAGAGGGAAGCACTTTACACCTGTCTCTTACCTCTATGTGTGGTGGCAAAGTTTTGCTTTCAGAATTATTTTACTTCCAAGACTTTAATCTTCCTCTCAAGCACAATTTAGCATTAATATCGTCGTTTTTCACTATAGTGCTTTGCAAGAACACATCTAGACGACAAAGAATTAAAGTGACAAATGCAGATTCAAGTCACATGAACAAGACATACACCAGTGTTCCCTGCAGAGCTGTGCAGCAGACAAGGTACTGTTCCTACTAAATAACTGCCACATAACATCCTGTTGCAATTTGTGTGAGATTTAAATGCAGAATCCACGTACAAGGAAAATCTAACAACTTGCCGAATAATAGACTGGTGCACAGTCAAAATATCGACTACAAAATATCGACTGGACATAATATCGAGTTTTAAATATCGTCGAGACAAAATATAGACTGGACAGATTATAGACATCAAAATTATCGTTTTGAGGTAAGTAAAGTAATATCGACTGGTAAAAATATAGACAGTAAAAATATCGAAGTATATAATATAGGTTAATAAAATTATCGAATTTTTAATAATATTGAATTTTTTATAGTGTTTTTTATGTTATTATATGTGTGAAAAGTGTGTATTTATGTTATAAATAATTATAATTAATGAAAAAAAAATTTTTTTATTCTGTAGCGGGTTGTGGGTTTATAGGGGAATAGGGTGGGAAGTAATTTATGCATAATTAATTAAATATGTAAATGTATTTATTGTTATTAATTTTTAATTATTTGTTAATTAATTTATATTTGTTAATTAATTACATTTTAATTGCCAATTAATTTAAATTAATTGATTAATTGTTAATTATGTTAATGTTTCTAATTTATTTTCTGTAGCGGGTTGTTCGTTTATAGGGGAATAGGGTGGGAAGTAATTTAATTATAATTAATTAAATATGTTAATTTATTTATTGTTATTAATTTTAAATTATTTGTTTATTAATTTATATTTGGTTATAAATTAAATTTTAATTGGCAATTAATTTAAATTAATTGATTAATTGTTAATTATGTTAATTGTATTAATTTATTTTCTGTAGCGGGTTGTGGGTTTATCGGGAAATTGGGTGGGAAGTAATTTATTTATAATTAATTAAATACATCAATTAATTTTATTGTATTTAATTTGAATTTATTGTAAAATCATTTTTAAATGTTATATTATTAATTGTTAATTTGTAATTAATTTGTATTAAGAGTTAAATAATTGTAATAATTAAATTTAATTTGTAATTTTTATTGATTAATTATTATATTATATTAAATTCGTAATTACTTTTAATTAATTTATGAGAGATATTAATTTATATTTATTGAAATAATATATGAAGTATTTAATTTCTCTACTGTTGCACTCTCTGGAGTGGGAATAGTAATTTTTACCCCTACGCTATTCAATGCTTTCCCTACTATTGCACTCTTTGGTGTGGGAATAGTAATTTTTACCGCTACGCTATCCAACATTTTCCCTACTGTTGCACCCACTGGAGTGGGAATAGTAATTTTTACCCCTACGCTATCCAACGCTTTCCCTACTGTTGCACCCACTGGAGTTGGAATAGTAATTTTTACCCCCACGCTATCCAACGCTTTCCCTACTGTTGCACCCACTGGAGTTGGAATAGTAATTTTTACCCCTACGCTATCCAACGCTTTCCCTACTGTTGCACTCACTGGAGTGGGAATAGTAATTTTAACCCCTACGCTATCCAACATTTTCCCTACTGTTGCACCTACTGGAGTGGGAATAGTAATTTAAACCCCTACGCTATCCAACGTTTTCCCTACTGTTGCACCCACTGGAGTGGGAATAGTAATTTAAATCCCTATGCTATCCAATGCTTTCCCTACTATTGCACTCTTTGGAGTGGGAATAGTAATTTAAACCCCTACGCTATCCAATGCTTTCCCTACTGTTGCACTCTTTGGAGTGGGAATAGTAATTTAAACCCCTACGCTATCCAACGCTTTCCCTACTGTTGCACTCTTTGGAGTGGGAATAGTTATTTAAACCCCTACGCTATCCAACGCTTTCACTACTGTTGCACCCACTGGAGTGGGAATAGTAATTTTTACCCCTACGCTATCCAACGCTTTCCCTACTGTTGCACCCACTGGAGTGGGAATAGTATTTTTACCCCTACGCTATCCAACGCTTTCCTCACTGTTGCACCCACTGGAGTGGGAATAGTATTTTTAACATTTTGCTGTTGTACGTTAATAATATTGTATGTTATTTAATTATATTATGTTAATATATATATATGTTTTAACAAATATGATTGTTAATTTTTTTTAACTTTCATTAAATATTTAATTATTATAAGTTAATTTAAGTATTTTTAAGTATATTTTAGTAATTACATTTAAATTTTAATTTAATTTAACACTGTTTTGAATAAAGTCGATATTTTTTAAAACTATATTTTTGTAAACGATATTTTGTAGTCGATATTTTTGTACTTACCTTTTTGTAGATACAAACTCGATATTTTGTCTGTCGATAATTTTTCCTCGATATTTTTGTAAGTCGATATTTTGTCAGTCGATATTATATCAGTGATACTAATAGACTATTATGCATGAATTCTTCTAAACAAAAACTCAGAATAATGCTAGTATCTAAAATAGAATATCAGTATAAAGTCAAGTTTCTTAGGTGATGGTGGACTCTGCTTAAAGATGTTCCTAAGTCAATGATAGGCTTTCATGCCACTGCCTTCCTAATCACGGGTCATACATATTCTGACCACATCACCCCTAAAGATCTGCACTGACACCCTCTTCGAGATCTTCATTAAGGTGTAGCGTGTCTTTTAGAAAGAGTAACATACGTGTAATTAAAAGCACCTGAGCAGTAAGAAAGGCTTCTCTGGTGCAGAACAACTCACTGTGATGTTGTCACATGATTTAAAATCCAATGGAAAAAAAACTTTGCGACAACAATCTCATTCTACAGATCAAGCCTTTGTGTGACCTAACAGTGCATCCAAGATTGTCCACTTACCTCCTCCAACTGAGTAAGGAACTGAAATCTTTCCTGTTCCTGAAACACCTGCCAGACTCACCTGCTTGAATGGAGACATAGTAATTACCCTACAGTCTTCAGCAAATTCCTCTACCTGTTCTTCCTAAGGTATCAACCTGAATGCATATTCTGCCCTATAATGAATCGAATGCATTGAAGTGACACAAGATCTATTGTTGTGTATCATGCCTCACACTGATTTGTATTTGGCTGGTTCTAAAGTGGAGTGGTGAAGTGAGCTAAAGAATGAGGATGGATTCAACCCAGATCTGTGACTGGGGTTGCGTGTCTGTAAAGTTTACGCTCTCTGTGGATTATCACCTTGTGTTTGCTTTGTTCACCCAAAGTTGGCTGTGTATATCCAGACATGGCTCCCTTGCTCACTGTGCCACTGGATTCAAGCTAGACTGGCTAATTAGGGTGTTCCCCCAAAACCAGTCACAGGATGCATGTTTCCGGTCCAGGGAGCACCTGGCTTGACAGTTCGCGCTGGACTGTTCCCATGAGGCACAGGGTCAAGACTGATTTGCATATGGCTGGGTCTGAACTGGGGTGGCTAAGTGAGCTAAAGAACAATGATAGATTGAATCCAGATCTGTGACTGTGGGTGAGTGTCTGAAAAGTTCCAGCGCTCCATCCATCATCTCCTTGTGCTTCGCTTGTTCGCCCTAAGTTGGCAGTATGTGCCCAGAAGTGGGTCCCTTGCTCACTTTGCCCTTGGATTCAAGCTAGCCTGACTGATGAGGGGCGTTACCCAAAAACCGGTCCCAGCATGCTTGTTTTTGGTCTAGGGAAGACCTGGCTTTGTAGTTTGGGCTGGACTGTTCCAGTGAGGAACAGTGTCAAGACGGATTTGCATATGGCTGGGTCCGAACTTGGGGTGGTGAAGTGAGCTGAACAAGATGATGGATTCAAAACAGATCTGTGACTGGGGGTGAGTGTCTGAAAACTTTCAGAGCTCCGTCCATCATCTTGTTTGTTTGCTTTGTTGCTTTGTGAGTATTTTGAGACGAACGCTGCTACCTTGCACAACCATTGTCGCTGCTATCCTGATGCTGCTAGTGTAGCTGTATCTACAGCATTTTAGCTACTTTCATTAATTGTTTTTTAATGTTTTTAACCTCCCGACCCTTTCCCTTACCGAGTGCTGGCTCCGCTTCACATTGCTGCACTTTGACAGCCAGTGGGGACTTTGTTTGCTATTTTGCACTGGCATTGCTTGTTTTGCACACGCCCCTCTCCTAGCGCCGTTCTCAGCGTTCGGCCCCAGCGGTACCCGGAAGTGAGGCGGGACCGCATTGCACCGGGGTTGACGCTCTAGTCGGAAGATCACCCGACCGCTTATAACGTCATGTGCCAGCGACCGCGCAGCGGACGCGCGCAGCGGGCGCGCCGTCTGCGCGCCGAAGGAGCGCCAAAGGAGGACCCGTCTGTGCCCGTCCGTGTCCCGGACGGGCCCAGGGCAGGGCCCCCAAGGTGTTTTACATCGCACCAGGCCCACGCTGCTCTGCGTTATACCCATGCAGACCTGATGGCTCTTAGATCCCGTGGCTGCGTGGAGAGTCATTCGTGGGCGGTAAGCGAAAGTCAGGCCAGAGTGTGTCCGGCTTGTAGTTACCACCTCCCCAAGCCTGAGGTCCACTCTGTCCAAACCAGCCTGGATACCTGCAGGATCCGAGCGGCCCTTATCAATGCTAGGTCTCTAGTGAGACACGCTGCGGCTATTTTTGATATCCTCGGGGAGAATAGGCTTGACCTACTCTTCGTTACAGAGACCTGGATGAACGATTCATGTGCTCCGGTCGTTGAACTGGCAATTCCACGAGGGTTTAAGATCACTAGAGCAGATCGCCCCAGTGGTAGAGGGGGAGGGATCGCAGTGATCTACAGAGAGCATTGGACCCTTGTTTGTGAACCCCTGGAAGGCTTTAATGAAGCAGAACTCCTACACCTTAGCCTTGCTTTTAACTCACACTGGACATTAGGTGGCTCGCTAGTGTATCGCCCTCCAGGCTATGTTGGCAACTTCATTGGGGATCTTGAAGAAGCCATCATACCCCGCACACTTCAGTTTGCAAATTATCTCCTTTTGGGGGATTTTAATATCCACATGGATATTGCGGATTGCAGTGAGGCAATTAGATTTGGTGAAACCCTATCAATGGCCCATCTTAAACAATGGGTGGAGACCCCAACGCATGCGGGTGGCCATGTCCTTGATCTAGTCTGTTCTAACTTTGACATCATTATGGAGCGGCCAGAATCTATGACCTGGACCGACCATGAACTGATTAGATTTTCCTGGACATTGGCTACCGACTCTGGATTAATGCCAACTCAGTCCCAGGCCCATCAGCAACGTATTAATGTTGCATCCCTTTCCGAATTTCTCTCTGGCTGCCAGCTGACGCCGACTATTGAAATCAATGCAGCGGTTGACGCTTTTAACATCTGGATGGCTAGCGGCTCGGCAGTTTCTTTGCAGAATAAACGAGTCTGCCGACCTCGCTTCTTGCCTTCCCAGCCCTGGTTTACCCATGGGCTACGGGAGCAGAAGTTGAAGTGTAAGAAACTGGAGAGGATTTGGAGGCTTGACTATTCGCCTGAGGCGAAGAAGCGGCTGCGCTGCTCCCAAAAGGAGTACTACAATGAAATCAAGGTGGCCAAAAGTAATTACTATGCTGGACGCATTGAAAAAGCCAGCAATAATAGTAAAGAAATTTTTGCCATAGTCCAGAGTTTTCTCTCTCCTAGAGCCGCGCTACCCACACTACCTTCTTCCAATCAATGGTGCGAGGAACTTTCAAATTTCTTCTCCGAAAAGATTTTGAAGATCCAGCAGGATCTCCAAACTGCCTTGAATAAATCCCAGACATCCACCTCACTGCCTATATTGAAAGCTGTTTCGACGGAGGGTTTGTTTACTTCCTTCTCCCCAGCTTCTGAATTGGATGTTCTACCAATTCTGTCTGCCCTTAAATCCGGATCGCCCTCCGACCCCTGCCCTGCTAGAGTTCTGGGAGGAGTGTCGTCTATAGTCTGCCAGGAGGTAACTAGGATTGTCAACTTATCTCTTTGCTCGGCCTCTGTGCCTCTGAGTTGGAAGCAAGCCAAGCTCCTCCCGTTACTGAAAAAGTCCGGCCTGGACCCGGCTGTGCCCTCTAGCTATCGGCCCATATCTCTTCTGCCAGCGTTGGCTAAAACATGTGAAAAGATTGTTTTTAGACAACTTGAAGGGTTTATTGAGTCTTCTCATGCGCTCCACCCTGCCCAATCGGGGTTTAGAGCGGCCTATAGCACCGAAACAGCATTAATTGAGGTTTCAGAGGCTATTCGGGAGTGCCTGGATGGAGGCGGCAGGGCGGTTCTGATTTTACTAGACCTCTCTGCCGCCTTCGATACGGTGCCCCATTCGATGCTTCTGGACAGATTGGGTGCTATCAGTATTTCAGGCTGTGCTTTGGGCTGGTTGACCTCATTTTTGAAAGATAGATCACAGCAAGTGTGGGTCCCCCCCTATGCATCCAAGGCTAAGGAACTAACCACAGGAGTTCCGCAGGGGTCCACCTTAAGCCCCTTACTTTTTAATGTTTATGTGACCCCTTTGGTCTACCTAGCTGAGCAGCTGGGTGCCAAAATAATGGCTTATGCTGACGATACCCAGCTGCTCTTCACTTGGCCAAAAAATCATTTAGACCCCTTGACCGTTCAGAGCTGCTTGTCGCAGGTTTTTCGTTGGTTGGCATTGGCCCAACTTAAATGTAATGAGGGGAAGACGGAGATCCTCCTCTATGGATCTTTTCCGGATAATTTCAGGGAACAAATCTGGCCCTCCGATCTACCCTGTCCGAACTCAACAGGTGACCCTGTAAAGAACCTAGGTGTCTGGTTCGGACAGGATTTAAAGTTCGGGGAGCATATTAAGAAACTAACCGGCACGTGTTATGCCACTCTAAAGGACCTCAGAAGGTTTTTCCCCCTCATTCCTGGCGAAGCTAGAGAGACTGTGCTAAGAGCGTTGATCTTATCACGCTTAGATTATGCAAATGCACTCTTCAGTGGCCTACCAGACTATATGGTCCGTCGACTCCAGGTTATTCAAAACTCGGCAGTCAGACTGATGTTCCAATTACCCAGGAGATCCAGTGTTCGTGAACATCTGCGCAGCCTTCATTGGTTGCCTATTGCCAATCGAATTCTGTTCAAAATTCTGGTCCTGGCCTATCGTGCTATCCACCAGCAGGGTCCAGTATATTTACGGAATAGATTTGTTCTTTATGCTCCTAAACGGGCTCTCCGCTCTGCTAACCTTTGTCAGATGGTTCAGCCTAAGTTTAAGCTTGCAAGAACAGGAGGCAAATCCATCTCTGTTAAGGCAGCCAGAGCATGGAATGTTCTCCCTTTGGCCCTTCGCACTGCTCCCTCACTTTCGCAGTTCAAGAAGGGACTCAAAACATATTTGTTTAATATTACTCTGTAATCTCTTTCTTTGTTGTGTTAGCTGCCCCGCTTTTTTTCTCACGTACTCACCGCGCCAGGATACTCCTGAGTAATAGAGCGCGCAATAAAAGGCTTTATAACATAACATAACATAACATCCTACGTTGGCAAGGTATGCCCAGACGTGTGTTTCTTGCTCACTTTGCCACTGGATTCAAGCTAGCGAGCCTGGCTGATGAGGTGTGTTACCCCGAAACTGGTCAGGATGCTTGTTTACAGTCCATTGAAGACCTGGCTTGGCAGTTCGGGTTGGACTGTTCCCATGAGGAACAAGGTCAAGACTGATTTGCATATGGCTGGGTCTGAACTGGGGTGGCAAAGTGAGCTAAAGATTGATGATGGATTGAACCCAGATCTGAGACTCGGGTGAGTGTCTGAAAAGTTTCAGCACTCCGTCCATCATCTCCTTGTGTTTGACTGTAATGTAGCACCAGTATCAAGGGCCCGCCCCTGCCATGCTGTAAAATGAGGCTTGGACCATGTGTTACTCCAGTCTTTTTGGCATTCTCACCTCAGTCCCTTGGCTCGTATGGCCTGCCCGGCCCACAAGCAGTGTCATAGCCCACTGGGCCATTACGCACGGGCAAGGCGGAGTATCCAAGGGCCTACCTGGGGGGGCCATGTGTTTTAGTGGCCCTTGGGCCATTGTCACCTAAGCCCCCCCTGGAGCAGCAGGAGCAGTGGTGTGCTTTGTTTGAGCCCTTTCCTGCCAGGTCATCGCCCTACGGTCAGTGCTAGTCATTTTAATGTATATTGAATTAATAATTAACTGTTGTGATCATCTCTCAATTAGCCAGTCGGTGCCACATTGTGGCAGACTGTCATAATCACTGGTGTTGACAATGAAGTGCCGGAGCCCAGCACCGAAAACAACTGGCTCAAATTAAGCACTGCCTGAGTATATAGTGGTCTGGTGAGGGGGTCAGCCTCGCTAGGTGCCTGGGTGACCCACTGTCTGTGGGGGAGATGGTGTTTGCATAGACCTCGCTGTGAGGCCACAGTTCCCAGAGGAAAAAGAAATTGGATGTAGCTACGGCTAGACCTGCTGACGTCGGATCTAGGTTCGGGTACCAGCATCAGCTCAACACCCTGTGATTCTGGGCAAATCACTTAATCTCCCTACCTAAAATATGAAACATTAGTTTGATTTTGTTTAATGTATCTGGTGCGCATATAAATCACTTCAGTGCCTTTGGGTAGAGTTCACACTAATTAACTACAAGAAATATAATAATACAAAATAGCCAGGCATATTCTACAAATGCAGCAAAATGATAAATAAAGTGGACTCTTTATATAAAAACGTCCTCCTTCCTTTCTAACAGGACTTTTCTGCCTTTGTTCGAGATCTTCATTAAGAATTAGCGTGTCATTTAGAAAGAGTAACATACGTGTAATTAAAAGCACCTGAACAGCAAGAAAGGCTTCTCTGGTGCAGAACAACTCACTGTGATGTTGTCACATGATTTAAAATCCAATAGAAAAAAAACTTTGCAACAACATTCTCATTCTACCGATCAAGCCTTTGTGTGACCTAACAGTGCATCCAAGATTGTCCACTTACCTCCTCCAACTGAGTAAGGAACTGAAATCTTTCCTGTTCCTGAAACACCTGCCAGACTCACCTGCTTGAATGGAGACATAGTAATTACCCTACAGTCTTCAGCAAACTCCACTACCTGTTCTTGCTAAGGTATCAACCTGAATGCATATTCTGCCCTATAATGAATCGAATGCAATGAAGTGACACAAGATCTGTTGTTGTGTATCATGCCTCACACTGATTTGCATTTGGCTTTTTCTAAACTGGGGTGGTGAAGTGAGCTAAAGAATGATGATGGATTCAACCCTGATCTGTGACTGGGGATGCGTGTCTATAAAGTTTACGCTCTCCGTAGATTATCTCCTTGTGTTTGCTTTGTTCACCCAAAGTTGGCAGTGTATATCCAGACATGGCTCCCTTGCTCACCGTGCCACTGGATTCAAGCTAGCCTGGCTAATGAGGGTGTTCCCCCAAAACCAGTCCCAGGATACATGTTTCTGGTCCAGGGAGCACCTGACTTGACAGTTCGCGCTGGACTGTTCCCATGAGGCACAGGGTCAAGACTGATTTGCATATGGCTGGGTCTGAACTGGGGTGGCTAAGTGAGCTAAAGAACAATGATAGATTCAATCCAGATCTGTGACTGTGGGTGAGTGTCTGAAAAGTTCCAGTGCTCCATCCCTCATCTCCTTGTGTTTCGTTTGCTCACCCTAAGTTGGCAGTATGTGCCCAGACGTGGGTCCCTTGCTCACTTTGCCCTTGGATTCAAGCTAGCCTGGCTGATGAGGGGTGTTACCCAAAAACCGGTCCCAGCATGCTTGTTTTCGGTCTTGGAAAGACCTGGCTTTGCAGTTTGGGCTGGACTGTTCCAGTGAGGAACAGTGTCAAGACTGATTTGCATATGGCTGGGTCTGAACTTGGGGTGGTGAAGTGAGCTGAAGAAGATGATGGATTTAACCCAGATCTGTGACTGGGGGTGAGTGTCTGATAACTTTCAGAGCTTCGTCCATCATCTCCTTGTTTGTTTGCTTTGTTCATCCTAAGTCGGCAAGGTATGCCAAGACATGTGTTTCTTGCTCACTTTGCCACTGGATTCAAGCTAGCGAGCCTGGCTGATGAGGTGTGTTACCCCAAAACTGGTCAGGATGCTTGTTTACGGTCCAGTGAAGACCTCGCTTGGCAGTTCAGGTTGGACTGTTCCCATGAGGAACAGGGTCAAGACTGATTTACATATGGCTGGGTCTGAACTGTGGTGGCAAAGTGAGCTAAAGATTGATGATGGATTCAACCCAGATCTGAGACTGGGGTGAGTGTCTGAAAAGTTTCAGCACTCTGTCCATCATCTCCTTGTGTTTGACTGTAATGTAGCACCAGTATCAAGGGCCCGCCCCTGCCATGCTGTAAAATGAGGCTGGGGCCATGTGTTGCTCCAGTCTTTGTGGCATTCTCACCTCAGTCCCCTGGCTCGTATGGCCTGCCCGGCCCACAAGCAGTGTCATAGCCCACTGGGCCATTACGCACGGGCAAGGCGGAGTATCCAAGGGCCTACCTGGGGGGCCATGTGTTTTAGTGGCCCTTGGGCCATTGTCACCTAAGCCCCCCTGGAGCAGCAGGAGCAGTGGTGTGCTTTGTTTGAGCCCTTTCCTGCCAGGTCATCGCCCTGCGGTCAGTGCTAGTCATTTTAATGTATATTGAATTAATAATTAACTGTTGTGATCATCTCTCAATTAGCCAGTCGGTGCCACCTTGTGGCAGACTGTCATAATCACTGGTGTTGACAATGAACTGCCGGAGCCCAGCACCGAAAACAACTGGCTCAAATTAAGCACTGCCTGAGTATATAGTGGTCTGGTGAGGGGGTCAGCCTCGCTAGGTGCCTGGGTGACCCACTGTCTGTGGGGGAGATGGTGTTTGCATAGACCTCGCTGTGAGGCCACAGTTCCCAGATGAAAAAGAAATTGGATGTAGCTACGGTTAGACCTGCTGACGATGGATCTAGGTTCGGGTACCAGCATCAGCTCAACACCCTGTGATTCTGGGCAAATCAATTAATCTCCCTACCTAAAATATGAAACATTAGTTTGATTTTGTTTAATGTATCTGGTGCGCATATAAATCACTTCAGTGCCTTTGGGTAGAGTTCACACTAATTAACTACAAGAAATATAATAATAAAAAATAGCCAGGCATATTCTACAAAGGCAGCAAAATGATAAATAAAGTGAACTCTTTATATAAAAACGTCCTCCTTCCTTTCTAACAGGACTTTTCTGCCTTTGTTCGAGATCTTCATTAAGGTTTAGCGTGTCATTTAGAAAGAGTAACATACGTGTAATTAAAAGCACCTGAGCAGTAAGAAAGGCTTCTCTGGTGCAGAACAACTCACTGTGATGTTGTCACATGATTTAAAATCCAATAGAAAAAAAACTTTGCGACAACAATCTCATTCTACAGATCAAGCCTTTGTGTGACCTAACAGTGCATCCAAGATTGTCCACTTACCTCCTCCAACTGAGTAAGGAACTGAAATCTTTCCTGTTCCTGAAACACCTGCCAGACTCACCTGCTTGATTTGAGACATAGTAATTACCCTACAGTCTTCAGCAAACTCCACTACCTGTTCTTGCTAAGGTATCAACCTGAATGCAGATTCTGCCCTATAATGAATCGAATGCAATGAAGTGACACAAGATCTGTTGTTGTGTATCATGCCTCACACTGATTTGCTTTTGGCTGGTTCTAAACTGGGGTGGTGAAGTGAGCTAAAGAATGATGATGGATTCAACCCTGATCTGTGACTGGGGGTGCGTGTCTGTAAAGTTTACGCTCTCCGTGGATTATCTCCTTGTGTTTGCTTTGTTCACCCAAAGTTGGCAGTGTATATCCAGACATGGCTCCCTTGCTCACCGTGCCACTGGATTCAAGCTAGCCTGGCTAATGAGGGTGTTCCCCCCAAAACCAGTCCCAGGATACATGTTTCTGGTCCAGGGAGCACCTGACTTGACACTGCGCGCTGGACTGTTCCCATGAGGCACAGGGTCAAGACTGATTTGCATATGGCTGGGTCTGAACTGGGGTGGCTAAGTGAGCTAAAGAACAATGATGGATTCAATCCAGATCTGTGACTGTGGGTGAGTGTCTGAAAAGTTCCAGTGCTCCATCCCTCATCTCCTTGTGTTTCGTTTGTTCGCCCTAAGTTGGCAGTATGTGCCCAGACGTGGGTCCCTTGCTCACTTTGCCCTTGGATTCAAGCTAGCCTGGCTGATGAGGGGTGTTACCCGAAAACCGGTCCCAGCATGCTTGTTTTCGGTCTAGGAAAGACCTGGCTTTGCAGTTTGGGCTAGACTGTTCCAGTGAGGAACAGTGTCAAGACTGATTTGCATATGGCTGGGTCTGAACTTGGGGCGGTGAAGTGAGCTGAAGAAGATGATGGATTTAACCCAGATCTGTGACTGGGGGTGAGTGTCTGATAACTTTCAGAGCTTCGTCCATCATCTCCTTGTTTGTTTGCTTTGTTCATCCTAAGTCGGCAAGGTATGCCCAGATGTGTGTTTCTTGCTCACTTTGCCACTGGATTCAAGCTAGCGATCCTGGCTGATGAGGTGTGTTACCCCAAAACTGGTCAGGATGCTTGTTTACGGTCTAGTGAAGACCTCGCTTGGCAGTTCAGGTTGGACTGTTCCCATGAGGAACAGGGTCAAGACTGATTTGCATATGGCTGGGTCTGAACTGGGGTGGCAAAGTGAGCTAAAGATTGACGATGGATTCAACCCAGATCTGAGACTGGGGTGAGTGTCTGAAAAGTTTCAGCACTCCGTCCATCATCTCCTTGTGTTTGACTGTAATGTAGCACCAGTATCAAGGGCCCGCCCCTGCCAAGCTGTAAAATGAGGCTTGGACCATGTGTTACTCCAGTCTTTGTGGCATTCTCACCTCAGTCCCCTGGCTCGTATGGCCTGCCCGGCCCACAAGCAGTGTCATAGCCCACTGGGCCATTACGCACGGGCAAGGCGGAGTATCCAAGGGCCTACCTGGGGGGGGGCATGTGTTTTAGTGGCCCTTGGGCCATTGTCACCTAAGCCCCCCCTGGAGCAGCAGGAGCAGTGGTGTGCTTTGTTTGAGCCCTTTCCTGCCAGGTCATCGCCCTACGGTCAGTGCTAGTCATTTTAATGTATATTGAATTAATAATTAACTGTTGTGATCATCTCTCAATTAGCCAGTCGGTGCCACCTGGTGGCAGACTGTCATAATCACTGGTGTTGACAATGAAGTGCCGGAGCCCAGCACCGAAAACAACTGGCTCAAATTAAGCACTGCCTGAGTATATAGTGGTCTGGTGAGGGGGTCAGCCTCGCTAGGTGCCTGGGTGACCCACTGTCTGTGGGGGAGATGGTGTTTGCATAGACCTCGCTGTGAGGCCACAGTTCTCAGAGGAAAAAGAAATTGGATGTAGCTACGGTTAGACCTGCTGACGTCGGATCTAGGTTCGGGTACCAGCATCAGCTCAACACCCTGTGATTCTGGGCAAATCACTTAATCTCCCTACCTAAAATATGAAACATTAGTTTGATTTTGTTTAATGTATCTGGTGCGCATATAAATCACTTCAGTGCCTTTGGGTAGAGTTCACACTAATTAACTACAAGAAATATAATAATAAAAAATAGCCAGGCATATTCTACAAATGCAGCAAAATGATAAATAAAGTGGACTCTTTATATAAAAACGTCCTCCTTCCTTTCTAACAGGGCTTTTCTGCCTTTGTTCGAGATCTTCATTAAGGATTAGCGTGTCATTTAGAAAGAGTAACATACGTGTAATTAAAAGCACCTGAGCAGTAAGAAAGGCTTCTCTGGTGCAGAACAACTCACTGTGATGTTGTCACATGATTTAAAATCCAATAGAAAAAAAACTTTGCGACAACAATCTCATTCTACAGATCAAGCCTTTGTGTGACCTAACAGTGCATCCAAGATTGTCCACTTACCTCCTCCAACTGAGTAAGGAACTGAAATCTTTCCTGTTCCTGAAACACCTGCCAGACTCACCTGCTTGATTTGAGACGTAGTAATTACCCTACAGTCTTCAGCAAACTCCACTACCTGTTCTTGCTAAGGTATCAACCTGAATGCATATTCTGCCCTATAATGAATCGAATGCAATGAAGTGACACAAGATCTGTTGTTGTGTATCATGCCTCACACTGATTTGCTTTTGGCTGGTTCTAAACTGGGGTGGTGAAGTGAGCTAAAGAATGATGATGGATTCAACCCTGATCTGTGACTGGGGGTGCGTGTCTGTAAAGTTTACGCTCTCCGTGGATTATCTCCTTGTGTTTGCTTTGTTCACCCAAAGTTGGCAGTGTATATCCAGACATGGCTCCCTTGCTCACCGTGCCACTGGATTCAAGCTAGCCTGGCTAATGAGGGTGTTCCCCCCAAAACCAGTCCCAGGATACATGTTTCTGGTCCAGGGAGCACCTGACTTGACACTGCGCGCTGGACTGTTCCCATGAGGCACAGGGTCAAGACTGATTTGCATATGGCTGGGTCTGAACTGGGGTGGCTAAGTGAGCTAAAGAACAATGATGGATTCAATCCAGATCTGTGACTGTGGGTGAGTGTCTGAAAAGTTCCAGTGCTCCATCCCTCATCTCCTTGTGTTTCGTTTGTTCGCCCTAAGTTGGCAGTATGTGCCCAGACGTGGGTCCCTTGCTCACTTTGCCCTTGGATTCAAGCTAGCCTGGCTGATGAGGGGTGTTACCCGAAAACCGGTCCCAGCATGCTTGTTTTCGGTCTAGGAAAGACCTGGCTTTGCAGTTTGGGCTAGACTGTTCCAGTGAGGAACAGTGTCAAGACTGATTTGCATATGGCTGGGTCTGAACTTGGGGCGGTGAAGTGAGCTGAAGAAGATGATGGATTTAACCCAGATCTGTGACTGGGGGTGAGTGTCTGATAACTTTCAGAGCTTCGTCCATCATCTCCTTGTTTGTTTGCTTTGTTCATCCTAAGTCGGCAAGGTATGCCCAGATGTGTGTTTCTTGCTCACTTTGCCACTGGATTCAAGCTAGCGATCCTGGCTGATGAGGTGTGTTACCCCAAAACTGGTCAGGATGCTTGTTTACGGTCCAGTGAAGACCTCGCTTGGCAGTTCAGGTTGGACTGTTCCCATGAGGAACAGGGTCAAGACTGATTTGCATATGGCTGGGTCTGAACTGGGGTGGCAAAGTGAGCTAAAGATTGATGATGGATTCAACCCAGATCTGAGACTGGGTTGAGTGTCTGAAAAGTTTCAGCACTCCGTCCATCATCTCCTTGTGTTTGACTGTAATGTAGCACCAGTATCAAGGGCCCGCCCCTGCCATGCTGTAAAATGAGGCTTGGACCATGTGTTACTCCAGTCTTTGTGGCATTCTCACCTCAGTCCCCTGGCTCGTATGGCCTGCCCGGCCCACAAGCAGTGTCATAGCCCACTGGGCCATTACGCACGGGCAAGGCGGAGTATCCAAGGGCCTACCTGGGGGGGGCATGTGTTTTAGTGGCCCTTGGGCCATTGTCACCTAAGCCCCCCCTGGAGCAGCAGGAGCAGTGGTGTGCTTTGTTTGAGCCCTTTCCTGCCAGGTCATCGCCCTGCGGTCAGTGGTAGTCATTTTAATGTATATTGAATTAATAATTAACTGTTGTGGTCATCTCTCAATTAGCCAGACTGTGCCACCTTGTGGCAGACTGTCACAAGCGCTGGTGTTGACAATGAAGTGCCGGGGCCCAGCACCGAAAACAACTGGGTCAAATTAAGCACTGCCTGAGTCTATAGTGGTCTGGGGAGGGGGTCAGCCTCGCTAGGTGCCTGGGTGACCCACTGTCTGTGGGGGAGATGGTGTTTGCATAGACCTCGCTGTGAGGCCACAGTTCCCAGAGGAAAAAAAATTGGATGTAGCTACGGTTAGACCTGCTGACGTCGGATCTAGGTTCGGGTACCAGCATCAGCTCAACACCCTGTGATTCTGGGCAAATCACTTAATCTCCCTACCTAAAATATTAAACATTAATTTGATTTTGTTTAATGTATCTGGTGCGCATGTAAATCACTTCAGTGCCTTTGGGTAGAGTTCACACTAATTAACTACAAGAAATATAATAATAAAAAATAGCCAGGCATATTCTACAAATGCAGCAACATGATAAATAAAGTGGACTCTTTATATAAAAACGTCCTCCTTCCTTTCTAACAGGGCTTTTCTGCCTTTGTTCGAGATCTTCATTAAGGTTTAGCGTGTCATTTAGAAAGAGTAACATACGTGTAATTAAAAGCACCTGAGCAGCAAGAAAGGCTTCTCTGGTGCAGAACAACTCACTGTGATGTTGTCACATGATTTAAAATCCAATAGAAAAAAAACTTTGCGACAACATTCTCATTCTACAGATCAAGCCTTTGTGTGACCTAACAGTGCATCCAAGATTGTCCACTTACCTCCTCCAACTGAGTAAGGAACTGAAATCTTTCCTGTTCCTGAAACACCTGCCAGACTCACCTGCTTGATATGAGACATAGTAATTACCCTACAGTCTTCAGCAAACTCCACTACCTGTTCTTGCTAAGGTATCAACCTGAATGCATATTCTGCCCTATAATGAATCGAATGCAATGAAGTGACACAAGATCTGTTGTTGTGTATCATGCCTCACACTGATTTGCATTTGGCTGGTTCTAAACTGGGGTGGTGAAGTGAGCTAAAGAATGATAATGGATTCAACCCTGATCTGTGACTGGGGGTGCGTGTCTATAAAGTTTACGCTCTCCGTAGATTATCTCCTTGTGTTTGCTTTGTTCACCCAAAGTTGGCAGTGTATATCCAGACATGGCTCCCTTGCTCACCGTGCCACTGGATTCAAGCTAGCCTGGCTAATGAGGGTGTTCCCCCAAAACCAGTCCCAGGATACATGTTTCTGGTCCAGGGAGCACCTGACTTGACAGTTCGCGCTGGACTGTTCCCATGAGGCACAGGGTCAAGACTGATTTGCATATGGCTGGGTCTGAACTGGGGTGGCTAAGTGAGCTAAAGAACAATGATAGATTCAATCCAGATCTGTGACTGTGGGTGAGTGTCTGAAAAGTTCCAGTGCTCCATCCCTCATCTCCTTGTGTTTCGTTTGTTCACCCTAAGTTGGCAGTATGTGCCCAGACGTGGGTCCCTTGCTCACTTTGCCCTTGGATTCAAGCTAGCCTGGCTGATGAGGGGTGTTACCCAAAAACCGGTCCCAGCATGCTTGTTTTCGGTCTTGGAAAGACCTGGCTTTGCAGTTTGGGCTGGACTGTTCCAGTGAGGAACAGTGTCAAGACTGATTTGCATATGGCTGGGTCTGAACTTGGGGTGGTGAAGTGAGCTGAAGAAGATGATGGATTTAACCCAGATCTGTGACTGGGGGTGAGTGTCTGATAACTTTCAGAGCTTCGTCCATCATCTCCTTGTTTGTTTGCTTTGTTCATCCTAAGTCGGCAAGGTATGCCCAGACGTGTGTTTCTTGCTCACTTTGCCACTGGATTCAAGCTAGCGAGCCTGGCTGATGAGGTGTGTTACCCCAAAACTGGTCAGGATGCTTGTTTACGGTCCAGTGAAGACCTCGCTTGGCAGTTCAGGTTGGACTGTTCCCATGAGGAACAGGGTCAAGACTGATTTACATATGGCTGGGTCTGAACTGTGGTGGCAAAGTGAGCTAAAGATTGATGATGGATTCAACCCAGATCTGAGACTGGGGTGAGTGTCTGAAAAGTTTCAGCACTCCGTCCATCATCTCCTTGTGTTTGACTGTAATGTAGCACCAGTATCAAGGGCCCGCCCCTGCCATGCTGTAAAATGAGGCTGGGGCCATGTGTTGCTCCAGTCTTTGTGGCATTCTCACCTCAGTCCCCTGGCTCGTATGGCCTGCCCGGCCCACAAGCAGTGTCATAGCCCACTGGGCCATTACGCACGGGCAAGGCGGAGTATCCAAGGGCCTACCTAGGGGGCCATGTGTTTTAGTGGCCCTTCGGCCATTGTCACCTAAGCCCCCCTGGAGCAGCAGGAGCAGTGGTGTGCTTTGTTTGAGCCCTTTCCTGCCAGGTCATCGCCCTGCGGTCAGTGCTAGTCATTTTAATGTATATTGAATTAATAATTAACTGTTGTGATCATCTCTCAATTAGCCAGTCGGTGCCACCTTGTGGCAGACTGTCATAATCACTGGTGTTGACAATGAAGTGCTGGAGCCCAGCACCGAAAACAACTGGCTCAAATTAAGCACTGCCTGAGTATATAGTGGTCTGGTGAGGGGGTCAGCCTCGCTAGGTGCCTGGGTGACCCACTGTCTGTGGGGGAGATGGTGTTTGCATAGACCTCGCTGTGAGGCCACAGTTCCCAGAGGAAAAAGAAATTGGATGTAGCTACGGTTAGACCTGCTGACGTCGGATCTAGGTTCGGGTACCAGCATCAGCTCAACACCCTGTGATTCTGGGCAAATCACTTAATCTCCCTACCTAAAATATGAAACATTAGTTTGATTTTGTTTAATGTATCTGGTGCGCATATAAATCACTTCAGTGCCATTGGGTAGAGTTCACACTAATTAACTACAAGAAATATAATAATAAAAAATAGCCAGGCATATTCTACAAATGCAGCAAAATGATAAATAAAGTGGACTCTTTATATAAAAACGTCCTCCTTCCTTTCTAACAGGGCTTTTCTGCCTTTGTTCAGTTAAACTATCAGTCACATATCAGAAAACATTGTACAGTGCTTCTTCCTTATGTTTACTCTATAAATTGCATAAGGGTCAGAAGAAAAAACAAAGCGGACTTGGGTGATTTTCCTCAGTTTCATACCATCCAGCATAATAAAATACAGGTCATGCCAGTACAAAACAGTCCAGGTGGCAACCCTTCCCAGATCAGGTGTTGTGACCCTTGAGACATTTTATTTCTACTTCCCTGCTCGGCCAAAATGCAGTGCTTCTAGTAATACCAATGTTACTGACTAATTTACCAAACATTTCTCAAAAATATGAGTCCAAAGAGACTAACCAAATGGTGATCCATGAAAGGAACTATATGGGAATGTGGCTCCCTTTTTTGGGGAGTGCCCGGGCCTAATTGTGATCCTAATGCGACCCTGGCAGCAACCAATTACTTTATCACTTGATTGTGAAGATTCACAAGGGACAATCTGGCAGCTTAGATAATACATGCTTTTGTTGCATCCAGGTTCTTGTAGTCCTGCTTTTAAAAGAAGGCGAATAAAAGTGCAAGTACAGAGAAATCACAATATTCACTCTGAACATAAGGTGGCCTCATGCAGGGCCCAGCCATTCATCCTTCAATGTCCCTGTATCATATATGTTAACATTTAGAGAATCAGTGAATTATGTCCTACATAGACATCAAGCCAAATAAAGCACCGCTTTTTTAACTTAAAAATCTGAAACTTTAGACTTATACACGAATGTTGCAATGTGTTATGTGTGCCTGTTACTTTGCTGTGACTCAGAAGCTGACTAACAGTGGAGAGATAAAGAGCAGTGTACGTGGGTGGTGACAGAGAGTTATGGAAGGTCTTCTGCCTTTGACCTTTGTTGAAATTAACCTTTCCTTCCTTCTTATCTTTTACCTTGCTGATGCTAGTGACCTCCGAGGGCCCTTTTGTGTTCACAGATCAGGTCCCAGCTGATTACCTTGGAGCAGTAAAGGCCTTGTGGGCACATATTTGTCTCTTCTACACCTCTCCAGCATCATCTATGCCATACCTGAGCTCCTTTCTGCAGGTGCAAATTGGTGGCAAGAGGCCAGAGATAAGTGTGTGTATGTGGGGGGGGGGAGTAACAAGGAGAAACAAAGATAATTGGAGAAAGGGAACCTGAGGGTGACGAAAGGAAGGGAATGGAATGGAAAAAAGATTTTTATGTAGAATGGAATGGTGTCAGAGACCCGGAATATACAAATAAAATATTTAAAATCAGTTTGCTTTGTCAACTTCTTATGCCCTCCTTTAAATTAGGGGTGGGCAGATATTTCCACCAGCAGAACGGGGAGAATTTTGATGACTCTGCGTTACTTTTGTAACATGGAGTTCTGGCCAAATTCAGCTATCCCCATTTGGTGGAACATTTTCTCATGCATGGCTCCGGAAAGGTACATTGGCGAGCGTGAGAGACGTTTGGCATCTCCTGAGTGAGTTCCAGTCTCTGGGAGGACATCCAGGGAGATTGTCTTGGTCAGGAGGCTACCGCTCAAGTAGGAAATCTACTAGAGTGTGTCAGTAAAATCAACTCTAATAGCTGCACCCTCTGGTACACTGTGTGGTGCAGTTCGCTTTGATTTATTAGCACGGAAAGCGCTATACTGTCACTAAATCACAGCACAAGCAGCGCAATGTGCCTATTTTCACCCATTGGCAGAACTCGGTGGCATCTCGTGAAGTTTATATGTAACTCTGCAGAATTCCACGGGCTCACATTCTGCCCCCTCCTACTCTAAATCTAGGTGATATGGCCTCGGCCCAGCTTGCCCATGTCCAATGCAGCCTTTGATACTGACAGAGGAAGTTTTTGTTTGTTTGGATAGTGAAATGTGGCGAGTCTTGTTTACGAGCAGGAGCTACTTTTTAGGTCTCGGCCTTCGCAACGCGCACGCGTTGCAAAGGAAAAATACCTCTTCCTAGCGCAAAGGCTTTTCAGCCAAGCACGTGCACGCGTTCCATAGCCTTCAATGGCAATGCCAGATTCACTCGCGGCCCATCTGGACGCAATTATCGCTCCCGCGAGTGAATCAAGTCCCCCCGCCCCCCGAGGCGCTAGTGTTTGTTGCTTGTTTTTTCAAGTATTGGCTGCGCGCGCACACAACTCCCGCTTCTCTCCCTCCCCCACCGCATATCGCATCTCAAGGCCGCTCTCGCGGCCAATGCTTGTTTTCCTTTGGAATTATTAAACACGCGTTCCCGTCCGCGTTCTTGTATTTTTAACTCACTTCCTACTTAGCCTACAAGCAATAGAGCGCACCATCCCTTAGCACTTCCGGTGCTCACTTCTCCCATTGGCGGAGTCCAGCAGCTCTGAAGGGCCCATTTCCTCGCCCCCTTGTGCTTGAATCCTTTGGTTCTGCCCAGGCCCATGGGACATTGTTCGTGTTATCTTCGGCGGACAAAAGGGGCGGCGGTTCCTCCCCCAGGACTATTAGTATTGATCCCGTCTGCCAAGGGGGTCAGAGAACCCGACTGTTGTTGTTTTTGTGTACACTAAGCACTATGCATCCTAAATAACTTTCAGGGCTGTGGGTCGAAAGTCGGGGCATGCCTCGTGGTAATTTTTTATGTAGCGCGATCTTTACCCAAAGGTGTCAGAGCCGCTTTACAATAGAACGAAGTAAGTTACATAAGGAGTGAAAGTTTTATAGGTACTTGTGGTTGAATTTACATATTAACTAGTGACAGATACACGTCCGATTATACAAACGAAAGGTGGCACAATTAGGGTAACACAAGTACAGAATACATATTTTCAAAACTGAGCTCACGTGAATGCCATGTAGACATTATTCATAGAAGTGTCTTTGGAAGAAAAGAGTTTTAAGAATGGTTTTGAAATTCCGGAAAGAGGTGGTGGCCCGATATGTAAGACAGGTAGTAAGTACTGGCTGTGCAACAAAGGGTTGCAAGTAATGGCAGGTGGAGGATGTTTGAGGGCGTTGGGCGTGCGATGTTTAAAATGTGTCGTTTCTGGTCTTTAAAGCAGTCATTACCAGGAGACACGTAACTCAACGCGGCCTGAATCTCGTCATCGCCCCTCCCCCTCCTCGTGCAGCCTCACTGTAACATTCCTTCTACCTCTGGCCCACATTACTTGAGCCGCCCCCAATCCATCTGTGCCCTCCCTGTGTTTAAAATGACATTTAAGACCCACCTATTCCAATTACTGAATGGTTTTAGTTAAAGTTATCATCCTCACATTCACCCTTTCTTGCCTCAGCCTCTGCAAATGTTAATAAAATATGATGTGCCTATGTCAACTGTTATTGTACATCTATATTTGCACCCCATCCCCTCATTTCAACCTTATTTTTATTAACAACCAATTACCATTAATGACCTCATGTGAATCATCTTCTAGGGTTTCCTGATCAAATGTTAGTGCTGGCCATAACAAATACACAACACAGTAAAATTAAAAAACTGCAGCACAAAATGATAACTCTTAGGCGTTTATATTCCAAGAACAGCAACCGTAGGGGCCCGGGGGTCACTGACCCCTGGCAGGCCGGATCTGTCCAAAGGAAGGAATAGCAGCCCTTTTTTTGTGTCCACTCTGGACGGCATGAAGACGGTCCCTGGGCCTGAGGACCCGCGAGATTCATACACAAAGGGGGCGAGGAAATGGGCTTTCGAGAGGCGCTGTGAGAACTGCCCACAGGAAGCGCAAAGAGGGATGTTCTCTTCCTTGTAGGCGCAGCAGGGGAGTGAGTCAAAACAAGCATTGGCATATCCAATAGGTCTCGCTTTTGGGACCTTATAAGTGTTTACCCATGCAACAGTTGATGTTGTTGCACCAAGGATATTGTGCTGCATAACTAAATACTTATAAGGTCCCAAAAGCGAGACCTATTGGCTATGCCAATGCTTGTTATTTATGGAAGCACTGCCTCAGCACTATAATTCACTTTATGTTGAATTTTGCAGTGACAGTATGCTCACTTTCTCTCAGACCACATACACTGTTTTCTTTGTAACAAATAAGTTGAAATCCTGCCTAGCTATTGTCACTGAAACAATTACGTACAATTCATTTGAGTTAATCAGGAACAATTCTTTGTGGATCAAAAGAATTGTTCCTGATTAACTCAAATGAATTGTACGTAATTGTTTCTTTGACTCTGGGACCCCTTCCTATCAGTACATTGCTAACCCAGGTCCCAGCGACTTTCTTCTGGGTTGAACCCCCCTTTATAAACATTACTTCGAGCAGACGGCTGTCTGCGAGGTTCCTTCTTTATTTTAAATTAATTTTCAACATCACAATATGGTAGAAAGAGAACTTTTGTCCTATTCCGAAGATTATATTGACAAATTACTCGAAAATCCTGACAACATCTTTTTCCAATCTGACATTCCAACTATAGACTTTTCATTAATGGATCAGATCTCCCGCTTGGAGCGCTTGGAAAAGAAACTGATCCGCACTAGGTGGCACGGTCACTTGCTCACTAGGTATCTTAAAGAGAACATTATCCCGGTTGGACTTCAAATTAAAATTAAACCGGCTATCTTCATCGAGGTTCCAAAATTCAGAGAAGGGTTTAGCCACATTTCAAACAATTGCTCTCGCCACTGGATGGTGCTAGGCGTTGAAATGGCCGCTGATCAGGTGCAACAACTCACTGCGGAAATCACGGCTTTGAAAGCAGAGATATCTGCTGATACCAACTTTGCCAGCGCCAAGGACACTATAACCAACTTACAAGCCACACTTACTGATTTTGACTTGACTACACAGAACCGCAAACTCGAGAAGTTAGCCAGGGATATTCGTCTATACGACAAAAAAAAGACCTATCCGTACTTACAGGACGACTATTACCGACAGGATACACAAGGAAGATTCACCCAGAGAGGCCGGGGAGCCTACCGGGGGAGACGAAACTATCCAACCTTCTCTGACTCTTCCTACAGTTCTGAAGGTGACCAAGATTCATCAGGTCCTAGCTATCAATATCAATATTTTGATCCCAATTACCCTCCCCAACAATTCTCTCCTTTTTTAGGACGAGGCCGAGGATCTTGGCGACCCCCTCGAGGACGAGGCGGCTCATGGCCCCGCGGTCAGAATCAACGTGGTGGCCAGCAGAATCAATCCAATTGGGATGGAGGTCGAGGCCAACCCTCGAAACAAGTTCGATTCCAACCCGAAGAACACGGCGAACGAGTCACTCGCAACAAGACCTATCGGTGGTAGGATCATTGGAACCAGTTGCAACCCTCAATCCTGTGGTGAACATCTCCAACCAAACATTCTCCGAGGATGAACTCCGAGTACTCAGTAAAGGACTATCATATGTCCCTACGCACAATCCAGATAGTTTCACAGTAAGATCAGAACTCTACAAATTTTTCCGAAAAATTCGACTTAAGTACTTTTTCAGGAACACTTCTACACAGCCCAAGACGTCGGTCACCGGCCTACGACCCCCTTCAACTTTTGTTCCCTATGCCAACAGTATGTCGAATCAGATTCTGGCATATGAAGCAGTTGTCTGGCGTGATGTGCAACGAGCCCTTCAGGATAAATCCTTTGTCCGATACAACACCAGTAAACCTCAAAAATCAGCTCTACAGTCACTGGCTAGTAATCGCCAGGTCGTCATCAAGCCTGCAGACAAAGGCGGAGCCATTGTTATTCAGGATCTATCTGCTTATAAATCTGAGATACTACGTCAACTACAGGATGATAATTGTTATCAATTATTGAGGTCGGATCCCACCAATTCTATTGCCACAGAGATCCTTGAAGTCACTCAGGATGGCCTTAATCTAGGGTTCCTGTCTGAAAATGAATTTCAGTTTTTGAATTGTAAACATCCTCGTCTGGCTACATTATACACTCTGCCTAAACTTCATAAGAACATGGTAAACCCTCCTGGCCGCCCAATTGTTTCCGGTTGTGGCTCCATACTGGAACCTTTGGGAAAGTATATTGACTATTTTATAAAACCATTGGCGGAGGCCACTCCATCATACCTTCGAGACACAATGCATGTCTTGAACATAACTGAAAGTTTATCCTATGATCCATCTAACCAGAGATTAGCTACGTGCGATGTAGTCTCTCTCTACACCTCCATTCCCCAACAGGAGGCTCTCATAGTCATAGCTAGATGCCTTCAGCAACGCCCGGCACCAGTTCTAGTACCCTCTGAGTTCATTGTAGCTCTACTTAAAATCGCAATGACCCGGAACTTCTTTCTTTTTGATAACAATTTTTATCTCCAAACATCTGGCGTAGCCATGGGTGCTCCCTTTGCTCCAGACGTAGCCATTCTGTATATGGCCGCGTTTGAAGAAGACACCATTCTAAGTCATACCAACCCATTCAGAGACCAAGTTGGCCTCTGGATGCGGTATATCGATGACATTTTAATGATTTGGAACAGTAGTCAAGATCAACTGAATAATTTCTTTGCATGGCTCAATCAGCAATCACAACACGTCAAGTTCACCATCGAATCGGATTGCAACTCCATTGACTTTCTGGATATCACCATCTTTCACCACTGTGGAAAACTCTGCACCAGGCTATACCGCAAAGCATCAGAAAGAAATTTCCTATTGGCTTACAACAGTCACCATCCCCAAGCGCTCCGGGATAACTTGCCCTTTGGGCAATTTTTGAGGATACGGAGAAATTGCTCCAACAAAGACGACTACTTCTCGGAATCAGAAGATCTCTCAACCCGTCTTCTCAATCGTGGCTATCCAAGACGTCTGATTAAAAAAGCTCGTAAACGAGCCTGGTTCTATCCCCGTGATGAACTCTTAGTACCCAGGGACAGAACCAACCAGGAAGATAGTCGGATTGTCTGTGTCACTACCTTCAGTACCAAGAGTAACACCATCAAAGCCATTATCAACAAGCATTGGCATTTGGTTTCGGATGAAATCAAACAACCTGAGATGCCACTCCATGCATTTAAGAAAGCAAAAAGCATAAAGGACTATGTGGTCAGTTCCTTTTTATCCCCTGACAATCCATCTTCGATCAACACCATGTGGAATCTACCTCCGGTCATTGGCCATTTCAAATGCGGCCACTGCAAGGCTTGTGACTTCACCATCCAAACCAAGGAGTTTGTACATCTCCACCTAACCGTCAAACTCAAATCATTCAGAAACTGTAACTCCAATAATATCATTTATGCCATTGTATGTCCGTGCCATAAAATCTATATTGGCCAGACACAGCAAAAAATAAAAGCTCGGATTCTACAACATATGAGCCGAATCCGGTGCGATGTTCAAAGTGCACCCCTAGTGGAACATTTTAAGCTGAACTCCCATCCCCCTGAAAGTTTGCAATGGTTGGTCATTGAGAAAGTCACGATGGGACCACGAGGTGGCAACATCTCTGACATTCTAAACACTCGAGAACTCAAGTGGATGTACTTCTTCAATTCTATAGAATGTGGTCTCAATGAATTAGATAGCTCATTTTCTCAACTGGCCACACTACCATGATGATAATTCCTCTTTTTCTATTACTGAATCTATGATCATTCTATGCATGCACGGTCTTTCAATGACTGTCCTCAATACGTGACTTTACTTCTTGGATATGTAATGTGACACATTGTCACCCAATGATACTGATAATCTAATTGTATGTGATTGCCATTTCTGATTGTTTAATGTCCAGGCCTTTACCCTTATGTCCGAGTGGTACGCCTTATATTTACTTATTATTGAATCTATGATCATTCTATGCTTGCACGGTCTTTCATTGACTGTCTTCAATACGTGACTTTACTTCTAGGATATGTATTATGACACACTGTCACCCAATGATACCGATAATCTAAATGTATGAGATTGCCATTTTTGATTGTCAAATGTCCAGGCCTTTACCCTCATGTTCGAGTGGTACGCCTTATATTTACCTATTTGCAATCAAAGTACCTTTTTTTGTATAATTTATTTTTTTCCTGTTTTGCAATTCTGTTTTGCCAGCCTTCATTGAAAATTATTTGAAGTTCCTAACATTCCCTACTGTCACTCGAATACTTAATGTAGTTCAAACATTGTGTGGAAACCCGGACGATAGCATACCACTAATAGTCTGTCTTTCAATTCTATGACTCCTTCGGTCACCACGTGACCGGTTACTATGACTCCCTATCCAACCAGGAAACGCGGCAATGCCCGTCCAGCCCTCGTACGGAGCACCAAGATTCTTCGCAATTTAGTGAGTACGGGACTCCCAGTCTTCCCGTCCGCCGCCTTTAATTACCTGACAACAGTCTGTTTCCTGACAGTTTTCTTGTCATTGCCCCCACAGACTCGATTTAATCGCATCGATGTTCAAGTTTACTGCATCCTGATTTTTACAGGACGAAATACACGGTAAGCTCATTGTCCCCTACTGGACCTCCGTGTAACTTGCCTGATCTTTTAAATCCCATCAGTATTCATGTGTGACTTATGCACGCCGATTCTTTCAGAAACTGCAGTATTACATCGCTATTCTGAAGGAAAGACATCACGGAGGATTAATTGACCGTGTGGTATGTCCTTTCATTTAGATCTTTTATTTTTCTATTAAACTCCAACCCGATTGTATACCGGCATCTGAATTTGCACTGCTCATTTTTTCAGAAATCGCATTAATGCAGCACAATTCCTAACTGAGACCACGCGGTGGACTTCCGACCCAGTGGTATGTTTAATTAATTTCGCCATTTAATTATCCTTTAAGGTTTTTGGACTCGGGCTCAACATTAGCAGTCTCCCAGCTGCTTTTAAGATTGTCTATTGTTTTTGACTGGCTGCCATTTGCGGCTCTGGTTACCTACTCAGGCGCCATATTCCGGTTTATTTAATAGGTCACTCCCTGTGTTGTATATATCGGAAATTGCCGAGATATTCCAATATTGATTATATCCACTCCTCTACCTCTCTCTCAAGATTGCCTACTGTGAGTGGCGGTCTGCCCGGTGCGTCTCCGGTTTTTCACCCAAGCGCCATATTCTAATTACTTAATGGGTCACACCCTGTTCTATATATCGGATTTGCCACGATATCAGAATCTATTCACCTTCCTTTTTTAATTCAGCAACCTATTTAACTCGGACTTGGGACTCATGCCATGACTACCTATGTGATAATCAGAGGCAGTATTTACAACCCTCTAATTCTTGTCATTATATTTTCATTAGGTCCTCTGCCCCACCCACTTGTCCTGATGAAGACCCCACAGCAAGGTTAATCTATCCTGCAACCTCAGGGGGTCGAAACGTCGACCATTGTCTCAATGTTGGCAACCTCACGCCAATATTCTGTATATTCATTGTACTTTGTGTTGGATGCCTTTTTTCAAATAATGTCGCCATCTTCGATGGCAGTTGTTGCTATACCTATTATAGCTTAAAATAATATCATTGAAGTATTGATTTTACTGTCACTTAAACCCATCACTTTCCCCTACCTACTCACTATCACTTCCCCCCCTCCCTTCTTGGGGCACTGTATGACTTTAATACAGTTGATTATTAAATGCAAATGTATATTCAAGATACTTGATCCCGCTGTGAATAAACCTGTGTGGATCAAAAGAATTGTTCCTGATTAACTCAAATGAATTGTACGTAATTGTTTCTTTGACTCTGGGACCCCTTCCTATCAGTACATTGCTAACCCAGGTCCCAGCGACTTTCTTCTGGGTTGAACCCCCTTTATAAACATAGCTATTGTCACTGTCTTGGGTGCTGGACACCCAGATGTTTTCTGACAGCTTTTTAACTCTCTGAGAGCATTGTTTTTCTGCAGATCATAAACTTTTAAAAGGGGAGCCTTTGTTTTCCTTTGTGATTCTTTGCGAAATTTTAAAGCGTTTTTTTTTCTAGTTTTGGCATAAGTAGTGCAAAATAATTTGCGCAAATATGGCCTCAGGCAGGAAATGAAACAAAAGTTCACATTTGATGCTTACACACTTCAAAAGCCTCCATGTGTGGGCTATAATACAGTGGGGCATACATTTGTAAGCTGTCAGGAGGTCCACTGACCTTATCCATGGAGGCAGCATACAAGTGAAAAAGACTCATGTCCGCTTCACCCACAGGAGTGTCCTGAGAACCAGGCTCCCTAATCAACAACAAGCATTGGCAAGTCCAATGGGGCTCACCTGATGCCATGCTGCATGGCTAAAGAATAATAAAAAAGAAAAGCTTTGACACTGTCGACCACATCATTTTATAGGCATGCACACCACACATGTGCACACCTATAAAAAGATATAGCAAAAGCATTTTTTTAAAAGTGGGTGATGTAGAAGCAACAGAGAGGTGTGTGGGTGGCAGACAGAAGTAGCACAGGAAGAGGGGCAGAAGCATCATGATGGGGCGGGTATGGGGTGTTTTCTTTAGAGGATTGAAAAAACAATACTGGGGGCAGAAACAACATAGGAAGTGGGAGCAATATAAGTGGTGGATGAAGAAACATGAGGGGGGTAGCAAAATGGAGAAGCAGGTGGGGCGATCAAACATGCAAAAGAGAGTAAAGTGGAGCTATTGGAAAGAAAGCACACTGGTGAGAGGCAATGCTGTCGGGTGTGTGATAGAAGCATATGAGCGATAGGGAGGAACAAAGGGCCCGGCAGAGAGGACAGAGAAGCACACGAGGGAGACTGTGAGAAAACACATTCACTCTCATAGGGTGTTTAATCAAAAAGAAAAAAAGTAGCACCTGAAAAAGTGATCACTGATAGGATATAACAATGCGCCCATGGCCCAGGGGTGGGACAGGCACAAAAAGAGGAAGGAAAGCCCAGCCATCTAACTAATAAGAAGCAAGCAAATTAGAGTGATAAGTAAGTCAACCAATGGTAAACAATAATTGGGCTCTAAGCCCGCTGTAAGATAACACTATGTCTTGCAATAGCCATTGCATGTGCTGTTTTAGGCAACACCTAAATAGTGTGGGCACCAGACCAGAAGGTGGCCAGATGATTAGTCAGTTTCATTTTCAACATTCATCTGCCCAGTTGTCTTCTACCTGAAATGCCAATAGGAAATTAAGGATATTGAAAAATAAGCTAATAACACTTTCCTGTAAATTAAATGCTAGCAGTTGGCTGCCACATTCATTGTGCCATCCACTAAAGTAGCACTTTAAAACATGCCACAATTCTGAAAATGTAATTAGCAAGCAACTGTTTGGTGCTTGCTGAAGTGTCCCAGGTCATAAGACACACACACACCTCTCTCTGTCTCTCTCTCTCTCTCTCTCTCTCTCTCTCTCTCTCTCTCTCTCTCTCATTATCTCTCTCCCTCTCTCTCCTGACACTTGCCTTTTGTCATCCAGCCTTCTTGTAACCTTGTTAGGGGAAAGAAGGAATTTTCCAGAACCAGATGTGGATGTAGCCTTGAAGATAACACTACTGCAAAGGCTGGCCCCAAGTATATATATTGGCCCCCAGAACGAGAACAGGGTGGGGGGTAGTCAACTACGGCATACGGTCGAACAGAGTTAAGTAACTAACTAAACAAATAAAACAAATTACATTGCGCACGCTGCATCGCCATTTGTATGTGGGTCACCTATATCTATTCTGACCGAGCTCCCACATAAGGGGAACTTTACCTGTCCTTTGTTTCTCAGGAACTGGTAGGGTTGCCTGCTGCATCCTCTAGTGTGTTTGATCAGTGTGCCCCAAGATTTGTGTTGCCTCCTTGCCGGTGCTCATGTCGACTACCAACTAGTTTTCTTTCTTTGCTACAGTGTCTCTTGTTGTTTAGACTGTTGCTTGTTCTGTAATCAGTCAGGATGGCAATTATTCCCATTTTTGTCTACTGCCGCCTTACGTTTTGATTGAGTTTTTTAATGCCTTGAGCGCTTCCTCTAATTTGCTGTTCTTCTAGCATTTTGAAAAGCATCTTTACAGTGCATCTCCCAACATGGTTGATGGCCTGAGCCTTCCCAAGGCTTGTGCTCCCCCTTTATTGTTCTCCAGCCTGTAAACATACTTTTAATTTGCCCCTCCTTGTAAGTGGGAAATGTGAACCTTTCTAGCCAAAATTGGGAAAAAGTAATGCACTGGAAAAAGCAGGTGAACCCATTGATAAAAACCCCAGATTATACTCAGAGGACTGCACCTTGCAAGACATAGATAATCTCATTGAGGGAGTGAAGCATATTTTGCATTCTGATGCTTCAAGTAAACCTGGTGTCAAAACTAAAAAAATTCAAGTAGCTCCTTTATGCAATAAAAAGGCGTGCAAATCCAAAGCCTTGTCACTTCTAAATACTTGCTGCACAGAAAAGGAGTGGGAGTGTCATGTCAAAGCTAATCTGCAACTATGTATTTTACCTAATCCATCTATCCCTCTAGAACCCACAATTGTATGTTCCAATCATTGTTTCCTACCTGACTTCCAGTGCCCAGGACACTAATGGCTCTGTTGTGCTCCATGCCTCGCCTCCTCAGCTGGTAGCAGCAGAGGAGGCCAGCATACAGATTAAATAACTCTGGGAAGTCATTCATTCCCTGAAGGGGAGAAATAATAGACCTAAGGGGAAGGTACATCTACTGATGAAACCACAGTACATAGGGCCCCCGCGAGCAGGCCATAAAGGCGGTGGGGCATTGGAAAAAAATAGAGGAGACCAAAGGTAGCACTTCACGACTCAAAGCCCAAGAGTATCCTCCACAAATCAGTGGGAAATCAAAAGGTCAGTGCCCCGACCATTTTCAGTTTGGATTGCACCTGCGCAGACACATCTGGCCTACTCTACGATGAACACCCCCTGCACACACCAGAAAGCATAGCATGTGCAGTCCCTGCTCAACAGCCAGCACTACAGCCTCTCAAGCCCACTCACTGTGACCTCCTTGCTGCCCAACCATCCCTGCTGTGCTCTACCCTTCGGCTATATGGCTTCCATCCTTCCACTGGAACCTTTCACAATCACTGGAACTCCACCCTCTCAAGCTGCTCACTGGAAAGCATGAGGGACGCCATCATGGTGCACTTTGAGCCTTACGCCAACCCAGACTACGAAAAGGTTTCTTTTGCACCAAGCTCGACACCCACCAGAAGAATCAGTGGATGTCTTCCATGGGCGGTATGAGAGCTTTCAACAAAGGAGGGGGGGGTGCGCTTCCTTCCTCGCACCTGTATTGCCTGCATTTCTGTCCTGATTTTCAGGGTCTTTACTATTTTTTACTCATCTCTATAATTTTTTCCCTTTTCCCTTTTCCCTTCTGTGTCCCTTGCCCTCTGTGCCCTCCCCGCTCCACGCTTCCTGCCGCTGCTCCCCTGTGGCCCCGCCCCTTCTCCAGTGTCCCGTCCCCATTGGCTGCCCCGCTCCCGCCTCCCAGCTGCTCCTCCCTCCCACTTGGCCTCTTATGGAGGGCGCCACGCGGCAGTGAGTGCGACCCTTGACCCTGATCTTGGGTCAGGTCGCTCCCCACACCGCACGGCTCCTCCAGTGCACCTCTGACTCTCCCCCACCGCTGCCAGGAGCCCGCCATTGGTGCGCTTCCTTCCTCACACCTGTATTGCCTCCATTTCTGTCCTGATTTTCGGGGTCTTTATTATTTTTTACTCATCTCTATCACTTTTTCCCTTTTGCCTTTTCTCTTCTGTGTCCCTTGCCCTCTGTGCCCTCCCCGCTTCCCGCCGCTGCTCCCCTGTGGCCCCGTCCCTTCTCCAGTGTCCCGTCCCCATTGGCCGCCCTGCTCCCGCCTCCCAGCTGCTCCTCCCTCCCACTTCGCCTCTTATGGTGGGTGCCGTGCGGAAGCGCAGAGGGCGCGCCAAAGGCAAGCCCGTCTGCGCCCGTCCGCGCCCGTCAGCGCCTGCCCCGCGCCAGAACCCCTGGACCTGGCGCACGCCGCAACGCCAGTGTTAGGATTGATAGCAGCGCAAGAACACGCAAGCGCCACTAACCTGTCTCTGATGACCAGCAGAGGCGATGGACGATAGTCCCCCCAACCCCGTACTGCACACAACCCAACAGTGCGAATACCACTATTCAATCAGGTACAGAAAGGGGCCGGAAGGTGGGTAGACAACTGGGAAAGTGGTGCTTCCAAATCCGTCTGGTCGAAGCACTCACGAGATCACTAGGACTGAGACACAGCTTCTCCAACCCGTGTATATGAGTATGGTTCCAGACCATGAGTTCTGCGAGTAGCGGAGATGCGGTCAAAGTACTGAGAAGTTATCCTCACTTCTCAGAATTTTCCCACCTGAAGGTGTCTAGTAGAGGTTCAGTACTGGTTGTGCATTACTGGCGTTATAAGGCACGCCGAGATAGGACCACAATACCTCTTGTGACCTAGATAGCCCCGGAATACACTTCGTAGCCGTGAGACTGTTATAAGTGTGTGGATCATCCAAAGGGATATGCACAAATGAAAGAGCATCCGCTCTACAACTACAGAAATAACAAAAGTAATATGCAAATACTCAAGAGAGGCGAACCCGCACTCCTCGAATACACCAGCGCAACAAGCTCCTGCTTGAATCCTCAGGAACTCTGACCACGCTGGCTCTTCGTCGGCGCGGCGGCTGTCAGGAACACTGACCACGCAGGCTCTTCGTCGGCGCGGCGGCTCATCAGGAACTCTGACCACGCAGGCTCTTCGTCGGCGCGGCGGCTGTCAGGAACACTGACCACGCAGGCTCTTCGTCGGCGCGGCGGCTCATCAGGGACTCTGACCACGCAGGCTCTTCGTCGGCGCGGCGGCTGTCAGACACAAACACAATCTCCAAAGAACTAACCAACTGTAAGTGAGAGTAACCGGAACAAGATTGACAAGCCCCGTGTTTCCCGTCGGGGGAGTTTAAATAAGGTCCTCCCATTGATCCACTCCCCTGCGCCGTATGGCCTTCTGGGACTTGTAGTGTGTACGCATTGAGCGCTGCTTGCGAGTTTTCTTGTTTCTGGCCATGTCGATAGTGGCGATCGCTACAGAACCCCCTCTCGAGGACCGCCGTCCCGGCGGTCGCCCTGGTTTACCGGGAAACCGGTCGTGGAACAGCGCCACCAAATCAGGGCAATGCAAGTGGTCCGCAGGCTCCCAGGTCCTGTTCTCAGGTCCGAACCCCTTCCAATCGACCAGGTACTGAATCCTGCCTCGCACCATGCGAGAGTCCAGGATAGACAAGACCTCATATTCCTCCTGCCCCTCAACCTCCACAGGACGAGGTCGGTCGGGCAACCGCATGCTCGGAAGACAAGGACGCAGGAGAGACACGTGAAACACAGGATGAACGGACCACGACACCGGCAACGAGAGTTTCATGGCCACTGCGTTTATCACTTCACACACACCATAGGGACCAACGTACCTGGGTTTCAACTTCGCGATTCCCTTCAGATGCAGGTTGCGTGTGGAAAGCCAGACCTTGTCCCCTACCTTATACTCAGGCTCCGGGGATCGTTTCCTGTCAGCAAAAAGCTTCTGGGTCGCTTGAGCCTGCACCAGGTTGTTCCGAGCCTCAATCAGGATCGCCCTAAGATGAGCATGGTGTTCATGAATCGCAGGAACCAGGGATTCAGCCGGCCAGTCAAACGGAAGCATGTTTGGGTGGAATCCATAAAGGCAAAAGAACGGAGAACATCCCAGAGTGGAATGTGAAGCGTTATTGTAGGCAAATTCTGCCAGCCACAAAAGGACGGTCCAATCAGACGAGTTTTGCAACGTGAAACATCTCAAATATTGTTCAAGAGTCTGGTTTAGTCGTTCCATTTTACCATCCGTTTGCGGATGATAGCTGGATGAGAGACGAGCATCAATCTGCAGGATAGAACATAGAGCCTTCCAGAAACGAGAAGTGAATTGTGTTCCCCGATCCGTAATTAACACTCTCGGTATCCCGTGCGGTCGTACAGTGTGTTGCAGGAAGACTCTAGCTAAGTCGCTGGCGGAAGGTAGACCAGGTAAAGCGATAAAATGTCCCATTTTGGTAAGATGGTCGATCACTACCAAAACGACTGTTTGTTTCTCACAAGGAGGCATCTCCACGATAAAGTCCATAGACAGGGTATGCCACGGTGTGGGGGGAATCGGTAATGGTTGTAACAGACCTGACGGTTTAGCATGACAGGCTTTTCCTTGGGCGCAGATCGCACAGTTTTTTACATACTCTTTTACGTCGGCACGGACATCAGGCCACCAAAATGATCGTTCCACCGTGGCGGTGGTCTTGTGAATGCCCATGTGCCCCCCTAAGACAGAATCGTGTGCCCATTCTAATACCTGGCGTTGTAACGCGGTGCAGGGTATGTATAGTGCATGGTAATGATATGCTAACTGATCTTTCTCACATCGGTGAGCGGGCTCTTCTTGCACCCAGGAGGGTATGTCCAGTTCAGTTAGGGCAACTCTGACGTCCTCGAGGAAATCATCGGAGGTGATCAAGGCGATGGACATTTCTGAATGTGTGTTCCCCTTGAGAATGGAAGGGGTTTCCGTGGGGGTTATTGCTTCTTCATCTCCCAGTCTGGAGAGAGCATCCGCTTTTCCGTTACTGGTCCCGGGTCTATACTTGATCACAAAGTCAAAATCAGAAAAGAAAAGGGTCCACCTGAGTTGCCGTGGAGTCAAGGCCTTTGCCGTTTTCAAAAACAACAGATTGCGATGGTCTGTGATGATTTCCACGGTATGTAAAGCCCCTAGGAGGTGATGCCTCCATTCTTCGCACGCTCTCTTGATGGCTAGGAGCTCTTTGTCAGTGATGGTATAGTTGATTTCACAAGGAGTGAGCTTCCTAGAGTAGAACGCCACGGGGTGCAGCTGCCCTGTAGTAGGGTGCCTTTGAGAAAGCACTCCCCCAAGGGCATACTGTGATGCGTCGGTTTCCAACACGAATGGCATCTTGGGGTCTGGATGTCGAAGGATGGGAGCTTGGGTAAACTTCTCTTTAAGAAGTTGGAATGAGTGCTCTGCCTCCTCTCCCCATATGAACGGAACGTTTTTCTTCAAGAGGGCAGTGATGGGATGTATGACCTTAGAGAAATCCTGAATGAAACGTCGATAATAATTTGCAAAGCCAAGAAAGCTCTGCACTGACTTGACGTTTCGTGGCGTTTTCCAGGTCAGTATGGCATTGACCTTACCCATGTCCATTTGAAATCCCTGAGCATCGATCACATACCCCAAAAAGGCAACTTGCTGTACATGGAAAAGGCATTTCTCCAATTTGGCATACAATGAGTTCTGCTGTAGCCTTTCCAACACCGTTTTTACATGTGTCACGTGTTCTACCAGAGATGCAGAATAAATTAAAATATCGTCAATGTAAACCACACAAAACGACTCCAAACACCCCCTCAATACCTCATCCATGAAAAACTGGAAGGCAGCGGGGGCGTTGCACAGGCCAAAAGGCATCACCTGGTATTCGTAGAGGCCGAATTTGGTCCTAAACGCGGTCTTCCATTCATCCCCCTTCTTTACGCGTACGAGATGGTAAGCCCCGCGAAGATCCAGTTTTGTGAAATATCGAGCTCCCTTCAATTGATCCATCAAAACAGGGATTAGGGGCAGAGGATACCTGTTTTTTATTGTGACTCTGTTTATAGCTCGATAATCGATACAGGGTCGCAACTCATCGCAGTCCTTCTTGGGTATAAAGAACATGGGCGACGAAGCAGGAGAGGTAGAGTGTCGTATCAACCCGGATGCCAGATTGTCGTCTATGTAGGTTTTTAGATATTGCGTCTCTTTTTCCGTAAGGGCATACACCCTACTGCATGGGATGTCTGCTCCCGGAATGAGATCCACCCGGCAATCATAGGTACGATGGGGAGGCAAACGGGTGGCCTTTTGTTTGTCGAACAAAGCATGAAATTCACGGTACTCATCAGGTAATATTGTTGCACAGCAAAACGAGGCAACGGAACATGCACCAGCTAAGTAAGCAGCGGGTGATGGGTCAGGAGTGACGTATTGGGATAGTGTGTCCTGACAATGTTCCTTACAATACTCAGAGGTCATACTGATGGTCCGAGAAGACCAGCTTACTGTAGGGTCATGAAGCGTGAGCCAGGGCATCCCCAAAATGAGACGGAACTGCGGGGCGTCTATAAGGTCGAATTGGATGTGCTCACAATGATTCTCACCGAATCTCATCAATAACGCATGAGTATGGTATTCAACTGGGCCCGATGACAGTACAGTACCATCCACTGCTTTAACGGTCTCAGGTGCACGTTTCTTCTCACAGGGAATACCCATTCGGAAGACATAGTCTCGGTTGATGTAGTTCCCCGTAGCTCCGGAGTCCAGCAGGGCGTCGACTCTTAACATGTCCTGGTTTCCTGCCCATAAGGAAACACTCAGGTTCATATGAGCGACTGCAGGGTGAAGGGTATTTGCCACATAAGGAGAGACCATGGTAGGCGGCCGTCTCAAATCAGAGGTCTCTATCTGATCCGAGACCTTCAGTTTTCCGACGGCTCACTCGAGGTCAGAACGGCCTGCACTCGGGGTAGGGGATTCTTTCCCGGAACGTAGTTCCTGGCCCTACATTCATTGATAAAATATCCGCCTTTGCCACAATATAGACATAATTTGAGTCTCCGTCGCCTGTCTCGTTCTTCTCTGGTGAGAGGACCACGGATTCCTCCGATTTGCATGGGTTCCGGTCCTACTGGTGTCTTGGTTTTTTCTTCACCCCCCTGCCGGGGTTTCACCAAGGGATAGGAGTATCTATAGTCTCCCCTGTTTCTATCTCCTTTTCGTTCCAACAACCGGTGATCCAACTGGACGGTTAAGTCTATTAGTTCCTCACACGTGGTAGGTAACTGTACTACTTGTGCTAACACATCCTTTAATTCGCCCCGGAGACCTTGATAAAACAACGAAATCCGCTTCTGAGCAGGCCAGTCCGTTTCCACAATAAGGCGGTTAAACGTAGTTATATATGACAAAAGATCCTGAGATCCTTGTCGTAATGACATTAGTTCGCGGTCCAGAGACAACATATGAGACTTCCTGTCAAACAATTTGCGTAATTCAAGGCAAAAATCGGAGAAATCATGCAAAACAGGGTCGTTTCTTTCCAGTAAGGGGATGGTCCAACTGGAAGCATTACCTCCCATGTAGGACATCATAAACGCTGTTTTAGACGCCTCATCTTGAAAAACCACCGGCTTGCATAAAAAATAAAGACGACATTGGTTCAGGAAAGTCTCGAATTTCCGAGGGTCTCCATAAAACCTTTCGGGAGGAGCTAGAGGTATTCCCTGGTTTTGAATTATATGGACCGTGGGATTAGTCTCGGAAGAAGAGGAAGGGGCTGCAAATGACCCCCCTGGTTGAAAGGAAGATGGCGGAGGCAAAGTAGCCGGCCTGATCAATGGTTTCACAGCCGGCTCCTTCTTAGCGAGATCTGACATCTCTCTACGCAAGTCGGAGACCTCTTTGTATAAAGCCTGATTCTCTGCACGAGAAGTTTGTACCTCTTGTTGGAGTTCAGAAAAACTTTCCAACAAGGAAGTAAGAATGGTATTAGTGTCCATCGTCCAGGCTGGGCTGTATTCTTGGGCTTGTCAATCTGTCAGGATTGATAGCAGCGCAAGAACACGCAAGCGCCACTAGCCTGTCTCTGATGACCAGCAGAGGCGATGGACGATAGTCCCCCCACTCCCGTACTGCACACAACCCAACAGTGCGAATACCACTATTCAATCAGGTACAGAAAGGGGCTGGAAGGTGGGTAGACAACTGGGAAAGTGGTGCTTCCAAATCCGTCTGGTCGAAGCACTCACGAGATCACTAGGACTGAGACACAGCTTCTCCAACCCGTGTATATGAGTATGGTTCCAGACCATGAGTTCTGCGAGTAGCGGAGATGCGGCCAAAGTACTGAGAAGTTATCCTCACTTCTCAGAATTTTCCCACTTGAAGGTGTCTAGTAGAGGTTCAGTACTGGTTGTGCATTACTGGAGTTATAAGGCACGCCGAGATAGGACCACAATACCTCTTGTGACCTAGATAGCCCCGGAATACACTTCGTAGCCGTGAGACTGTTATAAGTGTGTGGATCATCCAAAGGGATATGCACAAATGAAAGAGCATCCGCTCTACAACTACAGAAATAACAAAAGTAATATACAAATACTCAAGAGAGGCGAAACCGCACTCCTCGAATACACCAGCGCAACAAGCTCCTGCTTGAATCCTCAGGAACTCTGACCACGCTGGCTCTTCGTCGGCGCGGCGGCTGTCAGGAACACTGACCACGCAGGCTCTTCGTCGGCGCGGCGGCTCATCAGGAACTCTGACCACGCAGGCTCTTCGTCGGCGCGGCGGCTGTCAGGAACACTGACCACGCAGGCTCTTCGTCGGCGCGGAGGCTCATCAGGGACTCTGACCACGCAGGCTCTTCGTCGGCGCGGCGGCTGTCAGACACAAACACAATCTCCAAAGAACTAACCAACTGTAAGTGAGAGTAACCGGAACAAGATTGACAAGCCCCGTGTTCCCCGTCGGCGGAGTTTAAATAAGGTCCTCCCATTGATCCACTCCCCTGCGCCGTATGGCCTTCTGGGACTTGTAGTGTGTACGCATTGAGCGCTGCTTGCGAGTTTTCTTGTTTCTGGCCATGTCGATTGTGGCGATCGCTACAGCCAGACTGCACTACGACTCGAGCACCCTCCACGCACTCGACACCGGACGACAACATCCCTGCTACCATGCCATCCCGAAGCACACCCAAGGGCCTTTTACCTGCCGGAACTGCAGATACACCAGCATCCAGCTCGCCAAACCACCAACCAGAGAACCCAACCACCTCAGATGTATCCTCCTCAACACCCACTCCGCTCGCAGGCACGCCATCGAACTGTGGGACCTCCTAGACTCTACCACCCCCGACGTCGCCTTCCTGACGGAGACCTGGCTGAACGCCACCTCAGCACCAGACATCGCCACAGCCATCCCACAAGGCTACAAGATCTCCCGCAGAAACTGCGCCAACGGAGTTGGAGGGGGAATTGCCATTGTACACAAAGACACCCTCGGAGTCTCGACCAACACCGACGACACCCTCGCCACTGCCGAACGTATGCAGTTCCAGATCCACACCGACCCCAACACGACCCTCAGAGGAACACTCATCTACAGACCACCCGGACCACGACCACAGTTCAACGACACCATCGTCGACCTCATCAGCACGCACGCCCTCGCCTCCACGGACTACATCCTTCTCGGGGACCTTAACTTCCACCTCGAGAACAACAACAACGCCAACTCCTCCGCCCTGATCGACAATCTCGCCAACCTCAGGCTCAAACAGCTCGTGACGACCCCAACCCACGCCGCCAGACACACGCTGGACCCGATCTTCTCTGCAAGCCCCTACGTCTCCTTCAACCACACCACTGAACCCCATTGGACCGACCACAGATGCGTCCACTTCACCTTCAGGAAACCCACCACACACCACCGCACCCAACAGTTGGCGTGTCGCTGCTGGAGCAAGGTCACCAAGGACCAACTGACAACCACCCTCGCCCTGAAACCACCCGCCACCCCATCGAACCTGACACCGCTGCGACCAACCTCAAACAGTGGATCAACGACTGCGCCAATGCCCTAGCCCCTCTCAAGGCTTCCACTTCCAACCACACCAACAAGAAAGCCGCCTGGTTCACCGAAGACCTCCGGACATCCAAGCGCACCTGCTGGAAGCTGGAGAAGAAATGGCTCCACGACCGAAACCCAGACAGCCACACAGCCCACAAGAACGCCACCCGCAGACACCATCAACTCATCAGGACCATCAAGAGGACCGCCTTCAAGGACCGCCTAGACAACAACGCACACAACACCAAAGAGCTCTTCAGCATTGTGAAAGAACTCTCCAACCCCAGCTCCAACAACAATGACATTCCTCCATCACAAGTCCTGTGCGACTCCCTGGCCACGTTCTTTCACAGCAAGATCACCGACATCCACGACAGCTTCAACTCCGACACCCCCGCACCCACCACCGGGACTACCACCCCCGCGACCCCCACCCGCACCAGCCGCCTGACCGCCTGGACCTCCATCAGCGACGAAGACACCATCAAAACCATGAACTCCATCCACTCCGGATCCCCATCCGACCCTTTCCCTCACCACGTGTTGAACAAAGCCAGCACAACCATCGCGCCCCACCTCCGGAAAGCAATCAACATTTCCTTTGAGACAGCAACCTTCCCGGAAAGCTGGAAGTACGCCGAGATCAACACCTTAGTGAATAAACCCAAGGCTTACCCCAAGGACCCCAAGTACTTCCGGCCCATCTCCCTGCTCCCTTTCCCGGCAAAAGTGACAGAGAAGATCGTCAACAAACAGCTAACCCGATACCTCAAAGACAACAACATCCTGGACCCTTCCCAATCCGGTTTTCGCAGCAATCACAGCACTGAGACCGTCCTCATCGCCGCCACCGACAACATCAGGATCCTGATGGATGAGGGAGAAACAGCCGCCCTCATCCTCCTAGACCTATCAGCAGCCTTCGACACGGTCTGCCACCGCACCGTAGCAGCACGCCTCCATGATGCCGGAATCCAAGAGAAGGCCCTGGCCTGGACCACGTCCTTCCTCTCCGGCAGAACCCAGAGCATCCGCGTCCCACCCTTCCACTCACAATCCACCGAGATCATCTGCGGCGTCCCTCAGGGATCCTCCCTCAGCCCGACGCTGTTCAATGTCTACATGGCTCCACTCACCCACGTCGCACAACAACATAGCCTCAACATCATCTCCTACGCCGACGACACCCAGCTGATCATCTCCCTCACCAAAGACCCCCACACCACCAAAGCCAACCTCCACAGAGGAATGAAGGCCGTCGCCGACTGGATGAAGGACAGCAGACTGAAGCTGAATTCAGACAAGACGGAGGTCCTCATCCTCGGACCCACCCCATCAGCCTAGGATGACTCCTGGTGGCCCACATCGCCAGGCCCTGCCCCGAAACCCACCGACCACGCACGCAACCTGGGGGTCATCCTCGACTCCGCCCTCTCCATGACCAAGCAAGTCAATGCCATCTCCGCCTCCTGCTTCAACACCCTCCGAATGCTCCGCAGGGTCTTCAAATGGATCCCCCCGACACGAGAAAAACCGTCACCCAGGCCCTCGTCACTAGCAGACTCGACTACGGGAACGTCCTCTACTCAGGAACAACAACCAACCTCCTGAGACGACTACAACGATTCCAGAACGCCTCGGCACAACTGATCCTCGACATCCCCCGACGCAGCCACATCACACCACACCTGAGAGGCCTACTCTGGCTCCCCGTCAATAAGAGGATCACCTTCAAACTCCTCATCCACGCACACAAAGCGCTACACAACACCGGACCCGCATACCTCAACGACCGACTCAGCTTCCACACCCCCACCCGCAGCCTCCGCTCGGCCAGCCTCGCCCTCGCCTCAGTTCCACGTATCTGGAAGACCACCGCCGGCGGCAGATCCTTCTCCTACCTTGCTGCCAAGACCTGGAACGCTCTCCCTACCAGCCTACGACAGACCTAGGACCTGCTGGCCTTCAGAAGACTTCTCAAGACCTGGCTCTTCGATCAGTAGCAGCGCCCCTCCATACCCCCCCCCCCCCCCGCCTCCCCCAGCGCCTTGAGACCCTCACGGGTATGTAGCGCGCTTTAGAAATGCAGTGATTGATTGATTGATTGATTGATTGATTGATTGATAGACAGAGGGGGGGCTTTTTAAAGAGGTCCAGGATCCGTGCCCACCTGAGTCACTCTGAACTAAAGAATTGGAAGTTGTTCCTCTAGATAAGGGGCCAGCCACCAGCAATATTAGTGGTGGTGGATTGGGTGTTATAGGGGCTTGCAAGGAGGAGGAAGTTGGATGGGGGGATCCCGCTTTTGCGGAACTAGGTTCCTCACACACCCAGCAAGCTAGGTGTCATGCTTCATCATTTGGACCTGCTCCTCATTGGGCTGGCGCTGCAATGCCCAATGGGCACCCACGAAGGGGCTCTTTATCAGAGATCTTTTGTTCCTTTGCCATTTGATGAAGTGGGGGTGTGTAGCCCGTGGGTGTGTAGATACTAGGTGATGCAGTGAATGTGTGAATTTTAAAAAAGGTTGGATATTCCAAGTAAATAAGCTTTATTACGGCTAGTAATCCACCTTGTTAAAAATATATACTAGAGTGGCAGTTCCCCTAGGACGGGGTAGTCAGTTGCTATACTGCTCTACTCTCTGGGTCGACATGTTTCTTGCCCTATTGGTTAGCAAAATACTGTGGCCTATTCTTCAGGACCGAAAGGTGTAAAAACAGTGAAAGTGGTGTATAATATCTACACTGAATGGTGCTTCTAATGATGTGCTACCATGCAGGAGTTACTGCAAGTCAAAGCTCATGTAGTCTCTGTAAAAGTACCTCCCTAAATGATGAGAGGTGCCTCAACAGGGGCGGGCAAGTCATGCAGGCACAGCGTGGGTAGGTCTGATAGCATGGACTCCAGTGCAAACAAGGCACCTACTTTTGAGGCGCCTGCATGACAATTAAAATGAAGTTCCTGCAAACCATCCACATACGGGATTCAGAGGGGTGTTCACTCTAGAGGGGGTTGAGCTGGAGAGAGAACTTGACTTTGATTATCTAGGAATTCACTCACCCAGCTCTAACACATGGGCTTGTCAAGTTACAAAAGGCACCGTGCGACTAGTATTCTAAGAATGCAAATAAGACCTCTTTCCATGTTGTTCCACTCTTAGAAATTTGGAGAGCCCAAGCAGTAGCAGCCACAGCCTATGGTGCTGAACTCTGTGGTTACTGTAACACAGACTGGGGGTAGCTGAAAGCAAATGTTTGAGGGTGTCCCTTAAACTTCCTGAAAGTACCAACCCCCCCCCCCCCCCACCCACCCCCCTAGTTTTCAAACAAGACCTAAGCATCTGGTCCATTTCCCCCATAGTGGGTTTCAAACCAATGCTATACTGGTTGCGAGTTAGGTCGACTCCTGTGCTCGTACATTATAGGGCGCGCCTACGGGACATCTTGAACAGACTAAAGGGAGAGGTGATTCTACCCTTGCTGAAATACGTGATGCAGATCCTTTATTCTATGGCCATGTCAAAGTATTGGCTAGACCTAACTACCATTTCATAATCCTCTGCCAAAATTTCCCTCTATTGGAAGTATGTGGAGATGGAGCAGAAGAAACAGCAACTCCTGGGATACCTAACTGAACATTTTCTAAGCCTTCGTCTGCTCCTGAGGCTTACATGGATGAGATTGATCCACCTTTTACTAAAGCCCTCTTCATAAGGTTTAGTCTGGGTGCCCTCCTCCTTTCTACATTAGATTTTGAATTGCTACATTTTAGAAATGGGGGTCTCTAGCTGGCAATGGTTTGCACCTTTGTCCAGGTAGAGACCCTTCTTCCTAGTCAGGATAAGGAGGATATATTACTGAAATAACCCATGCTCACCCCCTTGGTAGCTTGGCAAAAGCAGTCAGGCTTATCTCAGAGGCAGTGTGTAAAGTATTTGCACATTACTAACTGTAACACAGTGAACACTCTACAAAAGGACACCACACCAGTTTAGAAAAATATCCAATACTTTATATATTCAAAACAAGACAAAAAAGATAGCAATCAACCATACATTATTTAATAATAGACCCGTTGCAAGAATAACCTTAAAAATGAAGTTTCTTGAAGTTGGTAGCTCCGACCAGGGCTACCGCAGTGCTTAGAACAACAGAATCTAACAGTTCCTTTCCGACCGTGTCGTTCGGGGTGTCAGCAGACTCATAAATAGTACCTTTTCGTTGCAGCTGATCACGTTGATGCGGGCTGTTTGTGGCAACCATCGGGGTTGCGGTGTGAAGCAGAGCAGTGCGGAATGCGGTGCCCTCAAATCACGGTGCAGGCAGCGGCTCAGTGACAGTCATCCAGCAGCATCGGTGAGACCAGGGCTGCAATGTGGAGTGAAGGTGGTGCTCGTTGCAGTGCTGACAGATCACGGTGCAGGCGACAGGGCCAGTAGTGGGGAGCTGCCGTCAGTCAGGACTGCGGTGTGAGACTTACGAGCAGTGCCCCCAAGCCACGGTGAAGTCAAGGTGTCAAAGTCAGTAGGCAGCGATGGCGTCGGTGAGACCAGGTCAGCGAAGTGAAGTGAGGCAGTGCTGAGTGAGGTGCCCACAGGTCACGGTGCAAGCAGAGGCTCAGTTGCAGCAGTTGCTGGCGTTGGTGAGACCAGGGTTGCAGTGTGAGATGCGGCAGCTCCCTCTGAGGTGCCAGGAGCCAACAACGGAGTTAGTTGCTTTACCCCCTATGTGGCAACTGGAACCACAGGTCCAGAGGCGGTACATGGAGGTCAGTGAGGTCTTTGAGGTCCCCGGGACTTTCATAACAGGAGGTAAGCTCTACTTCAAGCCTTTGGAGATACTCAGCAACAAGTTGAGAAAGTTAAGTCCAGTCCTTCCACTGCCCAAGGCAGAAGCAGCAACTGCAGGGCAACCCAACAAAGCAACAACACAGCAAAGGAGCAGTACTCCTCCTGGCTGCTCTTCCAGCACTTCTTCTTGGCATTTTCCTTGATTCCAGTGAGTTCTAAAGCTCTGTGGTCTATGCCCTAATATTTATATTGCATTTCTCTTTGTTCTCTCAGGCAGCGAGTATTTGGGCTTAGACCAAACAAGGTTAGTCCTCTCTGGCCCAGCTTCCCTGCAGGAGGTGGGGACAGCATTGTCCAAGGCATGCCACGCCCATTCAGGTGCAACAAAATCTCCTCCCACTACTCTAAATACAGCCTAGGTCTATTCAGCCCAGCCCTGACTCATCCAGGAGAGGAAGAACACACCTCGACCCCCCAGTGGCTGTCTGAAGAGAATGCACATCTCCAGCCACTGTCACTCCAAAGCCAGACAGTCAATCCACAAACCAGCAGAGGCCCACAGGATGGCTAAGCAAGAAAATACCTACTTTCTAAAAGTGGTGTTTTCATACATACAATATAAAAATCATATTTACTAAAAGATGCATTTTTATATTCTGAGTTCAGGCATAATAAACTCCATTCATCTATCTCGTCCCAGTGGGGAGTTATGTTTACAAGATGTTATAAGTAAACTCCCATTCTATCCTATGGGACAGATAGCTTTTCAATAAAATGAAATACACTGTATTTCACTATCAGGACATGTCGCACACACCAAAGCATGTCCTACCTTGCAAATACACTGGACCCTGCCCATAGGGGTACTTTGGGCCTACATTAGGGGTGACTTACAGCAATAGAAGGGAAGGTTAGGGCTTGGCAAGTGGGTGCACTTGGCAAGTCGACATGTCAGTAAAAACTGTACGCAGACACTGCAGTGGCATGTCTGCAAACCCTTTGAAAGGCTGCATGTGTGAGTGGCACAATTAGTGCTGCAGGCCCACTAGCAGCATTTGATTTACAAGCCCTGGCACATTGTTAGCGACTTACCAGTAAATCAAATATACCAAGCAATGAAACACCAATCCATAATATAATTTACTATAGGAGCATTTGCACTTTAACACTGAACAGCAGTGAGAAAGTGCGCAGAGACACTAGCATATTAACATTACTATGATCTCTTGCGATATTGAAATTAATTAATAATTATCACCACATTACAGGGAGTTACACGGTTACAATATGCATACACATCTCCAAAATAAAATATTAATAATTATCACCACCTTACAGGGAGTTAAACGGTTACAATATGCATACACATCTCCAAAATAAAATAATAAGCATATGTAAGTTTCAATCGTTCATATTAAAAAAAAGGTTCTTTTCAGTACATGAAACATTTTTATCCAAACATTGGAAATATTCCCCAGAGGCCATGAAGCAAAGCAAGTGAACAGTCATGCTGTGTTTCCCTGAGCGCTGCCAAGAAACATTAATCTCGCTAAACAAACAAACAATGAAATTAAGCAGAATGCAATGCGTTTTACAAGTGCTTGTTGCCAAATAACCACAATGTAACAAAAGCCTAACATAACTCAAATAAATACACAAAGCCTGATAAGCTAATTTAATTCTAGATGCATGCAGATTTGACATGCACTTAACTTACTGAAACCAAAAAAAAGAGGAATGTTTGTATAACCACACATAATTATAGTGTTTGGTGTTTTTCTGTATTACTGGCTCTTGCCTAAAGATTTGGGATTGTGGGAACTGTTGGGTTCTTTGAATGTGATGTGAATAGGCAGGCAGCAGGAAAGAGACTGCATGGTAAAGCCTCCTTGTTTTGTAATAAAACCAATTTGTATACAAAAGGTGAAAGTAGTACAGAGATAAATTCACACAAATAAAAGCAATTTTCATGTGTAATGCTTTCACTGTTAACTCTGATCCTCTTTTCCTACATGGGATCAGTTTGTGAGTATGAAACAGTTTAGCATCATCTTAAAGGACATCATTACCCTATCCACCTGTATTCGTCAGCATTCCACGCCTTGAAAGTTGCCATGATTTCAAGCAACATCTAGAGGAATACTTTCACCTTTCGTTGCAGATGGGGATGGGTAATTCACAGCTAATGATATTTTTTCTCTGAAAAAAGCATGTCTTTCTATTATCCAATTCAATTGCACTCCACTGAGTCAAAAAGATATAATGGTGAGTCGACCTTTGCATTCAATTTACTGAGACTTTCTGCCAGCTGTGCAGGAAAGAGGCAAAGTAGTTCCAATTGCATCTTTTCAAGGGGATGTAAATTACTCTTTAAAAGGAGATAGGCTTGTTTATGATTCTGAAATGAAACAAAATGGATTCAAAGATGGCTGCAGTGGATGTTCGCGCCTCCAAGGTGACAATCTTTTTCTGGGATTTCTTAAAATGTTATTGCTTTCAAAGTTGAGCACTGTGGAAGCCCCTGCATCCTTGATGGCCATGGTAGAGTGCATTATGTAATATGTACCCAAACCCCATACAAAGATGGCTACAGTGGATGCACGTGCATTAACACCGAGGATAAGAAAAAAACATTGGCAATGCAAATAGGTGTCTCCGCTGACCCCTACAAGCTTTGCCAATGCTGCTTAAAATATCATATTCAATTTTGAAGTACTAGAAGAACACAGAACAAATATTTTGGTTTATCTGTGGGGAAAATAGAACACTTCTAGCTGCAACTAAATGCAAATAATTTTACTTACTAAAACACTGATATGCATTTTTCTTTGCCCTGACTAGGGGCCTAATTTATCAAGGCAATCTTATACGTTGGTGTAAATTTACTCTTTTTTGGTATTCACAAACTACAATTTAAAAGTAACTTTGCAACTGCGGAATTGTCTAGGATAAACCATGTCTCACCTATTTTTTATGTGCAGAGTTCTCCGCCCCAGCGGTTGAATCTCCACAGTCCTAAAGGTATTAGTAAATCGTAGTTTGTGAATAAAAAAAAGAGTAAATCTACACAAAAGTGTAAGTTTACTTTGGTGAATCAGGCCCTAGGTCGGCTCTGACATTAGAAGTAGGCTGAAATACATCAATGCTGCGATCCTGCACGAGCTTCCAGTTCTAGGATTGGATGTTATAAATATGACCGTCTCAGTGTTAGTGGAATCCGGCGTTCTGAAGAGTTTTGTTGCATTTCTATTGTCTGTGATGCAGGTGTGAAAATCATCCCTTGGGCCGATTTAGGTGGCCCATAAAGTGACGTTTTAAACTCTGGCGGTGGAACTTTTAGATCTCTCCTACAACATATTGTGAGAATGGAGCACCTCATTTCCACACAGGTACGTTTTCTAGTATTTGCGACTGTGCTTTTAATACTCCCTTTATACATTTAAGCCAATTCTTTGATAAGGCCCTTTAAGGAGTTCCAGAGTTTAAAATCGGAATTTTTAAATGACTCCGAGGGATTTGTTATTGGGATTCCGCTCTGGCTGCCCACACTTGAAAAAGTTGTATTTGACATCGCAACCCCAGCGACTTTAACTCAGGACCCCGGGGGTATTGAATGCGACCCGGAAGTAGCTCCCACCTGCGTCACATGGACATAGTGAGCAGCGTTGGCATTACCGGATCTTTTGTTGGCGTGTCACATTTCACAAAAGCCTCTAATTTGCATGAGAAGTGAGTAATTATGATAATTGACTTAAATACCAAGTGATTGTTGGAGAAACCGAGGTTAGCTGTCGAGGTGCGTGCGGGTTCAACTCGCCATTGTGGTTTTCGCTATCCCCAGGAAAAGTGCACGCATGGATGGTCACGTGTGTGCCTCTCCACGCAGATTACATCTGGGACAGAACACACTTAATATGCTTGAGCAGATATGCAAATGTGCACTTAAAAAGAGGGCAGTAAGGCTAAGCGGCATACAAGCTGGAATCAGGGGCGTAGTAGGTTGTCCAGTAAGACTGGGGGGTAAAGGGCAGTGACGTTGGGGTGTGAGCTTCAGATTTTCCGGCAATTATTCTGGCATAGCATGTTATTCATTATATGGAAAACAGCGCATGAGGGGGCTTAAGGACCAGTGGAAAGGGAAAGCGGTGCAGATTGTGAGGTGTACTTAACACACAGTATTTCACAAAATAACCAATTTTTAAGACCTTCAAAACAGAGATGAGAGTGTGTGTGGGTGTTTTTGTCTGAGTGAGTATTTAAAAATCGCAGATGAAATCCGACGGACACCTTAACATACCTGACTTAACCCCTTCGCTGCAGCGGCTATTCTGCCGCAACGCTCAGGGGGAGGCGGGGCCGCGCGTCGCTCCCGTGCTCGTGACGGAACCGCTCCGTCACGGCCCTCGGGTGAGCTGTGCTTGTGACGAAACGGTTCCGTCACGGCCCCGCCCGCTCTTTAGAACGTCAGCGCAGGCGCGGAATTCGCGCGTGCAGGCGCGGCGAGGGGCCGTGACGGAACCGTTCCGTCACCAGCACAGCCCACTCGAGGCTCGTGACGGAACGGTTCCGTCACGAGCATGGGAGGGGTTAAAGCTCCTGTACCCAGCTATTCACTAATACATTTTTTTAGGGAGGTGTTACACCCCAAACACCCCCCCCCCCCCCGCCTGAAGCTACGCCTCTGGCAGGAACATCACCCTGAATCATGAGGTTATGAAGGAAAGGGCCCCTTTTTGTAAGGTCACCCCCCACTTTCTGCTCCAAAATGCTTATGATTATGACTCTTATAGTGCGGTGGAGTCTGCTACCCAGACCCCAGTGACTGAGCTCTCTCCTTAAACTGTTATGTTCGACTTGGTAACCCCAAATTGGCAAAGTGTTTACCACCTTACATGCACCTAGAATGTGGTACCAGGGGTACCCAGGGCATTGGTAGTGTAGTGTTCACCAGGGCTGCAGCACGGTTTTGTGCCTGCCTGGGTGACCCAAGCACACTACTGATAGCAAGCTTGCAATTTCAGACTGCAGGAGCAGTGCAAACTACTCACACTCAAATGTGCCCTCACCATGTGTGGCACAGTCACATACACTGCCTTTAATGTATGTAAGGCACCCCTAAGGTGGGCCTCTGCAGTCCAAGAGGCAGGGTGCAGTATATTAAAGGTGAGGACACAGAAGTGCACGCCTATATGTCCCTATAGTGGCTTTCAACATTGGGAACTACTATAAGTGTTAGGGATTCATAGGATAACATGGGTTGCCAAACGAGCACTCTGGAGATTGGTAGCTCTTTTATGGTATCACTAAAATATGCCATGTTTGGTATTAAACAACATGCCTTCTCAACCCTGACACGATGCTCGTTCAATGGGTGACATGGCATAAACCCAGGTAGCGCCTTTGATGTTGCCCACCTGGTTGCTCCAGCTTTACTGTGCTTTGGCTAACTAGCCTGCACTTTCTCACACCTGCTGCCACCAAGACAGGATTCTGACCTCCTGCCAGCCAGAGTAATCCACTCTAAGGAGTCAGGGAAAAAGGCTTACGCAGGAAGTAGGTTACACCTCCCTCCCAAAGCAGGCTAGTAAAGTGGCACATCAAGGCGGTTAGTTTCAAAAGCTGTACTGCCTCTGATATGCATCAAGGTTCACTCCCAGTGAAAGAAACAGCTCTCCGACTGCCACAGGCGCATTTGCACTCGGACAGGGCAGGAAATTAGATATGCAGGAGGTGTACACCTCCAGGAATGCTGGCTACACCTCTTTAGTGGGCAGCCTGATCTGAACACTGATAATCAAATTCTGTCATCCTTAGGAGGGCAGAAAAAGTGGGTTTTGGGTAGAAAAGGTGACCTGCACCATTGGATGTGGTCATCTTAGGGGCGGATTAGCTGCAGGGACTAGATGCTCATTGGCCACTAGCTCACACACCTCTAAATCTAGGATTTAAGGGACCCCCTGACACCGGAACCTCAGATCTGAGCAACTTACTTCAAGGAAGGACAAATAGGAAATTAATGTAGCCAGCAACACGATTTTGCCCACAGCTCCAAAGTAACAGAGGGAATACTCTGTCCCTGAGGCAACATACTTGGAACTGCGTGAACAACTTTTGTCCTTGGATAAAACTCTGCACTGCTGAAGTGAGGGACCCTTGTGGAACCCAGAAGCACCCTCAGACCCCCTGGACTAGTGACATTAGTCCATTGCAAACTGCAGGTAAAAACGATCACCTTAATCATAGAATCACTGGCCATCGGGCCTTCCGTGGGATAGCCCAAATCCAGGGGGTCAAATGCATTGTTGGAGTTGTAAACTTGCCTGCCCCGCAGTCTCAGGCTGCTATGTAACTCCTTTTTTTTTTTTTTTTTTAGACAACAATGGAGGAGTACCCCCTGGAAGCAAAAGATACAAAGAAGGAATTGTCTTCTGTATCTGGAGCTTAAGGCTCAGGTTAGCAATAAATGCCCCAACCCTTAACCGGACAGTAGTAGTCCTTTTAAGAAGACCCCTCACTCACCAACCTGGTTGGTGACATGCTTCATCATCGGGGTCCCACCCCATAGGCCGAATGCCCACAGGGTGTGCTGCGACACCTGGTTACAGTGGAGCGGGTTTCTTGTTTTTTATATGTGCAAAAAGTAATAGTGATAAGTGTATTAAAAAGGGCCAAGGCTACTCACATCAAGACTTTATTCTTGAGTGCTTGATCCCTGTTAAAAATAATGTGGCACCAGTGCCTAATTAGGAAGGCTTTGGTGTCTCAAGAAGTGTGAAAAAACTAAAAATAGCGTAGTGTGCTATGTGAATTAGTTAGCAAATAGGTCTACATGTTTCAACCATGTTACAAATTATTAGGTTTTCGCCAGGACCGTGTATATTGAGCGGGGTGGTACGCACACGCTAAGGCGCGCCCTGCCCTCGCTCAAATATAGACCACAAATTATGGTCTAATGTAAAAATGTGTTTTAATCCTGATTCAGGAAAAAACCTGCAAGAAAAAACATAAAGGGTTGGGATTACGTACTGGGGAAGACAAGACATGGGTACACACTTAATAGCTGAAGTACTGGGTGGGTTCACCAAGACTAAAGTGGTGGTGTAACACCTCATGATCAGGTCGTACCCGTGGTCTGTCTATAATGCAAGACAGCAGTGCTCAGGCGATAATTACCGGAGCGTGGATGTGCTTAACGAAACTGGTTCGTATACTGGTAGTTGTGCTAAACGAAACTGGTTCGTATGCTAGTAGTTGCCGGTGAAAAGGGGGGGAGGGAGGTGTAGGACGATTGCTATGTAACTCCCCCAGACCCCGTGAATTTCCAGAAGTTTTTCGCTGTGCTTGCTTCTGTGGAGGCTTGTTGGTTGCCAGTCCGGCAACCGACTCCTTAATTCATTGCTGCATCACGAGGGAACTCCAACGGTCCTGTGGCCAATGTCAGCAACCTCTCTGTTGTTTTCCTTTTGCACCTTTTTCCTCTACACCATTGTTTCAGTAGTAAAAGCTGCTCTCCTGCGGCTCCTGTTCAGCACCATGGACAGCCAGGACAACTCTGCACTTGGGCTCCACAGGGCAGGTGAAATTGAATTGACTGATGTTGGACCACATAACCTTTACCCTGCAAGGGTACAACGCAACTCAACCTGCAAGTGACCAATTGTCACTAGTGGATTTTGCCATTGACTGCAATGTCATTTTGTCCAAGTATTTTATGGTGCTGATTTAATATTGCTTCCAAAATCTATAAATCTGGTTATATGTATGCTATTAGTTTCATTTTAGGTCTAAATTATGATAGAAATACATTCTATTTTTATAAATTAGTGTCAGATTTTTCTTGAGTCGTGTCAATTACTTATCATTCATGTTGGCACTCTGAAATCCTAAACATATGTCCCTCTAGTAAAGCCTGTCTGCTGCCAGTACTGAGCTATGGATTTATTAGTAAGAATCCAAGGACCATCTTTGGGGTATTGTGATAATATTACATGGAAAGGCTACCCAGCATCACCACATAATTTTCCACTTTCCTACATTGGTGTTACAGTGGTGGGGATCCAGAACATGTGTTTCAGAGTACCACAAGGCCATAAATGATCTTGCATGAAAAATCCGCCTAATTGCCTTTAGCAACAAAAATACTTTTTTTCAGAATGTTGTTGATTTTTCTAATTGGATTGTTAGGGCCCTGTGTACACCCCATTCCATTAGTACATTTCAAAAGCCTTTGTAAGTTAGGAAAAGTTCTAAAAGGTTTTACTTTTTTTCAAAAGTTCCCAACCACGAAGTGAAAGTTATGTACAATGGAGGTTGGTCAGAATCTTAACCTCACAGTCATCCCAGCCCTGAGGATCATGGATCGGAGGGTGTTATGCAAGGCATGGGAAATTAGGGACGAGGTGACAGCTAAAAAGAAGGAGCTCAAGAAGCTCCTCAGTTCCTATGAGAAAGATAGAATAGAGAGAGAGGGCCATGCCTCAGAAGATGATCCAGAAGAGGATGGGAATGATGCCCAGGCCCATATAGGTATTATGGGGAAGACTGGTGAAGACCTCAACTATTCAACAGCACCCTTTCCCTACTTCCCTCACCAGTGGTGACAGAAGTCACTCCAGTCGACCTCCCCACTGGTAGGGTGGTTGGCACCCTTGACGATGAGCTTGACCAAATCTACATGGAGGAGAATAAGCTTGAAACTAAAGTGATTAGCCCTTGTAGAGAGAATGGTTAAGTTGGGCCTTAGGCCCAAAGATGGTGGCAGCAACAATAGTACCAGAGATAAGGAGATTCACCAACCTCTGGAAGGTAGCAGGTGTATCTTTTAATCTAAAATGCATTACTCTGAACTGGTAGTGGCCTTCTGGGTTGAAAAGAATGATCTATCCTTTGCTCCCTGGATGAGTCCAATCTTCTAGTACTCTGATGTAAAGTCAAAGGTACTCAGAAACTTAGCTGCACCCAGTTTGTCAATCAATGCACCTGCTCTTGGAATTGGGTGAGCATCCATTTTAATAACTGTATTAAGAACCTGTAATCAACACAAAACCTTTCATGCCTGGATGACTTCAGTGCAGCATATCTAGAGGATATAGCTGTCTATAGCTTAACCTGGGAGGGTCATCTGTTTCAACTCAAGGAAGTGTTACAGGCCTTACATCAGGCAGACTTAACTATCGAGGCCAGCAAGTGCCAGTCAGGCAGAGTTTTGTTGTGTATTTGGGCCACCTGGTACGTGGAGGCCAATTCTAACTTCTCCAACCCAAGATTCGGACTATTCTGGACTGGGAGGCTTCTAAAACCCACACTCAAGTCAGGGCTTTCCTTGGCTTGACTGGGTACTACAGGAGGTTTGTGACTAGTTATGGGACCGTTATGGCCCCACTCACTGAACTTACCCCCTAAAAGAAGCCTTAGAAGGTCATCTGAACCACTGTATGCCAAAAGGCCTTTGATCCCTGAAAGAGGATATGAGCACATGACTATGGAAAGGAGTTCTATGTCCAAACGGATGCTTCTGAACATGGGATTGTGACAGTGTTAGCACAAACATTTTAATGGGGCACGGCCCTCAGCTATGTCCAAACATTAAAGCTGTGCTCTATAGGTGAGTTCTTTCCCAAATACTAGTTGCACCACTAAATATCAACCCCCAGAATATTGTGGTACAAGATAATCGATGACAGAATATTGAAAGGTAAGTATATATAGGGAAGTATAGATTTACTATTCCTAACTATATACCTTGAAGATATATGTATCACGTAGGTACAGATATGTGGAGGTAGGTCTAGTAAAACTATATTGCTTGTTGGCGTTTTCAGATTCATTGTGCTGTCCTCGATATTCTGTTCCTTCAATATTCAGGCGCACACCACATGATTCGGTGTGAAGGAATATATGGCTTTTTGTAAGTTACATATTAAAGCACACTTTTCACAATGCAACTTTAAATACTATCAATTATATTTGATTTAAAGTAGAAGGGTGTAAAGTTGGAGGACTAGCAACTTTGCACAATGCAAAGCTTATCAAGTTTGTTAAAAAAGCTGACCCCACTCTCTTGAGGTAGATGTCCAGCTTCCACACTCAAAATTGTAATGCTGGAGGACATCATATAAAGAATATTGTACCTCAGGAAATCATCACAACTGGAAGAACTAAAACGATAAACCTTACCTCACGTAATTCTAGGAAATTTCCTCTGATTCGTAAAATACGGAATTTCCTAATTCTGACCAAATTCTGTGGTGAAGTTTTAATTTAACTTGCCACTAATTTAAACTAACTTTACAGGGAGCTTAGGGCATACACATGCAAAACATTTTGGGAAACTAGTCCCAAACAGTGTGTTTTCAACATTTTAGGGCTGCAACAACAGTGAAAACTAAATAGAATATAAATGTCATTTTACAGGTGCTGTTGCGAAGATCCCACATTGAATTTAACTATAAGGTTGTGAAAAATGATGGATGGTTAAATTATATTAGATAAAAAGCACTAGTCAAACCTGCATGGACTTGAAGCAGTGTATGACATTGGAATACACCCCTCATACCTTCATGCAGGTTATGAGAAAGGTGTTGTACAAAAGGAGACCTTTGTTAGACGTCCACTAGAAAGACAGGTAGGCAAAGTAAAGGATAGGTGATTGTGTGAGCCTGAGATGGGTCCTTATGGGGCCTGCGGCCTGGCTGGGAACACCACTTTCATCTCCAGTTAGAGGAGCCGTAGATTAGCAGGTAGCAGCATAATTATGGAGATTCTCTACTCTTCCACATGCAGTAGATGTCTTGCATAGAATCCTAATGTAAGTGGCTAATGTTGCTTGGATGAGCATGCATTTTTGAGTGGTGAATATTGAAAACATGGACGCCTGGCATTTCTACTAGAAATGGAAAGGTGCAGATAAAAGCCAAACTTCATGTTATGAAACAGTTACAAGCTTGACATTTCTAAATGTAAATTAGAAAGACAAGTCATCTCCTTGAGAGAAGCTGAACTTCTGAGCAAGTGGGTTGCCCTTTCCAGTGGCTATAGCACCAAATGCAGACATGGTTGATATGCATTAAAAGAGAAAGTAGCATCACGTCTCATCAAGAGCTATACTCGTTCTAATCAGAGGGTAAATGGCATTCAGAGGACTATGGCGGATGTCAGAAGACCCTGGAACAAACTAACACCCGAGAGTTTTAGGGGGAAGTATATAGAACCCAACTGGGCTGAATGTGGCGACAACGCCACCACTGCATTAGCCAGGTTTAATGAAGCTGTAATCACAACTATAAATCATGTTGTCCCTCTTAGGACTTATAAACCACGGCCTGCCCCTAAACAAGAAGTCTGGTTTACGGACGATCTCAGACAACTAAAGCTAACTGCGAGGAAGTTAGAAAAACGATGGAGAGTCACACACAAGGCTGAGGATAGAGATAACTACAATATCTCCCTGAAAAGCTACCATAAAGCTATTCGGTCTGCACGGAAACATCATATAGCAGCCCAATTATCAGCGGCTGGGAAAAATGCTAAAGTTCTCTATCAAATTTTACAAACGTTTACTAAGCCCATAGCATGTGAAATTGAGGGGATTGAGTCCCAGGAACTCTGCAATAACATCTCACAGTTCTTTGTTAGAAAAATTGAAGGTATCTATACTAAGATCCTGACCTCAAAAACCATCCCCAACAACATTGGAACTGTTGACAGTCTGGTTCATCCACAACTCAGTATAGCAGATAACAAGGCCAACAGACTTATTGAATTCCCACCAATATCTTTGAAGGAGATAACCATTCTAATCACTCAAATAAAAAGTGGGTGCCCTTCAGATATTATTCCAGCACGGGTCATGTCACTCTTGAGTGACGATCTGGGTGTTGGAATTCAGCAGGTCGTTAATCTATCCTTGAGTACAGGGGTAGTTCCCCTTGACTGGAAGCATGCTCTGGTACGGCCTCTGCGGAAAAACAATTCCATTCCGTGGACCGACCTGACAAACTTGAGACCCATCTCTCTCCTCCCTTTCTTAGGGAAGCTTACTGAGAAGTTTGTAAACCAGCACTTATCTAAATATATTGAAAGTACGGGGCGACTGGATCCATCCCAATCAGGGTTTAGGCCAAGGCACAGCACTGAGACCGCCTTGCTGTCTGTCGCTGACGATCTTCATATGCTACAGGATAAGGGTTACTCCGTTGTCCTGGTGCTTTTAGATCTGTCAGCGGCGTTTGACACTGTGTCACATGAGATCATGACCTCCAGACTAGTTGACATCGGTCTGGGAGGCAAGGCGCTGGCCTGGTTAAGGAGTTTTTTCACCGAACGTACCCAAAGAGTCATACTGGGTCCCTACCAGTCTGAGGAGGTGGAGATCTCTAAGGGGGTGCCACAGGGCTCCTGCTTGAGCCCAACGTTATTTAACATCTACGTGGCACCCCTAGCTAACATCATGAGATCCCACGGGTTCATTCCCGTATCGTATGCAGACGATACCCAACTCCTCTTTCCGTTTAAAACCATGACTCCGGAAGTACGTAGCTCCTTTTCCCAAGGGATGAAAGAAGTGGCACACTGGATGGCAGCAAACTTTCTCCAGTGCAACGTCTCTAAGACTGAGGTGATGCTCTTTGGGGAAGCCAAACGTTTGTGGACTCCTGACTGGTGGCCTCAAGACCTAGGCCCAGTCCCCGAACCCAAAGTGGTTGTGAAAGATCTAGGAGTTAAACTGGACCAGGAGCTCAACCTTAAACATCATGCTAATCAAGTGGTAAGCTCCTGCTTCCATGTAATTGGGCTTCTCCGAAGGGTATTTCCCCTGCTACCTGATAACACCAGGAAAACTCTAGTTCAGTCGCTCGTGTTTAGTAGACTGGACTATTGTAATGGTTTGCTGCTAGCCGCCAATGAGGGGATTACGGCCAGACTGCAAGTGGTGCAGAACACGGCTGCCCGCCTTGTTCTCAATGCCCCGGCTCGCACTCCCTCTAAACCACTACTAAATAAACTCCACTGGCTCACAGTGAAACAGAGAGTGCTGTTTAAAACTTGTTGCATCATCCACAAGTGCATCACGGGTAATGGTCCCCATTACCTATCACAAAAATGTAGTCCTTACATCCCCTCAAGATCTCTGAGATCTGGAGATCGTGAATTGTTAGTTGTTCCCAGGTTCTGGAAGACAAGACAAGGGGGAAGGGCGCTATCAGTAGCAGGCCCGAAGTTCTGGAATGAACTTCCTTATGAACTTAGATCATGTAAGGAACTCTTTCCCTTCAGGAAAAAATTTAAAACTTTCCTGTTTAACTACTAGCTCTGGTTGGACAATTAATAAATTATAGGATAGGGCTTTTGTGCTCTGAGATGCTGCCAACGGCGCGTAGATACTCCTTAGGGAGTCGATTCCCAGCGCGGTACAAGTGTGCAAATAAATAAATAAATAAATGAATGGTAACAAATAACAAGGGGGTGCCATTGTTAATCAATTCGCAAAAAGAAATGTGGATTAAGTAACAATGGTTAGACCTTATTGGGATTTTTCAAGACCAGCAGGCAAGGTGATTTTTTGAATCTTACACTAAGATCCCTTCAAGAGAATAAAATGCAGAACGGTGCATTGAAATCACGTTGGAACAGGTGAATTGTCCAAAACATGATAACCTATAAGTTGCTCGTACAATCTCCAATCACCATTTCTCTATGTGTACTTTGCTCTCATTTCCGTCCTTTAGGCTCTCTCTTACGTTCTCTATTCTGTCCCAAACTCTGTCCCCACTACCTCTCTAAACCTTTTCCCCACTATCCAGTTCTGTTTGCTGCTGCATTTACCTTCCAATTCCGGTCTTTCATTTTCTCTCTTGCCTTTTCTGTTTACTCTCCATTCTATCTCTGAATCTTCTCTCCTTTTCTAGAAACTCGTCTCTCTATCTTTTCTTCTTTCTTCTTTGAACTTATCAGTATTTGGTATTCTCTCTCTAGCCCTCTTCCCCCTGGACCCTATATGTCAAGTGAAACTTTCTATTGGCTGTGCATGGCCATTAGCAGCACCTGCCACCTTCCTTTGACAACTATGGTTTTCACTGTGCCCCAGTCCCAGAAGTCTACCATCCTAGGAGCCTCCTGGAACTAACCAAGTCCCCTACTATCGCAAGTTATGCAATGTGGCCATTATATCCCTGCAGCTCGTTGTCAATTCATGTTAGACAGGACAGCAGGCTGCATGGGTTAGGTGGACTATGACTGCTTTAGGGCAGATGACGACCTGTTGATGTCCACTAATCTACCTTCACAGTACAGTGGACTTCAATATGTCATGCACAGTACTAGAAAAGTAAACGTTTCTGGTAAAAACACCACCAAAATGTTCTTTTCCAAAATCAAAGTCAGCATGCAAGGGAAATGCTTCCCACCAGTCCTACTTTTGAATTTTTGTTTTGCTGTATTGCGTAGCACAGTTACACAGCAAAACAAAAGTGAAAGCAGACTGCACTAGTGGAGTCTGTGGGGATCCATAAATGTCCTACCACACAATGTTCCTACACTTCTCACATTAACAATAGTACCCCACTTGTGTGACTGAGCTATCACCCATGAAAGGAGAAGCTCTCAAAGGCCCCTGATACACAAGGAAACATTAAAATTCTGCCTTGCATATTCACCAATTTTGGTGATGAGGTTAGCTGCGGTATTTAGGCCAGGCGTGTTCGGTATCCAGGAAAACCTGCCAGACCCAGACATTTCTAAAAACAAGGTGCCTAAGGTAGTTCGGGGAGGTGTAGCTTGCATAGATCCCGCTACCTTTTCTTTACACGGAATGCCTTGCAAACACCAAACCTTGGCTAAATCATAGAAATTCCTATCACCCAGCATTACCCCACTTCTTCTATTAAAAATGCTACCCCAAATGTTCACCAAATATTGTGTATTTAGTACATTACTTTTATAGGACCACATAACAGCAATTTATGGACTATGACCATAAATTAGGTAAATGTAAAGCAGAATTTCAAATGAGTCAATAAATGTCAAAAAGCAGATCCCTACTACACAGATCTCAAATTACAATACATAAAACTCACAAACTATAGTCAATGTTCTGTGGAGATATGTAGAGAGACCAATTATAATACAAATGCTTACACCCTCAAATGCCCTTATTATGGTTTTTATAATATGTGGTTCCAAAAAGAGATGAATCCTCAGCTTGTTGAGCCTGGCAGGGTTTTCTAGATATATAACATTTTTTGAACCATAGTCTGTTATAGCAGCCCTTTTTGACATGGCGGGCTGTTTTGGGTCATTTCTGATTCACAGGACTGCTAGTTAGGGTATTTTCTGCCCTTTGCAACAGGCACATTAACCTAAAATACTATCTTGCTCCTGCAAACAAAATATGGATATCTGGGGCAGATACATTACCCCACCAGGCTATGTTTCACAACAGGCCAGTGTGGGCTAATGCAGCGTCAGTCGTACATGATTTGTGATAACTCTGCCCCAGAACAATAGGCTAATCAATGCACCATGCCATATTGGAATCAGGAGTTTCCTGATTCGACATTGCTTCTGTATGACTGGTGAGTTTAGGTAGTGACAACAACTTATGTATCAAGAATAGGAAATATAATGAAAGTTATTGGCTTCACTCAATGTCCTGTACAATTGTGCAATCTCTTCATGCAGCAAATTCTTGTTTGACATACCATATATGAAAGGTAAGAAGGCAGTTCTGCTAATGCTCATTGAATTCTTGGCCTCTCAGCTGTGACACTAAACTAGCATTGGTGCTACCTTTTATATCAGCTCCTTACTCATAACACTGTGGCATCCCACAAGGGTCCATCATATCCCCTCTATTATTCAACATCTACCTAACCCACTTAAGAAGCCTGATTAAATCATTAAACCTCAGCAGTTATAACAATGTATATGGCACCCAAATTAAGAAATTGATGGTCTGGAAGACCGCTGCAACTTGTTGACTGCCTTTGGGCTATAAACACATTAATGATGAATAGCCATCTAAAGCTAAGTACCACATAGACAGAGGTTATGCCATATAGACAAATATGCCAGCCTACCACTGTATGGCCTAAGGAATATGAGGCCCCCCCAACAATGTCAAGAGAAGTAAGAAACCTAATGGTAACCATCGATTCAGACCTATATTTGGTATCACATGTTAAAAATGTAAAACAGAATGCCTCCTATACAATGAAAACACTACATTGCGTCCTCTCATACCTTGGATACCGACAGAAACTGCAAGCCACCCTCACACTCATAATATCCAAGTTTGACTATGATGATAGCCTAAACCCTGGCACACCCTCATTCATCATATGAAAAAGACAAATGATTAAAAATGCGGCTGCAAGACTTCTTCTCTGCCTTTACCAAAGAGAACACAGGACTCCAGCCTTGCAATCACTCCACTGGCTACCTATAGAAGATGGGCAATGTTCAAGGCACTTTGCTTTGATCACAGAGCCTCCAACTAAAAGGGCCGCTATCCCAAGAAGCTACATTCAAGCAATTCAAAGAATCAGGACATTGCACTCCAGGCTTGCACCACTTATCATCCTTCCACCGTACCATATGCATTGTTTTGTTAATACAAGCTGCCAAGCTCTGGAGCTCACTACCAGCCAGCATTAGAAGCACACAGGAGCCTATACACTTCAGACTACAGTTTTAAACATGGATATTTCCAAGACAACTACACAACCCACATCTCAGCCACAGAGTCTGGAAAGACAGTCACACCCTAAAGTTCAGTCTTTAGTTTACAAGGCTGGAAACAACTCAACCCGCAAACTGCTTTTGATAAGCAGGTAAGTTATGAAGGGTTGACCTATGCTTTGCCAACGTATTATATAGTTATGTAAGTTCATTCATTACATTTCTGATCCACAATAATACCAATGCCCTAAGATCCAGTGGTCAGCAGCCAACTGTAACCCTTTACATTCATTGAGGCATATTTGCTGCGAGGGTTGTCCATCACCACCATGCAGTCAATAAACCATCCATCACTAAACGAACAGGCATGGAATAACTGAAGAGATCTGTCACATACCACCAGGCAATCAGAGAACTTTAATCCAGTCCATGACTGCAGGTCCCAAAATATGTATACACTATGGTCGCATCTTTCATCTCATAATGACTTTCAATGAAGAGATGAGAGCAACAATGCACCTCCCAGCACACTTCTCCACTTCTCTGTCCCTCCAACACTGCCAGCTCTGGCCAAGAACTAGACACTGGGGTCAGATTTAGTATGATTTTGCATCTGGAATGCATCACTTTATTGGTGCCGCCCTGGCGCAAAATCATTGTAGGTATTTACGAAGCTATGTAAAGCTGCTTTGCACAGCTTTTTGTAGAATAGTAAATACAAAGTAACTCAAGGGAGTGCATAGTTCTGCTAGAGTTCTCCTGCATTGGAAAGGCGTTGCATGGGTGGAGCATCGGTGCATCCACCCTTACATTTTACAGGCTCAGATTTACTGAAGCTAGTAAACCATGCATGCGTCAAAATGCTAAACCTTTTCCAGAAAGGCATAAAGAGGAGAAATATCTTAAATCCTCCTTGTGACTTCCTCGTTCTATGTGTGCTGCATTCCGCAGCACATATAGAAAGAGGAATATGCCTCTAAGGATAGTTTAGTGCAGGAAGATGCCCCTTCCTGCACAAAAACAATTGTGCCCTTAATACAAGCACTCTTGCACCATGGCACAAAGGTGCCTGCATTGGCGCAAGGCAGCACATAATGCACAAGCACAAGGAGGCAGCAGAAACGCGCTCTATTGCTGTAAATATTGCACATTTCTGCTACTTCCCTTTCACACAATGCAGCACCGCATTTTGCCTTGCTGTGTTGAGTTGTGTGAAATGTAAGTAAATCTGTCTCACTGATTTGATAACCCAATGCAGTAACCAGCTAGAAGACTATAATCTTAAACCATAAAGGGACCTGCAGAGCTGTTCAAAGTTACCAGTGTACTGAAAAACCATAAATGCTGTGTCTGTGTCTCATTAACTTCCACACTCCTTCAAGCTGCGTCCCATAATACGATAATCGCACCTTGGAGGCCATCACACATGACATAGAATCACTTCCCAGATAGAGTCACAAAACAAAGACACCACCCTTCCAACCACACACCACCCTAAGGGATGTAGTTTGCTGCCCATGAAGGTAAGCCCTTCAGTGCCACCCATAGGGATAGTAAGCACTATACAAATAAAATACATTATTTATTTTTTGTGCATCACCATGATTTGCTTTGAGCGTATTAAAATATTTGTTCTAATCACATTCAGAATTATAAAACAAAATGTGCTTCATTTGTGCTTTCATAACTGCTGGTATAAGTTGACATATTTATGTAATTTATAGGTGGTTACATTTTTTTGTGAATTGGACACAATTTGATATCTTACAGTACTTTCTTTTTCTCTTCATGTACACAAAGCAACTGGAACTATGTGATTCTGTGGCATGTTCTGCATAAATATTAATTTGCTGCATTTGCCACATATCCCATCATCTGCTGTATAATGTGCAGATTTTAACCAATCATAAAGTACTAAAAATGCTGCGACACCTGCTGCCTTTGCAAAAGTGTTGACCGGTCACCTTTTAGCTATTTATAGCTGTATTTGGCTGTGGAACTGGTAATAGTGTGGTGAAACCTTTGTCCAATCAGCTCTAACATGTGTAAAAATAACTAAATAGTGCAGTGAAACTATCTTAAAATTTGCTGTAATAAGCAGCATAATTTGTTTTTCCTTGTCACGAAATTTAGTCAACATTGCCGCATAATTTATCCCCCCACTTTACAATTCCATTGGTCTTGTCTGTACCCCAGCAACAGTATCACTTAGTTCACTTTCCAAAATTCTCTCAATATGCATAGAAAAAGAAAAGTAAACAACATCTCGACTTAAAAGTATAGAAATCATTTTTCAGAAGACATAGCCTGACATTTAACCTGTCTTGGAACAGCAGCAAATGTAACAAGATAAAAACAAAACATAAAGGCATTTGTATTGCTCTAATACCTTCTGAACTCCAAAACCTCTATACTGTGCCAGCTGTCTCAGTCGTCCGCGTGGTTGGATTTAATCATCTTAGGTAAACACCTTTACGACAGACTTACTTTTTGCAGCATATGCCTTCATGCTCGCTGGAAGTACTTCTGAGTCACCTTCAATACTGGAGAAGCCTACGGGTAAAGTTTATTTTGACAGCCTTGCTGCATTGTATGGCCCTCACTTTGGGCCATATGTATCAAGCTAATTAGCATTCGCAAAGGCCGAAATTCGGCGAATTTCGGCCTTTGTGAATGCTAATTAGACAAATGGTATGTATGAAACATTTTCTCAGCAAAATAAGGAATCACAAATTTTGCCATTCCTTATTTTGCAATTGCACTTAAGGAATCGCAAAATCTGCGATTCCTTAAATGCAATGTATCAAAGAAATATTTATGCAAAAATGCCCATAAGGATTCGCAGATTACCACCAACTTCAAGTTGTTGGTAAGTTGCGAATTCTTTTAAATAAGTAATTTATTTAAATTCCAAAGGTGCCATATGACGCTCATACATGCCCTTAGGGCATGTATGTGCACCATATGCCCCCACATGTCGTTTTCAGGGGTGCAGCAGGGTGTTCTTGAGACACCCCTGCACCCTTGAAAATATTCCTAATTTGCGATTAGCAAATTAAATTTCCCCTTCATTCCTATGGGCCTCCTGGCCCATAGAAATGAATGGGTAATTTGCGATTAGCAATTTGCTAATCGCAAATTAGGAATGGTAAGGAATCGCTAAAAAGAAGCGATTTTTTACATACATACCGTTTTGCGAACTCTAAATAGCGATTCCTTAAAAATCGCTATTTAGAATTCGCAAAAAGGAACTATGATACATATGGCCCTTTGTGTGGTATGCTAATTCGCAAATCAGTTGCAAACAGCTTGTGGTCCTGATTCAGCATTGCATCTTGTGTAAAATTATCACACACCTAATAATTTTCCAAGGGCAGATTTTGCTTGAAAACAAACTTGCAACGTTTCCACGGAAGAAACATGCCAGAGAGAGGAAATATCTGCAGTAATGAGAAGTGCAAACTCTGAGGGATCTCTCTCATTTCAAGCAGAGATACTGATAAAGACAGGTAACATTGAAAAAGGGTAAAACACAAATGGGCATGTTATCAAGAACGGCGTTAAAATTATCGCCGGTTTGACGGCAGAAAACTGCTGCTAAAGCGGCGATAATGGGCTTGATAATATGCAGTGGAGAATTGCAAACGAAGCCCATGTTCACACTAGAACATGGACTTCTATTGGAATTCTCAAGGGCTTATTATCAAGCTCATTATCGCCGCTTTAGCAGCAGTTTTCTGCTCCTAAACCGGCGATAATTTTTAATGCCACTCTTGATAATATGCCCCATAGTGCGTTATTGCTGTTCACCCTCAAGAGAAAACCAGTAAAAGATGTGAAATACAACATACAGAATCCCAAGGCAGACACAGTTATAGCTAGACGCAATTGAGGAAATACAATAGAAACAGGAGAAAGTCACCCACAATCGTTTACCAGAACCACACTTTAATTGCTTATGGATTTTTGGTTTCCTCAGCCGGAGGAGTGTATAGATTGGAGAGAGGGTGCTTGAATGGTGTAATGACTCAGTTACTTACTGGTTCTTCATTACTTCGAGTCATAGTCTTCCTCGTCACAGTCACCATCAAGCATTCATCCATAGAAAAAACCCTCTGTGGTCCTTTGTATTTAGAGGCATATTAATCAAGGTTTTGTGTCACTTTTTCAAGTGGAAGCAAGGGCGACACAGAACCTCAATGAGATTTATCAAGCTACAAGAGGCCACCTTGTATGGCTTGATAAATATAGATGAACACAAAGCAGCACAACAAAACGCTGCCTTTATACTCTTCGGCAGAGGGATTGCCATCGGTGTAGGGTGCCCACACATCCACCTATTGTTCTTGACACATTCCCAGATTTACTAACATTGGAAGACCTGGGAATATGTCAGAATTGTATGCCTACAAACCAGAGGCACAACAAGGAGAACTATCTTTATTTCCCCTCATTGTTTCCTTTTTCTAAGGGGCCCATTAGGATGTCGGGCAGATCGCCACCGCCATGCGGGCGGTGGCGATCTGCCTGACTTCCTTGTCCACCCGCCACCCGCCTGCCACCCATTTCCCCCCCGCCATATTACTATGGCGGGGGGACTGCGGTGGAGGGAAAGACCGTCCGCTGCTTTTCCGCCCTGGTCGGCTTGCGACCGGGGCGGAAAAGGTTTAATATGGTGGCGGTGTCTATAATACACCGCCAGCCATATTAGTATGGGCTTTGGGGAATGCCTTTCCGTGGCAGAGGCAGGCGGTCTTCACTTTGGGGGCTCCCTGTGGGCCCCCATGGTGAAGGCGAGGTGGGGGTGCCCATGGGGGGTACCTGAGAGCAGCGCCCGCCACAATGTTAAAAAAGCAGTATGCGCCCGCCACTGTGGCGGGCGCATCCTAATACCCCCCACCGGACCCCCGCCCTTATGGCGGGCGGTCGCATAATCCGATAAGATGGCGGGCAGACTAAGTCCGCCCGCCATCCTAATGACCCCCTTAGTGTGCTGCATTTTGCAGCACACTTTGAAAGAGGAGAATGCCTCTGAGAATTGGGTTTGTGTAAGAAACAATCCTTACTGCTTTGTAGACACCTTTGCAAAATTACGTAAGGGTGCCTGCGTGGGTGCTAGGCAACCAAAGTCCACCAGCGCTAGGAAAGACAAGAAGGCATGGGAGCGCTAGAGTGCCTGTCCACAAGATGGCCACCTTCTAGGGAGGTTATGCCGGCTGGAGTTCTTCATCCAACATTTATCCTGGAGAACTCACGCCATCAGCCCACTAAACACCTACAAAGCTCCCTCTCAAGCTCCGACACACAAGTGAGCCTGCTGGTGTCCTGAATTGTTGAGTGGAATACATATATTAAAATGTGATGCGGCGGGGCCTGGAACGAAACCAAGTCATCATTTCTGACCTGTGGCAGAGCACGCTGCTGTCGACAAGCAAGGTGCCACCGGTGCTGCCTGTTACCCTCAACGAGTCTCTGCACTGGTGCACGGGGAGCTGAGGGTGCTGTTCGGTGGGCTGGGTGCTCTGGACTACTGGGTAGTCACTCAGCGTGGCAGCTGATTGCCTACCTCGTGGTGTGTGGAGAGCTGGGAGGGCCTACTGCTGGGCAAGGTGATGCCGCCCTACAGTACTGATGTGGAGAACCTTACTGCTCCAGCCAGACTCGTTGAGGGGATTAGAGAAGCCCCGAGATTGTAGCATGTGGCTGACGCGTTGGACTGCCCCTCTGTTTGGTGCCCTCAGAGCTGCATAGTACGGGCGTGAGAGGAGCTCTGACCACCCTGCGCCATGAGTACCTGGAGCATTTTAAGGCTGCAGCACTGTGGTTGAGGCGGCCCAGGGCTGCGCACCGAGGTGAGTGACCCCATGGTTTGGGACATTGTTGTGTGCTGGAGTGTCTGGATCATTGCATCTGTGGGCATTTCCCAGCTTTGAGACAAACATCTCATTATATCGGTTGCTGGGCAATACATGGAACTGCTACTGTACAGTGGGGACTGTTCTATATTTTGCCTCGATACTAATATAGTTAACTGATAATCAGATGGACCTGGTCAGTCCACCCGCCACCTGTTGCCATTTGAGCCTCCCTGCTGATTGGGAACTGCCCAGGCTCTGGATTCTCTGATGCCCTCCCTACCTTGTTAATCTTGATTGTTTGCAGCCTGTGGGAACTGACCAAGCCCTGCAAGTTCTGTGGGCCTAATTCAGGCTAGTTGGGGAGGGCCCTATGTTGCAGAGAAGTCCTTGGCCTGCTCATGCCATACAGGTGTTGGGGTGTGGCGGGGCTGACTGTTCTGTGAAGCTCTTTTCTGGTGACATCATCTGCCTTGGGTCCCCCAAAGGTCAGCTTTGACTGTGTGAGGATTGCAGGCAGGACAGTCATTGGGCCTTGCCTGTGTATCCCCGGGAAATATAGCGGCTGGGACTGTAAGAACTGCACCATTGTCCTGAGCTGATGGACACCTGGGCACTGTGCCAGACGACTGTCTTTGCTACGTTGCAAGTGTGTACCAAGTCATCCAATGATGGGAAAGGTGGATGCGAAACAGGCTAAGCTTACATTTGAAAATCACAGGCAGACATGCACGATGAATCCTCCCAGATTTGCCCCTCTACAGTGCCGGGAGAGAAATCCCCGGCCCATGAACCTGACATAAGATCCATGTTCCTGGAGCTTAAGCAAAGTCTCACGCCAATTGACATGCTGACACAGCTGATAGATTTTTCTGCCTCAAAGAAAATTTCGATAAGCATGATGACCGAATACAAAAGCTTGAGCAACGCACCTACGATGTAGAAGATGGACAGGCAGTGGATCGTGAGAAACTGCTCTGCATGGAGAAGTTGCCTGAGGTCATACGAAGCAATAAGGAAGACCTGTAGGCAAGGTCTGGAAGAAACAAGCTTCATATTATGGATGTACCCAAGTCCACCGCACTGGGCAAAATGGAGGACTATGTGGAGGAGATGCTGCAAACCCTACTCGGAGATGTTCTCTCAGCTATGTTTTCGGTGGAGTGTGCCCATCGCTCCCTGGGTCAGAGACCCCCGCCTGGTTTGCCGGCCTACCCTATTATTGCCCGTTTATTAAATTACAGAGACCGAGATGTGGTGTTGTGTCTGGCTAGTGAGAGACATCCTTTACAATACCAGGGGAATCAACTGTTAATATATCCTGACTTCACAATGATTATCCAACCAGCTAGATGCAGTTTTCTACGTGTGCAATGCGCTCTTCAGCACACGGATTCCAAATACGCTATGCAGTAGTTTGCCAAAATGCAAAATCACCACCAGGGGAAAAGCTCACTATTTTATGGATGCTAGGTGGGCGGAAAAGTTTGTTAAAACCACCCTGGTTGCAAAGGTGGGCATCCCACCAGTCTTCCCAGTGCGGAAAGAAGATCAACTCTGTGAGAATGATTAATTCCACATCTACTGACAGTGTGATGTAACTGTTCCATGATCTGATCTTGTGCCTGGAGTGCCGTCTGCCCCGGGGTGTTACTAGCCCTCACTAAGATCCAGAGTCACACAATGCTGTTTCACTGATGGACCACTGTATTGTATTATTCCTTGTTGGTAAGGGGGTCTACACTTATTCTATAATACGGCCCTACTCACAATGAATGGGGCTGATATAGTGGGAGGTGAGACTGTTCAGCTCATGCTATATCATTGCTGTAGTGGTACTGGAGTTCTTGTGTATTTCAGACCTTCTGACTCCGGCCCCCAGCTTGTTGCAGCTGAGAGTCCATTGGGCCTCTGGATCGCCCTCATGGGATGAGTCCTTGTAAATGTACTACAATTTATGGCTGGGTGTAAATGAGGGGTCGGTTAGCAATATTTGGCCCGATTGGGGGGTCAAAGTGGGAGGTGGATGGATAGTTTATGGGCCATTGTTAATTGCAGCACTCTGGCTGCTATTTTCCCTTCCCTTCCTCTCCCTTTATTTCCCTTTAGATTGCTCAGCGTCTTTCTGTTAGGTGCACCATTGCGATTGTCATCATTGCAACCGACTCCCTGGACACATTATTGTGCTTACAATGCAGTCGGATAAGATCGTCACATGGAATATACGTGGTGTTAATGACCACCGTAAGGTGCGACAGATACTTGCATGCTGTAGATATTTGGTGGATATTTGCTTTCTGCAAGAGCTGCCCCTTATGGCAAATGCACAGACACAACTGTGAGCTGGATGAGTGGGCCAGTGGCACATGGCGTGCTATTTAAATTTTGCGCGAGGCGTAGCCATACTTATTTGTAAAGGTGTGGTGTGGAAGCTGCGACACGCACTCAATGACAGGCAAGTGAGATAGATCATATTGGCAGGCATTGTATGTGGCCACCCAGTTAAACTCATTGCAGTATATGGATCAAACACGGATGACCCTCAGTTTTTAGCTGAGGTTTGGCGTCTTGCTGCTCTTGGCCCTGTTGCGGTACTCTGGGAGGGGATTTTAATGTTGTTCTTGACCCGGGGCAGATAGGTCCAGCGACTCCTGATGGCCCCACCTGGGAGCAGCAGCCAATCTACGCGTACTTATGGTTGACTGCTTCCTTTTAGTTCTCTGGTGCGATAGGCATCCACATGCTGCTTAGGGAATCTATGTAACTGCAGCACGCTGTACCTGGTCACAAATTGATTACTATTTAACTTCTCTAGACGTAGACACATGGACCAGGGACATATTACATCTACCATGAACATTATCTGATCACGCCACTGTATTTTTGGAACTTGCAGGCAATCACCCACAGGCATTCACATTTAAACTGCCAGCAGAGGCACTGCACAACCAAGTATTTAGAGGTTAAATTAAAATTATGATAACAGAATACTTCGAACATAATGATTAGCCTGAGATGTTGTGCTCCTGTTTATGGGACGCCTTTAAGGTTGTCATCTGTGGTGCATGTATTGCTAAGCAGGCCAGGGTGCCGCGATCGCTGCGATTGCTGCGAGGTGATCTGATGCATCTGGAAGGAGAGATTAGGGAATTAGAGCTGCAATATTAAGATAGTTGTGACACAATGGTGCTGTCGGCTGTTAGATAGAAGCTGCTGCAATATGAGGTGGCTGCACAGTGGGAGACCAACTATTTAGATAAAGGTGCCCATGCCAGGCACTACGGTGAGGGAGCTAGAGCATTGATGACCTTTTCTCACATGCTGTGCAAGCCTTGGGTGAGTAACTACATTATCGAACTACTGGATGATGGTGATGACGAGTGTGTCTGATACAAGGCTGTTCAGGGATTAATGCTCAACTTCTTCTCCCAGTTACATCAGACTACACAGAGCACTTCTTCTTCTGACTTAACTGATTATTTTGAGTCTGTACAGCTCCTGTGGTTGGAAGAAGGCCATAGGAGATTCCTCAATGAGGCCTTCTCAGTAGAGGAAGTGATAGCCAGAATGCCGGTGGGCAATGCACCGGGCTTGCACTGCCTCACTGCTGCCTTCTATAAAGAATACGTACAAATACTGGCAGCTAACCTCCTGGCTATGTATGAAGAATCTCTCTCTCCTGAAGCCATTATTGGGCGAGGCGCTTGTTGTGACAATACTTTAGCCTTGCAAAGACCCCAAATCATGTGAATCTTACAGTCCTCTTTCCATGATCAACATTGACAATAAGACCCTAGCAAAGCTTCTTTCCTCATGTTTGCTGCTGCTCCTGCTGACCATTGTTGGGTGGCTGATTAATCTAGCTTTGTGCCGAGTAGGTCCACCTCTCATAACCTGCGTACCTCTTCTCCATACCATCGAACCACGCCTGAGTGCTGCAGCGGTCTTTCTTGATGCTACTAAAGCATTTGATTTGTTGGAATAGTCAGACCTCTTTGCTCTGCTAGTGCTGCTAGAAGTTAGCCATCGCTTCATTTACTTGATACGTCTTCCATATAGTCAAACAGTTTCTAGGCTGCTAAGCTGCAGGTTAATGGAAGAATTACAGCTTCCTTTGCCGTGACGAGAGGGACCCACGAGGGGTGTCCTCTCTCCTCCATTTTGTTTGCTGATTCTATGGAGCCGCTGCTGCCCGTATGCGCCAGCACCATGTGCATCGAGGCTTGACATTTCGCCCCGCCAGATTACAGTGTCCATGTATGCTGATGATGCGATCTTATTTATCTAAGACCCCCATATAAATCTTTGCCCTTTGATATGTGAATTTACCAGGTTTGGCGGCCTTTCTGGAATTGGCATTAACTGGGCCAAGTTAGGTTTGTTTTCGTTAATGGAAGCAACAACGTCCTTCACCCCTGAACACCCACTTCATTGGGCAGATGTCACGGTTTGGTATCCTTGGGTTTGGTTGAGTAGGGATGTGGACACTTTGTGGCGAGACAACTATGGGCTTTTAATGACGTAGCTGGAGGAACATATTGTGAGCTGGCAGAAACTGTCACTCTCCTTGACTGATAGGCGGTAAATGATTATTCTTCCTAAGTCCTATATCTGTTTATAAGTCTGCCGTTCCCCCTTTCACTGCCCTTCTGTTGAAGGCTTCACTCCAACTTGATACCGCTTGTATGTGTGGGAGGACATCCCAGAATTGCTTGAGAACTACTTATGCCCTCTTTTGTGCATGATGAACTCGAAGCACCTGATATGGACCTCTGCTATTATTGTGCTCAGGTACAATTTGCTAATTACTTACTTTTTCCGATGCAATTTGAAGCCCACACAACACCTCATTATGATCATGCTTGGTTGTGCCCTCTTCAGATGGCGCTTTTCCTGCCGCCGCGGTGTCCACCTGCACGTGTGGAGTCAGACACAGTCACATGCACCATGTGGGTTTGAGGGAGCTAAGACAATATGCCCGTTTGTAGTGCCTCCATGCTCCCTCAGTCCCACTTATTGGCCACTCTGCTTACCCTATAACTGCTGAAGTTGGTGTTTGAGTCCACCTACGTTCCCTGGGTCTGACTTCATTGGGCTAGATCTGTCTGGATGGTTCTTTCATAATGCCACTGCAGGCTCTGCAGGGCCCTCATGTTGGCATCCTTGACACCTTCACATACTTCCAAATACGTGCTGCCTTTAGAGTGACATATAGCTCTTACCCGGACGCACCACTCACATTCCCTGTCCTAGTGACAGTTCTTACTTCTCCTTCCCCAGGTCATCTAATCACTAGGCTTTATGAAGGAATGCAGGACTCTGCATCGGTTTACGAACCCAGGAGCATGGGTTTATGACCTGAACTCCCCTCTGACCTGGAGATATTGGTTGCTCCATCATGTGCACTCTCCCCTTAATTATAGATTGCGCCTTGTTCACTTTAAGTACTTACATAGGTTCTATCATACCCCCTTTGTTTTAAACAAAATGGGACTGCTTGAGGATGCGCATTGCGTGGGGTACCTTGTGTCACCTTTTTGCATTTGTCCTGGGAATGCAATGCTTTGCAGAGCTTTTGGAGCAAAGTGTTTGCTGCGCTCTATGTGATGCTTGAGTATATACTAGAGAGCTCCCCTTATTTTGCGTCACTAGACTATGTGAAAGATGCTCCGCAAGCAGGTCGTAGACTGACTGCACTTCTGCTTGTTAAGCTCCACGTGGCAATGGGCTATGGTAAACATAGGGCTCCATGCCCTGCGGATTGGTTTAGGGATGCAGTCTACTGTCAGGAACAATTGAGTGTGTATTGGGAGCTTATGCCAGTGACCGTCTGCCCCAAAGACACTTGGGGCCCCATTAGGATATCAGGCGGATTGCCCCTGTCAGGCAGGCGGTAGCCACCGCCGGCTTGGCAGGGGCAATCCGCCCGCCATCCTCACCTTAATGACCCCCCGCTATATTAGTATGGGGGGAGGACCGCGGCGGACGGAAAGACCGTCCATCGTTTTTCCGTCCCTGTCGCGCTGCGACTGGGGCGGAAAAGGTCTAATATGGTGGCGGTGTCTAATAGACACGGCCAGCCATATTAGCATGGGCTTGCTTAAATGCCTTTGCCATGGAAAGGCATGCGGTCTTCACTTTGGGGGCCCCCTGCGGGCCCCCAGAGTGAAGGAGAGGTGGGGGGTGCACACGGGGGTACCTGTGGTACTCGCCTGCATTTGCATAAACAAAGCGGCAGGCACCACGCGGTGCCTGCCGCTTTGTTTATGCAAATGCATAGGTGCATTTTTAGCATTGTGACGGGCGGTGCTGAGAGCACCGCCCGCCACAATTCTAAAAATGCAGGATGTGCCCACCACAGTGGCAGCCTCATCCTAATACCCCCCACGGGACCCCCGCCCTTATTGCGGGCGGTCCCAATAACCGATAGGATGGCGGGCGGACTAAGTCCGCCCGCTATCCTAATGACCCCCTTGGTCTCCTTTGGAGGTGTACCTTGCTACTTCTCCAGCTATTCGTGGTTTGTGAGCCACATAGGCAATGACTGCCCTTTTTGAATGCACCCAGGTCTATGTCCTGCCCTGCTTGGGGTGGCATATCAACATTGCCTGCACTGTATCCATCAAACATCCATCGGTCTACAGCAGTTGCACTATCTTGACAGTAATGTCTTTGAGCAATGACATCGAAGTCCTTCCCTTCCCTTCCCCATCCCTCCTGTTATAAATTTGCTTTAGTTTAAATGTATGTCTCCGAACAACATAACTTATATACACGATGATAGATACAATTTGAAGTCATATTTGCAGCATAACAACTGTTCTGTGTCCGTATGTGCTGTTTCAAAATCAATAAACAGAATTTTAAAAAAGACAGGAATTCACCATATAATGATAAATACGCCACATTCCTGCCCTTTCTCTTTCATTCATAGCAGCAAGAGGCCTTGCTGCGCTACATGAATTTTTGATAAATATGGCCCTCAGTTTTTAAACAAAAGCATAGTGTGCACCATATCTACTTCTATGCAAATATTATTAGCAATGTTGCAAAAAGTTACAGGCTTTCATCTTTCAAACTTTATCCCGCAAGAATATTAAACCTAGGGCAATACGTATGACCATTGCATTTTGTGACACGCAAATTGCATTTTTTAGCGTCTCACAATTAACAAGTCGCAAAATGAAATGTACTAATGTGTCTCAGGCGGATTTAGCGATTCCCAATGTGGTTACAAATGACCTAACTCATTAATATTCATGAGAAATGTTGCAATTTCTGACCCATTGGAAATAGCCTGTAATCACAGTGATGGTGGCCTGCTGGGGTCAACAGACCACCTTGTCTGTGATTGCGTTTAAAATAAAGTATTTTTTATCTTTTGAAATGCAGCCTGTTTTCCTTAAAGGAAAATGGGAGGCTTTCGTCACTTTTCATTGGTTCCACTGCTTGCCATTCACATTTCCTCTATTTCTAATGGCTGTAGCACACTGTGTTACTGCCTTGTGCTGTTCCTCTCCTATGCTTTTCTTATCAGTTTCCCAGCGCCGAAGTACTGTTTTCCATCCACTTTTCTAGAACTATATTTTAAAGGCTTTTACTTGTAAAGCATGCATTTACAGCATTTATTTACAAGCATTTACCTGCATGTATGCATTTGAAGCTCTGAACACGGGCCCACTTTCAGACGAACAGCGTGTGCCTTGCCAGTTTGAATGTCAGGTCTTTTTATTATTATCACTTTCATCGTTCGGATAGACTAGCGATTGGAGCACAATCCTTTTCTCATTCCTTTCCTCATTTTCATTACTTGGTTGACTTTCTCCAACTATGACTTAAAAATAAAATGTATGCCATTTTAACTCACTCCTCGTGGCTACTGTATGTTGGGTTTGTTTTGAAGATGAGTTGGTGTAAATAATCTGTGCATGTTTCCACTTATTTAAAGTGTGTTTTTGTTTATCATACTCACTTTCTTTTTTTAATCTACAAAAAAATATTTATATTTGCATTTTCAACCAATCCAAAAGAATAAGCATGTCACATTTGGTCAGAGTCGTGTGATGACAATTATATATGAATTTCACAGTTTGTTATACCTCATCACATTTCTTACATCCTTTCACTGAATGTAAAAACAGTTATGAGCTAGGACAAAGTGTTAAATGCAAAGTATCCTCTTCTCACACATTGTCATTATTTTTGCAAGCTGAATACTTTCCTTATTTTTTGTGGAAATGCATCCTACTTGTATTCACTATAAAATATACTCGGATTCAATAAAAATCCAGCCACTGCTTAGTCAAAAAATATAAGAAAGGTTTTGAGCTAGGAGAAAGTGTTAAATACAAAGTAGTGAATTACCGCACAATTACTCGTTTTTTTCACACAATCTCTACTTCAATCACATACTGCTGCCTTTTTGAGGTTTCATACAGTAATTTACTGTGGGTAACATTCAACTAAGTTGATTTACAGTACTTAACACTTTTTAGGAGCACCTCAATGCAGTTCCTTTTTACATGACATTATTCGCTTTTATAAAACCTGATACCATCTTTTCACAAGGTAACGACAGTCACACTATATAACAATTAAAAGACAGCTTCCTGTTCGTTTTGAAGGTAAAAAACAAAATAAGACAAGGTTTTAAAGTGTCCTTCAGTTTTGACAACAATTTATACCACATAATGTTATTGTTTTAGCACACATTGTCAACGTTTTTAAGAGCTATTAGGTTTTGGTGTGTAATGACTACTTTTAGTATTGTGACTGCAAATTTTTTTTAACATAAAAAATATATTTTGTAGACTTTCCCCCTTGATGAATGCACACATTTACAGAGTGCTTTGACAGATTTATTAAGTATTTGATTTAGCTGGCTTATTTTAGAAAAAAAATCAGTCTTTGCTTTCACCACATTTCTTTCAAGTAATGTTCATTTGCTTTCTTTTGAAATAGTCTTTTAAACAATTGTTTGCATGGATCCACGCAGTAACAGTGTGATTTTGTTTCAGCTACAATATTGTTACACTATTCTTTTTCATATTACATGGAACCGCATATGCACTATGAAAATTTAACTGACTAATATTATGTTGTCTCTTTTAACCACGCGAGGGACCACTTTGGCTCTTTGTGTTCCTGTACAGTGTGTGCACATAGAATGGCTACTTGCTTAACAGGCAGTCACAAGTGCAGTTATCTTGCAGGCAATAGGGCCATTATTTAAATGGTGCAACAGGTGCAGTGACACCGGGCCCAACAATTTGTCAGAACTCCACTGAACACCTAATATTGATATGTTTTGTGACACCGCTGGTCTCTGTGTGGTGAGGACTGCCCCGACTGACTCTGGTCGGTTACAGCACCGTGCAATTATTTTTCATACACTTTTCATTCCCTTTACCTGGGATTAGGATTAATAAAAGTAGGAGTTATACATTCCCGCTCGTCCAATGTTTCCATTCCAAGGCACTAAATATATTTTTGAATATAATATCTTGAAAAACAGAAGCGTCTTTAATATATTTGATTGAAGGCTTACTCACCTAGATAGACATTAGTGTGAAGATCCGTTTGCCCTGAAGAAGTCCTTCTGACTAGGACAAAACACTTCGGTTGTATTTCAATCATCTTGACTATGTTTTAAAGACTCCATTGAATAAAGGAAGACATTTTTGGAAGATTATTTTGTGGACATGTATTGTATATATTCCATAATCCAATTTGTTATGTGGTGAACTTGTGCTAATGAGTAAATATTGCTAAATTCCTGTAAGGGGATTACACTGCGACAGTGGGTGTTTTTCAGTGTGCACACTCACTCTCTGGGTAATTCCACACCACTTATACATAGATAAGGGAAAGCGGATTAGGTGCAGAGGCCTAGGGGGTTCCACTGTTCAGCCTATTTTTTTCTTGTATATTGCTACTAAACAGGCAGTAACAATTGCAATCGCCCTGCAGTTAAAAGGGTCATATTTTAGTTTGTGTCAAGCTATCATAACTCCTCTAAAAACTAAATATTGCTAGAATGTATTACTAAACAGTCAGTCACAAATGCAATTATCTTGCAGGCACTATGGGCATGATTTGAATGGTGCAGCAGGTGCAGTGGCGCAGAGCCCAAAAGTTGTCAGAACTCCTTTGAACACATAGCATTGCTATAACAGCAAATAATTCTATTATTTCCCTCTTTCATTTAATTTTTCAAACTTTAGCTATTACTTACCCACACTAGACCACTAGTAACACAGCACAATATATTGCCTTTTTATCCATAAACTCATAACACTTTAACAGAATTTCTGTAACTTCCGTTGTACAACTACTCAGCAAGCTACGACTTACAACAAAAAACAGCTTATTATTAATCACATAGTTGAAACCTAATGCCTTTACCAATGCTTGATTAGGAATAGGCAGTGGTCAGTTGAACCACTGCCAGCTCTTGAAAAATTGCCACCTACATTCACAAAGGGGGACGAGCCCCTTTGGAACTCCTTCCTGCTTGCAAATGGATTACCACCTCCTTCACAGAGTCAGTAAAATATTAATGTTTTGCGACTGCATTCAGGTCTCAAAACATTCATACGTGCCACTCGCTAGTAGGAATGGACGCCCTTGACATGCCCCTTACTAATAGCGACTCCCAAACTCTATTTTGCGAGTTGGTAATAGGTTACCAACTCACAAAATATGGTTAGTACATTGCAAAAGCCATGTTAGTGGACCAAGTAGCCCAATTCTGCGATTGCAACGGCTAAAAACGTACATCTGCCCCAAATGCAGAAAGATAATATGAACAAATAGATGTGACTTACGCTTGGAAATTGAAAGAAAGTCAAACCTACTCAAGGAAAAACGAAGTGATTCGCACCCTTTATAAGCAGAGTTTGTTGGCAACATCTTGTTTCCACTTGCACTGGCTAACCTCTCAAAAGCATGCACCACGCTTTTCATTAGCTGTAAGAGTGGAAAGAGGTAAGAGAGGTAAAGTCCACATTGTGCAAAAAATAATTCAGAAACAGTATGTGTCCTCTTTACAGAGTGCAATTACATTTTTGCTGAATGGGCACTGTTATAGCTATAAAATGAAATTCCAGGAAGTAGGCAGGCCATGAAAGCGGAACCTTTTTTCCCTCAGGCTGTGTTTTTAATCACTGTAAGTAAATGGTTGGGGCAGAGAAAAGGAGAAACGAGGAGAAGAAATTTGCAATGGTGTCCTTTGCTCTTTAGGCAGCTGGAACAGCATCAAATGAGTTTTCTGTGTTTCTAATCAATGCTAGATTAGCGCCATGGTCTCAGTTTTCCCCTTTTTGTGCACAGGTTTTGATACAATCTTCACTGATGATTTTTCTGAGCTCTATATAGTGAAACCAGTGGTGCTGGAACAATTTTTGAAGAGTGGTTGTGCTGCTACGATAAGGTGTGGAAACTGGGTTTCTGCAAATATTTACAATTTGCACACCACCAAGAAATCCTCTAACTTTGTAATCAGAGAAAGAAAAGGAGACATCAATCTCCATATTAACCCCTCCCATGCTCTTGACGGAAACCGATCCGTCATGAGCCTCAGGTGGGCTGTGCTGGTGACGGAACGGTTCCGTCACGGCCCGCTCGCCGCGCCTGTGCGGCGCAAATTCCGCGCCTGCGCTGACGTTCTGAAGAGCGGGCGGGGCCGTGACGGAACCGTTCCGTCATAAGCACAGCTCGCCCTCGGGCCGTGACGGAGCGGTTCCGTCACGAGCACAGGACCGCCGCGTGGCCCCGCCTCCCCCTTAGCGCTACGGCAGAATAGCCGCCGCAGCGAAGGGGTTACAAGAATAAGCAGCAATTTGTCAGATGACATAGCCTGACATTTGACCGCTGTCTTTGAATGCACAGTAAATGTGACAAGATAAAAACAAAATCTAAAGACATCTTTATTTCTCCTTCATCTTAAGTTTGTGTTTGGAGAACTGCTAATTCGGCATCCCTGCTTCCAGCGCCTAGGAGAGACTAGAGTCTGAGGACCAATTATTGTGAGATTAAAGGGGCCTTGGTCTGCAATGGTTGCTTTATTTATTGAATAAGACCCTTATTAGCTAGAACTGGAATTTCTGTAAGGGACAATCGTTGAGTGAAATTAGCCACAATTCCAAGTGTCTCTGTCCCTGACATTATTGGGCCTGAAAACCACACGCCTGTTAATTCAGGGTGTGTGGGCAGCAACACAACCCAGCCCCTGTCGACCCCTGCAGCAGTATGGGGAGAAGACAGTTCTCCTACACAGTCTGAGTCTTTTCTAGGTCAAAGCCTACCAGACATTACAGCTGTAAGGTCTGCTAAAGACATCATAGGGACTTCCGGAAAGCTTCCCTGTGAATGCATCCGGTCCATTGCATACCATTGCCTTTGTGGTTTGCAAGTAGCATTTGCTTGTTTTCTATTTTCTGGCTTTATTTGTTTTGGGCTGTCCAGCTTGAGTTCGTCCGTCCTGAGGAGCATAGCCTATTTACTTGATTATTCGACGAATGCTCGCTTTCTGTAAACAGGCCTTTAACTTGGATGCTAAGGCCACCTCTGGCTCTTCAATGTAATTTCCATTGAAATGAATGGGAACTCCATGACGAGTTACCCTTGTCATTAGCAGCCAAGTGGTTACATCTTGTTCTTATCCTATTACATTTTTTTCCCAATGGAGCTTGGTGTTTACTTTTCTGTCTCTGACTTCAAAGGGAGAGGATGTATGTGCCAATCTTGCTGTGAAATAAAGGCTGTTGTTATAACACACAACAACATTTAAATGTCTGTAAATTACCTGTGTGGATATTTCAGAATATATAAAAATTTGAAAAGCACAAATGAAGCACTTTTTTTGTAACTCTGGAAATGTGTGGTGGAAACAAACATTAAAATATGATCAAAACAAATCAATACACTATATGAAGACATTTACATTTCCACACATTATCATTTGCATGCTGTATACTTTTATCAGTAATACTGCAAGTCTGTGCGCATTTAATGGTCATTTCAATGGAAAATGTGTTGTCTGTAATGTCAGTTCATTACGACACCATACATAATCCACTTTACACCACTCACTCCACACTACACCACTCTATGCTACGTCACTGCAATTTACGCCACTCCAATTTATTGTTCACCACTCCATTCTACGTCGTTATCCTCTACACCACTCTACTCCGAACTATTGCACTCTACACCACTGCACTCTGCACCACTCATCTCAAAAGCAATGCACTCTATGCCACTGCCTTCAATGCCAATCTACTCTACACCACTGCACTCTAAGCCACTATTCTCTACTCTGCAACATTGCACTTTATGCCAATGCGCTATAATCAACTATACTCTACACTATTGCACTCTACATCACTGCACTTTACCCCACTTTGTTCTGCTCTGCATCACTGTACTCTATGATACTGCTCGCTACACCATTCCACTCTTCTCTGCACAACTATACGCCAGGCCACTGCATCCTACGCCAGTGCACTCTATGCAACTCTACTCTATGCCACTGTACTTTACAATACTGCTCTCTGTCACTTTGCTCTACTCCGCACCACTCTATTCCACGGCACTGCACTATATGCCAATGCACTCTATGCCACTCTATCGTACACCACTGCACTCTACGACACTCTACTCTGCAACATTGTACTTTCTGCCACTGAACTCTACTCAACTCTACTCTGCACCACTTCACTCAAGTCTGCACCGCACTACTCAAGCACTCTACTGCACTCTACACAATGCACTCTACACCAATGCACTCTATGACACTATACTCTGCAACACTGCACTCTCTGCCTCTACAATTTACGCCACTGTACTCTGCTTCACTCAACTCTATGTCACTGCACTCTATGCAACTCTAGTCTGCAGCACTACACTCTACACCACTGCATTCTACTCTACTTTTCATGATTCTACTCTACCGCACTACACCCTATACCACTCTACTCTGCACCACTCTACTCTACACCACTGCATACTATGACATTGCTCTCTACATGATTCTAGTCTGCACCACTCTACGTCACTGCATTCATTGCCACTATACTCTTTGCCACTGCACTCTATGCAACTCTATTCTGCACCACTTTATTTTCCACCACTGCACTGTGCGCCACTGCACTGCATGCCACTGTGCTCTAAGCCACTCTAGTTTACTCTGCAACACACTCATTTATATCACTGCATTATATGACTCTGCAACACCCATTGTGTGACATTCCAATCTGCGACACTCCAATCTATGACACTCCACTCTATGACATGCCATTAAATGACATGCCACTCTACGACATTCCTCTCCAAGCCATTCTCCTCTTCGCCACAAACATTTTGCCATGCTGAAGAGCAGCCACACTGGTTTACAACATGGCTAAAACACATTGCAAAGCCAATAGTTCTTGCATTAGCGAGAGCTGTTGGCTTTCCCAATGCTAATTTGTTACAGTTATGGAGCTTAGGCCTAGATGTAGGTAATTTTATTTTACCACTTCTTAAATACCGAATTTTAGCGATTCGGTATTTAAGAAGTGGTAAAATAGAGGGGGGGGATGTAGGTATTACAGATTCGGTAAATATCGAATCGTTAAGATTCGGTATTTACCGATTCTGTAAATACCGATTCGGTAATGCCCATTGATTCCTATGGGCATTGAAGCCCATAGGAATCAATGGGCCTTACCGAATCGGTATTTATAGATTCGGTAAATACCGATTCAAGCAAGGGTGCAGGGGGTGTCACTTTGACACCCTCTAGCACCCCAAATACAGGCATGTGTGCCATGTGGCACACAGACATGCCCTAAGGGCATGTCTGTCTGTCACATGGCATAGGTGTGCATGCACACATGTGCAAGCACACCTGGATTCGGTATTTTACCACCCAATTGGATTGGGTGGTAAAATACTGAATCTGAAAGGCCTTTGGGACTCAGAAGAGTCCCACCTACATCTAGAAGTTTCCGAATCTGTAAAAATACCGATTCGGTATTTTACCGATTCAGTAAATTTACCGATTCGGTAAATTTACCGAATCGGTAAAATTGGCCCCCTATATCCCAAAAACCCATTTACCGGTCGGTAACGGCCGAAATCGGCCGTTACCGGCCGGTAAATGGCCACCTACATCTGGCCCATAGTCTCTCTGGCCTGTAATTCATTTTTTTCAAGCGGGAATTTGAGTCTTTTGGCTCCGTCGGCAATTTGTGCAAAATAATAAAATAAAATAACAGTATGAGCACATAACATAACCAAAGTGAATAAGCTTTACAGTAACACATTTACAAGATAGCAGCTGTGACAAACGACACCCAACTATAATCATTTTCAGATGTTTCTAAATGTAGCATGGTGCAAAGCCCTAGTAACTCAGCTACAATATCCTGCTATTTGCTATCTGCTATCATCGGGTAGTCCAAAGTATGTTTCAGAAATATTTTTTGTTAGGGATACATTCTACTAATGAACGGTTACTTGTAAATGCAGTTCTAATAAATAGTTCTTGACCTAATTTCTTAAGTTTTATGCTCCTTTGTATTCCAAATTCATGAATTTATACAGTTTGCAAAAAGAAATCAGCCAACTTCTTTTGTCCTATTTATGGAACTTTCTCAGGCCCCATTTGTTTTTTTTGTTTATATCTTTCTCCACCAATAACAAACATTCATTTAACATTGTATTTTTTGAGACAAAGTCAGACGTTTAAAGTATATTTGTGTAATGATGGAAGTATAAGAAACAACCAGCACGTTTCAAAGTGGAGGCACAGGTGAGCCTTGGAAGGAGCGATAGCCTGTGAACAAGTATGCCTCTCTTTTTCACCCAAAAACTCTTCAAATAAAGAGGAATCATGGCTCTCGGGGTCTTAAGCAGGTAAAATAAGTTGTTTTATTTATCATAATAAAGGATGAAAGCTAAAAACAAAAGACAATTTTTGACATGTGTTAGTCTTGGTCAGGCCATTATGTTCTACAGCACTTTCCAAAGTTCATATATAATTCCAATGTCATAGCCATAGTTGCCCCACTAGTGGGGTAAAGGGTAGAGACTGTCATGCAATCCAAAAATATCAGACAGATTGAAGAGGATTAATTTAATTATGACTGAAGAAAAGGTGAAGATGAGAGAACAAATTCTATATGGATGAAGTGGATAGCACTCTCAGGTCATGATAATATCAAAATAATACCAAAGACCAGTCTTACAACCATGCTGTACATTGAAAACTTGCGAATAATGGAGAATTCTCTTATGACACAAAACAAATGAACTTTTTATTTTATTTTCAATAAATATGCCTGGTAATAAATATATGTATTTGAAGAAGTTAAGTTACATTTCCTAAATAACAGTGGACTTGGATTTCTAATTTTCTATTGGGGGCCTTCCCAGATTTTTGCCTTTCTCTGACTTTTTTTGTTGAACTCAAATCAAATTCAAAATCTTTATTTGACCTATAAATCGGTCATAAAAGAAACCATAGAAGTTAATACAACAAAAATAAAATATAAATAGATAAAAGCAACAACAGGATGCAAGTATGACTCTACAATATACATGCTTTAAGAGAGAGAGAGGCACTTTGATCCACTACAATGAATTCATGCCTATGTCTAAGGCTTCCTAAAACCTAAGCTTGCTTGAATGTTTTATTTCAGAGAGGCACAGACTCAATAACAAATTTTAGGCAAACTTAAAAACTGTAAGTGGAGCAAAGCTACTCTACACCTTTAGAATCCCAATTTACTTAACAAGGGTTTCAAAAAGTGCTCGCGTGGCAAACTGCAAATTGCAAAAAAAATAAGTTCAAAAGTGTTTCTGCAGATTGATTGTCACATGGGCAAGATGGTACTATATTTCCTTCTAAATCTGCGACACTTTTAAAACAAAGGGACCAATATATTGAAACTGCCCTGAAGCAAAAAAGAAGTGATCGCTCCCATTGTGTGAGATCTATAGATAGATACATAGTGTGTTCACCTGTAACTAAAGATCTATAGTGATTCAAGACATAGGATTTTACTATCTCATTTTTCATTCTTAGATTTTCACAGTGTTCCAGAAATGTTTTTTTCACCTTTATCTTGTCAGCGTGAGAAATACTGCTAGTCTCAACAAACAAAGAAGACAATCCCAGGGTAGCTTGAGTGTCTCCAATATATCTTGACCCTGGAATGGAAAAATCCTTTTCTATGTTGAGACATTCAAGGATGATATACCTGCATACCATTGCTGCCGGATTTTTCCAGATACTGACCCACAACGGAAGAGGCACCAGGTGGAGCTTTTCAGAAATAAAACCCTGGTTCACCTCTAAATGGACAATCAGGCAAAAGGTGGTAGTCGCTAAGTTCAACAACCGGCAAATAATTTTCCCCCTGGCTGTAGGGAGAACTTTTATTAAAACCCCACAAACCTTACTAGGTAGCAGCACCAATGCACTGGGAGTTGTACACCTTCAATGTTGGCAAACAGTACCTCTATAGCCAGGCCTAGTTAGGTTAGAAACTGTCCCTGCAGTTCTACTAAGTTTGAGGCTAGAATTGTTAAGCTGGAAGTGCCAGGACCCTGAGGAACTGAAGGTCAAGCTCAGATAACAGAAGTTATCAACACAAGTAAGTGCTTGTTTCTTGATGGTAATGCATCCATTTCTAACGATAAGGGCATTGCTCCTAGTCCTACTTCCTCACCTTCCTTCAGTACAAATGAATCCCCGCCTCCCACCCAGCCCCAGCATAAAAACTCTGCCCGCCCCCACCTCCACCTGTACATAAACAAGCCGCGCTAGCACTCAGTTGAACAACACTGGTAGGTGGGAGGGTCCTCGAAGGAAGGCGAGGGAGTAGGACTAGGAGTAATGCTATTATCATTAGAAATGGATGCATTACCTCCCGTCCCTCTCTCGTCTTCCTTCAGTACAAATGAGGACATAGCAAGCAGAAGAAAACAGAGACGGACAACTGAGTGACAAAGAACACAAAACAGTGCCCCAAACACAGCAGATCAACATCCCAGGCCTCGCAAAGAGGACAAGACTCCATAGCCCGAACCCCCACAGGAGGAACCTCCCGCACAAGAGGAAAAGCCACCAAGACTGCGGACTGAAACCAACAACCAGGAAGGCAAACAACACCTGAGTTGGACCAAAATGAACAAACAAAGAGACCTCCACCCGGACTCCACAACCAGCAGGCACCACAGCAAAAGACGCCGGACAGCCAAACTGAGCAAACAAGACCCCCAGCCAAGGAAGGAGCAGGACAGAACACAGGCAGAACTAACCCTTGACAGAGCCAAAACGCCGAGCCACCGGAGGGACAAAGGACGGAACCGGACCCAAAACCAACAGATCCGAACAGCCCAGTCAGAAGGGAAGCGTCCATGCCAGGGCCCCAGGTGCCCCGTAGAGGCGACGGCAACCAAAAAACAAGGCCCAAAAGGCAAGAGTCTCAACCCAAGACCCCCAAGGGCCCTAAAGGGAGGACCGGAGAGGACAACCAACACCAGCAGCTAAGACCCCGAAGGGAAGGACCTGACAGGGCGGGGAGACAAACACATCAGACCTGGAAAAACAACCAGGCAACAGACCCCAGACACCACGCAAGGAAGCCAGGAGCACCAAGAAGCTGGAAAGCCGTCCATAGCACTCGCAGAGGGGCCACCGACAACCCCAGCCGGAGGGAACCGCCACATAAAAAAGAGGCCAGCACCATGGGAACAACACCCAGAGCAGAACACCAGGCCTAAAAGGCCCGCAAACACCAAGCACAGGACAGCCAAGAGGAGGACCGACGGGAAGCCCGCAAGCCACCACCGATCCGGACAGGAACCCCCAACACATCCAAGTCCAGCCGCACAACCGCCAGGCAGCAGGCGCAAACCCCGCAAAGAAACCAGGGGAAGAGCACAAAACTCCAAAGGGCACGGAGGCACCGTAAGGAACCTCTACTGAGCGCAACACCGCCCGGATAGGACAGGAAAACAAGGAGCCCAAGGCCAACGGGGAGCAACCAACAATCCCAGAGCACAGACCCACAGAGCCCACACCAGAAAGGCCCGAGCAGCGGAAAGAAGGGCAGGGGAAGGGGGAGACACACAGAAGACCCAGAGGCCTAGTAGAGGGCCAGTCGCCGACCCCCACCCAAAGTCCCGGGACCCCGGTCCAGAGACCAGAACCGGGCCACCCTGGCCAACCCTGGTGCCCCAAGTAGGACCACCACAGGGAGGCCCCAATGACCCACCAACAGGCCAGACATAGTGAAGGAGAGAGAAAACCGAGGACGAAGGAAGGACCCAGTATAACATAACAGCCAGCACACAGGTCACCCACCGAGGCAGAGAGGTGACAGCCCCAGCACCCAGACCAGAGTCCACAGAAATAGGACACAGGCAACCAAGGAACAAGGACCAGAACCTGGACCCACCCTGATCATGGCAGAGGACCACGCCACCGGAACGACAGACGGAGCCAACACCCACAGACCCACAGAGAGCCCTGAAAGGGCACCAGGGCAAGCCCAAATGCCACAACAACCACCAGCAAGAGGACCCCCGGGAGAACAGCAGGAACCAGAACTGGAACCTGAACTGAAACCAGCCAAGCCCAGAACAGGCCGGCGACCGAAGCCACCACAAGCAGAGCCGGAGGAGCCAGCGAACACCCAGCCAGAAGGCAACAGCGGTCCAGCCACCAGGAGAGTCCCCCCCCCCGGGGACGGACCGACAAAGGCAGCAGGTACAACAGACCCCGGAGACCAACCCAACAGGAGCCAGACGGACAAGCGGAGAAGAAGAAAACGAGCCCAGCGGGACCACAAGGCCCGAACCCATGAATGAAGAGAGACCAGGCACCCACCGGACAAGGGAACGGGCCGAGCACAGTCCGAAGACGAGCCCCGACAAACACCTTGCCCCGAGAGGGGACCAGAGAAGATACTCCCTAGGACACCAAAAACCGATCTCCAGAAGAACCACCAAGGACCTCCAGAACAGATCGAGCAAAAAGACACTCTAGCCGCATGCCGCAAGAGGCTGACCAGAGAAGGAAGAAGAAAAACCCCCACTGCATGAAGGAGAGCCACAAGAGCGTCCGGACATGTGGGAAGACCCAGGGTGAAGGCCCGAGGCCAAAGGGGAAGGACACAACACAGAAAACGGGCATACCCCACAGAGAACCGCAGGAAACACAGAAAAGAAGCAGCGACTGGGAAGCGGAGAGAAGCGACCCCAAAACTCAGGGCACGCCAAAAACCTCCAGGAGGACCGAAAGGGCCAGCACACAGAAGGAAACGGGTCGAATCCAGGAGCAGACCCCCCAGGAGAACCAGGACGGGCACAAAGCCATCGGACACCCCAGCCCCAGCAACAGAATGGAGTGGGCCCCAGACCCGAGCCCCACCGTCAGGAACCCAGCAGATGGAATACATGGCAAGCAAACAGGACTCCCAGTCCAGCAGAGCCACCCAGCAGGAACTGGAGACCGGCACCGGAGGCAGCCGAACCCTTATCGAACCGGTGGAACCCGCACCAAGCCGACCCAGCACCCATGAACCACCGTACACAGGACCCCGCCAACAGAAACATTCCGCTGCCACTGAGGAGGAAACACCAAAGACGACCTCCCACAGTCAAGGGAACCGACCAGACAGCAGAGACAGGAACCCAACAGGGCAAGGCACTCAGACAAGGAGGCAGCAAGCCAGGGCCAGGGCACACCTAAACAAGCACCTCGCTGCCTTTGTGGAAAGCTCGGGCTGCCTGGACTCCTCCCAGCATGGATTCAGGAGGGAACATAGTACCGAGTCGGCCCTCACCATCGTGCTTGACAAGATCCGCACGACAGTGGATGGGGGCCAGACCTCCCTCCTGGTCCTGCTAGATCTAACTGCGGCCTTCGATACCCTCTCCCCCTCAGTTCTTACTTCTCGTCTGAGGGATGTGGGGGTGAAGGACGCAGCTCTAGATCTACTGACTTCCTTCCTTGACGGGAGAGTACAAAGAGTCAAGCTGGGGGAGTTTCTATCTCCATCCCGACCAGTGCTGTGTGGGGTCCCACAAGGGTCGGCTCTGAGTCCGACCCTATTCAACATCTATGTGACCCCACTAGCCAGACTTATAAGAACTTTCGGGATGGAGGTAGTTTCTTATGCAGACGACACCCAAATCCTCGTCTCTCTCTCCCATTCAGATGTACGAACTGCCTCCAAGTTTAGATCTTGTATGGAGGCGGTTGGTCACTGGATGATCCAGAACTCACTCAAACTGAATGGGGAGAAGACTGAGGTAATGGTGTTTGGAGGGAAAGAGAAGATCTGGTCAGCCAATTGGTGGCCTGACTCGTTAGGAGAGTGTCCTTCCCCCACAACATCTGCTAAGAACCTTGGGGTGATGATAGACCCTGCCCTGGATATGAGCAGGCAGGTGAGTAGAACCATCTCCACTTGCTGGGGATTGATTCACACCCTGCGAAGGATCAGAAAATACCTTTCTTTACAGTCCAGAAAGCAAATAGCGGTCGCACTCATTGGCTCACGTCTGGACTACTGTAATGCGCTGTATGTGGGGCTAAGCAGGAGCCTCCTACAGTGCTTACAGGTGGTCCAGAACGCCATAGCCAGATTCGTCCTGGATGTTCCCAGACGTTCCTCGGCTACGCTGGCCAGGAAAACACTGCATTGGCTACCGGTAGAATACCGAGTACGGTTCAAAGCTCTATGCATGACTTACAGAGCCATTGCAAAAAACAGCGATCTGGGAGTTGGCTCCATCATCTCCCTTTACAATCCCACAAGGAACTTACGTTCCTCAGGGAAATCGCTCTTGACAGTCCCCCGCACACGAAAAGCCAAGTGGGGCGGCAGGGCCTTCTCCACCCTAGCTCCCAAATGGTGGAATGATCTTCCTCTCGATATTAGGTCTCTGCCTTCCCTACAGAAATTTCGAAGTAGTCTTAAAACTCGCCTCTTCCTGCAAGCCTATATGTAAGGATGTTTGTCTCAATCTTGTGATGGTATTGTTAGGCGCCTTGATACCTCCGGGTTATTGTCCTGCGCATTATAAATTTTTATCAAATCAGGGCAAAAAATTGTGAAAACCGCGCCCACTTGAAATACGGAGGAGACACCCACAGCGGGGACAACGGAGAGGCCCCAGTGAAAGGCACGTGAGAAAGGCAGGACGCCCCACTCAAGGCAAGGCATGCAGAGGGCCCAAGGAGGTGACACCCAGCCACCATGAACTGCTGCCGCCAACTCCACGAAACCCCGCACCAAGGAGGGCACAGAAGAAGCAGATAACAGGCCAGCCAGCGCAACAGCAGCAGCCAAGCAGAACAACAGACCCACCAAGCAGAGTGGCTAGGACAGAGTCCAACAGCACAACAGAAGAAAAGGGGCGACCCCCACCAAGAAGCAAAGCTACTGGAGGAAGAGAGGGACGTGCAGCACAGAAGTGAAAACCCCAGACACAAACTGAGCACGTAGAGAAACCCGAAAACCCTCCAGGACCAACACAGCGCAGAAGGAATACGGAGGGCTGAGGCGAGACCGCCACGGCAGGCCTAATAGGCAACCGACAAGCAACAGTCAGCCGGTCAGTACCACAGCGGACAAAGCCACAAACATAATGCACATACAACAAGTATGAGCAACGTACGCCACCCCTACAGCACCAACCTCCACCCCGTGACCAAAGGCCAAGCCCAACCGGGAGGGCCGTGTACACCAAGGAAAGAAACCCACAGTCCCTGCCCAGCAGGAAAGAGGAAAACCCTGCCAACCAGCACAGGAGTCCAGTGACCCAAGTCCCGAACGCCCACCACCCTGGAGCCACAGGCAGCGCCAGAGGCGGAGAAGGACCCACAACATCCAAGGACCCAGACGGGAACCAGTCATCCACAGGAACTGCCGGAAGAGGAGGGGACGCAGAAGGCACCAACAGAACCCCAGCACAGGACAGAGCAGCCTCAACCAAGTCTAGCACCAACCCCAGACATGAGAGGCAGAACACCCCCCCACGGAGCCCAAGAAACCAGGGCGCCCCAGGGGGACCGGAGATCCAGCTGCAGAGGAAGAGGACATCAGCACACCCCCAACAACCCCACGCGACTCAGTGGCAGACAACCGCCAAGGCCACCACCAAAGGAATCATGGAGAATAGGCAGGAAACAAACCCCATCCAGCAAACACAGTGCCACCAAAGGCACCAGAAGATCCGCTGATGCACAGCACCAAGGCCAGTACCACAGAGCAAGAGAACTGCCAAGCAGGAAGGGGAAAACAACCAAAAAACGGGCACAAAGCTGTCCTACCTGGCCTACGGGAGGACAGCACACTGGGAAGAGGCAGCCACGCAGCCCGACCCGGAAACACAGCCCCAGCCACAGGAGGACTGCCCGACACCGCAGCCGACTCCTGAGCCACCGCTCCATCCCCATACCACGAGGGAGATGAGGAGAGGAGGCACCACCAGGAGAACTCTGCAGAGGGCACCGCCGTAGCAGAGAACCATACCGAAGACACACCGGCACCACCACAGGGAGGAACTGAAAGGGTGAGTCTCACGAGGGAGACATATAAAAACAGGTGGAGGTGAGGGCGGGCAGAGTTTTTATGCTGGGGGTGGGTCTGGGTGAGAGGTGGGGCCTCATTTGTACTGAAGGAAGGCGAGGGAGGGATGGGAGGTAATTTTATTTAACCTTAATTTAACAGGCCCGCAGGACATTATATGCAACTTATCGTAATTCGTTTTTAAATCATGATCTTACATAAAAGAGCTAAACGGTCCACCACCTGCCTCAGTGCATTAGGTGTAAGAGCTAAAAGGACTGCATCATCGGCGTGGAGTACGGTGGGCGCTGCAGTGTCTTTCATTTTTGGGGTGTCTACTTGGGTGGAAGTTAAGTGGGCTCTTAACCCATTTATATAGAGGATAAAAAGCAAGGGTGCCGTTATGCACCCCTGCAGCACTCTTCTCAGAGGGAAATCGGGTGAGAGTTCGCCCTAAGCATTTAGACGCACTCTAGCTGAAAGATCTGCATGTAAGGAATACAGAAAATTCACCAGGGGATCCACTCCTTGCTCCAGCAACATTAGCCACAGTTTGGTCCTGCTCACTGAATAAATCAAAGGCAGTGGACAGGTCCATAAAGGCAAGGTAAATGGGACAACATCCGGCATAGATGTTCCGTTAACCGTCAGAGCTAGGTTCAGACATTGATCATTTGTGCCTAAATTTGGACAAAATCCAAATTGAAAAGGGGAATGAATGCCCTTATCAGCTGCCCATTTAACAAAGCAGTCATATATCAGTCAGTACCCCATCTAGACCTGGTCCTTTCCTGCTTCTACACTGTTGAATGGTCAGTTACACTTTCTGCAAAAAAATAAAAAGAGGCAATGAATGCTGTAATCTATTACACAGAGAAGCTAACATATTTGGATCGTCCTCAATGTGATAGATAAAAGTGAAATTGGGAACCCAGTCTGAACCTGGTATGTTATTTTGCTAGAGTGTGTTAGCCGGGTAATTCATTGTTCTAATTTGTTTTACGAGGCTCCAAAAGGACATACTGTCCTTCCCAAAGGCCGCGCTTTCTAACAGTTTCCAGTCCCTTTTATATAGTTCCTTCTAGTTTTATACTCGCGGCATGCCTGAACAATCTCAGCTTTATTAGACCTACGATGCATCGCTGTCAGCCTGAACTTGTGACTTTTCCCTGGTCCAGCAAGACTAGATACCTGCGAGTGGTGCTTTGTGCTTTTTAGCACTATTTTTACCTTAAACTTTAAAAACAGATATCTCCAGTTCTAATGATTTTGTTATTTTTGTGTCATTTTATTTATTAATATTGATTCTATTTTTTAGATTGGTTTGGGATTTTTCTTGTGTTATGGTTTCACCTTGTACCTTTTTAAATGCCGCAAAATTACTTTATATATTGCCTCTATGTTAAGCCTGAATGCTTTTGTACAATGCTACCTGAGGGTTAATCACAGGTTTATTTAGCGACTTTGAGGTTCACAGTATGGCATGGGGCAGGTATATGGGATCGGAAGGCCCTGGGGACAGTGCAGAGTGGAAGGGAAGCAAAAAGGGTACACACTATGACGGACAAAAGGGGATTTGGTGAAAGGTGGTGTATGGAGCAAGGAACATTCCAGGGGTGGAGGATTTCACAAGAGATGGTTACTAAGTAGTGCCAGACCGCCTGTTGCCTGCCGCAGCCTCTTGCAGCCTCAGCAGGAACAGTTCCCCGCAGCCAATTAATAGCCACTTAAGCTTAAGTTATGATTCCCATGAAACACACATGAGAATTCCCAACATCGTCAGAAGTGAAGACCACAAACTAGTTTATTTTATCTGTAACAGCATCAGGTAGAGAAAGTGTGTGGGATTATCAAATGAATGGCTAATACCAAGGCACTATTGCATTATCTAGAGGGTTCTGAAGGTTGGAACTACATAATTGTGTGAACAGTCAAATGATTTGTAGTGAAGGCCTTATTATTAATCATTGCAATGTCAACTTTCCATGATTCACCCAATAACATAAGTCCAAAGTAGTATTTAAGTTTATAAAATTGTGCAATTATCTCATGCTGAACTCTGGGTAGTAGGTAAGTGTGACTGCAGTGAGTGAATAAAAACGATAATGCCATGTAATAAGCAATGGCGGCCACTACGGATCTGGGATGGTGAGGCGAGAGGGTAAAGGGGTGTAAATAAGAAAGACACCTACCTCCTCGCTGCTATGTCTCTCCTCCACGTCCACCGAACAGGAAGCAGCCAGGCTCCCCTGAGCCAATCACAAAGCTGCAATGCAGCATTATGATTGGTTTGAGCGACATAGTTCAGCGCTCAGGCAGGGACTGGTGGCCTGGGCATGTTCTCCACCCAGGCGGTAATGCAGCCCGTGTGGAGAACATGCTAAGTGCGCATGACTGTTTGGCTGGCACGAGATGGGCAGCCAAAGAGCCATGCTCATTTCAGTTTGCCCACCACTCCTCCCCTGCCCTGCTCTGTGAGCAGAGCGTCCCCACCCGCCCTCATGCTGCTGCAGCAGGAGCAGAATAAAATAAAAACATCAGGTTATTATCATTTTATATTTCCTTTCTTTCACTGCTGCAAAGCAGTGAGTTGGGCAACGCTCCTCCGCCTTAGCCGAGGAGCCGCCACTGATAATAAGTATATCAAGCTACATTTCATAATGCAAAAAGTGACTGTTTTGAAATACACATGCTGGGCCTTTTGCAGGGTCAATTTCATTCCCCCAGGACTCAGGAAGTGCCTTTCTATATGTTCCAAAAAACTCTGCAAAATTATTACTTGCCCTACGCTATATATATTTTGTATTCTGCGTAAATCCTGTTAGCCAAAATAAATGGTTACTTCTTTACAACATGCAGTTCCTAGAATCCCCAAATCACAAGATGGCAGGCAAGCATGAGACTTTCATTTCATCCTTGTTACAAGTGGAACAAGCTGGAACTTCTTCAGTGATCCATGTCCCTCTACATCCTCCTCTTCATCATGAACAGCAGCATCATTCTCACGCTCTCCAACTGAAGTCAAATTAGTTGGAACAATGGGGGGACCATAATGATTGAGTGCACAGAGGCAATGTTATATTATGTTACATTGATTTGTATAGTGAACTTATCACCCGAGAGGGTATCCAGGTGCCTGGGCAGGTGTGTAGGTGTGTGGTCCCCAAGGTGGTTATACAGCCAGGTCTTCAGGTCCTAGCAGAACTCAAGAGGTGAGTAGGAGGATCTCATGTGTTTAGGCAAGTCGTTCCAAGTCTTGGGTCCAATGGTAGATGTGAAAAAGGTATTTGCATTCCAAGAAATGGGTAAATATATTTAAGCCATCTCAGAAAAATGTTTATGAGTATGCAAGGTGGTATCATGAATCTTCTCTTTTGTGTAGTCTTACATGGCTTTGTAAATCAGACCCAAAATAGCCAACCTCCTATTTGGAAAAGTGCAAAGAGGGCACAGTACTTTTTTATTTGTACTAAATGTATATGAATATTCCTATTTTATTCACATTTTAGATGTTTTACAGCCAATTCACAAAGGCAAGCACGGGTACATAGAAGAGTAATAAACTACCCTACATACTCTACAGGATGCTGTACAACTCTAAAATACCTTTGTGACTAAGCCCTTCAGCATTCAAACCATGACATGCAAAAAGTGTCAAAGGCTGCAATGCTTCCCTGGTCTGTTCTTGTGAGCACGCTCATCTGGAATTTAGTACAAGTGCACCCCAGCAGTAACCTATCATATGCACATTTCTTTGTCAGAAAACCTTTCATCAGTAAGTGCTCCAATAGCAACTCAACATTGATCCAGATTGTATATGCAAGCAAAAAGTCATCTTTAATTTCTACTAAATACCAAAATTAATTTTTTTCACAATCACTGTTGCCATACAAATATTTTTGATACAATCGTATTTAATAATCCATTCCATCATAAGCATCGAAGTTCATCTGTATCAGAGAATAAATAGCAACATTCAAACAGGCTACATGTGCATCGCAGCTGTTTCACAAAAGAAAACCGCTTCTTCAGGGCAATGTGTCACGTAAAAAATAATTTTCTTAAAAGATCACTGTTTTCCAGAGTGAGGTCTGCTCATAAGGGTTGAGTCCTTAAGATGCATGTGTCAATCCAATTAAAGGACATATACCAACCTCATCTGTAACCATGTATCAACATATATTCCAGTCTTGTCAATTACGCATTCTCACATCATTTTCCTTACTTTTTGTAACAAAGATTTAACATATGTAGTTGTTTTGGAAGGGCCTAGTATAGCCTTTCATATAGCTTAAAGGTAACAGCATACTCAAAGGAATGTTTTCCACGCACCCCAGAGACACCTCCGATCAGCTGACTTCTCTCTGGCCACCACCCCACGCATCTACAAGACCAGAACAGGAGGAAAGTCCTTCGCCTACCTCGCAGCCAAAGCCTGGAACGACCTCCGACTCCACCTCCGACAAATCCCTACACTACCGCAGTTCAGGAAGGACCTCATGACCTGGCTCTTCGGAGTACCCCAGCACTCAAAGGAGCTGCCCCCCTTAGCGCCTTGAGACCGTCACGGGTGAGTAGTTGCGCTATACAACCCCCTGATTGAATGATTGATTTGCTGATTCCTTAGAATGTTCATGTCAGATCATTACATTAAGAGACAAGAGTTTCACATCTTTCTTGCATCGCGAAAGGGCCCCGTAACCCTTTGCGTGTGTTCATCGGCCCATGGCCGTCGCGAGCACTACCTCCGTAGTGCTTCGAACGTCCGTTGGTCGACGCGGCCCCGCCCACTCCGCTAAACCGCCGCCGTTAAGTGGTTAGAACCTATTTCTAGGCTCTATATAAAACTATTTTACATGTTTAATTACATGTGTAAGTTATTCCTATGGGTGGGTCAGAGTTCTCTGCCGGGCCACTGAATCAAATCTTTTGGCATGTTTATTTATTCCCTGTACAACCCACTGCCTCATTATGTTTATTTTAGTTAAAATAACAATTTAAATCGCCTTTTTGCATAAAAAAGGTATGCAAACAAGCACATTCCAATTTTCGGGAACTTAAGAAGACTGCAGCTGAAATCTTCAACTCATATCCTGAAAAAATATACATTTTCTCATCTTTCTGTTCATTGTGCTGACATAACCTTAAAAATTTGATTAAAAATGCAATCTAGCAGAAGTGAAATTAAATGGTCCTGTGACCCCCAAGACGGAAGTCTGAATGGAGGGAGGGGTGCCCTGCTACCTCTCCACTAGGCCGAGGAAAAACTTTTGTTATGCAAGAAAAATCTCGCTTAATGCTCGGATGCTGAGTTTTGCATATTTTGCATAATTGTTCTTGTCTCCTAGTCAAATTTTCTTAGATAATTAATTTTCGTTCACGGCAGAAGGGTTCTAACAGAAAATGTATTGCAGGAAGTGGGAAATGAGTGCGTGCCACTGTCTCATCACTTTTGTGGTTCGAACCAATCTCCTGCTGGTATGTATGTTAGAGTGCCGCAGCATAAGGCATGATATACATCATTTTGTAGCACAAGAAAAATATGTCGCTATTTTGCGCCGTCCTACTCTGCGACATGTAATCTGTGCTTTGATACAGCACCTGACAAATTATTACAAAATATTCAGTAGAAAAATTAGCAAACATGCAATATACATGGGGCTTATTTACAAGCCCATTGCGCGGCCGGTGTGTCACTTTTTTTGATGTAGTGCAGTGTGTCCGCGTGACTTTTCCTGGCGTTGTAAAGGTGGACCCCTTTCACGCATAAATCTGCAAGAAAAAGGTGTTCCATGGGTCTTGCTGTGGGTGTTCCCACTCAACATCCATGTAACTTGATGAATTTCCAGATTTACATCATTTTGTAAAACTGTGAATGCGTCAGAATCCTACGCCTCCCCAAATGAGGTGTAGAAATGGCATAATGAGTTGAAATACTTTTATTTCTACTCGTTTTTACCTTATTCACTTATGCAGAAATATGATATGGTGGCTCAAAGTGGAATTTGTTTTGTAAAAACAAACAAACCAAAAAAATACCCTTTGACAAAGAGAGTGTTTTCAGGTCTGGGTGAAAGAGAAATTCTGCTGTAATAATAGGTGAAAATGTGTCATTTTTACTTACTCTTTTGATGCAATATTATTGAACATTGTGTGAGTATGTCTGTTTGCGCATTTATGAATAATTTGGCAAAATATCCTGCTGCAGGGGCACAAGAACATTTAGAGAGCTCAAGTGGCGGCTGTTTGTGTTCTGTTGAATTTAGTGCTATTTTCTTAGCTGAAAATTCATTATTGGACCATTTTGGATGCAAGTTGCATTTTGCACTAAAATAGCACTAAATGCTCGGTTACGCGCCTTTAGGTAATTTCACAAAATCTTGTGTAATATTGCGGCAATTTCACCTAATTTGACAACACCTCTAGTGTTTTCTCTCTGTGATTTGAGATAATTTATGATTTCCCTACGCAGGCCCACTATCCCTCACCTGGAGATATCTGCAGGGCAATCTAGTGATGGGTGTCCCTGTTGTAAGTGGGCAGGGCGACCATCACGATGAGCAGGTGACTGAGTGGTGAATGGGCCCCCAGATCAGACATTTACACTGGTGGAGTCAGCCGAGGCCTCGCTGGTGTTGATCTGATACTCCCAATCAGGGATGGCTGTCTCTCGAAGGCATGAGTGTCGTTGACCTGCCAAAACTGGGGAGGAGGAGAAGGAAATACCAGCAGTTTAGCAGAAAGAGTGAACAGATGCTCGTGATAGTTCAGCCTAGGTTTTTTTTTGGTGTGAGGGATTGGTGCTAGGACTAAAAAAGCCCTGCAGATGGGCCAGTCGAAGAAGTCCTCACCCTTGAGCCACAAGCCAGGGCAGTGACATCATGGTGATGGGTGAGGCAAGCTTTGCCGGGGTCGGGTAGATCTGTATTTGGACATTTACTGCTGTGGCCCAGGTTGTGGTTAGCAACATTCCATTGATGTAATGGTGGGATGGGAGTGGTGCTGTCAGATGAGTGCAAGTTAATAGTGGGTGGTAACCAATTTGAGCACTCTGCCTCCTCCACTCTCACCCATGGCTGGTTTGCTTAGCATGGTTAAGGGGAAGGCTGGAGGGGGAGTCCAACATTCTTACGTTCGGTTTCGTTTGTGCTCGAGGAGGGTTGAATAGCAAGCACGTTGTCTTGTTTGCTTGGTGCACTTTAGAGAAGCCTCGCATGGCAAGTTGCACTTGTTGTTACTGGTAAGATATTCAGATAGGGAGCAGATGGACAAAGCAGATGATAAAGTGGTGCATGTCCAGTGGAGCTGTATTCAGTCTTACTGGGTCCTGATGGCCATAGAGCTGCAGCTTGGCATTGAGCTTGCTGAACTCTGCTGCAAGGGTCACCGCTGCTCTTCCTTCATCTCCCTTCTAAGCCCATGGAGGCAGATTTACAATCCCCTTGCGACACTTTTGCTACACTTTTCCCATCTTAAAACTGGCGCAAAAATGTCGCAAGGGGCTTGTAAATCTGCCCCTTGGTATCTATGCATTATTTTTCGCAGTCTGGCAGGCATTTCTTTGGTTGGAAAGTCTGCCTTTTTATGTGGTACGGAATGTTGAGTTCCCATGGTCTCTTACCACTTTCACTTGTTTTTGCATTTGTCATCCCGAGTGGGATCGGTATGCTCAGACGTGAGTCCCATGCTCTCCACACCACTGAAGTCAAACTATCCTGGCTGAAGACGGCTGATAGCCAGAAACCAGTCCTAGGATGCTTGTTTCCAGTCCAGGGAGGACATGGCTTGGCAGTTCGGGCAGGACTGTTCCCATGAGGCACAGGGTCAAGGCTGATTTGCATATGGCCATGTCTGAACTGGGGTGGTGTGGAGTGCAAAAAAAAGATGTATTTAGGCCCAGATCTCTGTACTGGGGTGAATGCATGACATTGTTCTGCATTCTGTCCATCAATTGTTGTTTTTGCTCTTACCACTTTCACTGCATTGGTGTTACATACAGATTAGCATGATTAAAAAAAAGTAAGTATTCAGCATAACAATAGATTCAAGTCTTATTCACACAGCTGAGCTATGGCCAAGTGGGGAGAAATTGAGGCCCAAAAGCATACTTTTTGCACAGGGACTATTGTTTCATTTTGAGGGGGCAGAAAGGTCAGCTTAAAGGTATTTCTGAAACAAAGGCATCTCAATCAGAGGAAGCATCTGTGTATTTTGGGGGGATGAAAGGTTAATGTAGACCACACGCACACTTAATTTAAAATGTAAAACTGCTGATAATTTTTTACAGTATATTACTATGCACATAAATGTGGAACATTTTGTCTCACAATTAACCTGTGCCCATTTTTCTGCACCTGTACAGTTGGTAATTCTGCAGTTATGCAGTACCAACAGATTATGACTGAATTCAGACAGAGCCTTCGACAATGGGCCGCTGGTCAGCCTTCAATCAATCAATCATATCATTTATAAAGTGCACTACTTACCCGTGAGGGTCTCAAGGCGCTGGGGGGTGGGGGGTGGGGGATGCCGCTATTGCTCGAAGAGCCAGGTCTTGAGGAGCCTTCTGAAGGTTAGCAGGTCTTGGGTCTGCCGTAGGTGAGTGGGAAGGTTGTTCCAGGTTCTGGGGGTGAGCTGGGAGAACGATCTTCCACCGGAGGTTGTTCTTCGGATGAGGGGGACTGTGTGCCTTGAGATGCAGAAGAGCAGCTTGTGGATGTGTGATTTAAATTCCAAGATGTCACACAGATTTGCTTGTGGGAGCCTAGCAGATTATTACTACAGCTTTATGTTACACAGAGTACTGAATATCTAGGGATCTGCTGGTTAACAACTATGGTAGTGGATAGAGACGGGTTTTAGTAATCAGGAAGTGTTGGTGCTCAATCAATATTCATGTAATGTATGTGTTGAATAAACCTAAAGGAATGGTGCTAGCAGGAAGGGGAGACCCTCACAAACCCCTTAATCTGTATAGTAAGCCACACAATTGCAATTAACATGAATCCTACGCACACATATATAGTCATTAATCCAATGAGTACATTTCTGGGAAGAAATAGGACAATCCAGGCGGTAGAATTTTTGTCCTTATCTTGTCTCTTTTTTAATTGTGTATCAGGTATAGTTGTACAAACAGCCAGCCGACACGTGTTTCGTTGCGGAAAACAGTGTTCAACAACTCTTCAGGGCTCAAAGGCTGGATCCAAAATTGGAGAGCCCACATCCGGTGATAATTCCAACCCAGCAGGGTAACAAAAAAACTCTTGAGTATAAGTGTTCGAAGAGAGGGGTACAAGCCATAATCTAAGTAAAGACGCCAGATTTCAGAACAAGGTTGAATGGTATTCAAAAACGGTAGATTCCAACGTAGAATCACGTCAAGATTGAGAAAAAGAACCGGCGAAGTCCCGGTGAAGCACGGGTGCATGCCCTCTTGGAGTGCTCTTCAAAATAGAGACTCCTCAGCCTGGTGTCTGGTTTGAACGTGGTGTCGATAAGAATAACGAGATTGCATATGATTGAGATTAACTAGGAGAACTGTCTGTAAGGATGCATCTTCTATAAGAGATGCAGTCAATAATGAAGCCACCACACACCTACAGTCCCCTGCCACAGACATTGAAAGCACTGACAGATATAATTCTGTGCACCTTGGACAGCGTGCCACTGTACCTTCTGATAGAAGATGAAGTAAGATACACATTGGGAGTCTGCACAATGTGGCATTAGAGTGACAGCTTTTCCTGGAGTCCTATAGCTTTTTACCAAAGTGAAGCTAAAATTGGACTGTAAATGCATTATTTGACACAGTTGTTAACGAATTTTCAAGGAGTTGATCCCCTCTCGTCATCAAACCTACCTTCCTGTTGGAAGTTTGCATTGCTCTTTCAGTGCAAACCATATTTAGGCCTTGCCAGAGGTGCTTGTGGGTTGTGCCAGAGACGAAGGCGGGTGGTGCCAGCAGTACTTAATTTTAGCCGGTGGTTTACGGTGCTCAGCACAAATGCTTAATTATCGGCATTGGTACTTCTGACAGCGTACCACATTGTGGCACTGTCTGTCTAATTTTGAAATGAGCTCAACAATAGTTGTTAAATAATTATCTTTACATTAAAAATGGCTAATACCAGCCTCCCAAGACATTCTTGTAGCGTTGAGTGGCCTGGAATAGTTCAATTGTCACCCTTGTAGAAGTCTCCTGGTTAGTAGTTGTTATTGCCAGCGCAGGCAGGGGCCATGGGTGGATCAAACTGCAAGGGCTCTAGTACTGCTGTTTTTTTTTACAAATTTAGCACTGGCTGCCAGTGAAAGATTTGGGCAACGACTGCTTCATAAAAAATGTAGTGAAAACAGGGAAAGCTTGGGTCCTGTACTCCCCAGACTGGACCTCCCAAATATTGAAATCACATAAAGGTGTCAAAGGAGGTTTATTTTAAATATTCGCGATAAACCTGAGACCACTAATTCTGAGGTTTTTGAACATTTATTCTGCTTAGTTTTGATACTTCAAAAAGACATTCATAAATCAATTGGACATGTCTTTTAAAAGGAAACACCACATTAGTAAATCACACAATTGTAACACATTTGATTTAGAACCATTTCTTTTGTGAGACAATATATACAACACATACATGATACTAAAACCTTATTTGTGACAAAAATATATACAGCAAACCAATGATCTCGAGACAAACATCCATAAATTATGTGTGCCAGCCTAAAATTAAACCAGTCCTGCATTTGCACTGAAAACACAAGGCGGACAATTGCTGATTTAAAGACACATGTCTACTGTCCTGCCTGTGGGAGGGTGGGGAGGCATGTCCTACTTAAGGGTCTCAGGATTATCCTGAATATTTAAAATAAACCTCCCTTGACACCTTTCTGTGATTTAATAAAAAATGTAGACATTATGCTCATACTTTTTTTGCTTTTAAAACAAAGCTCTGTCTCCACTGAACGAGTTAGTGCCTTCATCTTGCAATGCTAATTCAGTAAAAGTAAACCACCCAAGACTGCAGAAACACACCACCAGTTGATTGATGTTTTATAGTTGCTGAAGATATCTACTTTAAATGAAAAATATGCCCTCACATAAAAATTTGAAACGGAAAGTGCAGTTGAGTGCTGTTTTTAAGTCTTTAATGGAAAACCTAAGTACAGATGGGAGTAACAAGAGCAGAATACTGTAAAATATGTATGTTTTAAAGAAAAATCCCACTTTACACCTATATTTCTTCTCATGCACCTAACAAGTGCTGTTGGTTCTCTTCCCCAAATACAATTATGCTACATGCACTATCTTTTATCAATCATTTTTCTCATATTTTGTCATGATCATTGATCTCAAAGTGCACATATCATAGTCTGCAAGTAAATTTTAACAATTCCTTTTTCACCTTAAAAATGTTTTATTATTATTTTCATAAAATCGGAAATACCCCCACACAACACCTCACTCACTCCTACACGCATCCAATATCACTACATACCAAACAACCTATTCATAAACTGACACAGCATTCTGTACATAAACTGCGCAAACAACAATTGAAAAACTGTTTTGATTTTTATCCATTGGAACGTTGTGGGGTGAGTCCTTTTCCAAAATCGGTCAACGCACGTTTCGGCATGGGCATAGGAATCATCCAATAACCTTCTTCAGGACCACACAACAATACAATTTTTTCCAGGAATGGTCATATGGGGGGAATTGATCTATTCAGCGCCTGGCCACTAATTAATGACAGACAGCCACTCAGTGTATCTGGCTAGTGAAGCACCTCCTCACTACTACTTGGGAAAAGTTTAAATCAGTACAAAGTCCTGACACGATTGTTCAGACCTGGGGGCATATTATCAAGAAACAGCGTTAACATTATCGCCTCTTTAGCGGCAGAAAACTGCCGCTAAAGTGGCGATAATGGGTTTGATAATAAGCCCTTGGAATTTCCATAGAAGCCCATGTTCTGGTGTGAACATGGGCTTCTATGGGCATTCTCTATGGCGTATTATCAAGCCCATTATCGCCGCTTTAGCAGCAGTTTTCTGCCGCTAAAGCGGTGATAATGTTAACGCTGTTTCTTGATAATATGCCCGCAAGTTCCTCAAGAACAGTTCTTCTGGGCTGAAACGCAATTTCTGAGACACCGATCACAACTTCATATTTTATTACTGAACGTTCTCGTATATATTTTTCTTAATGTACTCGCATCGCCTCTGTGATTCCTGTATATCCGATACACTTCCAAATTTCGCCAGGCACCACTGCTTCCAATACCTCTAAATCAGGTGTTTAAACCAAAAGTTTGATAAAGCAGCAATTCCACCATGTTTTAGCAAGGGTCCCACTCAGCCTTTCTAAATCTAGAGATCACAACTAGTAATAAAGTTATTACCAATGTAAAATATGTCCTTCCATATTTTGCCCAGCTCTCCGAATGAACCCAACAGACAAAAGCACTGACCTACAGACTTACAAGAGTGCAGACCCTCACACAAAAACATATGCTCTTACATACACATGCGCACACACTCACAAACACACTCCATGTATCTAGGAATGGGAGACACAGGCACTGTGCCCACTAAAACACTTCTTAACTCACACATTGCCAGGATTTGTGTCTCACAGAGAAGCTGACAAAGCCATGTACTTGCACACTGTTCACTAGTTTCCTGCAAAAATTCTGAGAAAACAGCACCTACACAAGTATAGCCAAATACGGCGACATACATAAACGCCTAAACAGGTACAATATTTAGTCAACCATAAAATGTATATATTTTATTTACTACAGCTATTTTCTGGTCACAATATTAGTTTTCACAAGTGTGCTCTCAATCCTTTTGGCAATTTTTATTTTATTTTTTTATAACACTTATAGAGCGCGCTGTTACCACACGGTGTCATGGCGCTATATGTTTAAGTCGGGCTGGTGATATGTTGCATTCTCCGCTAGTGCGCTTTACAAATGGCTTTGTATTGTCTTGTAATGTTTGAGATATCGTAAAAATAATGGCTTTGACCTTTATAAATCCACAGGCTGAGGTGCTTTGCTAATAATTACAACACTCTTTCTATCTTTCCGCTCGGTTAACTGCATTTTTGATGCAAATATGTCTCATCATTTAATTCTCGAAGGTCATCGAATTCACTTTTTTGTAGCATTCTGTCCTTTAAAAATACAAATGGTCATATGTTCTTATTGCACTAAGTACAACACCTTATTGACAGGCCCGAAAAGTAGAGCTGTGCATCATTTCCCTATTTTGCTTCTGTGGTTATGATAAATTCCATTTAAATGATGCTAATTAGGCAACATACAAATCCTTCATTTTGCATTATTTTTTGGATGCGAGAGCGCATTTAATGACCATGAACAACCACTGCTTTCGTTCTGTGTGCTCATATTTACTGTACATCTTTCACTGTGAATGATGCATTCACAGGAACATTTTACAACAAATGCCGCATCATTGCGCAATGTGGCATAATGGCATCATTTCACGATTTTCATGTAACAAGGATAATGCAAATTTCCCCAAATTACTCTAATTATGCCAGCGTAATTAAGATTTTATACAGGCCTACCAAAAAGGCAAGTGCTGCCAGACTGGGTTACTCATGTATTTATTCAGGAATGTCTATATAGCAAAGGTGATAGTGAGGTATCGATTGACTCTTGCAATATTAACAACCACTGACAATTCCAATTGTTTGGGCGCTGGTTTAGTGATAAAGCTTTTGCCAAGCTTCACAAATACACCAAACAGATACAGCATAGGAAGCATCAGTGCAGGTGTCTCTGATATACATGACACGTACAGAGTAAGTGGCAAAAGAAGCAATTTAATGTCCCCTCACTCAGAGAACAGGAACAAAACAGGAGCAGCTCAGTATGGGTTCTCGCACACACATACCAGGTATTCAGGCTGGACTGGCAGTCCCTGGCATCAGGCACTTCCCTAGGAGGCTGGCAGTCTGGGGGCAGGTGTTGTTACTAGGGGCTGGTTGTGTTACTGATTTTGTAGCAGTGCAGCAGTGTTAAAAGCACCTGCTATGGAGTTCCTTGAATATCAAGCAGTTTTCAGGTAACTATAAAAGTGTCAAGATAAATCTTGTGATTAATGTGCCTGCTGGAGAGAGATCAGAGTTTTGTCTAGAGGCAGGTTTGACTCATCTAAGGTTGTGCAGAGGGCTAATGTGCCTGCTGCAAAGAGTCCCATGCATATAATAGTAATAATAATAATAATACTGAAGTTTATATAGCGCAAACAGCTACCTCACCAGGAGGTGTCCCAGCGCTTAGTGAGCAAGGTTCAGCATACCGAGTAGTTAAGAAAGCATGGGGGGTAAAAAAATTATTGATTAAAAAACCACGTCTTAACTGTTTCCTAAAGAAAGGCTCTGAATTCTCATTTCGAAGAGAGTGGTAAGGCATTCCACAATTTGGCTGTTCTGGCCGAATATTCTCTATCCCTAACCCGAGCCTTCGAGAAGCGTGGAACATAAAGCAAATTCTGAGTATTTAAGCGCAGGGACCGCACCTGCTTGTATCGGGGGGATCTTAGTTTGAGATAGTTTGGGCACTTACCCTGCAATGCCCGGTGGGCCAGGGTCAGGGCCTTAAATTCAATTCAACTTGCCACTGGCAGCCAGTGGAGATCACGCAGGTGCGGAGAGACATGATGTCTAAACGGAATATGTTTGATCAGCCTCGCAGCCGCATTTTGCACCATCTGCAATCGCTGGATCGCATAGTTTGGCAGGCCAAGGTAAAGGCCGTTGCCATAGTCCAGCCTAGATGTCACAGTGGCATGGACTACTAATTTACGACAATCTTCTGGTAGTAGATCCAGGAACTTTCGGAGATTTCCTAGTTTATTAAGGCACCCAGCTGATACCTGTTGAATATGAGCAGAAAAGGAGAGGTCGTCTTCCCATCTCACCCCCAGATTTCTGACATTAGTGCTGGGGGAAGGCAGGGCCCCATTTCAGTAGGCCACCAGAGATCTGGAGAGGGCACTGGGCCTTTACCAAAGAAGATCACCTCAGTTTTCCCCGCATTTAATTTTAGCTTATTCATATTCATCCAGATTGCAATGTCACGAAGATAGCCCTTAAAATTGCCAAGGGCCTCTATTGTCTGCTCTTCATAAGAGAAGACCAACTGTGTGTCATCGGCATAGGAAATTGCTTTGACACCCCAGTTGGCAATTAAGGTAGAGAGAGGGGCCAGATACACATTAAAAAGTAAGGGACTCAGGGCTGAGCCCTGGGAGACACCACACCAAAGAGGTTTGGCCAAAAATGGGCGAAGAGCGACTTTCTGAGAGCGGGCGCTCAAGTATGATTGAAGCCAGGCCAGCACCTTCCCACCGAGGCCGATGTTTTCCAGCCTCTGGAGTAGCCTGGCGTGGTCGACCATGTCAAATGCTGTAGATAGATCCAGGAGTACCAGCATTGCTGATGCCCCTGAATCTAGTGCCCATCTGACCGATTCCGCAACCTCTATGAGGGCCGTCTCGGTGCTAAAACCCGGCCGAAAGCCTGACTGTGTTTCATGCAGGATGGCATTACCTGCAATGAAGTGGTTCAAATGGCATTGAACCAACTTCTCCAGCATTTTACCGGGTGCAGGTAATAGAGAAATTGGCCTGAGATTGCTAAAATCTGCTGTGGCTCCGATATTTGTTTTTTTCCAGGGAATCAGTCGGGAAAAATTCTGGTATCATGGGATGTGTTCCAAACATGGGTAAGTGTGTTTAACAAGAAGTGAGATATAATTTTCCATAGTTTGGGGGGGCATGGGTCATCAGGAGCCCCTAATTTACATTTTTCAATCTCTGCCAACGCCTCCTGATGCGAGATTGGAGAGAAACATAAAAGCGACGGGGCCAGCACTCTGACCAAAGATGAGTCTAACTTCTCTTTCGCGACAGGGGCAGAGAAGGTGTCATAGACCTTTAGAATTTTATTGTCGAAGAAATTAGAAATGTCTTCGCACATAGCTGGTGTCGAGGTCATTTCAGTCTCAATTGCTCTTGGTTTAAAGAAGGATTGAACTACCTTAAATACTTCTTTACTCGAATGGTCCGCTTTCTGAACACAGGATGCAATACATTTTCTTCTGGCCGTTTTTATGGATTTATGTAAAATTTTTTAGGGCATTTTTATAGCACGCCTGTGCTGCGTTGCTATATTTTAGTCTCCGTTGTCGTTCTAATCTCTTACAACTCCTTTTTTCTTCTTTAAGTGCCTCTGAAAACCACGGAGCCGATGGAGAATGTCTACGCGATAGCATAATTTTTGCTGGTGCGACACCCTCCACCGCCACGGCAATCCAATAGTTCATTGCCAGGGCATCTCTACAGAACAGTATTTTGTTTGCATTGCTCCATGGGTTACTGTTTTTGTCAAAGACATTCCCTTGTTACTGTGCAGCTCATAAGTTACAATCGTAATCTAGCACAGTGAGCTGAGAACTGCCAACAAAGAACTGCATGTAAACTGCATGGCACAGGTTAGAAAGTTATTTTTATTCCCAGTCTTTCATTATATCAATACTGCTAAAAAGGGTGAATTTGGGTAGAAATAAGGTCTTATTAGTAAAGCCAAACCTAACCACTGTCTTACGTTCTAAATCCTGAGTTAGTGCTTCTAGACGACCAAGCATTTAAACAAGCATTTGCAATGCAATCGGTCTCACCTTTGGGAACATGTATGTAGTTAGATATGCTGCACATTAGCCTATGTGCCGAAACATCTACTGTTCTTTAACATGGAGAGAAAGTAAGCACCAAACTCCGTGACACGCAAGGTATGGGAACACATTGAGAGAAATATTGCCTTTCAGCAGGAAATGGTATAGTCCAAAGCTCTGTTTTTATTATAAAATCAGGGCCTTCGGTGGTCATATCACTGAAAATACAAGATTAAAAAAAATTATTGTTGTCTACGGGTGCTCGTGGAAGACATTTTCTATGAACTGGAATCTAGAGAATGCTAAAGTGATTCTGGTATTTTACTGACCTCTGCTGGTCGTTTTCTATCAAGAAAGGTAAATAGAGGCAGTTGCCAGAAAAAAGCATAAAAAAAGAAAGCAATTCTGGTATTTTACTGACCTCTACTGGTCCTTTTGTATTAAGACAGTTAAATAGAGGCAGTTGAACAGAAAAAAGTCTGCAAGCGGAAGCAGACAAGTCCTATGGCGGATCTCCAGAGCCCACAAAGTACATACACATATATATATATATACTAATATATAAGTATATACTAAAGTATATACAAGAGGTCTTGAATGCTCGATCTAAAAATGACATCTGAACCCTGCGCTATGTAACATTTTCTATACACTTATTTACACTCATGTGATTCATTGTTTATTGTCTGTGTGTGTGTGTGGGTGTGTGTGATCAAGATATAAAGTGCTCCAACATCCTACACTGGTATGAGAAGCACAACAAAACAAATGAAATACATGTGAGAGAGAGACTATGTACAGATGGGAGACACTGTTGGAGGGTGATTGTGGGGGGATCATTGAAGAGCCCCAAAAAAGATTGTTGCATCCTGGTGCACTGTAAGGTCATCATTTAGTACGTTTTATAAGCTAATGCTGTTGAATATGTCCTGAAAAAAGTGCTGTAGAATACACAATTTTTGTCATTTTATCCTGAGATTTCTTGGGGGGAGATCCTCCCAAAACCCTATTGTAGTAGTCGGGATTGCTTGCTGCGCTTGCTCGCTATGCACCATAAGGGGCCAGGTCTGACAAAATTTGCCAAGCTGCTTTTATTCTGAAGGTTATGTGTTCATTTCCTGGTATTTCAATGGTTCTGTGTGTTCATTTAAAAGTACAGGGATAGGTAATTACTTTGATAAAGTATAATAAAGAATTTTTCTTTTCACCTGTTTTGAATATATCTACTTTTTAGTGTGCTTTCCCCAGTGCAGGGGTCTGCAACCATTTCTGTACTGAGAACTACTTATGTTTAATGAAACGCATTGTGAGCTACTAATATTATTAATGATGAATAATCTCAATTTTGTTATATGTATATTAATTCAACCAATCAAAACGTTCTAATTTAATAAACTGGGCTGCACTCAGGTAAGCTACTCAGAGGTAGTTGGAGAGCTACATTAGATCACCAGGTACTGGTTGGAGACCCCCGTCTCAGAGAATAAAAAGGTACTTTCTCTCTCTCTCTGCATCCTTTCATTGGATACTGTAAACAATATTACTGTAGGTGTACACAAACCTACTGTACTACATAGGCGTGAGTTTTCGATTTGAATGTCATATATAAGTTTTAATTCAGACTAGTAAGGAGTTTCTGTGGCCCAGTTGTTAAGGTTGTGCACTCCTACTCTGAAGGTTAAGTGCCTGATTCTGTGTGTTTTAATGGTTCTGTGTATTCAATTAAAAATATTGGCAATGGTACTTGCTATGATAAAGGTTGGAAAAGATGTTTTCTTTTCACCTGGTTTGAATATATCTGTTTTTAAGATCGTCATAACCTAGAGAATAAAAAGCTTCTCTCTCTCGCTCTTTGTCCTTTCATTCCACACTACAAATAATGTTACTGTAGGTGTACAGTAACCTACAGCACTACATAGGATTGTGCTATAGAGTCACATGTCATTTATAAGTTTTGATTAACACCAATAAAAAGTGACTGTGGCCTAGTGGTTAATGTCTCGGACTTTTGTTCTGAATGTTAAGTTTTCAATTCCTGGTTATTCAATGGTTCTGTGTGCTCAGATATAAATATAGGCAATGCTAATTTCCTTTTTAAAGGTTATAGGATATGTTTTTCATTTCACCTTGTTTGAATATATCTCTTTTTATGTACGTTTTACCCTAAAGATTAAAAATCTTCTCTTTCTTTCCATCCTTCTATTCTACAGTATGAATGATGTTAGTGTTGGTGTACACTATCCTAATGCACAACATGGGCCTGGGCTTTTCATTTGAATGCCATATATATATATGTTTTTATGCAGTCTAGTAAAGATTATCTGTGACCAAGTGGATAAGAGCTCAGATTCTTACTTTGAAAGTTGAGCGTTCAATTTCTCATGTTTCAATGGTTCTTTGTACTTACTTAAAAGTATAGGAAATGGTTCTTTCCTCGATAAAGGTTAGAAAATAATTTTTCTTTTCACCTGTTTGGAATATGTCACATTTTAAGTACATCTTACCCAGAGAGTAATTGTTTTCTCTCTCTCTCTCCCTCTCCATTCCTCCATTCCACACACTAAACAATGTTACTCTAGGTGTACATTAATCTACTGCACTACATAGACTTGGATTTTTTATTTGAATGTCATACATAAGCTTTGATTCCAACTGCAAAAGTGTCACTGCAGCCTAGTGGTTAACGTCCTAGAGCCTTACTCTGAAGGTTAAGTGTTCACTTCCTGTTGTTTCAGGGGTTTTGCGAGCTCACTTGAAAGTATATGGAATGGCTATTTCTTTGTTAAAGGTTGAAAAATAGTTCTTCTATTTACCTGGTTGGAATATATCTCTTTGTAAGTATGTTGTACCCCAGAGAATAAAAAGCTTCTCTTTCTTCCCGCTTTTCCATTTCATACTGTAAGAGTGACTGTGGCCTAGTGTTTAAGGTCTCAGATTCTTACAATGAAGGTTAAGTGTTCACTTACTAGTGGCTCTGTGTTCTCAGTTATAAGTATAAGTGAAAGATCCAACAAAATTCAGGAACATAGATGTAGAAGATGAAATAAGTTTAATTTATTGAAGAGTAAAGAAAATACCATCCATCAAGACAGGCTGGTCAGGCGCAACTGACTCTTCATCATTCCCAGTGTTCTATCACCAAGGTGAAGCTCCATGGAGCTGCTTGAAAGAACTCAAGAAACCCAAGATCTATATACGGACTAACATATTTACACAATATAAAGTGGTGAAGACATTATTACACATCTTCCTCCTTTAAAACACTAAAAAATAAAAATGACATGTTTATTAAGATCATCAATCCATGACATAGTCACCAAAGTTTGATGGTAATTTGATAGATCTGTTAGGTTTAACTTTTGTAAATGTCTTACTTTCAACTTCGGAAAGAACTTTTGCAGGATCTTGCTCAATCAAACATTTCTTGATGACAACTACTCTATTGAGGTTCCAAATTCCTCCATCTTCTGTCTTGATATCATTAGAAAAAACTTTTATTACTCTATGGACCTTTTTAAATATGCCAGGGAATTTGCGCCCAGAAGGCGCTCTTATCAGGACACAATCACTTACATGCACAAGAGTTTTCTTAACTTTTTTAGTTTCATCAAACCTTGACTTACGCTCAAAGATTTTACGTTCCTCTCTAGAACGCCAATTCTCCTCTCGTTTGTTACCACCATTCTTGGTGTGAATAAAATTGTTAACCGAAAAAAGGTGCAACATACGTATTTGGTCGTCTACCTTTGAGCAACGTAAAAGGTGTGCAACCTGTTGTACTATGAGGAGTAATTCTGTACATTTCAACAATTTCTTCCACACCTTTTTTCCAGTCAATATTATTTTGTTTTGAGAGGGAAATCTCTTTGAGGACCCTAACAAACCGCTCAACCATTCCATTACTCTCTGGATGATACAAGGCACAGTGTTTATGCTTAATTGAGCATTTACCTGGGAAATCTTCCATTTCCTATGAGACAAATTGAACACCACTGTCCGTGAGTAAAGACCCCGGAAAACCCTCTCTTGCAAAGACTTCATTTAAAAACTTTACAGTATTTCTGATGTCAATACTTTTGGTTATTTTAATTTCTAGCCACCTAGAGAATGTCAATAAGCACAAAGACATGTAAATCTCCGTTGTTATTTTTTACTGGTCCTAAAATGTCAAGTGCTAATTCCTCCCAAGGTACTTTAGGTCTTTCCCGTACAACCATGGGTTGCACCCTTGGCTTTAAAGATTTCTCCCTCAACACACAAGGTATGCACTCTCTCACTATGCGCTAAATTTCAGTGTCTATTCCAGCCCACCAATAACTTTGCCTGATTCTCTCCTTTGTTTTAGAAATACCTTGGTGTCCCTGATGTGCCAGATCAATCCGTTCTCTACGAAAGCACTTAGGTGGAACTAATCTGGTTCCTCTCAGAATCATGCCATCAGACTTAGACATCTAATTCCTCACATTCCAATATTTCTCAGAGACTCCCTGTTTCCTTTTCTGCCAACCATTCTCAATAAAGAAGCCCAACTCTTGAAGTTCAAGATCATTCACACACTCATCACACCAGTTATTCTCCTTAATACCATTGTTCTCAATTGCACAGACCCATTCTATCTCATCCAGATCTTGATTTTCATCTCCTCCAACATGAGGTGTGACCAATCTAGACAGCGCATCAGCCGTACAATTGCGTACACCAGGCAGATACTCCACCTTGAAATCATACCCTTGAAGATCAGTCACCCACCTAGAAATCCTACTGGAGATCGCATCAAACCCTTTCTTATTGAAAACCTCAACCAACGGCTAATGATTTGTACTAACAATGAATCTAGTTCCCCATAGAAGATTTTTTAACTTTTTGATGGCCCAATGTACCGCTAACGCCTCCCTCTCAATCACAGAATAACGAACCTCAGCTCCTCTGAGACTTCTGTATAAGAAAAGAATCACTTTGGTTTCTCCATTGCACTCTTGGTGCAAAACTCCCCCCTACCCTTTTAAACTTGCATCAGTAACAAGACAGGTATTGCCTTGAGGATTAAAATGTCTAAGCTTGGGGGCATCCTTAAGTAATCTCTTACTTTCAACAAATTCTTTTTCACACTCTTGACTCTAAATGAAATGTACTCCCTTACACAGGAGAGTCCGCATTTTGATGCATTGTTCTGCAAACCCTTTGACAAACTTGCTGTAATATTCAGCCATACCTAAGAATTTCATCAAATCCTCTTTATTATCCGGTGAAGTTAAACTATCAATAGAATCAACCAAATCACGCTTAGGCTCCACACCTTTCCTCGAAATAGAGTGTCCAAGGTAATCAATTGACGAGCTTCTGAATTTGCACTTATCCAGTCTAACAGTAAAGTTATGTAGACTGAACTTCTCCAAGACTTCTTTAGGTCTAAGGTCATGTTACTGGTTATCCTTACCAAAAATCAACACATCATCTTGATAAATTTTAAAACCTTTCTGATTTTTTAAAACTCTTTCTAACGCCCTCTGAAAAACAGAGGCCGCAGAGACCAACCCGAAAGGTAAGCATTTAAATCTAAAGGTACCAAAAGGTATTATGAATGACGTATAATCCCTTGACTCTTCATCAAGCATGATTTGATGATGCGCCGATTTTAAATCGACCGTCGAGAATACATTGGCACCTTCCAACAACATGAGCATCACTGAAATCTTGGGAAGCGGGTATTTATCAACAACAACCTGTCTATTTAATTCCCTGAGATCAATGCAGAGACGAAGGGACCCATCTGATTTGCATGCGGCCACGACCGGAGCCAACCACTGAGTACCTTCAATCTCCTCAATGAAGCCATCCGATTTAAATTCTTCTAATTGTACCCACATCTCCTCTCTCACGGAAAGTGGAACTCCTCTCACTTTACTGGCATAGTGAATAGCTCTGGAGACCAACTTAATTTTATGAGAATAATCCTTCAAACAACCTAATTCATCTCGAAAAACTTTAGGAAATCTCTTTTTAAGGCCTGTGACAAATCCATCACTACTTTCTTGCGACGTGATCTTTTTAACGGTAAAATTTTCTTTTAAAATATTCGTTGAATCGCTGTTGTGATCCAGCATCACTCCCTACTCTTCTTGATGTATCCAACTCAAAATACTGTCACCTTTGAGCGACACATACACTTTCCGAGACACATACCGGCCCTTATATTCAATAAGACCATTGAAGTATCCCATGAGTTTTATCGGTTCCCCACCATAAGCATAAGGATTTATATCAGGTTTGTAAAGTGTAACCGATTTATATCAGGTTTGTAAATTGTAACCTTCTCTTTCAAAGAATTAACAAAAAATAAATTTCTTGAAATGTTTGTGATCTTCGCACCTGAATCAAACAACGCTTTTGTACTACAATTTTCTGCAAGTATTTTACCATAAGGTCCTTTTTTTGTGCAAATACCACACAAGGGGGCAGATTTACAATTACTGGCGCATTCCTGCATATCAGCAAGGCTGCGCCAGTAATTGTGCGCTGCATTTACAATGCGGCGCACCATGGGGCAAAACAGCACAGATGCGTCACGCATCTGTGCCATAAAAGCGGCGCATTGCTGGAGTTGCGTCGCAAGTGCGACACAGCTCCAGCAATGCTCTGGGGGGCCCTATCTTGTGAATGCTGCGTCAATCCTTACGCCTGCTTCCGCAGGGTTTTGATGCAGCATGGGGCCCAAAGTGACTGAGTGAAATCTTGTAGATTTCACTCAGCCACTTTTAGGAGGCGTTCCTGCGCCGGAACCCCCCCTGCGCAGTAACGCCTCCTTCTGGCGCAGGGCTTTACAATGTGACGCATCTCCCAGATACGTCACGTTGTAAATACCCCGCACCATGGCGCATCTTTTGCTCCGCCGCTGCGTCACAAAAGTGACGCAACAGCGGCGTAAAACAGGCGCAAGGGGCTTGTAAATCTGCCCCTTAGCTTTTAGGGCAGGGCACTTTTTGTCATTAGTAAAATGACTCGGGCTACCACATCGGAAGCACATAAAATGTGTCTCTGTTTTTTTAGAAAACCATTTGTCAATACCAGATTTACTATCCTTGGTTTCATTGTTTCCCTTTGTAATCATTTTTGTTTTAGGGTGAACCTTAACTTCACGAACCAACTCACTTTTATTCTCTTGTTTACTTATGACTTCAACACATTTGAGAGAGTGTTCAAGTTGCTTAGCGATGTTAACTACCTCATCAAGTGAAGGTTCATCCTTCTGCCAGATATCATCCCTCACCTTCTGTATGTTGCAACCCAACATAAACTGATCACTTATTCTCTCTTCTAAGAGTGAACCAAATTTACAAGAGGAGCCTAATTTTGTAAGTGCAGTTATATAATTTTCAATTGATTCACCCTCATTTTGGCTGCGCCTCCCAAAGTGGTAACGTTCCAGTATAGTACTAACCTTTGGGAGATAGTGCCTGGCAAGCTTAAGGATGCAGATCTCATACTGATTTAAAGATGAATCATTGATCTCGGGCAAGTGATCGAAAACCTCCTGGCCCTCGGATCCTAGACAGTGTAACAACAGTGCAGTTCTCCTTTCAGCACTTAAGTTGGAAAATTCCAAACTACGGAAAATTCTTTGATGAAGGTGGGAAAAGATTTTTCTTTTCTTCTGGTTTGAATATATCTGATTTTAAGTTTGTCTTACTTTAGAGATTAAAAAGCTTTTCTCTGTCACTTGTTGAAATGTAAATGTCATACATTCATTCTGCTAGTACATTGCTCAGTGTAAAGTTAGCATTCGCGGCCCCATTTTAAGTTGAGCCGCCATTTTGAGCCATGATCAAAACTAATTTCTGTCTCACTTTGTCTGCCTCAACAGAAAGCAGCTGCGATATTCGCTTTTTGTATTTCTCCAAGGTTGAGCTTTGCTATGCTAATGAATAGACTGTTTTTGTCATCGTATACCTTTCTCGCTAGATAGGCCTGCCCCCACCCTTACAGCGGCGGTTGCAGGCTGAGTAACCTTGGCTGTGAGACAACATGTACCCGGTCCTGGGATTGTAACTCATCCCTCTGTATCTCCATTGTTCACTAGCTACCAACTGGAAAGTTCCAGTCTGGGCATGTCTTTAGTGATCCAGAAAATGTACATTATACATTGTCTTGTTGGTAGAAGTCAGTCCCTCTGCAGCAATCTAAGGAGTCTGGTCAGACCGGAACTCCACCCGAGTGTACTTTCAATAAATATCTTTGGTTTGTATTCTCTACTGTCTGACCGTCTCTTCATTTGTGAGGAAGGCTGAGAGGTGGTAGCGAGTGATCTGGGTGACCCTAATCGGGTCATTTCCTTCAGTTAGCGCCCAAACAGGAACTCCATTGGGTGGGCCATCCTGGGTGAGGAGGTCGGGACGACGTCAGGTCAGACGGGCAGACCGGGGATACTTGCAAGAGAGAGTCTTCCGACTGGGGTCCTGAACTGCGAAACCCTTTGATCTGACCGTTTGGTCCGAAGAGTCGGCAGTGGAGAATACATTTGTTTGACCTGAGTGCACCAGGTGAGTTATCTTTGGTTCTTTGTGGATATGAGAATATTTTGATTTGTATTTGGCACAGTTTGAGCACTGTCTTTGGACTAGTGCTTGAATTTGTTTGAGTTCTTATGAACATGGTACCACTTTACCTTGTATTTGACAAGGTCTGAGGACCAAATTTGGGTAAAGATATTTGCAAATATCTGTTCGGCGTAAATAGTGAACTTGTTTTCTTTTGAAAAATGCTGCGCCATAGCAAGGTGTTTTGTTTGGGCTGTCATTATTGTTCTGCTGATGCTCGATTGGGAGAAAGTCAGTGAGCGCCTCCGGAAGGCACTCCAAATTTCGACACGTATGTAAAACATGGCCTTGGCCCTATTATGTTTAGTACGTTATGGTACAAATATACGAGGGACAATGCCGAGTTGCAGTAGCCGTTGACAGGCACTTTCGATGACCAGAAAATAAATTGTTTACAGGATAAATTGTTTGTGAAAAGGAGTAGGCATTCAATGTCTGATTCCCTCAGAACAAAGCAAAAGGAAGCCAAACAGAGATGAATGAAAGCAGAGAAAGAGTCCTGGAAGAGGAGAATGCAGACATTGACTCAGAAAACTGTAGCG